>NC_057394.1:63751919-64351919 GCF_019320065.1 Cervus canadensis
GATCCCCAACTTCTCCCTCATTGCAAAGCCGCTCTATGAGGCAACTAAAGGATAACTAGATGAGCCCCGCTTTAATCGTTCCTCGCTGGTCAATCCTCTTCACCAACTCACCCGGAGCCTCCTCCGAGTGCCAACTCTCCACCTGCCAGATCACACCAGACCATTCTTTCTCTTTACACATTCCAACCAAGGACAGGCCCTGGGGCTTCTATGTCAGCGGGCTGGAGACACCTGGGCTCCCATAGCCTATCTATCAAAACAGCTGGACATGGTGACCAAGGGGTGGCCTCCCTGCATACAGGCCATTGCTGCTATCGCAGCCGTCGTACCCAAAGCAAATAAACTCTCTAGACATGCCCCTTTAACAGTCTGTTCTCCACACACCTTCCGAGACTTGCTGTCACATGGGGCTTTCCTCTCCCTTCCCCCTTCCAGGGTACAGGTCCTACATGCCTTTCTCCTCGACCCTCAGCTCTCATTCTCCCCCTGCTCTCCCCTTAACCCCGCCAGCTTATTACCCATGTCCTCTACAACAGACTCCCTCTTACATAGCTGCAGCCTAACAGTAGATCTTACCCCAAACCCCTTCCAACATGTAACAGATCAGCCCATCCTAGACCCAGACACCCCACACTGGTTCGTTGTTGGCAGCTCTCAAAAATCCCCACCGTTTGCAGCAGGATATGCCATCATCCAGGGGGACCTTCGTCACAATCATAAAACCCAGACAATTGAAGCTTCACCGCTGCCACCTCACACCACCTCCCAACAGGCAGAACTGATAGCTCTCACCAGAGCTTTAACTCTGGCTAAAAATCTAAGGGTTAACATCCACACAGACTCCAAATATGCCTATAACATACTTCACTCAAACATCCTAATATAGAGAGAAAGAGGTTTCCTAACCCAAAAGGGATCCCCTATTATTAATTCAGACCTGATTCACAAACTTCTAGAGGCAGCACTCTTACCAAACAAAGCTGCTGTCCTCCACTGTAGGGGACATCAAAAGGGAAGTCTCATATCAGCCTACAACAATGCTGCAGACCAGAAGGCAAAGGAGATAGCACTGTCCCATCCTTCCCTCCAGTCCCCTGTCATCTTATCTTTGACTCCACCCGACCCTCCCACCACCAGAGAAATCCTCTCTTATCTACACTCACTTTTTCATCCCTCATCCAAGACACTCCAGCAGTTCCTCCGTAACCACTTCCCCATATCCAATGCTGACCAACAATATTTAGATAACCTTACCCGCTCCTGTCAAACATGTCAACGTACTAACCCCAATTCCAACCTTAAACAGACATCCTTTCCAACCCATCAAATGCGAGGCAGCCTACCAGCACAAGATTGGCAGATAGACTTTACTCATATGCCCCGGGTCCGGAGAGTCAGATACCTACTAGTCCTTGTAGACACATTTTCGGGATGGGTAGAAGCATTTCCCACTACAAACAAAAGAGCCCACACAGTGGCCCAAATCCTCCTCACAGAAATTATCCCCAGGTTTGGGCTGCCTTCATCCCTACAGTCTGATAATGGCCCAGAATTTACATCCAAGGTCACCCAACAACTTGTCCAATTCTTACAGATACCCTGGAAATTTCACATTCCATACCGTCCCCAGTCCTCAGGAAAGGTAGAAAGGATGAATAGAATAATCAAAAAAACCCTTACCAAATTAACCCTCGAGGTACATCTGGATTGGACTAAACTTTTACCAATTGTTCTCCTCAGAATACGGGCTTTGCCCAGAAAGCCCCTGGGGCTGAGCCCCTTTGAGGTGATGTGTGGAAGGCCCATGCTCCCTCCTGGACCCCCCCTAAACCTCCTCCCATACCAAGCTTCCTACACTCCCCTCTGCTGGCGCAACTCCACAATGCCCTCTGGAGAGACGTCAACCACAATCTGCCTGCCCCTGACCCCCAAGCCTCCCTGCCCCCTTTACAAATTGGGGACATGGTCTATCTGTCTGATAATCCCCAGGGTGACCTAACCCCAAAGTGGCAGGGACCATTCAATGTCATCCTCCTTACCCCAACTGCAGCTAAACTCGAAAAGGTCACCTCCTGGGTACACCTCTCTTGTCTAAAACGGTCACCTCCAATCCTGCGCTGCCCTCCTTAAATGACACCTATCAGGTCTCCCTCACAGGACCCACCTCCTTAAAATTCACCCGGCGACAACCCCTGTCAACCATCAGAGAGGACACTGAATGACCTGGACTCTCTTCAACCTACAACTGTTCCTGACCCAACTACTACAAGACCTCTGGATCAGCGCCCCAACAGGAACCTCCTTCAAAGACCTGACTACACTGGTGTCTCAACTGTGGCTCCAGGGAACCTTCTACAGCCCGACTCCAGACGAAATTGATTTCTTTACTCTCATTCTCTACATCATTCTACATCCTAATGAGCACTGTTCCTCCTCAGATTCAAACAACCACCAACTTGGGGCCTTCTGCCCCTCACCCTGACTGGCCTCTCCCTGTCTCTCTAACCATAACTGCACTCCTAATCTTAATCCTTGCTATAGGCCTAGTAACTGTCTCCCCTCAGGACCTTCTCACCGCAGAAAAAGAGAGGGACCTGCCTTTTCCTAGGAGAGAACTGCTGCTATTTTGTTAATGAAACAGGCATAGTCCAGGGCAGAGTCAAAGAACTTAGAGACAGAATTGAGCGCCGCAGGAAAGAGTTACAAACCTTTACATTCCCCAAAACCTGTTCCAACAGATACTCCCTTGGTTGCTCCCTTTCCTGGGACCATTGGTACTTATCATTCTATTCCTCTTATTTGGACCCTGTCTCTTTAATCTCTTTCAAAGGTTTCTCCAAGAACAGATTCGGGCCATCTCTCGAGATCAGGTCAAGACCATTCTTCTTCTTGAGAGCCTCACCTCAAGCTCAGAAAAAGGAGACTGTGGGCCCTAGGACGACCCTCCATTCCAGACCCAAAACCGTCGCCCCTATCCAGCAAGAAGTAGCCAGAGAGATACGGCGCCCTTTTCCCCTTTTTCTTATGATTTCAGGGTCTAAAATGAAGGAGTCTTTTGGGCCTAGAAAAGAGAACAACAGTCTCAAAGGCCCCTTGCTGAATCATCTAACTTCGGAGAAAACAAAGCATAACTTTAGTTCCATCCTGATGCTCCAGGCCAGCTGCATCTATCTGAGACTTATCACCCCCTGTCCGGAAACCTACCACCCCCTACACCCGCCCAGAAGACTTATCACCCCCTGCCCAACTACAAGTGTCATCTCAACAAAAGAATACTCAAAATATCCCGCCTGATTGACATTTCCCTTATCGCTTCCACAAACCCCCTATAAGTATGAAGCCTCCCTGATCCCTCTCGGCGCTCAGCCTGGTCATTAGGCCGACTGTCGCCCTCCTTGCCTGTATAAAGGTACCTACTTCTGTTGAGGTCCGTCTTTCCTTTTCTGCCTCGCCGGAACATGCCTACAGGAGTCCGTTTCACGGAGCCCACATCCTCTTTTCCTCTCGTGGCCCATAAGCATTCTCTTAAAGCTGGAAGGAAATTTGAAAAGGACAAATTGGAGAAGTCTGTTCAACAATGTCTGAGGATGATTGTTCTTCCCAATCCCTGTAAGCACACACATTTTAAGACTTCCCATAAGCCATAGATCAAGGCCAATGTCCTAATCCTTTACTCTGAAGTTCATTACTAGGGTGATCTAGGCTATGTTAATTCTCTTCTCTTATGGTCTTGTATTTCAATTTATTTCTTTTTTTTTTAAAGGAGTCAAACTCTTTTTAAAAATTAATTATTTATGTATTTATTTATTTTTGGTTGGGCTGGGTCATCATCGCTGCGTGTGGGCTTTCTCTAGGTGCAGTAAGCCAGGGCTGCTCTTAGTTGAGGTTCCTGGGTTTCTCACCGCAGTTAGTTGAGGTTCCCGGGCTTCTCACCGCAGCGGCTTCTCTTGCTACAGAGCACAGGCTCCAGGCACAGGGGCTGCAGTAACTGCAGCTTGCAGGCTCAGCAGCTGTGGCTCCCGGGCTCTACAGCACAGGCTCCACACTTACGGCATACAAGCTTAGCTGTCCCGCGGCATGCGGCATCTTCCCAGAACAGGGAACAAACCCATGTCCCCTTGCAAGGGCAGGCAGATTCATTTCATATCCGCTGCACCACCAGCGAAGTCCAATTTATTCCTTCTGTTTGATCAAAGCCTAAAGCAGCTCTCTTTATCCACCTGTCCTTTTTATATTTTAAGGCCATTTCCTGAGCTGTGACATAAGACTGTGATCTTCCTCTTTAACACGTGCCTGATCTCCTATTTTTCCTGTTGGGTTTTCCCAGCTGATCTCAGAGCCCTGACAGCTTTTCCAAGCCCTAGGCTGAATAGACATGGAATTTCTTCAATTCTGTGTATGGTTCTGACGCAGGATTCAATATGTCACTTGCCATTCTTACAATATCTAATTGTTTGTTTCTTTTCATGCAAATGTTCATTCAGCCAAAGCCTATTGAAATCTGACGTGGTGTCAGCTTTGTGCCAGATGCTTTGATTAAACCACAAGAAAACCCACCATTTCTGCCTAGGGAGAGCTCATAGTCTAGAAAGCAAAGGCAATATGTATGAAGAAGGAATTCATAGGGCCAGGACTCCATCTCAGGCCTATCTGTGCTGATCATGCTCGGCTGCCTCTCCAGTGGACTCTGAACTCTCTGTTTAGTGCCTGTGGGAACAACAATGGAAGGATAAGACCCCCTCCGGACAGGGGAATCTTGAAGATCACATCCAGGTTATTCATTGCCTAAGAAGAAACATACCGTAATCACCCCTGTCTCCGGACAGGTCATAAACATTTTCTGTATCTATCAGGATGTAATCACAGGCTTATCGATTATTAACTGGTTGGAATGTGACCACAAGCTTATTGATTATTAACTGTTTGGAATGTAACTGCGGGCTTATTGATTATTGACTATTTGAACACATAACACATAAATGATGGGGTTATTGTAGTTGTATTTACCCTACCTTTGTTTATGTAAGTCTCAAGGGAATTGGGGTGGTGGGTTTGGACACGTACACATGGGGTATAAAAGATTTTCACAAATGCTGGTCGGGGTCCTTGGCTAAGAGGAGACTCTGCCTCGGACCCGCCGGTGTAATAAACTGTACTCCACTATTTGCATTGTCCTTCTGAGTGAGTTTGTTTCCCGGAAAGCATGGCTATAACATGTAAACAAGTATATTGTAGCTCATCGTGCTAAGTATCGCACACTGTGATGGGAAGAAAACGCGATCTTCCTCTGGGGGAGTTGATAGGTCTCATAGGAAGAGACATTTCCATTAACCTTGAAACCTAAGTAGGAGTCTGCCAATCAGAAGGCAGTAGGGGAAGAATAGGGCATCTGAGTAAAGGGAATCCAGTGTGCAGCGGCTCTGAAATAATTGAGGAACATTCTGATATGTTCCCGGAGGTCTGACGGGTTAGGTGGGGTTAGATGTGTGCTGCATTGAGCGCACCAGAGTTTGATGAGGTCAAACTGTGAGGGCCTGTGTGGAGAGGATTGAATTTTACTCTGGAGGCAAGAAGAGAGAGGGGAGACTCTTTAAGCAGGGGAGCTGAACAATCAGATTTTTCTGTTACATGTCTATCGTCATTGACCTCGTGAAACAGCTCCAAACTTGTGGACACAGCGGGGAAAGGAGAGGGTGGGACAGACTGAGAGGGTAGTGTTGACACATATACATCACCATGTGTGAGACAGCTATTAACAGCTCGTGGGGAGTTGCTCTAGAGCACGGGAGCTCAGGTCGGGGTTCTCTGACAACCTAGAGGGGTGGGATAGAGGCGGGGTCGGAGGGGGGCTCAAGAGGGAGGGGACATATGTATACTTACAGCTGATTCACGTTGTCTTAGAGCAGAAACTAACACAACGTTGTAAAGCGCTTATACTCCAATCAAAAATAAACTGAAAACAATAGCAAACAAACAAAAACAAAGGGCTCTGGGTTTTGGAGTCTTAAAGGGGTGCGCCCTACTCGTTTAATTGAAGGTGCTCGGGGTAACCTTTCAATAAAGACCACTCTGCTAATTCATTTTATTTATTTCTCCTACCTCGTCCTCCAAATGCTGTCTTTCTCTCCTTGGCCAGGTTTGGACATACACTGACAGCCTTTGTCTCTTTAAACCTCGTTTTTCTGTTTTGACACTTTCTTCTGTTACCCAGACCTGGTCTTTATGTGTACTGCTGATGTTGGCGCCCATCCCAACCTCTGTTTTAATTACTCAGACACAGCCCCTGGAAGTAGCCACGCCCACTCAAGAAGTTGCGCGCCGATGAAGTTTGTCCTCAGTAGCGCGCCGTACTGACGGCCCCAGCGCGCAGGCGCAGTTCCCCCCTCCCGGCGGCGTGTGTTCGTCTTTCCCAGGGCTCCCGGCATCCCGGAAGTTGGACCCGCGGGCTCTTCACAGTCAACCTCTTGCCAGTGTTCGCCGTGTGCTTCGGTCCCTCGTCTCGCAGTCCCAGCTCCCGGGGCCGCTGCTCTAGGTCCGCAGGTCTCCGCCGGCGAGAGACCCATGGCCGAGCGCGGAGAACTCGACTTGACTGGCGCCAAGCAGAACACCGGAGTGTGGTTGGTCAAGGTAAGGTTCGCGTGGCTCCCGCTTGCGCTCCTTTTAAAGTAGTTTTAAGTGACTTGAGGGGAGAAGGAACTGGCAACCCACTCCAGTATTCTTGCCTGGGAAATTCCATGGATGGAGGACCCTGGTGGGCTACAGTCCATGGGGTCGCAAAGGATCGGACACGACTGAGCGACTTCACTTTCTTTCTGTAGTTCTTTTTGGAGAAGGAAATGGCAACCCATTCCGGTGTTCTTGCCTGGAGAATCCCATGGACAGAGGGGCCTGGTGGGCTGTAGTCTATAGGGTTGCAAAGAGTCGGACACAACTGAGCAACTAACACACGCACACACACACACACGACTTGAGACAGTCCCAGTTCGTGCGCCTTTTAAAGCTCATTACGGCTCTCTCGTTAGAGCTTCACTTACCTTGAGAGGCAGGGTTGGTTGTTAGGCTTGTTTGCAGACGAGGACACTGGTTCAGGGACACCCAGTGTGTTTCAGCCAACTAAGAGTCTGAACGTGCCTGGAATGGATCTCCTTGTCCCATGACCTGGATTTTCTGGGTTCCTGTCTTGATGGCCCCCCAGTTTGAGCATTTTACACCAGACTGAAGAATTTCTTCATCTCCTTTTGGTGAAACTGATTTCAGTCATCAATCTCTATAAGAAAGTTGAGCGTTTGCTTTCTGGGTAGTTTTCTGAGCCAGAAAGTAGACTGGTCTCTGCATACGCTGGTGGCTCAGATGGTAAAGCATCAGCCTGCAATGCAGGAGACCTGGGTTCGATCCCTGGGTCGGGAAGATCTCCTGGAGAAGGGAATGGCAACCCACTCCAGTATCCTTGCCTGGAAAATCCCATTCGGAGGAGCCTGATAGGTTACAGTCCATGGGGTTGCAAAGAGTTGGACAGGACTAAGCGACTTCAGTTTCACTCCTAAAGTGTTCTTTTAGGTTGATGACGCTTATGGAGTTCCCAGGAGAGCTGAGAGAGCTCTCAACTCAGGGAAGGAGGGACCATGGACGGGAGTGTTCTTTTAGAGCTGACTGGGTCTCGGGTGAAACTGACTGTCAGTCATTTTTTTTTTTTTTTTTTGTAAAGGCAGCGTTTTGATTAACCCTTAGTAAGTACTTACTGGGCTTCCCTTGTGGCTCAGCTGGTAAGGAATCCACTTGCAATGTGGGAGACCTAGGTTCGGTCCCTGGGTTGGGAAGATCCCCTGGAGAAGGGAAAGGCTACCTACTCCAGTATTCTGGCCTAGAGAATTCCATGGACCGTATAGTCCAAGGGGTCGCAAAGAGTTGGACACGACTGAGCAACTTTCACTTCTTCATTTAGTGAGTACACTATTATGCCTTACTTTTTCATATTGGGGACTGTTGTTTCTTAGGAAGTTTTCATAAGACGTGTATATTCAAAATGTGATTATGACAGTCTTGAAAACTCAAGTAAAACGTAGAGACTTTGTTAGATTTTTAGAAAGCTTTTATCACATGTCTGAGTTCTTATCAGTTAAATCTGAGAGGCCCTTCCAGTCTTCCTCTCTGATGTAGCTCCCTTATGATTAAGTTCAGTTCAGTCGCTCAGTTGTGTCTGACTCTGCGACCCCATGGACTGCAGCACGCCAGCCTTCCCTGTCCATCACCGACTCCCAGAGCTTACTCAGATTCATGCCCATCTAGTTGGTGATGCCTTCCAGCCATCTCAGCCTCTGTCCCCTTCTCCTGCCTGTATGATTATTCACTAGCATGTTGAACCTGTATTAACATTCTTCAAAGCACACGCACAGTCATATTTCACAAGAGTAGGCTTCTTGCCTGTCACACCCAGAACTGTGTTTGGCATAAGGTAAATAGCTCAGATAATGTGAGGTATGCATGAATGAATGAATGAATGAACTCTTATTCTTCATCCTTAGCCTTAATCTCTGGTGCTGATTTGACTTATCACAGTGACATCAGTGTGATTTAAAATGGTGGAGTAACCAAGTATCTCTCTCCTCCTGCATGCCAAGTGGAGAGATATTATTAGGGAGGAAATCTCCTTTGCAGATGGAAAGAGCTTGAAAAGATGGCTAGAGCTTGAGGCGATGTGTTTGTGCTTAGAGCACAGTAGATGCTCAATAGATGTTGTTTGCCTTACAGAGGTTTGGATGGGGGCCCCAAAGTATCTCCGTAGCATACCATGGAGAGTGGTTCTGAAATGCAAGAGTGAACATGCACAGTAATGTGGTGTGGGCCGGAAAACAAAGAGAACATCATGCCTAGAGTAGCAGATTGGGACCATATATTGATATTGTCACATTGTGAAATGGGAGTGTTTTAACTCTAGTCTACAGGAAATGAGGAGACTCTTGGAGGATTTTGAGTAAGGCAGGGGTACAAATGATTCTTTTTGGGGGGGGGGGAAAGCTTGAAGATAACCAGAGTCAAAATTAGAAAATTATCACAGGATCCTAGACATTTGATAGTGAAGTTTCAGGAGTTAGGGAAACTTTTTCAGCAAAAGTTCTCAGGATGCAGTGACTGACTAAATGAGGATGTAAGAGAAAGTTACAAATCTAAGAAAGTTACAAATCTACAAAGTTAAGAAATCTTAGTGTTCTCTCTTATATGGCCATTTGAATACATTTTATCACTTTAAAGAGAAGTCTTACTAATGATAGTTCAAATTAGAATTTTTTAATTCAAATTAGAATTTGAATAGAACCACATACAATTTTAAATCTTTTTGCTCTATGTTCGTATTTCTTATTATAAATCATGCCTTGAGCTTTGAGGATCATTTGTTGCAAAATATGTGAGTTCCTAGAGTATCGCAAGTTTATGGGCCATGTTTGTTCATAATTAATTTGTTCATTATTAATTTCATCACTAGACAAGTAAGGAAAAGGATAAATACAGTAAGAGTTATACATATAAGATCTCTCAGTTTTAAGCAGTAAAAAGTTATCCGGTAGGATCAGGGAAGACTTCATGGGGAAGCTGACATTTAAGAAGAGCCTATGGAGTTGATTAGTTAGGGAAAAAATAAAAAGTTCTGAGCAGGGCTGGTGAGTGTGTTCAGGAAAAGGCAAATAGAGTGGAAGATTGTGTACCAGAATGTCCACTACCTGTATCTGTTCTGACCAGTGAAATGCTGTAGGGAGGGAGCAATTGGCCAGGTGGCGGTGGTCAGGCTCCACTCACACCCTACGGCAGGGATCATCTGTGGCGCTGCGCACATGTGTCGTGGTGTGGTCTATATAAGCACCACCTGAAACGCTCCTGTAGTCTACGTGAGTCTAGTTGAGTCGGGTAGTCGTTGCTGCTGCTGTGTCAGCCATTAGAAAATAAAGCATGTCCGTGTTGCTGCTGCAAATAAAGACTGTCTGCGGTCCCTGCAGTGCCTTGCATCTTCGTCCAGCTTCCCCGCTCGTGCCTTGCCCACCCTGGGGTCAGCGAACAGTGAGATGCAGCAAGACAAAGATCATTTCTGGAGTTCTGAATACCTTAAATCTACAAGAGAACGATGATCTAAATAAGTTTTGATAGATAATAGACATGACTGGATTTAACTTTACAATAGATGTTGCCTGCTAAAAAAAACATAACCTACAATTTTTCCCTGGTCGGAGAGCTCACCCCTCGTAGTGGGCATTACCCGGTTCCTGGTGCTCAGTCTTTGCCACTGTCAGGCTGCCAGCCGGTCACAGTACTACTGTTGCACACTGTACCACATGATGATCTAAAAGTGATATTCAAGAACATTTTAGCATAGTTCTGTTGTTTGGCTTCCAACATTTAGACTTCTGGAAAGTCATCTTCTCTAGTTCTGATTGGCTGGAGGGTAGGGTACCTGATGGGGAAGAGGAGAAGATGAAACGTGCAGCGTTTTTAGGAGTGGTGGGGTTTTTGTAAGTAATGAATATCCTATCAGAGCTTGAATGATAAGAAAACTATCTTTCTTGGAGGAAATGGACAAGTGGAGGTATTGACAAGCATTGCGGTAGGTTCACCCAACAGCTTTTGGGCCAGCGTAAAGATGTGTTTCAGGTCCCATCAGCCTTCCTCCTGTGAGCATTTTGATTGATGTTTGTTGGAGGAGAGAATCAGGACCGAAGGGATGGACATCATCCTCTGTCAATGTTGGGTCCTCTATTCAATAGCTCAGTTGGTAAAGAATCTGCCTGCAATGTAGGAGACCCTGGTTTGATTCCTGGATCAAGAAGATCCGCTGCAGAGGGGATAGGCTACCCACTCCAGTATTCTTGGGCTTCCTTTGTGGCTCAGCTGGTAAAGAATCCTCCTGCAATGCGGGAGACCTGGGTTCGATCCCTGGGTTGGGAAGATCTACTGGAGAAGGGAAAGCCTACCCACTCCCGTATTCTGGCCTGGAGAGTTCCATGGACTGTATAGTCCATGGGGTCACAAAGAGTCGGACACGACTGAGTGACTTTCACTTTCATTCAACACTTCAAAAGCCATCACGCTTAGCTTTTCTTTTTTCACAGACAAATAAGCAGTCGGACATTGGCAGCCAGAGAGAAAGCTACCTACCAGGGAGAGATGAAACTGGAATGGTTGATACCCCAAAGCCTTGTAGGAGAAAAAGAAACTTATAACGTACCAAGTATTTTACAAAGCAAACCTGTGAAGTAGGTACTAATTATCTATATTTTTCAGATGGTAAAATTGAGGCTTAGGGAGGTTAATTATCCTGCCCAAGCATGGAACAGTGATTCAAATTTAGGTCTGTTTGGCTACAAAGCTTATGCCAGGAATAGGAAGTATCCTTTCCCCCGACCCCTGCCCCATCCCTTGGGTCTCTTTAATGAGTCTTCTCCCTGGAGAGCAGAAGTTGGCTGGAGGGGGGGGGGCGGGATTTGTTTTATGGTGTTGGGTCTTGTCAGCTCAGTACATTGACCTTCAAGACAATGTGTAAGTAAAAGCTGCCTGATATATATTGGATTCCCAGGGAGGCTGGTTCTGAGGTGATGAGCATGCAGGGGTTTGTTATAGAGTGCTGTTGGGCTCATCCCCTGTGGAAGGAAAAGGACTCAGGCAGGATTGGGCACAGGGTGGTTTGGCCCAGGAGGAGTACGTGATCGTGGTCAACTCTTCAGTGGAAGCACTTGCAAAGAGAGCTAAGAACTGCGGGCTGTCTGTGGCCACACTCCCAGCAGCTCGAGGGATAAGGCCTTCATTCCTAAATGAAGAAATGGGTGCCACGTCAGTGTCCACACAGAGCTCTTAATTTGCTTGTTTACTCTGGGAGAAGCATGGCTTTAGAGACTAGTTGTTGGGGAGCTAGATACTTGATGAAGCAAAGCTGGCAAACAAGCTTAGGGGAGTAACCTCTGTATATACCTCCTTGGCCCCTTGGCTTCAGAGGCGCAGTGACCTTACTACTCTGTAGCTTGAGCGAGTGGGCGGGCAGATGGATTTCTTCCACAAGCTTTCAATGATCACCAGTCATGTGTTCTAGGCTCTGAGTACGTTACTGTGAGCAAGAATGGACAGGGTCTGTACTCTGTAAACTAGAGTCTGTAGGGCGCTCCCTGAGACAGACATCGGGCAGTACTGGTCCTAATGAAAACAGTTACACACAGATAGATAAGGTCACTGAAGAAAGAAATACTGTTTTGTGAGTGTGAATAACAAAGGAACGTAGTCTAGAGGTCAAGGGAATTTCTCTGAGAAAACGATGCTGAAGTGAGGCATTTGCTGTCACTCCCTGGTTTTGGGAAATCTGAGAAAACATCCCCTGTTGTACCTGTTCTCTTGCCTCCACCTGCCTGCCTTTAATGAATGTGGAGACAGTGGAAACAACACAGCTATCTCACAAGTGACAAGTTGACGAGAGTGTTTGGGGGAAATTTATTCAGAATAGAATTCAGGTAATTATGTGAAGAGATAATATGTTAATTAGGTTGACTGGCTTAATTGTTTCATGTGCTTATAAAACCATATTGTACACCTTAAATATACAGCTTTATTTAAAGCTAAAATGTAAGGTTTTAATTAAAAATATCAGTTGTCCAAAAAAATTTTGGAGCCTCAGAACCATATATACCATTATTTTTTCCTTTTCCTTCTCCTTCCTGTTTTTTTCTTTAAATATTTGTTGGTTTATTTTTGGCTGTGCTTGGTCTTTGTTGCTGTGTGCAGGATTTCTCTAGTTGTGGTGCATGGGCAACTTCTCATTGCAGTGGCTTCTTCTGTTGCAGAGCCGGGGCGCCAGGGTGGACGGCCTTTGGGAGCTGCAGTTGCTGGCTTAGTTGCCCTGGGGCATGTGGGGTCTTCCTGGACCAGGGATCGAATAGAGTTCCCTGCTTTGCAAGGCGGGCTCCTAAGCCCTGGACCACCAGCCAAGTCCTCTTCCCAACTTAATGAGTTGGAGCTTTGGGGAAGCCCACCTCCATAATCTCTTGGTATAAAAAGTTATATATGATTGACATACTATCATCATTGTATTCTTCTAGTTTTCATTACAAGGGTATAGTATTTTGGCAACCTTTTGAATTAAATAAGCTAGTAGGCTTACCTTAGGAACTTTCAGTCTTACTTTAATAGCGATGACAGTGCAGTATGAGCTCCAGACTTGTTTTTATCAGCTAACTTCAGGCACATAATCTTTTGTTTAAGTTGGCCAGTTGCTTGTATCAGATTCAATTATTGTACTGAGTATGATTCTTAATTTCATTTTATAACACGTAGTTACTTCATTTAGAACTGTTGTCTTGTTTGACGGCCAAAATTGTGGTCTCAGGCAGTTTGACCACAGAGTCTCTGACCTGGTTATGTATTGAAGGACTGTGGTCTCAGCAGGAGCTCTGAAACATTCTTGTCTTCTCTTTACCTTAGCAGCATGGCAGGGAACCAGCAATAAGGGGTCAGTGGCAGGCTGGAAAATGTTTCACTCTACTCTTGGTGTTTTCCCCTTCTCCCTCCCCCTGATTTTAAGGTAGATCTCTGGAATAAGGTTTCCCTTTGAGAATGCACTGAGATTTATTAAATTCCATAGCCGGGGTTTATTCTGATAACACCATCATTGTCATTACATTAACAGTAGCTAATGTTTCGTTAACAGGATCCAGTTTCATTAAAATAATAACTCTGTTGCTACCGTGTGCTAGTCTGTTCTTCATGTTAGGGACGGGGCAGCAAGCAGAGCAGACGAACAGCTGCCTCGTGCAGGTTACGTTCTAATGGAGGGAGAGTGAAGGATAAACAGAAGTGTATAGCAAGTGCTGAGTGCTCTGAAGAAAAATAAATCAGGGTGAAGAGTGCAGAAAGTAGCTGAGGATGCTGTTTTAATAAGGTGGGAAGGGGCCTCACTAATAAGCTGGGCCTTGAGCAGAGCAGGAATGCCCTTCACATATTTGGGGGAAGCACATTCCAGACAGAAGTAACAGCAAATCAGAGGCCCTCAGAGGGGATGGTGCTGGGAATGTTGGTGGATCTGTGTGGTTAGAGTCAAGTGAGTGAAAGCAGTAGGTGAGGCCATGGATCTCAGTGGACTGAATCATCTGCGACGTTACAGAATTTTTACAGTGAATGCCATGGGAGGCTAGTAGCCATAGAGAGGCGGCACGGATGGTGATGGTGGAGCCGGACTGCCTCGGTTAGAATCCTGGCTTCACCACTAGTAATTGTGAGACTTTGGATGAATGATAACTTTTTGGTGCCTTAGTTGCTTCTCTGTGAAATGGGATAATAATAAAGTTGTTATGAGGATCAAGTGAGGTAAAGTTTTAAAGTGCTTAGAAAAGTATCTGGCACATAGTAAGCACTATGTAGATGTCTGTTAAATAAACTGAAAGGCTTTGAGCAGAACAGTGTCATCTGACTTCTGTTTTAATATGGTCACTTTGGCTGCTGTGTTGAGACTAAAGTGGACATGGACAGTAATCATACAAGAGCTGATGGGGGCTTGGATTAGGATGGTCGCCCTGGAGTTGGTGAGAAGGACGTGGAGTCAGATATAATTTGAAGGTATTGCTGACAGGCTGTGTCAGAATGTGAGAAAAAGGAGCTATTCAGGGTAAGTCCAGGTTTCAGACTGAGTACCTGAAAGGATGGAGTTGACCTTTACGATGTTATGGAAGGTTGCATGGGGAATAGGTTCATGAATAAGAATCAGTTCTTGAATGGAGATTTTGAGTTTGAAATGTCTCCTGAATATTCAGATGGAGAGTTTGAGTAAACAGCTGGTTGTATAATTTGGGACTTGAGGGGAGAGCTGTAAATTTGGGAGTTGTAGTTACACAGATGGTATTTAAAGTCTTGGGATGACTTTGAAGAGGAGAGGCTTGAGGATGGAAATCAGCACCCTCTCAGGTTAAAAGGTCAGCAAGATGAGAATCTAGATGTGTGGAGGCCGAAAAAGGAAAGTCTGGAGAAGTGGGAGGAAAATCAAGAGAGACTGTGGTGACCGGACGCCAAGTGAAGAAAGCGTTTGAGAAGGGGGAGACAGTAGATTCTCAGATATTTCTGATAGGTCTGCAAGATGAGGACTGAACGTTGGCTTGACATTGCGGAGAGCTTTTGTAACCATGGGCAGCGGTGTCAGTGGGAGTGGTGGAGGTGAGAGCCTGTCTAGAGCAGAAGACAGCGGCAGAGGAGGAACTGTGGTCAGCCAGCAGAGACTGCTCACTCAGAGTCTTGCGATGGAGAGAGGCAGAGACATGGGACAGGGGGTGGGAAGGATTAAGGAGCCTGCCCTTCCCAGGGGTGTGACCACGAGTCCATTTGCTCACTTCCCTGTGCCTCAGTTTCCTCACTTGTAAAAAGGAAAAAATAAACGGATTGTGGAGAATTAAATGGTTAATATATTTTAAACATTTAAAAGAGAGCTTGTCACTTAATGTGTTTGTTACCTATTGCTATATAACATATCATCACAGGCTTAGTAGCATAAAATAGCACACACTTTTAATATCATAGTTTCTGTGGTTCGGGAGTTTCCTGGCGTGGCTTGGTTGGGCAGATGCAGTCAGGGTGTCACACAAGGGTGCAAGTATCAGTGGGTGGGGATCATTGAGGGCCATCTTAGGGTCTTCTGCCACTTTTGGTAAGCTCTCTGTCCCCTGGTGGCTCAGACAGTAAAGAATCTGCCTGCAATGCAGGAGGCTTAGGTTTGATCCCTGGGTCAGGAAGATTTTCCAGGAGACGGGAATGGCTACCCACCCAAGTGTTCTTTCTTGGAGAATTCCATGATCAGGGAAGCTTGGAAAGCTACATATAGTCCATGGGATTGCAAAGAGTTGGACACTACTGAGCAGCTAACACTTTCACTTTGGGCTTCCCTGGTGGCTCAGATGGTAAGGAGTTTGCCTGCAATGTGGGAGACCTGGGTTCGAGCCCCTGGGTCAGGAAGATTCCCTGGAGAAGGGAATGGCAGCCCACCCCAATATTCTTGCCTGGAGAATTCCATGGACAGAGTAGTCTGGTGGACTTGGGGTCGCAAAGAGTTGGACATGACTGAGCCACTAACACACACATCATCATTGTTATTCTGTTGGGAGAATAAAGAAGGGAGTGGAAGGGAGAAAGGGTAGCATGGAAGGAACGATGTCCTAGGTTAGACTAGGCAAAAATTCAGTGCGCGTGTGGAGGGAGTGGCCACAGTTCATCTGTGAAGAGAGAGAGCAGAGTAGAAGGCTCCCCTGTGGCTAAGCTAGAAGCTTTCTTCTGATGGTTCAGTGGAAGAGGAAGTTGGGTTATCATCTTGGAGGGCAGAGGGAGCAAGAGGTGTCACAGGGTTGAGGAGTGACGCGGACGTGTGGCCCGTCTGCAGTGGTTTTCCCGCTGCAGGTGACAGCTGGCCAGGGAGAGGGAGTTAGATTGCCCAGCATCTTGAAGGGCTTACTTGATGTCAGTCGCCAAGGATTTCAGGGGAGACCATTTAGCATGGTTGTTTTTCTTCAGATGCTCAGGTGCAAGTGTGGAGGAGGAATAACACAATCAAATAAAACAATACATATATTAATTAATAAGATAAGCAATATTACTAGTATCACTTGGCTTTAGTCAGGGTTAGGTTCTGCCAGGCCAGTATGATGGTGGGAGTTAGGGACAAGAGAATGATTATAATGACGGGCTGTGAAATGTAGTTCCATCAAGGAGAGAAGGGAGGACATGAGCAGATGGGGACAGAGTCAGAGATGTGAAGGATGGAAGAACTGTTGGAGCCGAAGTACCGAGGAGAGGGCCAGAGAGTTAGGAGACGGTGGTCAGAACGGTTCCTTGAAATACACTTTATGGAAAGGGTAATGTTCTTGTCAATGAGAACGTCTTAACAGTATTTGAATCAGATACTTGGAATACGATGTAGAAAAGACACCATCTTTCCCCTCAGGACTTTATTGGGAAGCGTAGCTCGAGATTGATTGTTAGAGCAGGCTGCTATCTGTAGAACTCCATTTCCTCTTTGTGTTAGAGTAATTGACAAGAAGATTCCCTTGGGCTAAAAATCAGACAAAGCCAGAAGCAAAGGCTAACATGTTAGGCAGGATTTCAAGATTGCGGCCATGAGGTAATAATTTACATAGTCTGAGGATTCAGGGTTTTATTTGATGTAACGGTATTTGCCCAGATCAGTTTCACATCTTGGGTTTAGTTCTGACAGGTACTGTTGACCTTTGCTTCTTTGACTCACCGTGACAGCACCTTGAGTTTCCTTTGTGGGCACCGCCGCTCCCCCTCTTCATTCTGGTGATCTGAAGGGTGTTGATGCTCCCTCCCCAAGGGTGTCACTGGCTCAGGCTGGCAGTGCAGGGCTCTCATCTCTGGTTAGTAACAGGCCAGACGAAGGACCTGTGACCTGGTCAGAGCCACAAGAGAAAAACGACTTTGCTGGGGATTTGGGGAAGAACTCTTCTTCAGGAGTGGCTTCAGCCGTTGTGCTACATACGGGGGAAGGCTGTCACAGAAGTGAGTCAGTGTGGTGAGGAGAGCTGAGAGATGGTGAGAGTCCTGGTGATGGTATTTGAGCCCTTAACACTACTTAACCTTAACACTACTTGTGGAATATTTAGTTACTTTTGCCAGTAAATCTTCTGTATGCCTGAGTGGGTTTTCTTCTCATCTGTAATCAAAGCAGACCTAATAGGTAGGTACAGTTATCATAAGAAATTTGCCAAATCCTGTAAACTTGCATGAATAGTGGAGCACAGTATAGTTGAAACTTTAAGATATGGAATCGTCAAAACTCCTTTTCCTTTAGAGGATCTATAGTATGTAAAGGATGGTGTACAAAGAGAGCATTTGACCAGTCTGGAGTCTTTGACTGATACTAGCTAACCATGTTGTTTCAGTCCTCTGAGCCTCGGTTTTCTTATCTACAGAAAGAGGAGAGCGTTAGCAGTTTTGTGGGGTGATTGGGAGGATTAAATGGGATTGTGGGTGCAAAATGTACAGCATGGTACCTGGCACTGTGGGCTCCCTTCCCCTGCGTCTTTTCCAGGCTTCTGGCATATTTTTGACACAGTAGTTGTTCAATTTATTTTAGTGTAAGGAATGAACAAATACCACTAGGGTCTTCTTTTCTTAAATTTTTACTTGATTCAAAGCACTGCAGTTCAACTAATAGTCATGTGGTTCTTCTTGTAAATGAAACTTTGTTAGAATTTTTTCCTTTCCAGCTTTGGAAGCTCTCTTTGACTCTGTTATACATTCATGTTATGATTCCAGACTTACTGTGGAAAATAAAAATGACACCTGACACTCAGCCCTTGGTTTGTGTGAGGCACTGCGCTTCATACTTCATGTGTAGCATCTTACTCCTTCAGGATAGGGTCACCTTAAACGTATGTACTGATTCCCGAGTTCGAACTATGTCTTAGAAGAAATAACAGATGGCCCATGGTAGTTTTATGCTCTTAACCTTTTGAGATTTTGATTGCATATATCTGGTTGCGCACACAATATAGTGTATTGGTTAAAAGCATAGGCATTGGAACTAGAGTGCCTGGATTTGAATCCTGGGTCCTCATTTGCCAATTTTATACCCTTGGCTAAATTTTATAATCCCTGGGTGCTCCAAATGCATAGTTTGTGCAGTGGGGATAATGAACAGTGCCTACCTCATATAGATGTGAGGTATAAATGTTTGAAAAGTGCATATCACAGTGTCAGAAAAGTAGTGTTATATAAGTGCTAGTTGTTACATTGAATAATTTCTTTTATTTCAGCAGATCTTTCATCATATTAGTTATCTTATACATCATAAAACATGACTTTTCAAATCATCTTAAACTCATTAGTGTCTCTACATAACGTGTCAGTGTTATTCTCCCAGAAGCCTTTTCTGGTAGCTTTTCTCATCTCTGAACTTTTATTAGACTTGCTTGGGGACATAAATTAGCACTTCATTATTGTTCAGCTATATGACCAGTTTTAGTTTTGTGTCACCAACTCAACTGGTGTTAAACACTTTGAGAGCTAAAATCGTTTCTTACATGTCTTATTATCTCTTTAGTGCAAAACACATAATCAGAGCTTGCTATTTAGTGGTCAGTTATGACAGACAGAAACTAAAATAGAAGCTGTATATCACTTTATGCTTAAAAGGATTTGTTAGCTTGTTTGCATCCAAAATCTAGTTTAATAGTGTTTTGTTTTGTTTTAGGTTCCTAAATATTTGTCGCAGCAATGGGCTAAAGCCCCTGGAAGAGGTGAAGTTGGGAAGCTGAGGATTGCCAAGTAAGTTATTTATGAATTTTTGACATTTTATGAAACTTGTTTGAATTTATTTTCCAAGTGCTTTTAAATGTAATTATAGAGTTCTTTTTCAAACAGAGAATTTATCTGGAAAATAAGAAATGATGAGCTTGCCAAGGCTTGTTAAGAGCTGGTTAGGTGCCCTGTAAGCAAATTGTACTTGATATTTACACCTGTCGTCAGAGGAGTGTGTGTGTGCACACACACAGTCCTCTGACGACAGGTGTAAATATCAGGTACAATTTGCTGCTAAAACCTATCGGCAGTAAATTAGCAGAGTATGTAGTTCTCTCATCAGTCCGTCCTCTGCATCTTTAAGGAGGTATGCTTGAGTTGGCCATAGCTGGATGCACCAAGTGCCTCAGTAGAGGGATTTTGCCGCTCTGCCACCATACCTTTTTACAGAGGCTTTGGAAGAGGGCAGGGCATACCTCTCAAACGGCGCAAGAGTGCTTGGTGTTTCCTGGTTGAGGAACTGGCCTTGTTTGAAAGGGAAGCCCTTGTAGCTCAGCTGGTGTCAGCCACAGGCCTCGCATTCCTTTCTTTCTGCTCATTCATTCATAGTCCAACTCTGATCAGATATCCGCGCCCACTGCTCCACTGAAATAGCTCTTATCTGCCACCAGTATCCTCTTCTTTATCACTGAGTTTTTGCTTGTTAACAGACCACCCCAAAGTTTAGTGGCTTAGAACAAAACCATTTTACTTGTTTTTAATTCTGTGGGGGCAGTTCTAGACAGTTCTTGTTGTGGCTGACCTGGCTGGTCTTCCTGGCTAGAATGGTCTTACTTGTGTGTCTGGGGTTGGCTTACTATCAGCCAGGGCAGTGGCCATGTGTGTTTCATCTCCATTGTGTTCATTCACGTGATGGTGACAGAGTTCCTAGTAGCAAAAGAGAGGGAAGCCCCACTGCACAAACACTTTGCAAACCTGTGCTTGCATCATGTGTGCCAAGTGTAGCTTGCAGTAGACTCCACCTCCAGGTGGGATTTGCGGTAAAGAATTTGTAGCCTTTTTAAAAAAAAACAACAACAAGAATCTACCACATTCATGGGCTTCCCTGGTGGCTCAGTGGTAAAGAATCTGCCTGCAGTGGAGGAGATGTAAGAGACACGAGTTTGATCCCTGGGTTGGGAAGATCCCCTGGAGAAGGAAATGGCAACCCACTCCAGTATTCTTGCCTGGAGAATCCCATTGACAGAGGAGCCTGGCAGGCTACAGTCCTTGGGGTGCCAGAGTCGGACAAGACTGGAGCACAAGCACCGTATCCATATTCTAAAATCTAAGAGTCAACTAGCAGCCCTTCTCGGTTGACCTTCGACGTAACTTGACAGAGTTGATCACTTCTACCCTCACACTGTACTTTTTTCATCTCACTTCTGAGACATCACTTCTCATCTTCTCAGTCTCTGAATGTTATTTGAACACCCTCTGGAGGTGTTCTTTGGAGGAGCAACGCTCTGTTCTTGGATGACGTCATGTCTTTAAAGTAAGACACTTTGACGCTTTTCTTGTGTTTATGCCCCTAAGTACTTTTTGTTCTTTATCTTACTTACCTTTGTTTCAGACAGATCTTTTAGTTCTTCCTTTTCTTTTCATAAGCCATATTGGAAACAGGCCTGCTTTTATATCCAGAGTTCTGAAATTAGGTAGAGACCGGTAGTATCTTAAGACGCTACTACACATTTAATAGCAGAACCAGCCTTGAATTCAGTCCTTTGAGTGGTAAGAAAACTCAAGCAGCTTCCAGTTCCGGCCCTGTCAGTTACTCTCCGTGAGACTGTGGACAGACACTTAATCTTCTGAGCTTAGATTCCTCCTTTCCCTGCCATGAAAATTGCATTCCTGAAAATCTCTGTGTATGGAAAATACCTAGTTTAGGATTGTACAGTCTTTCTTTTGGTGTGAGTAAGAGGGAGCTAGTATGGGAAATAGAGTTAAAGGAGCTGAGGTGTAGGGAGACCTATGTAAGCCCTGAAAGTGAAAGTGTAAGTCACTCAGTCGTGTCCGACTCTGTGACCCCATGGACTTCTCCAGGCCAGAACACTGGAGTGGGTAGCCTTTCCCTTCTCCAGGGGATCTTCCCAACCCAGGATCAAACCCAGGTCTCTCGCATTGCAAGTGGTTTCTTTACCAGCTGAGCCACACGGGAAGCCTATGCAAGCCCTAAGTACTTCTTTGATGCCTAAAGCATCTGTTAAAGGTAGCATGCTAAATAGTCAATAATGGGTATGCTGTGATTTTTCTTGATCACTCTTTGGAAAAAATTTCAAACGTGTCCTTAGTTTAAAGCAGGTCTTTTATATAGTCACATCCAGTATGCCTAGGGTAGCCATGTCCCCATGTTATGGCCAGTTTACATGTTTTACAGTTTACATAGTTTTCTTTGCGGTTATTAATAGTGTCCCCTCTCTCACTCCCAGAGTATCCTGGTTCTGGCAATAAACTGTATGTAACTGCTCTGCTGGCTTAGTTGGTAGAGAATCTGCCTGCAATGCAGGAGACCTGGTCCCTGGGTTGAGAAGATCCCTTGGAGCAAAAAATAGCAACCCACTCCAGTATTCTTGCCTGGAGAATCCCATAGACAGAGGAGCCTGGCAGGCTATAGTCCATGGGGTCACAAAGAGTTGGACACAACTGAGAAATTAACACACACTTGCCCTTAATAGTAACAGATGTATGTGTATTTTATATGTAGACTAAAAACCTAGCAGATTCTCTACCTAATGTGAAATATAATCTTGCCTTGTAGAAGAGCTAGATGCTGTTAATGATGAGAACAGATATATAGTGATTGGTTCCCCAAGATTGCTATAGAAATGCTTGAAAAGAGCTTGTTCTGGAGTATGTCTCCTAACTATCTCATTTATGTTTCTAATGTACTTATTTTTCATTCTTCTTACTGATTACTAGAGCCACTATCAAATACGTGTAGGATAAGCAAGGAATGGCTTAGCAGTGCATGTGACTAGGTTATCAAGACTTAATTTCAGCTAAATATGAGTCATCAAAGTTTTGTGGCTGTAAACAAAAGGCTTCATTTATTGGACGATTGTTGTTTCGAGTGAAGTGGGATGATAACCCCTCTTCTTTGTCAGTTAGCTTACAGGGCAAACATTGTGTTCCATTTTCAGTGCTCCATTTAGAGACGTGGACAAATAAGTTCATTCAGTGGAGTGAGACTAGGACAGTGAGAAAACTAAAATCAATTTCCTGTGAGGAACATTTGAAGGGACTGTGGCTGTTCAAGAGAAGATCTAGGGCAAACCAGGTGAAAGTATCTTGTTTTTAAAAACTAGAAGATGTATAATTAAGTACTGATGTTTAGAGGCAGAGTAACCCTTTATGGGTTATCTATGTGGTTCAAGAAACATATATTTGGGTAAAAAAAAAAAAAAACAGCTAAGGTTTTAAAAACGCAGTGTGCCATACTGTTGAGTATAGACTCAGGAGTCAGTCAGCTCTGGGCTTTATCCAGACGTTGTCATTTACCAGCCATGTGACTCTGGGGAAGTTGCTTATTACCCTTTCTTGTTTCCTCATCTGTTAAAAGGAGATGGTATTAATACCTCATGGATTCAGTGTGTGTAAGATACTTAGTAAGTGTTCACATGCTGTCATATCCCACATACTACCCAGTACTGCACGGACTCTGCATCGTGTCTGATGTCTTCCCTCCCGCTCCGATCCCCCAGACATAAACAGCAGCACCAGCTTCCTGTGGTGTGGACGTTGATTCTAGCGAAGAGAGGGCTCTGGGGCGGAGGAGTCGAGGGCGGCAGAGACGGGGGAGGAGCCGGGCAGCTGCGGGTGCAGCTCTTCCTCAGTGTGGTCTGTTAGCGCCTGAGAGAAGGAGAGTCCAGTTGTGAATAAGCTGAGAGTAGCCGCCCACTTTAACAGCGGTAACATTTGGGCCGTTTTCATCAAGAGTTCCCCACCGCGTCCCTGAATCATTGTACTTGCATTTCTTTTAATACCTTTGAACATCGGATGGGTATTGCATTTTAATTGGTTTACAGTTTTGCTTTAGTTGTTTAATTTTAAAACGAGCCTTTCTACATAACCATCCTGCCTCAGAAAACTTCCAATTTTCAAAATCTTTGATAAATGTCATGTTTTACTGACAGTCATACAGTCTGTGATAATACAGCTTCTCTCAGAGATGTGTAATTTCTAGTTTTATTTCTAAACACATTTAGCGTTCAGGGTCATGTGGGGGCCCACTAATAATGGAAAATATGCAAATAAAAATCAGTGAGATAATTTTCTGTTATAAAAATTGACTAAGTTTACAACAGTGTTACACTGTTGATAGGAGTTTGAATCAGTACAAACTTTCTGAAGGGCAGTCTGGCAACACACATGTATATTAATGCACATATGTATACACACACACAGAGACGTATATGTACATATCATACACACAAGCTGCTCAAAACAAAGTGGAATAACAGTCCACTGTTTTCTCTGCCAGTCAGCTCACAGTGCAAGCATTATGCTCAGTTCTTGGTGCTGCTCTTACAGAAAGACATTGAGAGACTCATTTCCCAGAGGGGAACTCAGACAATGAGAAAGCTAGGATATTAATAATAAAATCCTCGTGCCTTTGACCCAGCAATTCCATCAATTTCTAAAACCTACCCTGTCAGAATAACAAGTTAGTGATGCAAAGATTGATACACAAAGATAATCGTTTCAGCATTGTTTGTTATGGAGAAAAATGAGTAGCATTCTCAAATTTCTTAGTAAGGGATTAATTAAGTAAACTGGGGACATTTTTAAATTGTTTAATATTTTTAATTTGAAACAGTTTCAAGCCACAGAAAAGTTGGAAGAACAATATAAAGAACTTTTCCACCATATGGATCTGTGTAACACAGCATCCTGTGACTTTTCAGGAATGTAATTTGAATAATTTCCTGTTTTCTAATGTATCATACATTGATATTAATAAGATATCTTTATAAAGTTAGAAATATCAAAAGCCACATTAACTGTTTCATTTTTGTTATTATTTAAATAAATATTTAAATCTCTAAAAGAAAGCAGTAAAGTTTCCCTTAGGGATATATCTGTTAAATTCAGAATGTGTTAAAGTATATACCTCACTGGGGGAAATAAAGAACTACTTTCTGGCAAGGGCATTCTCTTTTGCAGTCACAGTTCACCCTTCAGATGTATGAATTACCAACCAAACAGTACTACTACCTGATCATCAGACTTCACTTAAGGTTTGCCGGTTGTCTCAGTGATGTTTTACAGCGAAAGGATCCGGTCCACAATCTGGCATTACCTCCTCTTGTCAGGTCTCTCTAGTTTTCCTTACATCTGGGAATCCTGTTACAGTTATAAAATCCTGTTTGTAACTGTCCATGGATTGGGACTGTTTTTGTTTTTGCTTTCCCATTAAACTGAGACCTTGAGGATAAAGACCTGCACTCAGGCCGTGCACTTGTCACAAGGCCGTGGGTGTGCAGCAGACCCTGAGTGCCGGTGAATGAATGAACCACTGAAGGAAGGCACCGGTTGGAACTCAACCAGTGTTGCCGAGAAAGTACTTTTCTAACTGGTCTTCGTGTCTATTCTATGTGTGTTTTTTGGTATAAGTTTCTTGGATCATGTCTTTGTCCTTGTTATACTTTTGTTCTTAATCGCTCAGCAAACTCAGTGATTGATCATCAGCTAATAAATACCTCGTGTGAGCTTAGGGAGTTGAACCCTTTAAGTTTGAATATAAATGTTAGATTTGGAGGAACTTTGAATATGGTACTTGTTATGAACTTTGTACTTGTTATACTTTTGTAGCATTCCATTGCCTAAAGAATAAAGTCTGTGCTCTGTGCTGTGATATTCAAGATCTTTTATGGTCTGGTCCCATTTTCCCTTTATAGTTCACTCCTACTATTCCTTATTTTGTGCTTTCCCTCCCAGCCCAATCTGATCACCTTTTTCTGATCAGGCTCTTCCATGACTTTGCTTAGCTGTTTACTTTTGATACTAGTTCAAAAGTTGCCTCTTGCTGAGCCAATACTTCCCTCTTAAAATAGAAGAGAGAGTGTTCTCCTGTCTGATCCTGGCATATTGTGGCTCTCTTAATTAAAGTTTATCTCATTTTATGGTTATGGGTTTAGCTTTTATATCTTCTGCTGGCTGGGAAAGGGGCCCTGCACTCAGTACTTTGCATATGACAGGTATTTAATACATTTTTTTTTTTTAAATTAGGCTGTTATTAGGGTGTACATTGATCCTGTATTGGTGAAAAAAAAAAAAACAATTTTAAAACATGTAATTCAAATAAATAAAAAATAGTATGGGACTTCTCTGGTGATATAGTGGATAGGAGTCTGCCTGCCAGTGCAGGGGACACAGGTTCAATCCCTGGCCCAGGCAGATTCCACATGCTGAGGAGCAGCTGAGCCCATGAGCCGCCCCTACCGAGGCCACATGCTGCAACTGCTGACGCCCATTTACCTGGAGCCTGTGCCGTGCAACAAGAGAAGCCGCTCACTGCGACGCTCTGCACACCACAGCTAGAGAGCAGCCCCTGCTGTCTGCAGCTAGAGAAAGCCTGTACGCAACACGGGAGGCTTGGTGCACCCAAAGATGAAAAACAGATTGTAGAAATAGTATAGAGGGGTATTTACTGTAGCTGATAGTAGAAGATGTTAGCAGTAGAATCTTGGCTAATTTAAATATTTTTTTGGCTTGTCTGTAATAAAATTATTTCTGTATGAGCATATTATTTAATAGCAGAGAAGATTGCTTATAATTTTAAAATAAAAATTTTTGATCTTTAAAATTTTGTTAAGTAAATGAAACTTCTTCAGCTGGACAAAATAGTAAAATTTGTTGAAGTTCTCTATATCTGGTATTAAACATGCCATTCACATGCTGCTGAATGCTAAAAATACTCAAAAATTAAAGTAAGAATTGTAAAAAGATCATTATTTGGCTAAAATATTATTAGGGCAGGTTGTTATAGTGTTAAGAGACTCATAACATCTCAGATATTCATTGGTGGGACTTCCCTGGTAGTTCAGTGGTTACGACTCCATGCTTCCACTGCAGGGGACTCAGGTTTGATCCCTGGTCAGGGAACTAAGAACCCGCGTGCAGTGCAGTGCGGTCAAAAAATAAAATAAAATGAAATATTCACGTGGAATTAATGTGAATTTTGTTCTCCTATAGGATTATAAATAGAATAGTTAGGAGAACCAAAGGTAAATATTAATCTCTGTAAATGTAATATTTTAATGTACATATGAAGTTGTGTTTCTTTTATTAATAGTTCTTAGCTTGCATTTGGAAAAAACATGAAATTAAATAATTGAAATGTTTTCTTTCCTCTCTTTCAGAAATCAAGGAAGGACTGAGGTAAGATTATTTCTATGGAAATTTTATTTAAAACACAAGTTTATTTTACTATGCATTAGAATTAGTAAAAAGAGAGTAGTGTTTGCTCTGGAAAACTCCACATGAAACTGGTGGCTGGTCAGGAAAACATAGTGGTGTAAATGCCACCCTTGTGTGAGTGAATAGACTCCTTTCTAGTTGCTCATACTTAGCATTTTTCTACTTTGACTTAAATATCCCCTCTCTTAGTACTATGAAAACTAGTATTGCTTCAGTAACACTTTAACATTATTTCAGAGTGGCAAATGTATTTGACAGATTTTTGAAGGCCTTAGATTTTGACCCATTGAATCTAGGACATAATTTGTGGTACCTGTCACATAGTAGAGAGATACTTAAATAATACTTCATAATCTTTCTGTGTGATTGAAAGATCAGCACTTCAAGTTTATAAATCCCTTTGATGAAAAATTTGGGGAGATATGTTAAAAAGCATTTTGAAAGATTGGGTCTTTCAAAAAAGACCTACTGGGTCTTTTCATTCTAAACCTCAATATTGAGTTTTCCTTATAAATATTTAGTTGTATTTGTTGAAATATTTGAAAGTAAAACAGCACCATGTACTCATATGGTAGTCATTGGATCTAAAAAAGAAAGCCATCCTCTGCTTGTGGGAGTATTTAAGCTTTCTGAGTAAATAGGTCACCTCCCCCTGCTTCAGGTGGTGGCTTTCTTAGTATTTAATGTTCACTCATTCAGCAAATACTGTTTTTCTTCTGTGTGAGTGAATAGACTCCTTTCTAGTTGCTCATACTTAGCATTTTTCTACTTTGACTTAAATATCCCTCTCTTAGTACTATGAAAACTAGTATTGCTTCAGTAACACTTTAACATTATTTCAGAGTGGCAAATGTATTTGACAGATTTTTGAAGGCCTTAGATTTTGACCCATTGAATCTAGGACATAATTTGTGGTACCTGTCACATAGTAGAGAGATACTTAAATAATACTTCATAATCTTTCTGTGTGATTGAAAGATCAGCACTTCAAGTTTATAAATCCCTTTGATGAAAAATTTGGGGAGATATGTTAAAAAGCATTTTGAAAGATTGGGTCTTTCAAAAAAGACCTACTGGGTCTTTTCATTCTAAACCTCAATATTGAGTTTTCCTTATAAATATTTAGTTGTATTTGTTGAAATATTTGAAAGTAAAACAGCACCATGTACTCATATGGTAGTCATTGGATCTAAAAAAGAAAGCCATCCTCTGCTTGTGGGAGTATTTAAGCTTTCTGAGTAAATAGGTCACCTCCCCCTGCTTCAGGTGGTGGCTTTCTTAGTATTTAATGTTCACTCATTCAGCAAATACTGTTTTTCTTCTGTGTGCCAGGCATTTTGCTTGGAGATGGGTGGATGGATGAATGGATGGATGGATAGTTCTGTTTGTCTATCCATCCATCCACCTAGTATTTATTTATTTACGGGTATAAATATAACAAGACATGGTTCCTTGACTGCAGATACCTTAGGGAAACAAGTTACTTCTATTTTACAAATAGAATTTTTTCAGCCATAGACCAGAGGAAACATTTGAAAGCTATCTTTATAATGGTAGGTTAACCCCATTGTTCAGACAAATAGGAATAGATTCTCTTTTTATGGCTAATTATTAAAGCTTATTTGATAAAATTTTTAAAAATGCTTCATAAAATGATTGGAAAAGAGTCACATCAAAATATTTGATTTATAGTCACAGTTTCTGTACAGATACTTTGAATACAAAAGTATATTGTAATGAGCTCTCATTAATGTGTCTACTAGGTTTCATTTACTTTGAATGAGGATCTTGCAAATATTCATGATATTGGCGGAAAACCGGCTTCAGTCAGTGCTCCTAGAGAACATCCATTTGTCTTACAAAGTGTTGGAGGACAGACATTAACCGTGTTCACTGAGAGCTCCTCAGGTGAGTGGGCACAGAGTTACTTAAATGCAGCTCCTGTCCCTGTTGTGTGGATTCTCTCTCAGCACACTCTCGAAGGTCATTCCCAGGGCCCTCCCACCTGTGGTTCTTTCTGCCTCTGATTCACATCACGCTGCTTCTCTGCTCGGTGCTGAAGTCCTCTCCTGTGATTGAGGAGTTTTTGGCTGTTGCTGGACGGGTTTCGTTTCCATTTGGGGCATGAAGAAATAGAACAAAGCAGATGGGAGAGTGTGGTGCATCAAGCTGTCTTCTAGGATGTTGAGGAAACAGTATCATGAGTTTTGCCAAGATAAGGTCATCCTTGCCTGTTTTGGTAAATTGATATTCAGCAACTGTAAATTGTGTTTTAAAAAATACTGCTTAATACTAGGGAATATTTAGTCAAAATATAGGAAATACTTTGGCTCTTGTGCGCTTTCTTTATTTCTTAATGCATAGGGATTGACTTCTTTTAATTGGTATCGACTTCTAAGAAGCTCTGTGCATACTTTTAAATTTTGTGTGTTTGCTCTTAAATGTTTTAATAGCTCAGTAAAAGGGGAGCAGGTGTTTCAGTTTGTGAATTAAATATAGAGGGGACTTTTTTGGTGGCATATGTAAGAGTCTATGTTCATTTTCATTGTTTCTTGGTTTTTAAGCTTCACTGAATTTGCAATACTACTAGTAAAGCAGCAGGCCACCTCATTTTAATAGAACTAATTTCTCATACCTAATTCAGAAGGTTTATTTGGTTGTATAAAAGAAAAACATCATGGTTTTTGTTGTATTTTCATTAAACATTACAAAGAAAGCTGTAAAAAATTATATGTTAAGAACATTATTGTTTTAACAGAATATACAGTTGATCCTTGAAAAATGGGAAGGTTAAGGGCACCAACACTCACAGTTGAAAACACAGGTATAGTTTACAGTGGGCTCTTCGTGTCCAGGGTTCCTTCATGTTTGCAGTGGTGTGTGCTTGAAGTCAGCAACTGTAGATTGAATAGTACTGTGGTTTTTTCCGTTGAGAAAAATCTGCATTTAGGTAGACCCTTGAAGTTCAAACCTGTGTTCTTCAGGGGTCAGCTGTACTCCAGCAAATTTCTGTGGTGTCTTAGATTCCCAATATCTGCATAAACTGATGTCAGAAAATCAGTGGGTTTTTTTTTTCCCTTGGATGTAGAATTTAAAGAAGTGGTAAATTGTAAATTTTCTGTCATGTGGTTTAAAGTCAAGGAAAGTGAAATTGTTAGTTACTCAGTTGTGTCCAGATCTTTTCGAGCTCATGGACTGTAGCCCACCAGGCTCCTCTGTCCATGGAATTCTCCAGGCAAGAATACTGGAGTGGGTTGCCATTCCCTTCTCCCAGGGATCGAACCTGGGTCTCCTGCACTGCAGGCAGATTCTGTACCATCAGCCACCAGGGTTCGTTTTACTTCATTATTCTGTTGCCATAATTTGTAGTGTAATATTACGGGAAGTAGAGAATGTTAAACAGATGCATTTTCTCCTGTAGAAGATTCAACCATTCAATAAGTATTTATTGTGTGCCTCATTGTGCAGGGCACAGCATAGGCACAATCAGTCTAGCAACTGGTTGGATTTAATAAGACCTATTGAACCTGTGAGGTTTTCTCTACTTTTATGGTTGTTCTTGGAGTGGAAGAGGCGTGGCACCAAGATAATAAAAAGAAAGCAGAGTCTGAAAAAAAAAGCTTGAGGTGGGGAAACTTGTACTTCCTTGGTAGAAAACTGCACCCTGTTTCAGACTTTTTACCTCTTATCAGGTTGACTCGTTGCTGGTACTTACACAAAAGACGGTGACTTGGAAAGCTGAGGTTTGTTATCCTCAAAATTAATCTTCCGCATTTAATCTTGTGAATCCTTTCGTTAGTGTTGTGCTCTTTCTGAACATCTTGTATTCACCTTTGGGGTCACAGTGTACTCCAGAGTGAATATGGATTATGAGGATTATCTTGCCAGGAATATGGAAAAGGATCAAGACTGTCCTGCTTCTGGAGTTTGTACAGTATGTTCTCTGTAGAGCTGTGATAATGCAAGTGAGGCCGAAGTTGCCGTTAGGTGGTGCACACTCCACGGGAAGTCTTTGGTGCCTGATGTCAGCCCTTCTGTCTCATGTCATTGTTCCCTAACTCTCTTTGCACCTTTCTTTTATATATATATATATATATATATATATATATATATATTTTATTTCATTTGACTGCTTTGGGTCTTAGTTACCGCATGTGGGGTCTAGTTCCCTGACCAGGAATCTAACCTGGGTCCCCTCCATTGGGAGCACAGTGTCTTAGCTGCTGGACCACCAGGAAGTCCCTTTTTGCATCTTTTTGTGATTTAATTTCCTCGAGAACAAAGGTGGAAGCTGGAGGCTGTTGCAGTAATCCCGGGAAGAGCTGACAGAGATTTGTATCAGCCTGGTAACATCAACAAAGGTCTGGTCTCTCATCTGATGTCCAGTCCCATCCTTCGTTGTCTTAACAGACAGTCCACTTGGATTTCTCATCACCTGAAATGTAGAAGATACAAAATCAAGTTGACTTCTTCACTCCTTTATTCTCCATATGTCTGCATTTCTGTCAGTAATACATCGTTCTGTTCTGAGCCTGCTCTGACTCACATTCAGTCAGTTGCTTGTCAGGTCATTTCTGTCGTAGAAATACACATTTCCTTCTTGTTTTTTTTTTAATATTCGTTTTTATTTATTTGCCTCTGCCAGATCTTAACTGCGGCTCGTGCAGTGTGTTTTAGTTGTGGCCTGTGGAATCTGGTTCCCTGACGAGGGACTAAGCTTGATGCCCCTCCATTGAGAGTGCGGAGTCTTAGCCACCGAATCCCCAGGGATGAACCTCATACACATTTCCTGATACCACTTAACCCACCGTCCTCTGAACACCTCAGCCGTCCTCTCTGCCCTCCCAGCTGCTAGAATCCCTTCTCCCTCCCCACGACCCTGCTGCCTCTCCTCCTTCCCTTGTTTTCCTCTGCCAGGGGTTGGTTTGCTTTCTGCAGTCGTAGCCGTCTTTCCCTTATGACTCCGGTCTTTGCTGACTCCGTTCATCCAGACTTTGACGGCAGTAAGGTTTGTGTCACTCATTTTGTCCCTGAATTAAGCCTTACGGGCAGAGGACCATGTCTCATGCTTATCGCCAGGGTGTCTCATATAGCACTGAACACAGCACATGGGCTTGCTAAAGCAAATATGCGTTGAAATAGTTGATTTTCTCCTAAGAATTACTGGTATTCTAAAGGTATTCTTTAGAGTGATTTTAAGTGAGATGGCTTGTTAGTGACAAAGGATAGATTTTCTTCTTTCAAAATTAAGTCCTTTTCTTAAGACACTTGAGATTCAAAATTGAATATTAAATTCCTTTGTCCCCTACTTTATTTCTTGCTCATTTTATTTTTATTTTGGCATGAATGATTCTTTTACTTTTTCTTTGCCAATCTGGTTAGTTCAGTGCTCTGTGATGTGATGCTTGGTTGACCACTAGACACGTTATCATATTGCTTGGTGCATTTCCTGTGTGCTGAGAATCAGTTATATAATTTTCAGAGGTTTGAATTAACCTTTATGTGTATCTCTGTGTGCTTTATAGCATTCAAACTACAGCTGTTTTCTTCTGTTGAATTTTTTTTCTTATCACTGCTTTTACATGAATTTTGCTGTTGTGTAAATTATCACCATCTGCATAGTGCTAGTTGCCATTGAAATGGAACTCTGAGATTTTTTTTTTTTGAAGTATAGTTGATTTACAATGTTGTGTTAATTTACAATGTTGTGTGTTAATTTCTGCCGTACAGCAAATGATTCAGTTTTATACACATACATTCTTTTAAAAATTCTTTTGGTTTATGGTTTATCATAGCTCCATGTGCTACACAGTCAGACCTTGCTTACCAATTCTATGTATAATGGTTTTCTGTGTCTTGTGAGTCTCTTTCTGTTTTGTAAATAAGTATCATGTTTTTAGATTTCACATATGAATGATATCATGTGACATTTGTCTTTGACCTACTTAGTATGATAATCTGTAAGTCCATCTACGTTGCTGCAACTGGCATTATGCCATTCTCTTTTGTGGCTGAGTGGTATTCCAGTGTATATGTGTAAACACTGCTTCATCTCTCCATTCATCTGTTGGTGAACATTTAGGTTGTCTCCATGTCTTAGCTATTGTGAGTAGTGCTGCTACGAACATGGGGGTGCACGTATCTCTTTGAATTATAGTTGAACTATAGTCTTGTTGTATTTGCTGTGATACAGAGTACCCTATATCATGTTATATTCTCATAACTATTTGGTTTAGGAAAATTGAAGGAGCTTTTTGTTAATGTTTACATCTTTTTTGTCATTAAGCAGTGATAGTTAACAGAAATGAACCACCTGTTGTACAATTATTTTGTCCACTGTGTTGAGTACTTCTTAGCAATTATTTCACACAACAAGCCTATGAGGTGGAAACCATTGTCATTTAATTGATGAGAGAAACGGAGTTTACTTAGGATATAATTTGACCAACATGCAGCTGGTAGACCTGTGCCCTTAATCATCATACTAGTGGTTTTCAGAATGTAGGTGCAAAATTAATTTTGTGAGTAACTGACAGCTTTGAAAAAAAGAAAGAAATTGAATGGGGAAAAATATGAACTTTTATATTTGGGAACACATGCTGAAGTAGAATAGTATAAACTCACCCAGCTTTTTTAAGGTGCTATTGGTAATTAAGAGGGGCTTCCCAGGTGACTTGGTGGTAAGAAATCCACCAGCCAAGCAGGAGATGTGGGTTCAGTCCCTGGGTCGGGGGTGATCCCCTGGAGAAGGGAATGGCAACCCACTCCAGCATTCTTGCCTGGGAAATCCCGTGGACAAAGGAGCCTGGCCGGCTACAGTCCATGGGGTTGCAAAGAGTCAGACATGACCTAGTGACTAAATAGCAGCAGCAGTGATTAAAAACAAATTACTTTTGTAAAAAGATATTTCCCTTTTTTCAAATATGTTTGCACCCCTCATTTTCCTGCTGCATTTTATTTCTAAGCCTTTATAAAGTCTATAAATCACTGTGATTTTATCTAAATGATATGTCGCTTCACTTACAAACCTCAGTTCCTTTGTAAATTGCCTATTGGGTTTGCCCTGCAGAAACAAAAATAATTTGTCTGATCGTTGTCTGCAAATTGAGTATGGTTTTAACCTGCCACTTTCCAGATGTAAAGCTGTGTTTATATACTATGTATATACACTGATTTCCACCTGAGAGGCTGCTTTCAGCATCTGGAGACATTTTTGAGGACTTCCCTGGTGGCGCAGTGGTAGAGAACCCACCTGCCAGCACAGGAGCCGCAGGAGACTTGGGTTCAGTCCCTGGGTCAGGAAGTCCGCCTGGCGATGGAAATGGCAACCCACTCCAGTCTTCTTGCCTGGAGAATCCCGTGGACGGAGGAGCCTGGCGGGCTACAGTCCATGGGGTCATAGAGAGTTGAACTGAGTGACTGAGACGCACACAGAGACATTTTTGACTGTCACCCTGGGTGCGTGCTCCTGGCGCAGAATAATTGGGGATGTCACCAGACAACCTGCTGTGCACAGAACCGCTCCTTGCAGCACAGAACTGTCCAGCCCAAAATGTCAGTGGTGCCGAGGATGAGAAACCCTCCTCTTGTAGGAAAGAAGGTGTTATTTTAAGGGGACAAGCTATTTGGTATAACTATTGGTGAGATTAAAGTTATAAAATAAAAAAAATTTTTTTTGATGGTGCCAACAGGAGTGATGAGAACCTGTTCAGCACACCAGTAGCTGGTTTTTTTTCTTCTTCTCCTGTTCTTCCCCTGCCCCTCCTGCTGCTGCTGTTTTTCTTCCTTTTGTTGTATCAGAAGAAATTTCTGTGCTTTTAGGGGACTGCTCTTGAGGTTTTAGCTTAACTTTTAGTTGGAGCATTTATTCTGTTTACATTTAAGATAACTATCAATGTGTGTATTCCTGTTTCCATTTTCTTAATTTTTGGGGTTTGTTTTTGTAGGTCTTTTTTCCCCCTTCCTCTTTCTGTCTCATCTTTTGTTTCCCACCCAGAGAAGTTCCTTTAGCCTTGTTGTAAAACTGGATTGGTAGTGCTGTATTCTCTCAGCTTCTGCTTGTCTGTAAAGCTTTTGATTTCGCTGTGGAATCTGAATTGAGAGCCTTGTGGGTTGATTGCTCTTTGTAGGTTTTTCGCTTTCAACACTTTAAATATATCCTGCCACTCCCTTCTGGCCTGCAGCTTAACTTTTCATTGTGGAAAAAAATTTAACCGTATGCGAAAGTGGAGAAATAGTATAGTAAAACTCCATGTGCCTGTCATCTAACTTCAGACATCAGCATTTGGTCAGTCTTGTTTCAGCTCTTCCCCTGCTACTGTTCTTTGTACCTCACAGGGTTATTTTAAAGACAGCCTCACACAACATATCATTCTACCCTTAAATTCTTAGTACATGTCTCCGTAAGGATTCCTTTTTTAAAGATACATAAGTGGGAGGGGGGATCGGGATGGGGAATACGTGTAAATCTATGGCTGATTCATATCAATGTATGACAAAACCCACTGAAATGTTGTGAAGTAATTAGCCTCCAACTAATAAAAAAAAAAAAAAAAAGATACATAAGCATAGTAGCGTTACGGTACCTAAAAAAAAAATGGGCATTAATTGCAAAACACCATCATAGATGTCACCAATGGAAACTGTTTAATGCTCATACTCCAGTGTTTCTTGATTCCCCCCCCCCCCCTTTACGTTCTGTTTTCTGATTTATGGTTCAGCTGTATGTGAAGTCACAGTGATTTGCAATTTTATAGCCTATGTTATCCACTTGAACAGGTACCACTGGAGAAAATACAATTCATCAAGTCATTTGTATTACTGTGAAGGCATGGAGCAATCTTTCTGCAGAACTGTTTGAGAAATTTGGCTGACAAAGAAGTGACAGAATAGAAAATCATTTTTAGAGCTGTATGTACCAAGGCACCAATGTGAAATTTGTAACACTGTTGGAGGGGAAAATACTTAAGTGATGTTTACTGAATGTCAAGCATTATTTTCAGATTGCATAAAATTAAAGTTAAAAAATACATACATTTAGAAAGAAGATCTTGTCAATGCAATATGACCAAACTCTAAAGAAATAGAGGGCTTTTAAAAGAAAAACTAACAATAAAATAGAAGCAGTATAAGAATTTATATGATGACCGGACTAAAGGTGTTATTTAATTCAATATAGTTTCTTTGAGTAGGGAATGTGCTAGTGTATCTCGGTAAAGCAGTAGGGACATACAATTTGTATATAAACCTCAATTTAAAATATTAATTTCTTGTTTTTTTTTAAACATAATTTTATTTATTTACTTATTGTCTGTGCTGGGTCTTTGCTGCTGCGCGGACTTTCCTCCAGTTGCGGGCAGGCAGGGGCCCGCTCTCTAGTTGTGGTGTGCGGGCTTCTCCCTGTGGCTTCTCTTGGCGCAGGGCGCGGGCGTCAGGGCACGCAGGCCTCAGTGGTTGCGGCTCCCAGGCTCTCAAGCAGAGGCTCACTAGTTGCAGCGCGTGGGCTTAGTCGCTCCGAGGCACGTGGGATCTTCCCGGATCAGGGATCGAACTCATGTCTTCTGCACTGGCCGGTGGATTCTTTATCACTGAGCCACCAGGGAAGCCTTAGAATATTAATTTCTTGAAAAATTAAATTGATCATGAAGAATAGAGAAACCAATTTCATCTAGGTTGAGTTTAAGTTTAAAATAAACCTCTTGAAAGTTAGGTCAGTTTATGTCTTTAGTGCAGAATGACTTAGTAAACATTTTAAAATTCTGGAATAAAACCTTATTCCTCCATGTTTATACCAACTTGTTAGAAATAGGCAGCTGTGGCCCGGCCAGAGGTGAAACCCTGAAAGTGTGCTTTCTGAAAGACCGTTGGAAAAGAAATTCAGCTGCAATCTTTTTTAAAATTTATTTTAAGGACCATGTGTATGTGTCAGCCTTCAGTATCTTGCTTGTACTGTATCATTAACTATTCCAAAAGAAGAAGGTGGGGGGAACCCTAGAGACACATAACTGTTTTCACATTTTTTCCCCTCTTCCTTTAAAAGAGCTTTTCTGGAGAATGTTTTATGGTTGGAAGTTGTAGCCTTCTCCTGCTCAGAGAAAAAAAGCACACCACCCAGGGTTATTTACAGCTTTGGTTTCTTTTATATAACTACACACAACTTCATGACTGTGAGGATTTGGTAGATTTTTTTCTTACTTTGTAACTTGTTATATATCATAGCTAAACAGTTTTTTTGAGAAGAGCACCTATATTGTTCAGCAAAGGGAAAATATCCGGTGATTTGGAGCGGTTCTCAATATCTTTTCTGCGTCTTCTAGATGAAGGGTGATGTTCCTTACATTCCCAAGTTAGGGACAGATGGCCGTGGTTTAGGAATTGTGGCGTACGAGTCATAGATGCTCTGGGTGTTCCCCCCGCCCCCACGATCCGTCAGCCCTAGCCGTTCCTGGGCACAACGGCCAGCGTCTAAACCTCAGCAACTCTCTGCGTCTGCTGGCCTGGAGGGTGGGTCAGAAATGACAGGGTGTCAGCCCTCACTCTGGGAGCCAGTGTGGAAAGGACTCGGTGGGTGAGTACCCAGCTCGCCTAGTGCTCGGGTCGAGTCGCCCGGGCACGTCCTGCGCCGTCTGGCAGAGTTCTCCGCACAGCGCCGCCTGTCCGCAGCGCTGTGCAACCGCGCCTGTTTTCTAGATGCAGCTCTTTAATGACTTCGTTCCCCTTCCTGTCTCTCTTCTCCAGTCCTCTTCCAGTGGTTCCTGGGATCACCTCACCAACAAACTACCTGGAAACCTTTGGAGCTTCTGGAGGAATACTAACCAAGATAGAGATAGTAAACCGTAGCTCTCTCTTTATTCAAGAACTGAAAATGGTGTCTTTATAGGGGTACCTTGGCACCCACCCCCCTGCTTTGGCCGTGCTGCTTGGTTTATGGGATCTTAGTTCTCTGATCAAGGATTGAACCCATGCCCTCAACAGGGAAAGCTTGGACTCCTAACCACTGGACCACCAGGGAATTCCCTGGCACACACCCCTTTTAAAAAAATTGTGGACCAAATGTGGTATTATAATCCTTTTTAAATTAACATCATACTTCACAACTGACCATGTATACTCACACTATTATTTTGGTGAGAGTTCTGATGTGTTCTCTGATCCTCTGCCTTCTCTCTTGGGGGGTCTGTGCATCCAAGAGATTTTAGACCCTAATGTGTTTTCTGGGGACACTGCACATGAAGCAGACTAACTGACCCAGATATCCCGAGCCTGAGGTTCGGGAAGGCTTTATCCAGGGAGTCGAGGTGCGACTTTGGGCCACGTCAGTTTTCTCATGGCTGTGTCACTGCCTCCAGTCACCACCTGTTTCTGCTGCTGTCCCCGTCCGTGCTGGTCACCGGTCTGACCACCATCCTCACCTGGCTCTGCTCCCACCAGGATGACGGGTCACGCTGCTGTTGCCTTCACCCGGCTTCTGCCCCAGCTCCCTGCAGGCCCCGGGGCAATGCTGTGCTGCGCAGCCCTGCCCGTCTCCTCACCGGGGCTCTTCCAGTTCCCCTCTGAGCTGTGGTTGTGATGCTGGTAGAGTTTTCTCAGGTGCTGCTGCCTCTCCTCTGTTTTGGATTTCAGTACCTAGTTTTTCATTTATGTGGTTCTCTGTATTCTCCAGCTTTTTGAAATAACTACTTAAAAGCCACAGACCTTTCCCATTAGAATATAATTTACTCAGGAAGACAGCTGCAAGGGGAAAACAATACACTGTATCTCATTAGTGGAAAAAACTATCATTTGTTGGGGACAATTTTATTTCAATACTGTAAAATTCATGAAAAGTAATTCAAGTAAATTAACTGCATCACTGATTCAGCTGGCATTCACTTCCACCAAAGCCTGTACTTTCTTCAAAGTCTTGTCAGAAAAGAATATTAAAAGATGTTAAGTGGGAGAAAGAGAAATTAATTGGAGCCTATGTGATAACTTCACCAGACTATGTGTCTCACAAAGATAACCACAGTGTCTCTTTTAAAAAAAAGAAGAAAAAAAGAAAAATACATAAATAAATAAAATGCTAGAACCATGACCCATGACTCTGGTTGGTTTCTTAACATGTTATTAGTCCTTTAGAAGTTTAATGTTTCTGATATTGCAGTATTTCTAAATGGTATTGGTTATGTCAAGTAAGACTTAGGCTTGAAAGATAAAAAAAAAATCTGTATTAGGAAGGAAAAAGTTACTCAAGATCTGTAAGCGATTAGTCTAGACAATTCAGTGTTGAATCCATGAATTCAAAAAGCTTACCTACCAGTGTTTTCTGTTTTGATCTGAGTCGTGGTTACATGAATACGTTTACTTTGTGAAAACTCATCAAAGCTGGAAATTTATGATTTGTGTACTTTTCTTCATTAAAAATTTTATTATCAGAGGAGGCAGAAAACACAAGAAGAAAATACATTTTTCTAAAAAATCCAGCAGCCAGCTCTCTAAGTTGGTTCAACAAAGTTAAATCACAGGTATTAAATCACCTTGTATTAGTTTGCTAGGGCTGCCATAACAAAATGCCACAGACTGAGTAGCTTAAAAAACAAAATTATTTTCTCACCGTTCTGGAGGCTGGAAGTCCAAGATGAAGGTGCTGGCAGGTTTGATTTCTTCTGAGGCCTCTCTCCTTGGCCTGCTGATGGCCGCCCCCTTACTGCCTCTTTACATGGCCTTCCCTCTGCACACATGTACCCCTAGTGTGTCTCTTTGTGACCAAGTTTCTTCTTGTAAGGACACCAGTCACGTGGCCCACCCTAACTCTTGAATACAGTAACTGTGGAGTTGCAGTGTACTGTCTTTGTCTTGGTTTGGTTTCTCCAGAAGTTCACCCTGTGGGTTATGATATGACATTTGGTTGGGAACCCGAGAATGACTGCAGCGCAGGGTGATGTCTTCCGTGTAGTTTACGTGTCACTGGAAAGTAGTGTATACTTGAGTCGATGGAGTCATGTTGGCTGAATTTATAGAATTAGGAGGAGTGCCATTTAAATGGTGATTTTCTCACAGTATTAGTGGAGAGGGAAATGCCTATTGACCCAGACCATTTCTGAATGGGAATGTGTGTGTGTGTGTGTGTGCGCGTGTGCGTGTGTGCCTGCACATGTGCAGGGTTGTGGTGGTAATGGAATATTGGTTGGAAGAGACCTTATTTTACTAATAAAGGTAATTCTGACATTCAAAGATGGTGGCTCTGCTGCACAGTTAAAAGGAGAGTATATTGGGAGAATAAAAAGTCATATACTGAAGGGGAGTTTTAGTACTAGGCCAAAGGTGTTTTAGGACAAGACATTCAAGGATATATTGGTTCATTATTAAAGTAAAATAGAAACCAGCAAGCTTTGGACTGTTGAAACTGCCACCTCCCAGCTGTAGTATCTTTTAACTTGGCAAACATGGCTCTTGTCACGCTTTTTCTGTTTGTTTTTTAGTTAAATTTCAAAGGTAGAAGAGGAAGTGCTTAAAGATTATCGGGTTTAGCAATGAACTCACAAATATAACTCACAAACTGATGTGTGTTATGGCTACTAGGATAGAAGAGCCTGGCGGACTACAGTCTACAGGATCCCAGAGTTGGACACAGCTGAGTGACACAGACACGGCTACTGAAATATTGCCGGTATGAGAAATGAACCCACTCTGCAGGCCTATTTTATTTGGCTAGGTTTTTTTTTTTTTTTAAATGAATACTGAGATTCTAGACAAGGCATTTCTTCTTCAGAGGGCCAGGATAGTAACCATTATTCCTTATTATACTTAGCTGTTTTGCATAATTATTTTACCTGCCCCATCTCAGAAAACATTTGGATTAGAGACTGCCTAATTTTAGTTCAGTCTCTTTTTTTCGAGGCAGGGAAATTGTTCTGAATGCCTTTGAGAAGTAGAACTGGAGACCAGTTTTTGTTATTCTGTGTCCATGTCCTTCCTGCCATGGAAAGAAGTGAAGAGATAAGAAAAAGCCAAGTTGTATGTCTTTGGGCATAGGGCAGAATGATAATAAGCTCTGTAGTTTTTGCTCTAGGAGTCTGGATAAAAGTGAAACGTATTTAAGTGATTGGGAGATCCTGTCTGACTATTCATGTTGCACCTCTGGAGTAAGAAACGCTATAAATTTTCCTTTGTATCTGAAGTTAGGGGAGATTAAAAGAAAAAATTCCCGGAGAGGGAATGTTAATATTCCTGAAGGCTACCAGACCCATCTTAGAGGTGGAATCGCATAGTTTATTTGGCTAGGGAATCGAGAAGTGAGACAGTGAAGACTAACACTGTTAGTGTAACTGTGACTTAGGGTGAAACGCACTGTGAGCTGAAACTCCAGTAGTTTGGCCACCTGATGCGAAGAACTGACTCATTTGAAAAGACCCTGATGCTAGGAAAGATAGAAGGCAGGAGGAGAAGGGGATGACAGAGGATAAGATGGTTGGATGACATCACCAACTTGATGGACATGAGTTTGAGTAAACTCCGGGAGTTGGTGATGGACAGGGAGGCCTGACGTGCTGCAGTCCATGGGGTCACAAAGAGTTGAACACGACTGAGTGACTGAACTGAACTGTAATGTAATTCCAAATGGGTTAATCCTTTTAAGGGCTACCGTTTTCTCAAGAAAGACGCTGTATCATTTTGAAGTTAGTTGCCATGCAGCCACAAATATTTTATGTACATTTCTATTTCATCTTCTTATTGCTAATGCTGAAGTATTGTTCAAAAGACAGCTGTTAACTTTCTTCAAGTGCTTCATTCATTTACGAAAAGTGGCTGTTTTCCATATTATCTCTCATTACTTTTATTCAGTACAGTACACAGTACTTCTTATACTGTAGCACTTGAATATTTGTCATTCTAAAGTTTAATTTGCTTTGAGTACTTTTGTGAAGGATTTCACATTTTATGATCATTTGTTCTACACAGTTACCCTCCAGTGAAAAGAATTTGTTTTACTAGTGCTTTGCTATTTAAGGTCTTTCTTAGTTATGTTAATCACTAACTCTATTTGAAACCAGTTTTTAATTGTCTTGGTTAACATACTGTCTAATTGACTATGCAGATTGTTCCCTGAGTATAGTAATGTTTTATGAATAGTAAGAAACACGTTTAATCTGCTTTAGATCTAACTAGATGATATATATTTGATACAAGTTTGTAAGAATTTCCATTTTAAAACACTGCCTCATTGTGGAGGATACTATAGTGCTGTCTAAACTGTGTAGGAATTTAGATATATTTGAGAGTCAGTGGAACCATTTCTGCAGAGCCATAGATATCTTTGTAAAACTGATTTTGTAATATTTTAAAACAGTTCTTTGGAAGTTTGGTGCTTAAGGTTATATTTTTATTTATTTCTTTTTTTCTGAGATGATTAATATACTATCATCATAAGAGTTTGTCTAAAAACCTCCAGAAGTAACCATGGGGCCATTGGATATCTGTCAGTACCAGGTAGAGAGGGTGGTACAGAAGCGAAAAATGTGCACCTTAATTGTATTCTCGACTCCTTCCTTTGATTTTTCCTTCTTCCCCAAGGTGTATGGTCCAACTAAGTCTACAGTAAGTGATGTACGGCCTGTTTATCCAGCATTCTTAGTAATAATGGAATTGGACAAACCTGATGTCCAAAAACAAGTTAACTGGTGAAGTAAATTATGACATCATATATTAGAATATAATTATTGATTTGTTTTTAGAAACATGCTGTCTGCTGTGCCACCAGAAAGTCCATGTTTTTTTGTTGTTGTTGTTTTTAATGGAAAATTGCAAACATGGTGAAAGTGAGGTCAGTTGTGTCCGACTCTTTGTGATCCTGTGGATTGTAGCCCGCCAGGCTCCTCTCTCCGTGGGATTTTCCAGGCAAGAATATGGGAGTAGGTTTCCATTTTCTTCTCCAGGGGATCTTTCCGACCCAGGGACCAAACTCAGGTCTCCCACATTGCGGGTCAGATATTTTACCCTCTGAGCCACAAGGGAATCCCGGGGTCAAACATAGTAAAGAGAATAATAAATGAATCTCAATATACTTATTACTCAGCCTCAAAAATTAACAACAGGGACTTCCCTGGTGGTCCAGCGGTTAAGAATCCACCTGCCAGTGCAGGGGACATGGGTCCAGTTCCTGGTCTGGGAAGATCCAACATGCTGTGGGGCAGTTAAGTCCTGAGCCTGCAAGTCCTAGAGACTGGGCTCTGCAACACGAGGAGCCACCTCTGTGAGTAGCACCACTACTAGAGAGGGGCCCCCACTCCCTGCAACTAGAGAGAGCCTGCTCACTGCAGCAAGGACCCAGTGCAGCCGAGAATACATAAGCAAATTTAAAAACAAGATGCATATAGGAAAACTGGCCACAAACAGCCAGTCCTGTTAGATTTTTATCTTCCTTCCTTACCTCTCTTCTCCTCTGCTGGAATACTGCAAAGCAGATCCCAGGTTTATCACTTTATCTGTGCATACATTAGTTTGGTCCTCGGATCCTGCTCCTTCTTTAAGGATTGCTACATTCCTTCCTATTTAAAATAATATAAAATAAGAAATAGCTCCAAACTGAAAAAATTATCTTTTCTGCTTAAACACTGTATTGAATTTCTGGATTGTTAAAATTTTCTATTTTGTCTATAAGTAAATGTGATGTCATTTAGTGGTCTTATAAATGAAAAAGTATTTGTATAATATTGCCTTTTTTAAAAGATGAGCTTTATTGATCTGTAATTCACTTAGCATACAATTTATCCATTTGGAAGGTACAATTTGGTGTTTTTTAGTGTATTTGCAGAGATGTGCACCCATCACCACAACCAGTTTTAGAACATTTTTATCACTTCAAGAAGAAACCCCAATGACCTATATGGGAAAAGAATCTAAAAAAGAGGGAATATATGCATAACTGATACGCTGTCTGTACTGGAGAAACTAACAACATTGTGAATCAGCTACACGCCAATAAAAATTCTTTTTATAAAGAAGAAACCCCACACCTATTAGCAGTCACTTGTTATTTTCACCTCAAACCCCCATCCCGTAGGCAACCACTAATCTGCTTTCTATCTCTACAGATTTACCTATTCTGGGTAGTTCATATAAATGGAATCATGTAATATTTGGTCTTTTGTAACAGGCATTTTTCACTTGACATAGTGTTTCCAAGGTTCATTTATCTTTTAGCATTAGTCAGTACTTCACTCCTTTTTATTGCTGAATAATATTCTATTGTAAGGCTTTTCTGTATTTTACTTATCCATTCATCAGTTGGTGGACGTTTGGATTCTATCCCCTTTTTGGCTGTTATGGATGGTGTTGCTGTGAGCATTTGTGAATGCTCACAGGTCTTTTTGTGAATTTTTCATTTCTCTTGAGTATTTACCTAGAAGTAAAATGGTAGCTCACATGGTAACTATATGTTAAACCTTTAGAAAAACTGTTTTCCACAGCAGTTGCACTAGTTTTTATCCCACCCAGCAGTATTTGGAGCATTCTGATTTCTCCACGTCTTCATCAGCACCTCTTACTGTGTGTCTTTTTGATTACACTCTTCGTAGTGAGTGTACAGTGCTCTCATTGTGGGTCTGCTTTGCATTCCCCTGATAGCTAATGAGTTGAATATATTCTCACGTGTTTGTTGACCTGGTTTTTTTTTTTTTTTTTGAGAAATGTCTGTTCAGATCCTTTGCCCATATTTAATTAAACTTGGTTGTTTTTTGTTACTGAATTGTGAGAGTTGTTTATGTGTGTGTTACTTTATCACATGTAGTTTTCTGTAGCCACCGCCATAATCATTATACAGAAAACACCATCCCCGCAGACTCCTTGTGTTAACCCTCTGTAACCACACCACGTTCCTCCCACTCCCAAGCCCTGCTCACCCCAATGCCATTTTTATCCCCTGGCAACTTCTGATCTATTCTTCATTTCCATAATTTTATCACTTTAAAAGTATCATAAATGTTATGTAAATGCTTTTTTCACATGAATTTCCTACAGAAATAACTTTCCTGGAGATTCATCAAAAGCTGTGTGTTTGTCAGTAGTTCATTCCTTTTCTGTCACTGACTATTCCATAGGATGGATATATCATGGTTTTATTTAATTAGTCACTCCTTCTGGTTGTTTCCAGTCTTTTGCTGTTAGAAATAAAGCTGCCATGAACATTGTGTATAGATTTTTGTGTGAACATAAGTTTTTATTTCTCTGGGATAAATACCCAAGAATGTCCTTTGCTGGGTCATATGGTAACGTATGTTAAATTCTGTGAGAAACTACCAAACTTTCAGAGTGGCAATTTTTAAAAATAAAAATATAGATAATTTTAAAAAAATTAAAATGAAACTAACAAATATAGAAAAAGGCTTCATTAACATAAGCAGTTGAAATAGGACATGTCCAGCTTCAGAAACTACTGGATATCTTTCCTCTATCATGGCTGGTTCCTTCCTCCAAAGAGGTAGCCTTTATCATTGACATTTATGATAATCACTTTCCCCCTGTAATTTTAGCATTTAAGCCTTCATTCCTCTGCAGTATATTTTACATTGCCTGTTTCTGAATGTTAAATAGGGTCATAGAGTATGTGCTATTTTTTTGGCATGGCGTTTTCACTGAACACTGTTTTCTAAGATAATCCATGTTGTATATAGTGGTAGTTTATTCATTTTCCTTGCTGTATTCCACAATGTGTATTTAGCTCAGTTTATCAGTTTTTACTGTTACTGGTTATTTGTGACTTGTTAACAGTATTGCTATCAACTTTTTACACTTGTGCTTTGGTACATAAATTTTTAAAGGTATATGGACTTTGATCACAGAGTAGATATGTTCACTTCCAATTGATAATGCCAAACTGTTCTCAAAGAAGTTACACCAATTAACAGTCCCGTCAGCAATGTATGTGAGTTCTTTTTGTTTCAGTTCCTCTCCAGTCTCTCCAATGGTATTGACTTTTTTTTTTTTTTTAATGTTAACTAGTATTATGGATGTGTAGTAACTTGTCTTTGTGGTTTTTTTCAACATTTCACTGATTTCTAATGAAGTTGAATCCCTGTCATATTTATTGTCCATTTGGATTTTCTGTTTTATGAAATTCATCCTTGTTCAGATCTCTTGTCCAACTTTTATTGAATTGGCTTTTCCTTTGGTTTACACACACTGAGTATAGCCTTCTGGGATTTTAATTTTTTATGGTAAGAAGTTTCTGTTAGGTTTTCCACCTTATACAGGCTCTGGATTTTGATTTCTGTCCCCTGACACTTGCCTTGGGTATCCATAACAAAGGGTTAAGTTTTCCAATTGGCCCATGACCACAAAGATTCTTGTTTTCCCTATCTTTGGAGCCTGGTGTTCACTTATCATCTTGTAGTCTTTTTTTTTTTTTTTTTAAATCTTTCTCAAATCTGTTGCAGTACTGCTTCTGTTTTTATGTTTTGTCTTTTTGGCTGCAATGTCTGTGGAATCTTAAGTCGCAACTAGGGACTGAGTCTGCACCCCCTGCATTGAAAGGCAAGGTCCTGACCACGTCAAGGAAGTCTCCTCTGGTAGTCTTTTTAATAGTTTCAAGATTTTATTCAGCTTTTACAGTTGTTTTACAGGAGGTTTGATCTAAGTAACTTAGCCCATCATTATAGGAAATAGGAAGAAGCATAGTTAATTTATTGGAATTAACAGAAGAAAGACAACTGAAGAGAGATTTGCTGAGTGTCAAATAAATGCTTCTTTTCTACAAAAAACATAAGAGTTCACAAGAGCTCCTTCTGAAGTTGGGGATTGGGAGTGTGGATACTCTGAGCAGAGAAAAATTAAGGAATTAGAGTCATTACATTTTTTATTTTTTTTAACTCCAGGTTTCAGTTTTTGACAGTCTTGTTGATTCTGTTACAAAAAATTAGGAAATTACTTTCCTCACAATTTCATTGGTTGTATTGTCACTTTCTGCCGTAAGGGTGGTGTCATCTGCATATCTGAGGTTATTGATGTTTCTCTCGGCCATCTTGATTCCAGCTTGTGCTTCATCCAGCCAAGCATTTCTCATGGTATACTCTGCATATAAGTGAAATAAGCATGGTGACAATATACAGCCTTGACGTACTCCTTTTCCTATTTGGAACCAGTCTGTTGTTCCATGTCCAGTTCTAACTGTTGCTTCCTGACCTGCATACAGATTTCTCAAGAGACAGGTCAGGTGGTCTGGTATTCCCATCTCCTTAAGAATTTTACAGTTTGCTGTGATCCATGCAGTCAAAGGCTTTGGCCTAGTCAGTAAAGCAGAAATAGATATTTTTCTGGAACTCTCTTGCTTTTTCAATGATCCAGCGGATGTTGGCAATTTGATCTCTGGTTCCTCTGCCTTTTCTAAAACCAGCTTAAACATCTGGAAGTTCATGGTTCACGTACTGTTGAAGCCTGGCTTGGAGAATTTTGAGCATTACTTTACTAGCATGTGAGATGAGTGCAATTGTGTGGTAGTTTGAGCATTCTTTGGCATTGCCTTTCTTAGAGATTGGAATGAAAACCAATCTTTTCCAGTCCTGTGGTCACTGCTGAGTTTTCCAAATTTGCTGGCATATTGAGTGCAGCACTTTCACAGCATTATCGTTTAGGATTTGAAATAACTCAGCTGGAATTCCATCACCTTCACTAGCTTTGTTCATAGTGATGCTTCCTAAGGCCCACTTGACTTCACATTCCAGGATGTCCGGCTCTAGGTGAGATAATCACCATTGTGATTATCTGGCTTGTCAAGGTCTTCTTTGTATAGTTCTTCTGTGTATTCTTGCCACCTCTTCTTAACATCTTCTGCTTCTGTTAGGTCCATACCATTTTTGTCCTTTATTGAGCCTATCTTTGCATGAAATGTTCCCTTGGTATCTGATTTTCTTGAGGAGATCTCTGTCTTTCCCATTCTATTGTTTTCCACTATTTCTTTGCATTCATCACTGAGGAAGGCTTTCTTATCTCTGCTTGCTATTCTTTGGAACTCTGCATTAAGATGGAGCTATCTTTCCTTTTCTCCTTTGCTTTTCGCTTCTCTTCTTTTCACAGCTGTTTGTAAGGCCTCCTCAGGCAGCCATTTTGCTTTTTTGCATTTATTTCCTTTGGGGATGGTCTTGATCCCTGCCTCCTGTACAATGTAACGAACCTCCGTCCATAGTTCATCAGGCACCTGGTGTGCTGCAGTCCATGGGGTCACAAAGACTCGGACATGACTGAGCGACTGAACTGAACTGATTGTCACTTTATTAAGGTTTTTAAGATTAGCATTCTTTCTGCAGCTAATTCTCTGGTTATTTAACCTTAGTATTTAATTGAATAAATAGATTTCATTTTGCTTCTAATCTTTTGATCATACCTTCTTATTCCTAAATTATTTATTTTCATTTATCTCTTCATTGTCTAGACTTTAACAATAAATCCCCCTTTTTTCCCCAGAAAGGGTTTATGGATGACTTTAGCAAAATAGCCATTATTTTCTTTTCAGCTCCATCGTAGAATTTTAATGTCCATCTTAGACCTGCTGTTTTGTGCCTGTTTTCAATATGTAGTTATAATTTTATATATAGAGAAAATGATATACCATATATACAAGATATATGTATCTTTTCTTAAAGACTTCTAGGCAGCTAATAAATGTTTATTTTTACCCTGGCAGTGCACTGTAGTGCATTTGTGGAAGAATTGATTTACTTATTGAACCATACTTCCCTTTTTGCTCCCCTCCACACTTCCTGTCTTTATTTCCTTTGATGTCCAAATCTAATTTTTAATAAGTTTGCTTTGTCTTAATTATAAACTCTGATTTAATTTAGTCAATATTGCTTATATCATGTAAAAATGATTTGTCCCTTTCTCTAGTTTTATGTGTTTGTAGTGAAATGGATTGAATTGTTATTTCTTGGGCTTATATAATTGAGGCCTGTTAATTATCTTAAAGTATTGCTTTAATAAATTTTTATTCAATAAAAATTATTCAATTAATTTTTCATGTATGTCTCAGTGTTGTTTTAAGAAGGTAGTGTGACCTGCCAAGGCAGGACTTTTTCTCGAAAAGAAGTGTGTTTGTTATTTGGGTAAATTGCCACTCTCTTTAAGCGTTTTTTGCTATATATAGTCATAAGAAAACCAAAAGTGGTATTTGGATAGCCTGGCATCAATTTTCTTCACACACCTCACTTCCTTCTTTCTTGCCGGCTGCCTGAAAAGGGAGAGGGTCACACATTTCAACTAATGGCAGCTTGGAATTTATTTATTCGTAGTAGTTTTAAGGAAAGTCATTGTCAGTGTTTCAAAATAATAAATCAAAGTCAAAAAGCTGGCCCAGAGAAATTTGGGGAGAATCTTTGAATGAATAGCTATAAGACTATTTAAAATGTTTCAGTTACTTATGCATATAAACATTTCTTTCTAATGTTCTTAAAAACACTTTTTTGACGAGCTAAGCACCTCTTCTCTGAATGATGTTTAAGTTGTTTGATGAACATTGTTTTTCAGAGATGGAGGAATAAATCAGTTTTCTGCTTTTCAAAGCTTAGAACAGAATGCATGTTGACACAGTTTATGTGGTGGTAACTGAGAAGGGGTTCTAGAACCTGATTGCCGAGTGAAAACCCTCCTCATTTTCTCATTAGAGCTCTGAGGTCTTTGACACACTTCTTTGTCACACTTCATAGTGTCTTCATTTGTAAATTAGGTGTAGCAATAACTATTTTTAGCACAGTGCTTGGCATGATTTAATGCTCATCTGAACCTTTTATTCATCTTTAATTGAATTTTTATTATTTTTATTTTACATGTATAATATGAGCCTATAATTGTGCAGGCTAGAATTTTAAGCAGTGATAAAGAATAGACTTAAAGGTGTAAGGGTCTTCAGCTACAAGGACAGTTTTAAATAAATGTCCAGGGTAAACATGTTATAAAAATATGAGTCTAAGAAAATGAATTACTTTGGCCTTTATCAGCTTACAATAAAATTTAAAAGAAATCTGTCATCAATGTGAAGCAAAGCAGATGTTATTAGCAACTTGAGTAAGATGTGTGCTCAATCCAGAAAGATGGACCAAGGACTGACATTGGTCCTGTCCTTCTCTATTTGATTTTATAAAATTCTGGTAGGAACTAGGGTAGCAGGCATCTTCCTTGAGTGTTTTAGAATAAGAGCATTTCTCTCTCTGTCTTCATCTGTTTAGTTATTTGATGCACTCTGAGTGACTAGAAGCTGCCTGAGTTCCAAGGCAACGTTTGGGATTTTTTTTTTTTTTTTTTTAAACTATGTTGATCTTAGTTGACATCTTTCATTTATTTGTTTACAGATATTCAAAATACTTTTTCTGATGAACTTTTTTTAAAAAAACATATTGTTTTTGATGTGTACTGTTTTTTTCCAAATCTTTATTGAATTTGTTACAATATTGCTTCTGCTTTATGTTTTGGTTTTTTGGCCTTGAGGCATATGGGATCTTAGCTCTCTGACCAGGGATCAAACCCACACCCCATGTATTGGAAGGTGAAGTTTTAACCACTGGACCACTAGGGAGGTCCCCCGATGAACTCTTTTATGCTGTGTTCTTGTGTTCAAGTCTTCTAATGATATATAAATAATTTGCCATCCATGTGGCTGTGTAAAATAAAGTTTTAAGCCCTAGTAACTCTATTTTATCTTTTAAAGCTATGCAATACAAAAACAATTAGTATGCATTTAGAAGTAAATTTAAAATAAATCTGTAAATATGTGGATGAGTGTGTATTGCCTGTTAAGGAATCATCAACTTTGGGTTATATAACCAGAAAGACTCACTTATCATTATCCTTTAGGTCATTTTTTACCTGGTTATTTTAAAAGGTATGTGAACTATAGCATCTGTGCTCCAGTATTTTAACTTGTGTTTAAAAAGCTATCAGTAGCTTTTCTTGATTCTTCTGTTACCATGTTCTTGGGGGGAAATGTCTAATTATTTGAGTAGTTTGCCACAAGCTTATTAATTTGGAAAATTGAAGATATTACTAGCTACTTAGGGAACAAATGGCTATCCCGCTGGTTAAAGCCTCAGGCCCCTGTCTGTGTCTGAAGGTAGCTCATTCTGTGACTTTCTTCTTTCGCATCGTACTGTTTCTAAAAAAATTGCCCATGTCTGTCTCCCAGCTTCCACAAGTTCAGGTTTTCAGACTACGTTTCTCTTTCTCAGTTTTCTTACTTAATTCCCTCCCAGAAGACTCTGAAGCATAGCATACATGATGCTTTTTCATCCAGAGTATTTTAATTGCTTGATACTGCAGGGAAACAGGAGGATTATTCACTTCTCCATTCACCCTCACACACACCCCCACGCCTAAAGCAGGGGCGGGGGTAGTAGTACAAAAGCTGACTATGTCAGAGAAATCTGTAGAGTTGTTCCTTTGCTTACCTAATATATAGGCACCCTTCCCCTCCATCCATCTGCATAAAGAAATTTAGTTATTCAGCTGCTCAGTCATGTCTGAATCTTTGCGACCCCGTGGACTACAGCACGCCAGGCTTCCCTGTCCTTCATTGTCTCCCAGAGTTTGCTCAAACTCATGTCCATCGAGTTGGTGATGCCATCCAACCATCTCATCCTCTGTCGTCCCCTTCTCCTCCTGCCTTCAATCTTTCCCAGCATCAGGATCTTTTCCAGTGAGTCGGCTCTTCACATCAGGTGGCCATAGTACTGGAGCTTCAGCTTCAGCGTCAGTCCTTCCAATGAGTATTCAGGGTTAATTTCCTTTAGGATTGACTGGTTTGGGTCTCCTTGCAGTCCAAGGGACTCTCAAGAGTTCTCCAGCACCACAGTTCGAAGGCATCAGTTCTTTGGTGCTCAGCCTTCTTTATGGTCCAGCTCTCATATCCATACATGACTACCGGAGAAACCATAGCTCTGACTACACGGACCTTTGTTGGCAAGAATTTTGGCAAAAATTGGCAAAAACTAAGAATTTTTAGTTCATTTTTAGAAATTAGGTAGCCATTTTTCTGGATTTAGTCTGACGATGATTCTGGACCTGAATGAGGAAAATCTGCCTGGCTCACAGAGGTTTCTCTCTAGGTTAAACATATTCCCAGACCTACCAGTTACCCCTTTTCCTTTCTGTGGTTGTGGCTGCACACTTCTCATCCATGGATTCTCTGTTCTAGTGTTTTTGTTTCTCTTCTGTAGAAAACTGACTGGATTCCCTTTTTCATTGACTTTGTTGTCTTCCAGTATTTAAAGCCAGGATTTGATGTAGTCTAACGAGTGGACAAGCTAACCTTGCTTCAGCATTGTCTTGCCTGTTGTCAGGGCTCATGTCCTTTGCAGAATCTCTCACTCATTTCCTGGTATGTGGTCTGAAAGTGGTGTTACGCAGTAACTCAGAGCTTGGCACTTTGGGGGTTGCTTACTATGCAGATGACACCACTCTTATGGCAGAAAGTGAAGAGGAACTAAAAAGCCTTTTGATGAAAGTGAAAGAGGAGAGTGAAAAAGTTGGCTTAAAGCTTAACATTCAGAAAACTAAGATCATGGCATCTGATCCCATCACCCCACGGGAAATAGATGGGGAGACAGTGGAAACAGTGTCAGACTATTTTTTTGGGCTCCAGAATCACTGCAGATGGTGACTGCAGCCATGAAATTAAAAGACGCTTACTCCTTGGAAGGAAAGTTATGACCAACCTAGATAGCATATTAAAAAGCAGAGACATTACTTTGCCAGCAAAGGGTCCATCTAGTCAAGGCTATGGTTTTTCCAGTGGTCATGTATGGATGTGAGAGTTGGGCTGTAAAGAAAGCTGAGCACCGAAAAATTGATGCTTTTGAACTATGGTGTTGGAGAAGACTCTTGAGAGTCCTTTGGACTGCAGAGGAGATCCAACCAGTCCATCCTGAAGGAGATCAATCCTGGGTGTTCATTGGAAGGACTGATGCTGAAGCTGAAACTCCAATACTTTGGCCACCTCATGCGAAGTGTAGACTCATTGGAAAAGACCGTGATGCTGGGAGGGATTGGGGGCAGGAGGAGAAGGGGACGACAGGGGATGAGATGGCTGGATGGCATCACCGACTCGATGGGCATGAGTTTGAGTAAACTCCGGGAGTTTGTGATGGACAGGGAGGCCTGGCGTGCTGTGATTCATGGGGTCGCAAGGAGTCGGACACGACTGAGCAACTGAACTGAACTGCTAGCTGTGTGCCTCTGGCAAGTTGCCTAAATCTATCGGTCTGTTTTCTCGTTGGTAAAACAAGATCTTTAATACTGCCCGCCTCTATCCATTAGACATCCTAAAATATCAATGACGCAAATGTGTTTTTCTTCCATGTACAGAAGTTCCGAGGTAAGAAGTCTAGATCTGGCATGACGGTCCCATGGTTAAAAGCAACTGCCTGCCATCATTAGTTTGTGGCCTCCATTCTCAGGGTGATCCAGAATGACTGCTGTGGGTCTAACCATCACATCTACATTCTGGGAAGCCAAATGGAGGCAATAGGGCAGGTCAGAAAGGCTCACCCAGCTCTGTGAGAGGACCATATCCAGATTCATACCCTATCAGTTTTGCTTCTATTCCTTTGGTCAGAACTTGATGACTTGACCTTGCACTTAGAGAACATCAGAAAATACCAGTTTTTATCTGGGTGCAGTTGCCACCTCAGTGGAATTAGGGTTCAGTTACTAACAAAGAAGGGAAGAATGGGTGCTGGGAAAGTAGCGATCTGTACACCTCAGAGATAAAAGAGACAATGCATGTATAGTACTAAGTACTAACTGATGCAGAGTACACCTCTGTGAATGCAGGCATTTTTATGATTTTTGCTAAAAGGTCAGGTTACTAGCAGGTCCCACGTTTTCTTATTCCTTTCTACCCGTTTATATACTTTTCAGGGTAGTGTGGTCTTTTATAGTATCATAATACCCCAAACCAAAACAACCACAGATGATTTCTTTGAAGGGTAGAGGTAGGTAGGTAGTAGTTGTGCCCCTGTTGGAAAACCATTTGTCTCTGTAGAATAGGTTTCATCTTTTTTGCTTCATTAGCCGGTCTTAACAGTGGTGGAGTTGATACCACCTTTTTAAAAAGAAAAAAAAAATTATTTTTCATTGCACTGGGTCCTTGTTGCTGTGCTCAGGCTTTCTCTAGTTGCAGCAAGCGGGGGCCGCCGTCTGATGCGGTGTGCAGGCTGCTCGTTGCGGTGGTTTCTCTTGTCTCGGGGCACAGACTCTAGGCGCACGGCCCTCAGTAGTTGTAGCAGGCAGGCTCGGTAGTTGTAGCTCGTGGGCTTAGTTGCCCCAAGGCATGTGGAGTCTTCCTGGGCCGGGGATTGAACCTGTGTCCCCTGCGTTCGCAGGCAGGTTCTTATCCACTCCTCCACTAGGGAAGTCCGATATGTCTCTTTTTACTTTGATTTTTAAATCTTCAACTGCTTTCCTTCCCACTACTTTGAACCAAAAAGGCCACTGTTGGTACATATCCCTTTTTGTTTGTTTGTTTTTTTAAATAAAGAGAATTAATTTACTTAAAAATGTTACATCCTTGTCTTAGGGTGATACAAAAGGACAATTGGGAATGATTTTACTTAATGCTTAACCTTGCTTCTTTAAACAACCTCAGTGTTACCTACCAAATTTTTATGTCAAGCTTTACTATTTTTCTATATATTTGTTGTGTAGTGAATTTTAAAATATACAAATTTTTGTTATATAATTGTAAGAGAGATAGTTGAGCCTTCTTGCCTCTTATTAAGTACAGTCTACCTTATATCCAAATAATTAAATTTTGATAAGATAGGAAGAAGAGAGGAGTGATATATAACTGGAAACCAAAATGACATTTTGGTAAAGCCTGCCTTCAGTTTTCAAGGTAGCTGAATATCTGAATATTGAATCCCAGTGTGTTTCTTCTGGCTGTGTGGTGAAAGGTAAGCATGTGTGTCATACATGCTTGTGGGTTGCAGTTTGTGGTTCTCTTTTTTCATAAATCAGTCACCTGTGACTTCTACATTCTTTTGCTTTGTATTTCTGTCTAATAATCATCAACCTTTATTAATAATTATTTCTATACACAGTGATATAGTCTTTCCTTTACATGGATAGGAAAAAATGCAAAATTCAAAGTAGTTTTCTTAGGATGTCTACACTTATATTTAAATGTTTTTTAAAAATAAGTATAAATGAAAATTCATCAAATGATAAGATACCTGAAGTAAATGCTAAATGTTGTAGTTCTTGTAAAACCACCTTAAGTCATAGAAGTTTATCAAACTCAAGTAATCATTAAGATTAAAGTTTGTATCATTCAACAGTTTTAAGAACTTTTAATATTAATTAACAAACCTCCTTTAACAAGGTAAAATCAGTAGCGTGGAATTTTTTAAAAATCAGACTTGCCCAATTTTATACTTTAATAATGTAGAAAAATATGTACTGAAGATTCTAAAAGGCTGTAATCAAAATAACTTTTGAAAGATTGGGCCTGTCTTCAAAAAAGAATTTGTAAAATAACTAAATCTTAAAAAAAAAAAATTTAGTGAAATTTGCTGTTAAATGTAACTGAATATTCTGGAGTCCTCAGTTTGGAAAAACCTGCTGTACTGTTAGGTTAACTGCATCTTATTTTATTTATTTTTACTTTATGCTGGGGAACAATTTTTTAAGACAGGTAACAAGGAAACATAGTATAATTGTTTGACTTTTTAGTATCCAGTATGTTTTCCAAAATGTGTAGTAATTTAAATAAATTTAGAGTTACTGTATTTTATGTAGAAAATGCTTGATATTGCATAGTTTTTGCATTCTTGGAAGGATTTAACTAAGTGTAAGTTATTTATAATAGCTTGTGAGACTTAACATTAATATCAGTGACTTTTGTTTGATTGAAACTCTTGAACTATTGTGTATCTTTGCAAAGAGAAGCAAGAATACAGTCACCTCTTTATAAATTAGGCAAATTCAAATTTTCATGTTAGATATTTCCCTCTTCCCAGCACATCTTTCTTTATCACCATCCCCTTGGTGTTTGTTCACAGAAGCAAATTAATTTTATTATTAACTTAGGCAAAATATGATTAGGAAGGTGAGTCTGCTACAGAAGTAACCATTATATATTTCAGAGCCAAACACGGGGGAGGGGCAAAGGGGGATGGATGGAGTGGTTGTTTGGGTCTAGTAGATGCAAACTGTTATGTGTAGAGTGGATAAACAACAAGGTCCTGCCTTGTAGCACAGGGAACCATACTCAGTTCTCCTGGGATAAACCATCATGGGAAAGAATATAAAGAAGAATGTGTGTGTTTCACTGAGTCATTTTGCTGTACAGCGTATATTAGTACATTGTAAGTCGACTACTTCAATCAAAAAGATTTAAAAAACGAAGTATGAATAATTTCTAAGTTGCATGCTGTTTTGGATAGTTCATATTACATCTCTGCTTTATTTGCAAGATTATGATGATTCCAGTGCTCTGATTTTAACCTTGACTGACACCATTGCAGCTTAAGGCATTTGATCATAATTTATTAGATAGGGGTATCTTTTAAGAGTGTGGTATCACATTTTTCCTGACTGATTTTAAATTGCTGATAAACAGTTGTAGTGATTATTTTGCTTTTGTAGATTTTGCATATGAAGCTAGGAGATAAATGTCCTAAGAAAAATTTACCATATGTATTTTTAAACTAATAAAGTTGAAAACTGCATTTGCCTAGAGCAATTTAAAATAGAGGCTTGTATCTTACAGAATTCAACACAGTACCAAGCTTGCATTTGTTGAAAGTTCTCTGTTCTGTTCATGTCTAAGTTGAAAGCCTAATTAATGTAAACGTGCGTTTTTGTGCCTGTTGTTCATGGTTATGTCATGAAGGTACCTTTGCACTGGATAAGGTAATAACCAGGCTGTGGAAAGTCTGTGATGAGTGAGGCATTTTATATGCTGCTGTTCAGTTGCTCAGTCGTGTCCGACTCTATGACCCTGTGGACTGTGGCCCGCCAGGCTCCTTTGTCCATGGGGATTTTCTGGGCAAGAATGCTGGAGTGGGTTACCATTTCTTTCCTCAGGGATTTCACATGTAATTTAGAATTTAATTTAAGCCATATAAATGCCCTATCAACTGTTCATTACTATCTGTTTTACTGTAAGGATGTTGAAGTTCAAAGAAGTAAAGAATCTTGCTTATGGTCATGTAAGCAAATTAGGGGAAGTTAATTGAATTTGAACCCAAGTCGGACTCCAGAGCCCATATGTTTCACTGTCCTGTACTTTTTCCTCATAGTAAGTTCTGTGGACTTTATAAGCCATAAAAGGTAACCCCCCTTTTCAGCAAACCTGACATGTGAAAATCTAGATTTGCCAATATACAAATTTGGGATATTCTTTATTCTTGTGAGATGATTCATCTCATGTTCTTTAAATGACACGACATGACATTTAAAATATTATTTGCTTTCCCGAAATCCAATTTTTCTCTCAACATTTTAAGAATACCTGCTTCGTGAGATTTTATCAAGTGAGGCAAGCCTCTATTTTGGTATTTGTTTAGCATGTACTTCATGAGTGCCTGCTCTATGCCAGGTTCTAGGTGTTACAGAGATAAGTGGCCTGCAAGAGCCTAGTTCCTGCTGTCTCTGGAACTGGTGTAACTGGGTTTCAAATACTGGTTCCACCTTGACCTCTCAGTAACTGTAGGATCTTAGCAGGTCCCTTAGCCCTCTGAGTCTCTTTCTTCATCTTTCTTAGGGTTAGCGTAAGGATTAATTGAGATAATATATGTTCATAGCATGGTACCTGGCATGTGAAAAAATACTAACGTTACCTTTTAACATCTTAAAAATAACACTTGAAATACAAGTCCTTTTCTTTTAAAAAAAATAAATAAATAACCAAACAAGCTTAATTAGTATCATGATCTTCAGTCTGAGACAGTAGTCATCATTTGAAGAGTTGCGTAAGCATTTCCCTTTGTTCTGCACACTGCCATACACATTTTAGAAATACAGTATACCTTAAGCTGTGTGTTTGTTTTTTATATTTTAAGGGTAATGCTAGAATCACCGTGGGGTATAATTCCAAATACACGCATATATATGTTAGGCGCGTGGCAAATACACTAACCTGTTTTCTTATTACCTTTCTTCTGAAAAAGAAGATAGAGTCACTTTGTGATTTATTCTTTGGAACAATATGAGAAAAGATTTGAGGAAGAAGTTCATCATTGATCGCAAACAAAAATGTTGTGACAGCTTCACTCTGACTTATAGTAGGCACTTTGTACAATTACTTGAGCCTTTTGAATGGGAAGTATTTCTCAGTATTTTTTAAAGTAGTGAAGTTTAAACACTAGGTCGTCCCTTTGCTGTATACTTGAAACTACCCCCACATAGTAAATCACCAATATTTCAATAAAAATTCAAAAAACTAGGTATTTCGTGTGTACTTACAATATGTACACACTTGAATATATAGGTACCAGTGCAAGTGATTTTGAAGATATATTTATGAAAATTTCTGCAAGAGTAATCAATCTAGCCATATTTCCTTCTAGGTTACTAAATGTTTTAGGATATTATGATTTATCAAAAGCTTAAGGAGGAATTAAATGCATTTAGAAATGATTTTTTAGAGATGTTCAAAAAAATCAGTGACAGATTTCCTTAAGTAATGGTTTCCATCAATAAAATTTTGTTATAACAGTTAAATTTTCTTTTGTGAACTGATGCAAAAGCCTCACTTATAATACTTCTAAGGAGGTTTGTACAAACTATATCTCCTGTAAAAAGATGTGTCAGGGCTATTTTTATTATCTGAAATGAAACCTTGAGAAAATCTTACTTTGACATTAAATCATTACCGTTTTTGTTTTTTTTTTTTACATTACAAAGTCCAAATGCCAAGGAAAAGTCAACTCATAAGCTGGAGAGGTATGTAGACAGTTCAATTATAGTGACTGATAAAATAGATTTTAGTATTTTTTTTTCTGTTTTCATAGTTCTTTTGAATCCTGATTAAGCCGTTTTTAAGTACATAAGGGATAATTTGATGTTATAAACTTTTCTCCTTGTTATACAAAAAAAATTATGCAGTTGATGTGGAGATTTTTGTTTTTAACATGGATTTTTAAAGGACTTTTTTGTACAGTAGGTTTTAAAATATTTCTTTTAGTATGTACAACCAACTTTTGTATTACTTTAGATGTTGTAATGGGAAGTCAGTTACAGTTCTGAGTGAATATTAGCTCTCCTCAGTTTTTATGTGTAAGCAAACTTTTTGCATAGATGCTAACTTATGTAACCTCAGTTAAGATTTTCAGAAATATTTTGTTAAAGTTTATTAAAGTCAAGATTTAATGACCAGTTTTAATGGTTAAATTTTAAAGGCGTGAATTAAGATGTTATTTGTACTTAGAAGTCAAAGAAAATAAGTGGCATAGAAATAAATGATTTAGCTGTTCTTTGGGAGGAAAAAATGTTCTCACCTTTAAAGCTAACTTTCTTGATTATTTAATTGAGATAGCCATAGGTAAAACCTAATTTTTAAAAATAACTTCTTGTTTAGTATGAACTAAAGAAATGACCACAAACTCACTGAGCCTGAGATTTACCATCAAAAGAGGTACTGAAAAGAATCAATAAACTTCTTTCATAGGAATAATGTTTAGTGTTACTCACATATTATTTTTGAGCTTGAAAGATGAGATATTTAGGATGATTCTGAAAATGAACTCTTTTCATTATTCTAATACCGTATACTCTATTGAGAATAAGTTACCCATGCTGTATTGGAGTTCAGTCTGCAAAGAAATGAATTGGCTGATTTTTGTCACTTGCAAGTCCAGCCAGGGTTGCTATAGCCTGCCAGTTGACTGCATCAATGCATAATACTGTATGAAGTCATTAAAAGGCATATTTTTTTTTAAATGACACATGTAACTTTTTACTATAATTATTAACTATAAGCAAAGAAGTTAGTCATGCTTTCATTTTTTTTTTATTGTCATCAAGCAGTTTTCTAGGAAATGTCAGCAGTATATCAATCCAGCTATAATTCTAGTATGAAATACAGAAACTATGAGCAAGCTTTTGGTGCCTACCATCAAAATTAAATCCATAGCTTTAATGCTTACAGTCTCGTTTTGCTTTCACCACAGCTCTGTGTTAGTAGATCTGCACATCTCTCTTGCTCTCAATGGTTAATTTTATCAGTTCAGTTTCTTTGTAGATTTTTGCCATGAGTAGAAAGGATTTAAAGTCTCATAGTCCCTTAAAATATTTTATTACCCTTTCCTTGAAAGAATGACAGATAATGTACATGCTTGTTCATTGTACAAGTACCCAAGACATTCTGATTGAAAGACAGCTTAAGGAAAAATAAACAAATAGCAAAAGCATTCCGTCTTTATTTACAGTATGTAGAAGATCACTGTTTCACTTTAAGTGTAGGAGTCTGATCAGCAGGAACACGCTAGAGAAGGACGTCTTTAGCGATAGAATTTACATACCGTTAGCTCACAGTAATTGATTAGCAGCAGGACTCTTGAGTACAGAGCTGGTTGGGCACGTTATTTGGGATGCCTTTGATGCCGAGGTTTTCCGAAGCTTGCTGGCTGCATGCTTGTTGCCTTTGTTCGTGGCACAGGTAATTACTTGATAAAATGAAGTGCATCGCTGTGAACAATTGACCCTTTGGAGCAGTCCAGGCTTGTCAGCAGTCTAAAACCACACTTTAAGGCCATCATTATGGCCTCAAACTTAAGAGTTTCCAAGGTGCAGACAAAGGTGTTGTCTTCCTTCAGTACAAGTCGAGTGCCATTTTCAGACTTTATGAAGTATTTAAACTGAATGATATTTGACGATATCGAAAACTCCTCAGGAAAGCCATCCAGCCTGCTTTTGGACACCAGGACAATGCGAGATTTTATTTTTGATATGAAATCCGGAGCATTACAGAAGATTCTCAGTCCTTGTGAGCGATCATGGTTATCTGTTATTTCCAAGAAAGTGGTCTCCCTGGGTGTCAGCTGTTCTTTTTCCCACCTGGACTTCACTTCCTCCGCCAGTCCCTTGAGCTGAAAGAATTCTGCTTCTTGTGCAAGAAGTTGATTTTCTCGAAACCCTTCTGGCAGTAGAAGTTCTCCATTTCGTAGGAAGTTTAGAACATGCCTGAAGAGGAGCCCATCCCTGTCTATGAAATAATGACCATCAGCATCAAACGGGCAGAGAATTTTTCCGTTGACTATACCTTCAAGGAAAGTGTCTGGGTACTTGGTCAGTGTTTGTTTCTGAGTGATGTATAAGTATCCACCAACGTTGAGGGTCATCAGAGTGGATTTGCAGTTCTTTCCCTGGTCAGCATCTTCCAGGCTGTTGTGTTTCCCTTCATAGTCCTTTTCTTTTTCCCTTCTGTTTATTTTACGCTCCATTTTTGAACACGCTATTTCAGCTTGTTCTTCTTGGCGTTGAGATTTTTAAAAAAGAAACACTACCACACAAACACGCCTTTATCCAGCCCCAGCCTGGTGATGGAATGGAAACGCTGGCAGCATCGCCTGCGCTGTCAGCTCGGTTTTGCAGTAGGTGGCGTATCAGCTATGTATGCCGGAGCTTTCTGGAGTAAGAGGGAAAAGAGATCATTTGCATTTAACCGTATCAGGGAAGGAACCTGCTGTGAGAAGGTTTTCATAGATATTCTTAGACATAAATAAAAGTTACTCAGTGAATTGAATTTCCTGCGGGCAGTTAAGCAGTTATATATATTTAATTCTCCAGCTAAGTGTGAATTTTTATTCACTTCTCAGTGTCAAAATGAAGTTATTAATCAGGCAGGCTTAATAGTGAACAATACTATCACCTTTCAGAGATATATATGTGTGGAATTGCTATCATATTTTAAAGTAAATTATAAGTAGGAAAGCCAAAGAGAAAGGACCTAGGTGTATAGAATTTTCTCTCCTGTAAAAAGCCACACATTTCACAGTGGTGTTGTCATTTTAGAAACACAAATGAGAATACTTAAACCCATTATTTGTGACATTGTACTTAAGTTTAATTGGATTTGCATGTGATTCTGATTTGGGGAATCAGAATCTGATTTGGGGAATCAGTAAGTGAGAAGAAATTTTCTTCATGTCTTTCAACAAAAGGTTCTGTTATGTTGGCTTTTTACCCTACAATTTAAAAAGTCAAAAATATACAGGCTTTACAGTAATTTTTTTTTTTTTTTTTGGGTTAAGATTTCCTATGGAAAATCCATAAGCTTGTTTCACCCTAAACATACTGAACAAAGACGTGGACTGCTGTGGAAGACACTGTGACCGTGTGCTTGTGTTTGTGTGTTTGTGTGTGTGCACAGGAAGGAGTGCTCCCTCGAGAAGATAACAGAGACAGATTCAGAATACCTGCTGTAAAATAATGTCACGGGCCAGATTAGTCGGGTTTCTTTCGCTGCTGCTGTTTTTTTGCCCCCCCAGTGTTCACGAAAAGGGAGAGAAAAGACCAAAGCCTGTTGCCTTTTTTTTTTGGAGCTCTAGCAGTGTGCGTATGGTGTCCCCCCCCCCCCTTTCTTTTTTTTCCTTCTTCCCTCGTAAATTACTTTCCAAAACAGTTTAAGGATCTGAGTTTTCATTTCTAGAGTTTAAAGACCCAGTGGTAAGAAATGTGAACATGGTCCCCAGTACACTATTATTTGGCTGATCTACCTGCTAAATTATTCTGAGGAACTACAGAATTAGACTTCAGATTTTGTCAAATTGATTTACATTTTTATTACATTAAAGGTATTTAAAAATTTTCAACTTTGATAGAAGTGGGCTTCCCTTGTGGCTCAGCTGGTAAAGAATCTGCCTGAAATGTGGGAGACCTGGGTTTGATCCTGGGTTGGGAAGATCCCCTGGAGAAGGGAAAGGCTACCCATTCCAGTATTCTGGCCTGGAGAATTCCATGGACTGTATAGTCCGTGGGGTTGCAAGGAGTTGGACACAACTGAGTGACTTTCATTTTCACTTGACAGGAGTATTATTGGTGGAGATTCTTCTAAAAATGTTTGCCTTGCGTTTTTTCGAAACAATGTTAGATTTGATTTTTAATTATAGCAGTTTGAATTCAGTGTTTGTGTATCATTGAGCTTATCAAAAGTTCATTGAAATTAAACTAGAAATCAAAGGCATAACATTTTTAGGGCTGAGTTTTTTCTGAGAGGACTTCCTTGGAGGCTTAGAAGGTAAAGAATCTGCCTGCATTGCAGGAGACCCAGGTTCAGTCCCTGGGTTGGAAAGATCCCCTGGAGAAAGCAATGGCTGCCCACTGCAGTATTCTTTCTGGAGAATTCCATGGAGAGAGGAGCCGGGCGGGGGGGGGCTACAGTCCATGAGGTCGCAGAGTCGGACCTGACTGAGCGACTTTCACTTTTGCTTAGAGACCATGAAACTGAGCCAGAGAAGACTGTATTCTGGAGAGTATTTAGTGTTTTATCTAGAACTTTATAGTTTGTTGATAGTAAGCCAACACTTTAGAGTAAAGCTTCCTCTCAGCACCGCATCATTTAAGAAAAGTTTACTGGTATATTCTAACAATTTCATGTGTATTGGTTTTGTGGTTTGGGAATCAAGTCTTACCTATGGATACGACCTTTTCTGAAATATGGAATAGGTTTGGGGCAGGGGGCGGCGCAACTTTAAAAATGGAATTCTTTTCTTAGTAGTAAATGCATCTGAGTAGCAACCACATAATAGCACAACCAGGAAAGGCATGCCAGTTTCACTTACAGGCATAGTCCTCTTTTAATGAAGTTTAGGGTGGTTTAGTCACTAACTCGTGTCCAGCTCTTGTGACCCCATGTGCTATAGCCTGCCAGGCTCCTCTGTCCATTGCCTGGATTCTCCAGGTGAGAATACAGGAGTGGGTTGCCATTTCCTTCTCCAGGGAATCTTCCTGACCCAGGATTCAAATGACGGGTCTCCTGCACTGCAGGCAGATTCTTCAACTGACTGAGTCATGAGGGAAGCCCACCCCAGGAAGTGTAGCAATCCTGTTTCAGTCACATAAATGTCTATTCTACCTATCCTGATCCAAAGAATCCTCGAAAATTCATTTGTGCTAACCCCCTTTTTTTAAAAGAAAGAAAAAAAACTTTGCCTCATTGAAGTAATGCTAGACCTTTTTTGTTTTTTTCCAAGTTTTTTGTGGATATTCTTAATTGCTTTTTTTTGTAGCTCTGTAAGGCCCATTGAGAAGACTTCATTGAAGCTTCCTAAACCAGTTTCTCTCATTCAAAATAGTTCTTAGGTTAATTTGACTTTTGTTCTATAGGTCCCAACCAAACAGTTGTTTACAGTGCACATGAGACACCAGAATCAACAGAACGTAGCTATAGTATAGTGGTGGAGACTGTGCTCAGATTTTCTTTGTATGTTTAAATAAAGTGAGGTAGTTGAATTCTGTGTAAGCCTTGGTCTGCTCCATTTTACACTGTTTGGCCAGTTTACCGATGCCTTCCTGAGGGAGCCCTTGGGGGTAGTGCTGCTAGAGGCTGGGCACCTGAGGCAGGACACTGACCTCTTCAGCCATCGCCCCCCAGGCCCCCTTACACCTGCTGACTCGCTCGCTTCTGCTTTCTGATTTTTAAACCTACTGGTGTGTGTCTGTTTTCCTTCTGGCTTTCCGTGGCCATGAACCACCCTATCGTGTGCCTCTAACCCTTGACTGCCCTTTCTCACTCTAGACTTCGCTCTGACGTTCTTGGCTTCTGCAAACCTGACCTGTAAGATGTGTTTGCCACCCACGGCGGGGCAACAGTGGTGTCACAGCAGGCTTGTCCTAGGGCCTCGCTGGAAGCTGAGAAGAATCTGTAGGACTTTTTTTTTTTTTAATGTCCTGTAGCTCCCAACTTGCAGTCTTAAGAAGGAAAAATGGTACCCAGGAGACCCCGCCTTCTCTGCCTTGCTCCACGCCATCCCCATCAAAGCAAGATGTTGCAGTTTACATTAATCACAGGCTCTTGTTGCTCATTGCCGCTGTTATGGTGCATGTGCTTCTGAGGAGAAAGCCAGGTTGTCTTCTTCTTAGCCTATTCTAAGCTTATATTTCCTTGCTTTGGGGGCTGAGGGTGGGGAGAGTCATGTCAGTCAGGTCCACACAGCCCGAAAACTGTAAAAATGGTGCTTCGACAACTATTCCGAGGTGGACATCCATGGGTTTTGTGTGACCACGTTTCTCTGCCTCACTGCAGATCCAGACTGAAGCAATCCGTGAATTGGTTAAGCAGAAGGGCTTAACCTACACAGCAAAGATGAGCTCGTTTGAATCCACTTGACCACTAGACTTGAAGATTTCATATGCTTTGCAGGCAGAAAGATATTTTTTTTAAGTGTATATCATAGACATCTGTAATCACACATATAAAGGAGCCCTTCAGTCAACTTTGAAGATGTATTTTCTAACATACATCTATGTATCTGTTTTTCCTTCATTCAGCTCTGTTTTTTGCATTAGTTCAGGCTGCTGTAGTATATACATATTTCACTACCGCTGCCTAACACACAGGATTTCACACCTAGGCACTCAGTGAATGTTGTTTTTGATTCCTTGGTGATGGACCCCCAGGCTGCCTCAGTCCCTTGCTGTGGTGAGTAGTGTAAAGCATGTCCTCTGCTAGGTGTCTGTGGAAACTCGTGTGGCAGATCCCCAGGGGAGAGCTTGCTGAACACGTTCAGTCTCACTTAGCACTCCCAGATGACTCTCAGGATGCGCTCCACCACTGCACTCTCACACCAGCAGTGCCTGTGGCTTCCTGTTTGCCCACATTTTCTCCAGCACTTGGTGTTATCTGGCTTTTGTTTTGTTTTTTAGATTTCACATACAAGCAGCACCATACAGTGTTTGTCTTTCTGCCTGACCTGTTTCACCTAGCATAAGTCCGTGCTAAGTTGTTGTGAGTCTGTCCACGTTGTTGCACATGGCAACATTTCGCCCTTTTTCGTGGCCAAGTAGTACTCCATTGTGCATGTGTGTGTGTGTGTGTGCGCACACACACACACCACATCTTCTCTAGCCACTCACCTGGGGATGGACCCTTAGGTTGTTCCATACCTTCACAACTGTAAATAATGCTGCTGTGAATATTGGGGTCCTTGTATACATCTTTTCAGACTAGAATTTTCTCTGAGTATATACTCAGAAGTGGAATTGCTGATTTGTACAGTGGCTCCATTTCTAGTTTTTGAGAAACCTCCGTACTGTTTTCCACAGGGGCCGCACCAGTTTACCTACCCCCAACAGTGTATGAGGTTTCCCTTTCTCCATATCCTCACTCACCAACATTTCTAATTTGTGTTCCTGTTGGTGATAGCCGACTTTGAGAACTTAAACAGTGTCACTGACAGGTTCTTGTTCTGAGTATATTCACTGGTTAGGCCCAGTGCCTAACCAAATTTTAGCAAAATCTTTCTGCTGTATGGTGATGCTAATCTTCCACTGTCTGCATTAGGCAGAACTTATTCCAGGCCAATGGGAATTCTTATCTGCCAACTCTTGATGGGAAATGAGGTCATGGTCATCAACGTGATTGACACAGAATATGCCAGAGATATTTTCCTGCCATAAGGAAGTAGAACCTTACCAAGAAGATCTCTCTCTTGGTTGGAAGATAAAAGATTTGGTAATTCCCTTAGGCTCAACAGATCACTCCTTTATGAAATTCAGACACTCCTTTTCAAGGAAAAGGGATGAAGCTGCCTTTATTAAAAACACGGGGTTTTTGGTTCTTCATTCTCTGCCTCTACCAAATCTTTTTGGTTATTTTCACCTGCATGCATTAATTCCTTTTTTTCTTAAAAAAAAAAAAGAAAAAGATTTCTTGTTGCTGCACTAAGAAAGTGAAGCCAGCTACAGAAAGAGCAGCAGCTATTAATTTTTACTTAAACCTGTCACTGTGTCTCTGCTGTGAACTTCTCTGTATTTTTTGAAACTTATTAATCTGGGTCTCTCTTCACTTGAATTTGATACCCATCTACTTGATCTGCAGTGATATCTTTATCTGTTCATTTTCCAAAATCTGGCTAACCTTTGGCCGTCTGACTTTCATGTCCTCTGATTCCTTTTTGGCTTGACCTTCCTATACCTTTCACAAACTGAGTTGTTGTTTTTTTTTTTAATGTATGCGTTTCTTGTTTTTCATAGCCTCCTGTTAATAGCATTGAATGTGAGAAATACTCATTTTGATATTCAACTATAATTATGTTAGTTTCTTTTTGGTGTTGAAAAATAAAGGAGACAGTGCTATGTATTAACATAGTTTAAGAATCACAGATTTTTCTGTGTTAACCTAATTCTGTTCAAATGCCAAAACTTTTGTTTTGTTTTGAAGTATGAAAGTTTTCTGCATTAGATGTTGTCTGGTACTGGGCTTCATCAGCACAAGTACCGTCTCACCCAGCTTGTGGAGCTGACTGACCGCAGTATCTCACCAACTGTGCAGTGTCGTGTCCTCCTGGGGCGCATTCACTATAGCTTCTGGCAGAATGGTGATGTGGATGTGTAATTCCAGTGAGAGGAATAAACTTGTAAGTGTTTTACAGTGTTGAACTGAGTCTTCAATGAAGCCCAGGAAACTGCTGCTTCAGCAAATTTTTAAACCCCACTTGAGAAGTGTAGAAAAGATTAAAGCGCTTTGTGTCAAAAGGAGCACAGATAAAAATGACAGACTAAAGGAGAAGTTCTGACAAAATTCCATTCCACTGTTTCTTTACTTTTCATTACAAAGGTAATCTTGAAAACACTTTACAAATCATGCTAATTCATATTTTAAATGTACTTTGGGAGGTGAGTGGTGCAGGGAAACCTGTGTTTTATAATTCTGTAAGCAAAAGTCATTTGAGCTTTTAAAATGAGTGTGCTCTTTTTTTTTTTTGAAGTGCAGACTATGCATTATTATTCACTGGAAAATTTTATTGTAACTAGATGAGCAAAGCATTTCTATGAGCCATCAAATGAACACTGAAATTATATTATTGTAGAGAACTCATTTTTATAGTGCAATTTGGCAAAACAGAATTTTGCCTTCTCTTTCAGAAGATGTTTTAAGTTAATAATCATTGTCTACAATCTCAAAATGAGGGGTATGACTTTGAAAAATTGTAAAGTGAATATTGCTGTGAAATCAGGGACCAAAACAGTCTCTGCCCCCAAATGCTATCCCTTAACCACTGTCCCTCGTGTTACCAACTTCTCTTTAGATTCTCCTGTGTGATGAGATGGGGGTGGGGGGCGGTAGGGAGGTAGGGGGGTGGGGGCCTGAACCAGCAGGACAGGATATGATGGTTCACAGGAGGACATGGAGTTTCTTACAGAGAACAGAGTGATTGTAAATCAGGGATGGAGAACTCTTATCATATTCTTTACATCTAACATTTCTGTTATCGGAGTATGTCTTAAAATCATGGACTTGTAAAATTTTCATGGTAGTATTTTGTCTTCCTTGGTGTCACATAAGATAATGGTAAATATTACAATTGATGGCATCTTAGATTTGATGGCATATTTGAGCAGTTCTATAAGCTGTTATCCCCACACCATCAGGAAATTCAATTAACAGAGAGACAGGGAAAGGTGAAGGTGTTGGGGGAGAGGAGGAGAGAAGTATCAGGGCAGCAGTTCTCAGCCTTGCCTGCTGCGTATTAGAGTTGTCTAGTGAGTGTGTAAAAACACCTCTTGCCCACACAAGGCAGTTAAGGTAGAATCTCTGAGAGTGGACCCAGTAGTTTTTAAAAAGCTCCCCAGGTGATTCTTAGGACCAAGCAGAATTGAAGAACTACTATATTCAGGAAATTGATGAGCTCAGTAAAGCAAACTTACCTCAAAGGAGTTCTTAATGATGAGGGCATAATTTCTACTCTGTGGTTATGAGGATCACTTCTTATTAAAGCATCTTGGAATTTGTAAAGAACTAAACTAGTGTGTGGTATTAGTAGTTGCTAAACATGGTGAAGAGAACTGGGGTTATTGAGGATGAAGTTAATGAAACTTGAATCATATTCAGTGATGAAAAAATGTGTCATCAGATTGTCTCTTAAGTATTTTGTTAATGTTATCTCAACTATACTACAGGCTTTCTTAAGTACAGGGGTCTGTATTTTTCTTCTCTTGTACCTCTCATCACACCTTGCACCATGTTTGATACTATTTACCTGTAATGCAGCCCTGTGGTCAAAGCCTTCTCCTGGAGACTTAATCTTTCCTGGAAGGATTTGTTTTTCTATTCATATAATCATGGTTGCTGTTGTTCTTGAATTCTTTCTAATTTCTAGTGCAAGTGGATAGCACCTTTTGATGAAGGTTTTACTAAAACAGACTATTTCAGTACTATGATTTTCTTTTTCATTTATTATTATAAGACAGTATTGCTTCATTTTTTCAAATGATAATTTTATTTCTGGGTTTTATTCAACCTCTTATTCTTTTTTTTTTTTCAACCTCTTATTCTTTTTTTTTTTTTTTTTAATTTTTTATTTGTTTATTTGGCTGCTCTGGGTCTTAGTTGTAGCATGTGGGATCTAGCTCCCTGAGCGGGCATCGAACCTGGGCCTCCTGCACTGGGAGCTCAGAGTCTTAGCCACTGGACCACCAGGGAAGTCCCCAACCTCTTATTCTTAAAAGCAGCTTTTAGGTTAGACGTCATGTCTGTTTATGTACATCATACCCATATCTGTATTTGCGAATTTATACTGATTAATTATATATATAATTATACATATTGTGTATATTAATTATGTATAACAAGCAAAAAGGAGACTTAATGTAAAGTGTAGGAGGAAAAATAACTTCTGAACTTGCTTCATAAACATTAAAACACAAATGTTTATTTTTAAAATGTTGTTCACTAAGTTATTTCTTTGATCAAAAGTTTGTTATGGCTTCTGTAGACCCATAGAGCAATCCAGACTCCTTTGTACATTTAAATCATCTGTCTTTGATTTTGTACCTTAGGTCACACTTTTCTTTCTTCTCCTGGGCAGCCAGTCTTGTCATTCACAGATACTCTTTGGTGAGCATTACAACATCCCTTGTATAGGAATGTACAGAAACCTTCTTTCTCCCAGTCCACAGGGGAGAAGTTGAAGAGCAGGTACTATGAATGAGGAAACCGAGATGTTTTCTAATCCTAAGTCTAACCCTCAAAATTATGGTTTTAGTATTCGATTTAAAACTGGGAATTCCCAGCTATTCAGGCATGTTTGTAATTTGAATATCATTCCAAGAAAACACTATATAACATAATTCAGCGGAATACTTAAGTGGCTGCTCATTGTGTTGCTTTTGAAGTAATTAATAAAATACTGACTCTGTAGGCTTACTGAAATCTGAGTATGATCTTTTATTCCTAAAATTCCTGAATATTAAATACACCAGAGCATCAATTCACAAATTTGAATACAATTAGAAACACCTTCTTAATAATACAGGGATCGAAACTTTGCCCAACTGGTTTGTTAAAATGCCAAGTAGCTTGTATTAATAGGCCTTACCCTAACCACAGGCAGAAACCGCTAGGAAAATATCTTAAATGAGAACAGTGGAGACTAGCAGGAATATGAAACAGTGGTTTACCTTTTAAATGCTCTTGATCTCTTGAAATACTGTTTCTTTAGTCCTTTTCCAGAGAGGACAGACACAGGTGTGAGGTAAAGAAGAATCCGGGAAGTAGCTTCAAGACCTCAAGGATTAGCCCAGAACCTTGACTCTAGCCTTGTCTGTGTTTTAACTTGAGTTGGCAGTGCTCTTAAAGGCCTCCATGTTGAACTGGATCCAGAGTGGTCTCGTGGAAATGAATGCCTGTAACTTCCTGATGCCCAACGTCTTCTTAACACACTGCTCTCATTACTTACATGCCAATGTTAATAGGCACCCTTCCTGCTTACCTGTCACTTTAACTTGTTTAGACTAGCCAGGCCCTTAACTTGTAAAAAGTGCCAGTCAGTCGTTTCTCTCGGGTTCTACGTCATACTGTGTGTGTGTGTGTTAGTCTCAGTCATGTTCAACCCTCTGTGACCCCATGGACGATAGACCACCGGGCTTCTCTGTCCGTGGGATTCTCCAGGCAGGAATACTGGAGTACGTTGCCATTTCCTTCTCCATCATCATACAGTGAAGTGAAGTCACTCAGTCGTGTCTGACTCTGTGCGATCCCATGGACTGTAGCCTAGCGGGCTCCTCCGTCCGTGGGATTTCCCAGGCAAGAGTACTGGAGTGGGTTGCCATTTCCTTCTCCAGAGGATCTTCCCGACCCAGGGATCCAACCCGGGTCTCCCACACTGCAGGCAGACGCTTTACCATCTGAGCCCCCAGGGAAGCCTGTCATCATGCAGTAGTACATGTCAAGCTGAGATAGAGTAGGAAGGTCTAGCTTAGAAAAAGAAGTTTGTGTGTTTTCAAGTCCTGGACAGCTTCTCAACGTTTTCTCTTTGTCGTTCCCAGAAAGCATTTTTCTCTAATTCCTACTCAAAGAAAATTTAATTATATCTAGGTCTTTTAGAAAGTATTAGGGCAAACAAAATAGATATTGATGAAACAATAAAACATCCCCAGTTGGAGGGAAGGGCCAGTTTTGTTAATTTTAGTGAAGGAGAATTGGAAGAGATCCCAGTGACTTCCTTATGCATATGGATGCCGAGACCCAGAGATGTGAAGTAACTTCTCCAAAGTAACTCCGCTGTTTAGTGACAGATTTAGAACTGGGATGCTTCCATTCTTGTTATAAGAATGCACTTTGTGTAACTTTCAGTTTTTTTCTGAAACTAGGTGGCAGTATATAGATCAATAAAATACCATCACAAAGGTGTGTGTTCATACTCATGAAGATTCTTTGGGCTCCAAAGAGCAGAAACCAGTAAGCAAACCAGTCTAGCTCAAGAAGCGGGGGAGGTGAGAAAATTTAGAAGAGGTCCTGGAATAGTTCCCAGAATCTAAAGAAAAGTTGAACAAATGGCCAGGCCTAAGGAAAGATAACCCTCATAAACGATGATAAATTCTACTTAGTACAGTAGAATCCCACAGCCTCTATATGGAAGGACCAATAGTCCTTCCAGTAGTTAAATTAAAAGGTTGGGAATCATAAAATGATAACAGAACGTATTCCTACTGCCTTAAACACTTTAAGACCCACAAATGTACATTTGGTCACCAGTGTACATGTCGGACAAGGCCTTTGCTGTCAGTGTAGGAGGCTGATTATCTGATTTCTCTCTTGTGGAGAGTAAACCCATAATTTAGTTTAGATTTTTAATTCTGATTTCTTGAAAAAGGAGCAAGACTTTAGACACAGTGAGACAATACAAATGTAGAATCCTTGTAGACTTTTGCTTCTCTTCCAGTCTCTAGTCATCACTCCAGTACCTAATCTGACAGGTTTTTAGCAACTTGTCTTTAGATCACATCTTGCTGTTCTTTAGCTGCTCAGTCGTGTCCGACTCTCTGTGACCCCATTGGCTACAGTCCAGCCAGGCTTCTCTGTCCATGGGTTTCTCCAGGCAAGAATACTGGAGTGGATTGCCATTTTCTTCTGCAGGAGATCTTCCTGACCCAGGATCAAATCTGCATCTCCTGCTTTGCTGGCAGATTCTTTATCACTGAGCCACCAGGGAAGCCCATAGCACATCTTACAAAGCATTAAACTTAGTTTTCATAGAAAGTCTCCCTCCCCCATACTCATAATTAATAGGATTATATAATATATAATTAAAGTGCATAATTACTAACAGTAAAATTAGCATAAACAAGTTCTAGCATAGCTTGAGCAGAAGCGTGTGGGAGTAATAGAGATTAACCTACTACCCACTAGTGTATAGCAAGCTCTGGGCATCTGTCACCATATTTAAGAGGGAAACTGAGAGCCTTGGTAATCTAGAAGTGGGTTAAGTAGAGGCCTAGCAGAAGTGCTGCTCGTGTGTTAGAGTAGTTTATATACCTGTCTCATACCAGCAAGCTCCCAGAAAGTAATCTGGAAGCCACTAGGTAGAGGATGGGTCCCGAGTCACTTTCCAGGGGCCTGGGAAATCAAAACTATTTTCCTAATGATATCAAGCGTTTTTGCCTTTTTCACTCTGATTTTCTAAGCGTTTTTCAGTTTTCATTTCTAGTATGGTCAATATCAGTAGATAAAATCCACATAAAAAGTTCTTTTGGATCCTCACGTTTGTGAATGGCTGCACTAGACTCTGCTCCTTGAGGGCAGGAGCCAACTTTCATATTTCTGTGTTATTCCTGATGTGTTGGCATTATTTTTTACATAAGAGGCACTCAGTAAATATTTTTAAAATATATGAAAAAAAGCTCATTTTTCAAGTATTTATAGTCTTTCAAATTGAGCCAACAAAGTAGTTTTAAGTCAGGGTTCCTGTATTAATTAATATGATCTGTAATTAACAGCAGTGGTGTGCAAGTGAGTGCTTTCAGCTGTCTTAAAATGTAATGTATAATAGCTTTCCCCTGAAATCTTAAGCGGTGTTTTAGAGAAGCAGCACAGTTTAGTGGAAAAAAAAATGAAAGCATGTTCCTGTGAGGTTTTAAAAGTGTGTGACGGTTTTATATCTTGCTTAGGGGGCTGTGTTATAAGTAAATTGTTTTTTTAAATTTTATTTTGGAAGAGAGGGGAAAGGGCAAAGAGTGAACAGAGATGTGGCCTTATTTAAGAGCAGCCAGTTGATGGAAATTTTCATTGCTGCTGATGAAGACTTTTCCTTTCACTTGAGAAGCTATTTTAGATTTGAAAAGAGAATATGATGGACAGGAAATCATGGTTTGGGGAAGTGAATTTTCCTACTTTGAGTGACCTTTTTGGAGAAGAGTGATGATGAGTGGTGGCCAGGTTAAAGCAGGTAGGTGCTTTAGATGCCTGTTACTCTTTCAGGTATCATAAGTGTGAAACGTCTTCAGCAGAAGCTTTTAAATACAAATTAAATTCACCCTGTCCCCCCGAGAGTGCTGTGCTGTGCTGTGCTTAGTCGCTCAGTCCCTTCCGACTCTGCTGTCCCATGGACCGTAGCCCGCCAGTCCCCTCTGTCCACGGGGATTCTCCAGGCAAGAGTACTGGAGTGGGTAGCCTTTCCCTTTTCCAGGGGATCTTCCGAACCCAGGTCTCCTGCATTGCAGGTAGGTTCTTTATCAGCTGAGCCACCAGGGAAGCCCAAGAATACTGGAGTGGGTAGTCTATCCCTTCTCCAGGGGATCTTCCCGACCCAGGAATCGAACCAGGGTCTCCTGCTTTGCAGGCGGATTCTTTACCCGCTGAGCTACCAGGAAAGCCCCCACCCAGGAGTAGGTACTGCTAAATAAGTGGGGAACAGTCACAGGTGGTATTGAAAGGTAGCTTTTTAGTATTCAATATTAGTAAACACATGGGTATGCAACTAAATTATCTTTGGAGACAGTATTCTAGATTTAAAAAAGGATTAATTTATGTTTCAGTAGTGAGCTTTTCTCATGCATTTAAGGCCCTGTAGATTGGAGTCATTCCCAAATCTTGTGATTGTTATGACAAGAATCATTCTAGCTTGAACTTTCAGCTTCAGTGGAGGGGCATGCTTGAATATAAGATTTGTTTTTGCTTTAAAAAATTCAAATTTTAATCTTACTAAATTCATTAGTAAGGAAATTACTTTTAGAATTTAAGTTTAATATGAAATAATTTCAGCCTGCTTATTCTTTCCTTCCTGCCATATTTTGGTATAAGGTAGACATGCTTCTCATCATTACTCTTTGCCATCATCTGTCAGCCTGTACCTTGAGGTTTGTGCTTATGTTGCATCAAACTGTTGCATAACTGTGTGTTTGCAGTTAGTACTTAGGGGCCATAATAAGGAGTTATAGGATTTTGGAGACAAAAACCACAAAAGATCACCATAAAATTTTTGGCATGTGGAAGACCTCATGTATGGATATGGATATGCTGGGCCTCTGTTGCTACGTGCGGGCTACTCTAGTTATTAGCGCTCGGGCCTCACTTTGCGGCTCCCCTTGTTACGGAGCGTGGGCTTCCTTAGCTGCGGCTCGCAGGCTCCGCAGTTGCGGCACTAGGGCTCTAGAGCACGTGGGCTCAGTAGCTGTGGCGCACGGACTTAGTTGCCTCGAGGCACGTGGAATCTTCCCAGACCGGCAATTGAACCGATGTCCCCTGCATTGGCAGGTGGATTCTGAACCACAGGACCACCAGGAAAGTCCAGAAAATTTTCCTCATATAAATCATGTGGGCGTGGTTGCATCGGTGTTTTACGTTTTGGTCAGTTTATCTGTTTGCCCAGTGAACTGTGCGCTTCTTGAAGATAGTACTGCATCTCAGTCATCTTGGATTCTGCAGTGCCTAGATGGTTCCCTTTGCATGGTAGGCACTTGGTTAATGTTTGTGGAATGTATGAGGTCATTGGCCCTCCAAAGATGGGTCATAAATGCATTGCTGAGGAGCCAAAGGAGTTCCTGAATCTCTCCTGAGTACTTGGGTGAATTCTCTTAGAAATATGATTGAACCGTAACTGTTCCTAACCATAGTCATCCATTTCCAGACTGCAGTAAAGCTGGTGCCACCGTGGGTCAGTCATATATGCATTATCAAATAAGATGAGATCTAAAGTGACTTGGTGCCTAGTAGGCGCACAGTAGTAGGTGCTAACTTTTGTTTCTCTTGAATATTGTATCAGTGTCACCGTAAGAGTTCTTACTAACAGTAGGAAAATTTTTCCTTCTGTTTGGACAAATATTCATAGCATTTAAAAGCTCTAGTTTTGCCACACCCATATTAATCATTTTGCTAAAAATAAAAGAGCAACTGGCAGGCAGAACTGGTATTCTGTATAACCTAGGCAAGAACCTGACTAGTTTCACAGTATTTTTTAGGCTAGCTGTTCTAGTCACAGTGTATTCTAGAATTTTGTTTTTGCACATATATATGTGCGTACCCACGCATTCAAATAACGCGTTATGTATATACCTTTGATTTAGTGCTTTAGACTGTGTTTTCAGAAGTTGCTTCTCTGTACACCCTTCAAAGATGATGTAGCCTGAACACCCTTCAAATATTTATTTGATTTTGTGCCCTTTTAAGCCACTCTCTTTAGAAAGAGCTAAGTGTATAAAAGCTGTTATTGGCAAGGGGCTGCAGCAGTCTGTAAATAAACCTGACAGGAGCCTAGTTTTTTACTAGCTACGAATACGTTTTTTTTGCTATTCTTATCAGTGATACCACTATAAACTTAAAAATATTCCTTTTCTTTCCTTGATTTATATTTTTGACTATATTTGATTGTGATCAGTTACTGTGGTTAGTATGTCAAAATACAGTCTTGAAAATGATAAATGTTATCTAAATACATTTGTTAATTTTTTTCTTTCCATTCAAGATAAGCTTTCACTGGAAGGAATAGTGGTACAAAGAGCTGAATGCCGACCTGCTGCCAATGAAAACTACATGAGGTTAAAGAGGTTGGTGTTTTTTAACTTTAAAACGATACCTGGTGTGTTTTTTTGTTTTTTAGAATTGAAATACATATATTAGATTGCCTATTGACTGCATAAAACCAATGGTTATTGTTACAAGTGTTTTCTTCAAAGCTTGTTTGTTTTTAAAATCAAATAAGAACAAATTTTTAGTTACAAAATAAGTAAGTCCTGAGGATGTCATGGGCAGTGCTGACTATAGTTAATAGTGGTTTATTGCACGTTTGAAAGTTGCTGAGAGAAGAGATCCCAAAAGATCTCATTGCAAGAAAAAAAATTTTTTTTCAACTATGTTTGCTGTCAGAAGTTAGACTTACTGTGGTGAGCCTTTTCCAGGGTATACACTTGACTGAATCATTACCGTGTATACCTGAAACTAATACAATGTCAGTTATATTAAAATTAAACTCAAAAAGAGTTTCTTCAGTAAGGGAACTTTCAGAACCTAGGCTGTTAATTTGGGTTGTATTAAACTACTTTGTTACTATAACCTGGAATCAAAAATTTTAAATGTCTTTTTCTAGTTGTCCTTGTAAATCTTGATTCTCTAAAGACGTCTTTACAAGATCTTTGCACCATTTTATTTTCAAGGGCTATAATTTTCCCATGATGAATGTGTATCTCAAATACCATACACTAAAAAGCAAGTATAACTGGTTGCTAGAATACCATCCTTTTTTCTTAATCTACAAAGAACTTTTATAAATATTACCTTGTTAGAGATTTTGCTTTGGTGTCCCTCCTCCACACTTTTGGACGTGGTTATTACCCTTTTGTAATTCATGCTTAAAGGTTATGATTGCAAATTCTTGGTACCTCAAATTTTGTGACTTTCAAAGAGTCAACAATTTTTTAAACTTGGATGAAATGTATTGTACTTATTTTATAATTTATATTGAATGTATTTCAATCCCCCATATAGTCTTGAATTACACATTTTTAAATTTCCCCCGTACTTAACTATGTGAAATAGTAGTAAACAAAACAAAAGAAAATCTCTGCCCTCATGGTGCACACATTTTAGAAGGTTGTAGCTGCACTGAACTGGTAGTTGGGCTCACACTTCCAAGTGGCAGCCACAGCCCCTCTGAATATCCACATTGACTGATCTGGATCAGCTCTCAATTTCACATCTTTTAAACTCCCCCGCCCCGCCCCTCTCAATTAGATGGGGTGTCTGTCTCTCGGGAATGAAACAGAGACTAGTTTTCTTGTCCAATAACTCTTCTAATTTCAATGCCTCCCCAGGGCAAGGGAAAGGATGACAATCAAAATGAAAATTTTTTAGAAGAGTAAATAACTTTGGCACACAGGCAGATGCTCCTCTTTGTTTTTAGCCTATAAAATTTATTATGTAATACAAGTCTTTTTGAGAATTTATCTTCTTCAAATAACTACTGAACTTGGAAAATGCAAAATCTGATTACTCAGCTCTTTGCCAAAATATTTTTCTGTGGTCTTAATTTTCTTTAAAAGTTTCTAAAGATTTCTGGTGATCAGATCAGGCAAGTCATCTGCTATATTATGAAATGGCTGCTTTTTCCTTACCAAAGAAGACATTAAAATTGTTTAGCCTTTTGGAGTATGCCGAAAAACCAGCTATCATATAGTTCAGTTTGGTCAGTAACTTAAGGAAACAGGGTAATTCAGGAGATGATAATTATGTGAGTTTCATGAATAGATGCTATATGACATAAGTCTTGAAGGCTGAGACTTTTTTTGACCAAGTGGGAAAAGATGGGAGTAACAACTCTTTAGGCAGGCAGGCAGGCAGGCACAGAGACCTGGGGAAAACAGCAGGGAGCCATGTAGGGACCTGTGTGTGGTTCCAAGCCTGGAATGTGGGTTTTTTTCGATCAGAGCAAACAAGCTGCAGCCTTAGGGCCTTCCCTGGGGGCTCAGTGGTTGGGAATCTGCCTGCCAGAGTGGGGGGCGTGGGTTTGATCCCTGGCCAGGGAACTGAGGTCCCACTTGCCACGAGGCAGCTGAGCCCATGCAGCGCAGTGACCGAGCCTGCGTGCCCTGGAGCCCGAGCTCTTCAACGAGAGAAGACTGCAGCGCGAAGCCCTCGTGCCGCTCCTGGCGAGGAGCCCCCCGCACGGCAGCGGGAGAAAACGCGTGCGCAGCGGCCACCAGCCTGTGCACCACAGTGGACCCTGTACAGCCAAAAAGCTTTAAGTGTTTAAAAAAAAACAGAAGCTCCAGCCCTTTTTTGAACTCTGAACTTAAATATCCAAAAGCCTGGGGGGAAGTCCAGTTGACATGTTTCAAAGATGTCAAAAACTGAACTCCCAGTCTTGCCCCCCCAAACCTGCTCTGAGCTCATGCCAAGTCTGTCCTCCCATTTTCTTAGTCCAGAAGCCCTGGTTACACATTCTTGACTCCTCTCTCCCACCTCACATCCAATGTGTCAGAAAAATCTTCCTGAGTGTACCTTCCGAATATTACACACCTGCCGTCTGACCGTTTCCCAGCACCCACGTGATCTGCCTTTGTGTCTCACCTGGATCGCGGCCAGAGCCTCCTAGCAGAGTTCCTGCTTCCACCCTTGCCCCGCTGCTGTCTGCTGGCAGTGCAGGAGCCAGAGCGGTTCTTGTAAAACCTGTCAAGCCGTGCCGTTCCTTTGCTCCTCTGTCACTTGCAGTGCTTCCCATGTTACTCAGAATAAAATCCAGTCCTTGCAGCTGTCTGCAGGGCGCTCCACGGTCTGCCGCCCTTCTCTCCCCCTTCTCCCCATCTGAACCCGCTCTCCCCCTCCCCTTGCTCACTCTGCTCCGTCCACACTGACCTCTAACAGCCCACCAGCGCAGGCACACTCCTTTGCAGCGGATGGTCTTTCCTGCCTGGAGCATGCTTTCTCACCTTGGTCACGTCTCTTCCCAAATTCTGCTGTTTCAATGAGGCCTGCCCGGCCACTCCGCTTACTTCTGTGCTTGTGTGCAGCACGTAGTGACCTAATGTAATTTACTTACTGTGTGTAGTGCCAGCTTTGCCCCAGTGCAGGTTAAGCCCCCGTGGTTTGTTTTTTGTTTTATGTATACTTGCTTTTTGTTTACTCATGTGTGCGCGCACACACACACACACCCTGAGTGTCTGGAATAGTTCATGACATGTAGTAGGTAGACAGGAAATAGGTGTTGAGTGAATAAAGGGCAGGAGAGACAATTAAAGAGTCTCCTATGCTTGTTAGACGACTTGTTAAAGAGTCATCTGTGCTGTGGTAGGAAACTTGGACTTGATGTGCTATTGCTATTAAGGAGGCGCTGAAGAATTTTAACCAGGATGCAAAGTGAAGGGATTGTGTTTTTAGAAGGGTCATTCTAGCCATGGCTTCCCCAGTGGCACAGTGGTAAAGAATGCCTGCCAATGCAGGAGACTCAGGTTCAGTTCCTGGATCGGGAAGATTCCCTGGAGGAGGAAATGGCAACCCACTCCAGTTTTCTTGCCTGGAAAAATCCCATGGACAGAGGAACCTGGAGGGCTACAGTCCATGGGCTTGCAAGGAGTCGGACACGGCTGAGTGAGTGAGCACACAGGGCTTTCTGGCCGCGGTGCAGAGACTGAAGCCAGGGAGGCAGGTTAGAGGCTGGGGTCATGGTCCAGGTACAAGCATCGGAGTGACTCAGCAAGGCGGTTCTAGGCCCACGGGAGGTGAGAGACTAAGTTTGAGGATGTTTGGAGGTAGAGGTGGCAGGACTTGATAAACTCATCTCAAACTTCCCGAGCTGTGGGACCGGCCCAGACTGATGGTGGTGGCCCTTCTCTTGTGGCCGAAGGCATGTCCTGCCGTGAGGCTCAGGCTGGCCCTCTGCCACCCCGTGTAATGTGCTCATGAAGGCAGGGGGGTAGAGACGCCCTTAAAACTTCAGTCCGATTGACAGTTTATGTGAAAAGTTAGAGAAGCAAGAAGTACTTAAACTTAGGAAGAGTACCAGTGGGTGAATTACCAAAACAGGGAAGTAAGCTGAGCCCAAAGTCGTAGCTCATGTATTTTGTTTATCATTAGTCAACATATTCAGATTCCTTCTGTGATCACTGGAGAAGGAAATGGCAACCCACTCCAGTACTCTTGCCTGGAAAATCCCATGGATGGAGGAGCCTGATAGGCTACCGTCCATGGGGTCGCAAAGAGTCAAACACAACTGAGTGACTTCACTTACTTACTTACTTAACTGTGATCACTAAGTTAAGACTCGGTTTTAGAAAAATCACTAGATAATTCTTCTTGCTCTAGAGAGCTTTCCATCTTTGAACCTCATGAAAACACACAGAGAGGATTATCTAAAAACATTTACTGACAGTGCAGTGAGGGAGGAAGAGAAATGTGGCGGCACTGCTGATGTCAAGTGGAAAGCCAGATCGCCAGATGTGGGTGCTATCAAAGCGGAAGTGTCTGAGACAGTCAGCCCCTCAGTATTTCAGGTATCCTGGACTGGATATTTCACACACTGACTCAGTTTTTTACGGCCTCCTTTTTTCTTTTTTTGGCTGTACCGTGTCTTTGTTGTCCTGTGGGCTTTTCTCTAGATGCAGCGAGCGGGGGCTACACTTGATTTGCGGTGCCCAGGCTTCTCATTGCGGTGGCTTCTCTCGTTGCACCGTGCGGGCTCTAGGGCCCTCGGGCTTCAGGAGCTGTGGCTCCCAGGCTTAGTTGCTCAGAGGCATGTGGGACCTTCCCAGATCAGGGATCAAACCGTGTCTTCTGCGTCGGCAGGCAGACTCTTTCTCACTGAGCCACTCGGCAAGTCACGGCCTTTTTCTGACTGCCCTTGAATGACATTCGGGCCTTTCTGATCATCTGGCTCCTGTCTCACTTCCTGGCTTCGTTTTCAGCTTGTCTCCTCTGCCTAGATGTCTGACCATTGCAGCACACTAAGGTTGTTTTCCCAGATGCACGAGGCACCTGTGCATTTTATGCCTGTGTGACATGTTGCATCCTTTACCTAGAATGCCTTAGCTACCTTCTGCCAAGAGCCTTTAAAAGCAACCCACGTGTCACTCAGAGAAACCGCGTGTCTTCCACTCCCCAGTCCAAGCAGGATCTGCCCCCCGCCCTTTCCTGTGCTCCCCCATTCTCTTCCTCTTCACTGATAGTGTATAAATGTCTGCTGCTGAGGTGTACGTGGTTGCATTTTCTACAACATTACAAGCTGCATGAGAACAGAGAACGAGAGCTTTATTTTTCTTCCTTTCCTGTCCGTTTTCCCTTCTTCCTTTCCTTTTTGTATGTTCAGCACTTAGCATAGTACTTTACAAATAATAGATAACTGGAAGTATTTGTTGGGTTGAAATGGATTGAAATAAAAAGGGAAGGCAAAACTAGGTGCAGAAACATAGAAGTCAGCCGCATTCAGCTTCTTTGTTTAACTTCTGCATGTTGATGTCAGTAATTGAGCCAAAAATCCTTGTCTCAAAAGTTTTTATTTTTAATTCTTTCATTGTTTGTGGGTTTTCTTCAAAAACCTGGTAAGAAAAGCCTCTCCCTTTGGGAACAGAACACTGGTTGCAGAGGGGTTTCACTTCTCTGCTAAGACTCCAAACAGCAGGGAGCATGTTGTGATTCACATTCTCTCCTGGGGAGAACTTATCCTGCTGTATCTGCCTTGTCTTATTACGAGGAAAGCAGAAAGGACCCTCTCACTCAGTAGATCTGTATATAATTTGTGGGGAGTATAATTCATGCCCAGAGAAGGATCTGCAAATGAAATTTTTGCCTAACGCAGCAACAGCACCGAAGCATTTTCTTTCCACCACATTTAAACTAGTCCTTGGAGTTTTTACTTTTCTCCATATATATATATATATATATATATATATTTCATAAAGATTAATTATTTTGTAAATGATTTTTCTTATATTTTAGGATGATGATCTTATAGCCAGGTCCCTTTATATTTAAAAAAGAAGTACAAGATGAGTTGTGAATAGGATATGCTGAGTGCTCAGTCGCTTTAGTCGTGTCTGACTCTTTGCGGCCCTGTGGACTGTAGCCTGCCAGGCTCCTCTGTCCATGGAATTCTCCAGGCAAGAATACTGGAGTGGGTTGCCATTTCCTTCTCCAGGGGATCTTCCCCACCTAGGGATCGAACCAGCGTCTCTTAAGTCTCCTGCATTGGCAGGCCGGTTCTTCACCACTAACACCACCTGGGAAGCCCTGTAAATAGGATGATTATATAATTAATCATTTAAAACAGGATGCTTTTTTCTTTTTAATTTATTTTTTAATTAATTTATTTTAATTGGAGGCTAATTACTTTACAATATTGCAGTGGTTTTTTGCCATACATTGACATGAATCAGCCATGGGTGTACATGTATTCCCCATCCTGAGCACCGCCCCCCCCCTCCCTCCCCATCCCATCCCTCAGGGTCATCCCAGTGCACCAGCCCTGAGCACCCTGTCTCATGCATTGAACCTGGACTGGCGATCTACTTCACATATGATAATATACATGTTTCGATGCTGTTCTCTCGAATCATCCCACCCTCGCCTTCTCCCACACAGTCCAACAGTCTGTTCTTTACATCTGTGTCTCTTTTGCTGTCTTGCATTATAGGGTCATTGTTACCATCTTTCTGAATTCCATATATATGCATTAGTATACTGTATTGGTGTTTTTCTTTCTGACTTACTTCGCTCTGTATAATAGGCTCCAGTTTCATCCACCACATTAGAACTGATTCAAATGCATTCTTTTTAATGGCTGAGTAATATTCCACGGTGTATATGTACCACAGCTTTCTTATCCATTCATCTGCCGATGGACATCTAGGTTGCTTCCATGTCCTGGCTATTGTAAACAGTGCTGTGATGAACATTGGGGTACATGCGTCTGTTCCAATTCTGGTTTGCTCAGTGTGTATGCCCAGCGGTGGAATTGCTGGGTCGTATGGCAGTTCTGTTTCCAGTTTTTTAAGAAATCTCCACACTGTTCTCCATAGTGACTGTACTAGTTTGCATTCCCACCAGCAGTGTAAGAGGGTTCCCTTTTCTCCACACCCTCTCTAGCATTTATTGCTTGTAGACTTTTTGATGGCAGCCATTCTGACCTGCATGAGATGGTACCCCATTGTGGTTTTGATTTGCATTTCTCTGATAATGAGTGATGTTGAGCATCTTTTCATGTAAAACAGGATACTTTTAAGAAGGAAAGTAGGCCTAACTAGAGAGAAAGCCACACTGAGACAGCAGTATAAACTGTCCCAGGTAAACTGGGATGTAAAATGACCCTTACTGTGAATAGCCTGGAGAAATTAAAATGCCAACTTTAAAACAAGAACTTGAAGAGTCAAATAATGAAAGTTCTGGCAATTAGGAAACATATACCACAAAATCTAGAATGTTCAGCTATGGCTGAACATAAGCTTGATGTGAGTCCCAGTAGCCACACAGAGTTGGGCATATGACAGTGTTCTTTTCATGTTTAAATGTATGTTTACATAATATTAATGTAAATTTGTATATAAAGTTTCTTAAACAGTAAAATGAATAATAAACTAAAATCAGTTTTATAGAAAAACAGTTAATTGTTAATAAAAATTGAGGTCATAGAAGTAATTCAGAGTTCAATAAAGATAATTTTATGACCAGAGAAATAATAGTATTGGGTTTTAGCTTTCTGGTGATCTTATTTGAAGCACATTTTATTGAATAGAGTTTTTGACAAATATTGAGGTTAATGGTTAGTATACTAGTTAGATGCTTGCATGTGTGTCAGAAAATCCAATGCCAACTCGCTTAAAAATAAAAGACATCTCTTGACTCACATGAATTGAATCCAGTGGCACTGTGCACTTTAGCTGCAGCTTTACTCAGGAGTTCTCCGTGTCACCAGTATTTTAGCTCGGTTCTGATTTTTTGGGCCCGTTTTTCTCCAGCTGACCTGTTTTCAGACTGACCTTTCTCTTGGTAGCAAGACCGCCTCTTGCAGCTCCCAGGATTATCCGCCTCTTTCTTCATTATGAAGCCCCAGGAGCTAAGTGACTTTGTCTTCAACCAACCCTTCACTTCCTTCCACGGGCCAACATGGATTCTGAGTTTATCCTGGAACCAGTAAATGTGTCAGTGAAGATGGGAAGCATGGACTAAGGCTTCACGCCCACCTGTGGACACATTTAGGAGGGAGGGTCAGTCACATCCAGAACATGTGGCTACTGCTCCGTAACGGAGGGGCTGGGGTGGGGGCCGGGCCTGGGGAGGTAATCATCAGATCAACAGCAAAACTGTTTTTTACCAGAAAAAGCATCTTTGGTCAGAAACACTCATCAAGGATGTTTGCATCCTTTGTTGTTTCCTTTTGAGGAATGACCATCTTCTCTCTCGTGAGAAGGTCCAGATTTTTATTAGAAAGCAGCTCTGGACCTATGAAGACGCCTTAATAGGGTGAGATGGGTGAGAGATCGGGCTCTGGGGTCTCACTGCATGGTTTCAGAGACTGGCTTCCCCAGTGACTGGCTGGCTGATCTTCGGCAAAGTACATGGCCATTCTGTGCCTTCATTGCCTCGTATTTTGTAAAATGTGATAGTGGCGTTTATGTCAGGGTTGTGATAATGATTAAATAGCACTATATAATATATGATGTGTCTGACACAAAGTACTCAATAAATATTAACTATTACGTTTATGACTTACCTGAGTAAGTACTCCTGTCCCAGAGATACTCCCAACCCATCCTGGTTTGTCTTTAGTTCTCATGATGAAAAGACACTTGCACACAAAGATTCTTTTTGAATTCCTGCCCTGAGGTAGATAAATTAGTTTAATCAAATTTAAATTGGAAATAGAGCAGAAAGAGAACTAGAGCTGAGAAAAAGAACATGAGTTTTTGTTGTTTTTTTTTAGAGAGTTCGTGGTAATAATCCTCTTTTCAAAACAAAATACCTAAAGTAGTGGTTGAGCTGTTCCTAGATATTATCCAGATTCAGACACAGGGATCTGAGTTCACTTTTTCCCTGCACAGTATTCATCTATCCTTTTCTTGCCCTCAAGGACTCCTTAGTGTGCCCACCATCATGTATAGATCTGAAACCCCTGGAGTTGTAGTGTATAAATCTTCTACTAGATGTTCAGAATCTTTATGAAAAATATAAAGGATACTAATCTTGAAAATTTCCCAAGTTGCCTTTGGAAATCTTATCATCCCTTCCTAAAGTGATGCTTTGGCTGATGGCTCTCCAAATGTGTGATTTTGTAAAACATGGGGCTGTAAGTCTTCTTCATCAAAGATTTTTTGAAGGACCAGGGTACTGGAAGTCCTAAAGAGCTCACCCAAGAAGGCAGGTAGCTTGCTCTGCCGTTAAGCACGCCCTGTTCTCACTTCCTTTCCCCTTAAACTGCTCCTTTTTAATTATCACTTTAAGAGTGAAGGATTATGTGAAAGAAGCTGGATGTCTTCATTGAAGTGTTAATACAATAATTTTAAAATGTATTAATAGATAGCTGTAGTAAACTTGCAAAAATACCAGTGGTATAGAAGTACCATGAAAATCTAGTCATGGTGTTTTATCCAGAGTTTTTTAAAAGGCCGCCACAGGTCCTCATGAGGAATGCTGTTTGGTGCAAGCAAGCTTTGTAGGGAAATTAACGGTAAACATGGTCCCTTTCCCTCTGAAAAGCCATAGCAGGTGTCCCCACAGCCCTTAAGCTGTAGACTGCTCCTGAAGGCTTAGTATTTTGATGAAATAGGATTTCCAAATGATTGTAAAAAGTTACTGGGAGTATATATGTGTATGTATGGATACACACGTACATATACATAATTAAATCATTGATGTAATTAAGCAACAAAGATTTTATTTAATTTCCTTCTGTCAGTTCTCAGATGTTTTTGCCTTAAGGCTGGAGGAGGAGAGGGATAGTTTTTCATCGTCTGGGTACTGTCCTGTCTCCCTGAACAGCGCTTGTCTTTGGAACCCCCCGCCTCTCCTGCCTGCTCTCTTGGCTCCTCAGGCTTCTAACCCCTTCTTATTCTGCTGCCATCCCAGCTCAGGTGCGCACTAGTGCAAAGCCAGTCGTTTCCCGTCTTCCCCGAGTTCCCTCCTGCCCCACTGTCTGCAGTGCTCTTTCGTGCTTGCCATGCTCCTGTTCTTCCTTTCAGATTCAGCTCAGATGTAAACCTCTCCAGCATTTCTTCCCACTCAGGATAAAAGCCTCATCTCCACCAAGTTCCTGTAATGCCATACATCTGCTAGTAAACCACTAATCACATTTTGCTTTTCATTTTACTTTTACTGTTTCTGTTTACATCTCTACCAGATAGTGAGCTCCCTGAGGGCAGGGACTATGAGCTCATTCATCTTTGTTCAGGCAACTTGATGTTCAGTAAGAAGCTAGTAGAGTAATTGACCAAAAGTCAGCGTTTTCAAGTTAAGAATTTGCAGTATACCTTGATTAAGGAATCTCTCCAGGATGACTACTCTTTTAAAAGTGCATTTAGCTGTATTTAAGATTCAAATTATAGGTCCTGAGAAACAGTATTGGCATGTGGTGCTGTTTCTACAAAGCTTCACAGCTTTGCAGGATAAAAATACCTCAGTACACAATTTCTCTTTGTTCACTCACAGTTGAAAATCAACAGGGCTAAACCTTAGGCAAAACTGTGAAGTATGGAAAGTTTATCTTTATTATCCCAGCTTCTCCTTTCTTCACTTCTGTTCTTCTTAGTAATACTATCTTGAGGCATCTTGCTTTTTATCCTGTTCTGATCTTTTTTATTCTATCAATTCTGAATACATTTGAAGAGTGAAGGGGCATAAGTCAAACTGGGCATTTGATTTTAAACCTTTTGTTACTAAATGTGAAATAATAGCCATCAGGTTACCTGTTGAAGGTATTTGAGTAGGCAGTCTTTTCTTTTTTCATGAGGAAGTAAAATCATTGAAATTATACCATTTATAGGTTGGCCCAGTACACACATTGAGTAGTCCTTTTCATTTGTCAGGGGCATTTACCTCCAGAATAACCATCTCTGCTTCCTGGCTCCAGTGGGTAGATCTGACCTGGCTATATTTGTTGGAGATCTGTTCTGAGAATTTATCACTTGCTGCTGAATTTTGACTGCAAAAGTAGCCAAATGGTCTTAGGCAGAATTGGGACCACCTCTAGTCCATATGGTGCCGTGTACAAATTTTTAAAGGTGATCGTTCCTCAAGTGTTTTTATTTGTATCTGTCAGAAATCGTGGTAATATTTGTATTTTGTTAAATAAGGCTACTACCATCTGCCAGAAAATTGCCACAGTAATTAGACAAGTCTTTGCTGTCCCTGGTGTGAATGTGCAGAACCGCTGTCCACACTAAACAGATGAAGCTGGGAAGGGGCTCTGCGTTCTGGTTTGCTGCAGGCCTTCCTGTCCTGTATTCCTGCCAACTGGTCTAGGGTTTACGTTGCTGGCCTGATCCTTGAAGGCACTGGGTTTTCATCTGTTGGTTTGTGATTCCCTGAACCTTTTGAAAACAAAGGAAAGATACTATGTGTGCCTTTGTTAAGAACAAGGCTCCCATTTAGTTCATTAAATTGGTAGGAATAATGATCATCAAGCCTTTAACTTACTACTAGGAAGAACTAGTCTAACTTTGGGATGGTCAGGCTTTAAATATTCTTAGTAGTTTGTTAATCAAAGTACAAGAAAACTGGACTCATGAACATCTTACATATTCTCTCTCTTGCTTGAAGAGTCTAATGCAATTGCCATGAGATATATTGTTTTTATTTAAAAAAAAAAAACTTGGATTTTTTTTTTTTTTTTTAAAGAATCCTCAATTTATATATAGACGAAGAAAAGATTATTTACAGATTTTTTTAAAACTGCTTAGGGGAAACGATTTTCGGGGTCACACACTCTTAAATGGCTTTGTATTAATTAGATGTTTAGTTACTTTTTTTTTTAAGTCTTATTTCCATTTTCAGAAATGAGACTATTGAGTCATAAAGAAGTTGTGGTTTGCCCAAGCTCACAATTTGTAAATGACAAAGCTAGAGTTTGAACCAAGGTCTAATTGATTCCAGTGTGTTAGATGGCAGGCTGACTCTTCTGGTTTTTATTGTTTCAAAACATTGCCTGGCTTATCAGTAGGGAGAAGAAACGGAGCTTGATCTCTTTTTTCTTCTCTTGTTCTGGGTGATCATTGCATTGATGTCCCTCGGTGTAAACTATTAATAGTATCGTTAGTACCATTGTTCTATTTCATTATACAGTAGGGTAACATTTCTGTATTTATATATAAGATATAAAGTGGCTTCATTGTTTCAGTTTAGATTTTTTTATCTAATTTAAGATCCTACAACTTAACACTGAACATTGCTAGCATAACTTGATTGGATTTTAAAGCCCCGTGTATCTGTAGGAGAGAGGTAGAATATTAAGTGATTTTGTGTCTATGGAGTTTATTATTTTACTTTTGTGATATTTATGTGAAATTTATAATACTTTGAGTAGTTTTGATGAACTAGTAGTTGAGCTATTTTAAAAATCTAGTTTTCTTTAATATACCCTAGTATTATAGTTGTCATGTACTGTATACTGATGTGTGTGTGTGTGTGTGTGTGTGTGTGTGTGAGACTTTGAAGACCACTGAATGTCTGAAACTCCTCTCTTGTAATATGTTCTGTATTTGAGGAAAACTGAAAAGATGGAATTGGTAATAATAATAATATTCACACAGAAACTTTTCAAACCAAACAATAGTAGACAGATGGGAAAAACAGGGGAGAAAGATGTAAGCTTATACAAAACAAAATATGCCAGTGAATGGTATTCCCACTAAAATGTAGTTCCATGAGGGCAAAGCTTTTTGTCTGCTTTATTCACTGGTGTATCTCTAATGATTGTAAGAGTACCTGGCACCTAGTAGATGCACAGTGAATATTTGTTGGATGAAGAAAGGAAGGAATGAGACTTAGGTATTGTCTCACAGACTGCCTAGGACTTTGATCACAGTGAGACATGCTGCCGCATGCCAGGTTAATTTATCTACTCTTGTCACTTCCCCATATTTCATAGCTTCGAAGCATTATTTATTACTCATTTGCTCAACAGATACTTACTGAGCATCTAATGTACATACTAAGCAGTGTAACATACAGCAACCAGAGCTTATTCATTTTGGGAAGTGGATCATCGCTGATGGCTCAGTCGCTCAGTCGTGTCCGACTCTTTGCGACCCCATGGACTGTAACCTACCAGACTCCTCTGTCCATGGGATTCTCCAGACAAGAATACTGGAGTGGGTTGCCATTTCCTTCTCCAGGGAAGTGGATCATAGATGGGTACTAAAAAATAATTTAGATTATATGATTGTATATAATATGAGAGGTTGACACAGGCAGTAAATATCAGGTTTCAGAAAATACTGATTTCGTGAAGTTAAGAGAAAGGAGTCAGAGAGTTTGCCTAGATGAAGACAGGGAGGGAAAGATTCTAAGTGGAATGGCACAGTGTAATTTGAGATCAATCAATAGGAGTGTTTTAGGAAACATAGATCAGCCTGGCAGATTAGACAGAGGGCTGACTGTAGGGTGTTTCAGTGTTACACTGAACAAGCAGGTGATCAGTGAATCACTGATGGAGCATATTTCACTCGGAGGGAGATTCCTAGGTCTCCTTCATAGCTCTGTCCTTGGCACACTCTCCTCCCTTGGCCTTCAGTTGAGTTCAGTCGCTCAGTCATGTCTGACTCTTTTGAGACTGCAAGGACTGCAGCACGCCAGGCTTCTCTGTCCATCACCAGCTCCCACAGCTTGCTCAAACTCTTGTCCATTGAGTCAGTGATGCCATCCAACCACCTCATCCTCTGTCGTCCCCTTCTGCTCCTGCCTTCTATCTTTTCCAGCATCAGGGTCTTTTCCGATGAGTCAGCTTTTCGCATCAGATGGCCGAAGTATTGGAGCTTCAGCTTCAGCATCAGTCCTTCCAATGAATATTTAAGACTGATTTCCTTTAGGATGGACTAGTTTGATCTCCTTGCAGTCCAAGGGACTCTCAAGAGTCTTCTCCAACACCACAGTTCAAAAGCATCAATTCTTCGGCGCTCAGCTTTCTTTATAGTCCAACTCTCACATCTGTACTTGACTACTAGAAAAACTAGGAGTCTTTGTAGCTCCTGCTTCTCTCTTTAACTCTTCCCTTCCTACATTATCTTACTGAGTGATCCTATCCCCTTTAAACATTTATTACACGGGAACTCCAGAATTTGTATCTCCATCGCAGACCTGTCTCCTGACCTTCACACCCATACATGTACAGCATTCTCCTTGGTAGTACCACTTGGATATCTAACAGCATCTCACCTTCACAGGCCAGAAATTGGATTCCTGGTTTTTACCCACCCTCCCAGCCCTAACGCAGTCTTCCCCCAGTCTTCACCATTTCCACTCAGTTACTCGGGTAAAACACCTGTGACTTGTCCTTGAGTTCTCTTTTGACAAGAACGTGCAGTCCATTATCAGGGTCTACCAGCTGTACCAACACCATTCACTGTTCTGCCTTCTTCACTTGTATTTAGGACTGACTACCTAATTGCTTCCCTGGTGGCTCAGACCTGCAATGCAGGAGACCTGGTGGGTTCATTCCCTCAGTTGGGAAGATCCCCTGGAGGAGGGCATGGCAACCCACTCCAGTCTTCTTACAAGGAGAATTCCATGGACAGAGGAGCCTGGCAGGCTTCAGTCCATGGGGTCACAAAGAGTCGGACCCAACTGAGTGACCAACACTTTCACTTTCACCTAATTTGCAAGGCCTGTTGCAAATGGAAGTACAGCGCCCCGTGTTCATAAATTACTAAGAACTGCAGAATGGTGACAGCATTGCATTGTCAAGTGCAAGGCCCTCCAGTGCAGGACAAGTGTGACTGCACACCGCACTTGCTAGTGAAGCTGGCCTCGCTGTGATAGCAAGTGCTTCCTGACTAGTGGCTCCCTGCTGCCCCCTGTAGGCCCTTATTTGCATGACACTGAGAGTCTTCAGAGTAGGTCAGGTCACACCACTTCCCTGCTTAGAGTTTACAGGAATCCCCCACGCTCTGGCCTTCCAAACTCGATGCAGTCTGATCCCGAAGCTTCTTCAGCCTCTTGTTCCACCATACCCCTCTCTCATCCCCTAAGCAGCAACCAGAGTGGCCACTATCTTGTCCCTCAGAGCAAGAACAGTCCTATTTGAGGGCTCTTTCAGCCTAAGCATAAGTCTTTCACCAGATCTTAAAGGATCATCGTCCTTTCCCATATGCCAGGTCGTATGTCACCTCCTCAGATAAGTCTTTCCTGACCACTCCTAGGTGAAGTAGTAAAGCCGCTTCCTGTTATGCACTGCACCATCACCCAGTTTCATTGTATTCTTAGCACTTACTACTGTGCACTATCTTTATTAACTCGTAGTTATGACTTATTGACGATATCCTTGTCACCTAGCATAATGCTTGCCACAGGATAATGTTCAATAATTATTTGCTGCGTGAATGAATATTTCATAGTCTTTTTAGCCTCTTACATTTCGAAAATTTTAGGTTAACAGGGTTTTTCCTTTTTCAGCTCTAATACTTTTTGTTGAATTCTCATAAAATTGAATTAATTTATGTTTAATTTATAGATATTCCAAAGTTAATTTTAAAATCTGAAGTCATTTTTTTTTTTCTTTAAAATAGCATGTCTTTGGTGTGACACATAAGCTCCATAGCTTGGACAGGAAATTAAAGGTGCTATTAGCTGTGGAAAGTGAAGTTAATAGTGTAGCATGAATAAAGTTCCCCCTCAGAATCAGTCTTTTACGTTGTAAACCAAAGGTTTCACAGCTCAGGCTTCACAGGTTTATGGAAAACCATTTATTGTGTAAACACTGAACACCTATTATGCACCAGACACCCAGGAACAAAAAGGTAAGACACTTTCCCTGCCCTTGAATTGCTCACTTTAGAAAACTTGTCCTCTGATAGGCAACATTCTTGTGTAGTTTCCAAAGAAAAGCACTAAATCTACTGTGTGAACCACACTGTGTTTTCTAGCTCTTAAAAAGCCCAATTGCGTGGTCTAAAACAATGCTACTGTATAGAGGAAATACATCCACTTTATGAGGCTGACATGATTGTGAAATATTTAATTTACAAATCTGTTGTTTCCCAGTGCTGTGTGATACACACCAGTTTTCGAGGGGGTGGGTGTGGTGGTGACCAAATGCTATGGTTCACAGAATTTTCAGCGCTTATTACATAATTACATTGAATGCCATATGGCATTTTATCGCAGCTCATTAAATTACTAGGGGCTTATACTTCTAGTTGAGTTATCTTTAGTGCGTTTCAGTAGCACTATTTTTTTAATATAAATTTAAAAGTCTTTCTTTTTTGTAAAATATTCTTCAAGATGAAAATAATTTGTAGAATACAGAACCCTGGACTTTTCTAGAAATAATCCCCATGTGGCTTCTAAGTGGTGACTAAGTGGCAGGGTATACACTATAGAGTTCTGCAGAAATAGAAAATAGGGCTAACTACCACTGACCATGTCAGTAAAGAGATACAAAATTATCTTTTTCAAGGACATTTGGTTTTGAAAATAACCTCTTAGTATTAGCATTCACATCTTTTTTCTTCATGGAACTCCACAGGTGAATGGGTTGTTTCTAATACTTTTCCAAATAGCTATCGCTGAATTCTTTTTAAAAGTTTATAACTTAAAAAAATTTTTTTTACTTTGTTTTCATGAATGAATCTTTCTAATTATATTACACATGATACCTGTATCCATACCTCATGCACAAAGTTTATTGGGAACATAATTTAGCCTACTCTTTAACTTGTTTTCCTTCACGAATGCCTGTTTTTGAGTTATGTGGTAGCTGCCTCCAGATACCATCAAGAAGAGTGGGTCCTTTACCCTTTCGCAGGATGGCCACAGAGTATTGTATTTTGTGAATTCTTCTGATTATTTTATATAGTTCTTCACTTCCCTCTTAGCAGCTATCATTTTGTCGTGTTGATTGTGTTACTGTCAGCTGCAGCCCCTCTCTTCGATCTGATTTAGTGTTTTTAATTTCCTGTGAGCTTGGAAACCAGTTTTAAAATTCTATTAGGATGAATGATGTGTGTAAAAGAAGACCAAATCGACTATGAGTGAAGGTCTAATGGGCTCACCTATGAGTCAAGTGCCCAGAGCTGTCATATTTGGCCTCGTGACATCTGTTTTGGTTGCTAAGATGCTCTTTTTGCTTCTTTGCTGGTACTAGTTAGGACAGATGTCATTCTGTTTAGTTAATCACAAAACAGAAAAATATGTAGAATATCTCATTTTGGAACCCTTCCTTTGATCACTTGGTCCTTTGTACACTGTACTATCTATCTGAAGCTCAGATATATAATAAAGTATTGCTAATTAAATTTCCTGACATCTTTCCAAGTGCTTTGCCATGAGACTGAGTCATACAGTTTAATGAACTCAAAAAGCTGTTGATTTCCAAGGCTTGTTTCTCTGTTCTTTAATCAGATTTCTATCATGGATGAAGCTTGCAGTTTCAAAATCAGTCAAGCATTGACAACATAACAAGATACTCTGCAGTTAAGGCCAGTGTACCTTCAATAAATCTGCAACGTGCATAATGGGTTATGTACTTTGTCAGGCATTGTCCCGGGTAGGAGGCCTAAAATGAATAAGGAAAATAGGGTTTCTGTGTTTAAGAGGCTTATGTGGTACCCAGTCACTCCCAGACTTTTTACCGGTATATACAGATCACCTGGGAACTTTGTTAAAAACGTTGATTCCAGGGCCCAGTCTCCAGAGTTCTTGTCTCAGTAGGTCTTGAGTTGGGAGTACAAATATGCATCATTAATAGGCAGCCCGATGATTCTGATGTAAGTGGTCCTGAGAACACATTTTGACAAATCTAGTCTGGCTGATAAGGAGTTCTTCACAAGGAAGTGTGTGTACAGTCTTCAGATGATATATAGGCAAAACAATATGTTTCTGTGTTTAATCTGATCAATATTTCACCTGTAAGCTAATCTATTTCAAGTCTTACTTTTTAAATCACTGGCCTATGTTTCTACTTTGTACCTTTATGTTGAGATAAAATTACTGGAAACAACGATTAAGTCTCAGTAGGGTGATTTCTTGTCTATTAAACGTCACCAACAATTAATCTTTTCCCATGAGAATGACATTGGCCTATGACAGGCTGTCTCCCAAAGATAGCTGAGAGAGTGCTAGAGTACAGACAGAGCATCTCTGCCCAGCAGCTTCTTTAGAAACCAAGTGTCCTGGTCAAGTGGAGTGCGTCTTGAAGTGTGTGTGAGAAACTGGATCAGCAGTTGCCTTCAGAGAGAGGATCTGGATGTCTAGGAGAGGCTTTTTTTAGTTGATGTATAGTTGATTTACAGTATCATGTTTCAGGTGTACGGCATGGTGATTCAGATTATATATATGATATATATTATATATCAAATATATATAGACACATACACATGTTTGTATATATATATAGTATAATTTACAGTATCATGTTTTAGGTGCATGGCATGATGTTTCAGATTTTATGTGTATATATATGTGTGTGTGTGTGTGTGTGTGTGTGTGTGTATGTATATACACTTACACACATGTTATATACATATATTCCTCTTCAGGTTCTTTTCCCTTACAGGCTATCACACAGCGTTGCGTACAGCCCCCTGCTCTATCCCATGGTGTCTTGCTGTTGTCTGCTTTATACTCAGCAGTTTACATACGTCAGTCTCGCCCTCACGATTCACCCCTCCTTCCACCCCCCCTTCCCCTGTGGTAGCCATAAGTTTGTCTTCTGTCTGTCTGTCTCTTTCTTTTTTGTAAATAAGTTCATTTGTATCATGTTTTTAGATTCCACAGATAGGTAGTACCATATGATGTATGTCTTTCTCTGTCTGGCTTACTTAGTGTGATAAACTCTAGATCCATCCATGTAGGTTGCTTCTTAACCTATGTCTCAGTTATTATAAATAGTGCTTCAGTGAACATTGGAGGGCATGTATCTTTTGAATTAAGAGTTTTCTCAGAATATATGCCCAGGACTGGGATTGCAGGATGATACGGTAACTCTATTTTTAGTTTTTTAAAGATCCTCCATATTCTTCTCTATAGTGGCTGCACCAATTTATATTCCCACCAACAGTGTAAGAGGATTCCCTTTTTTCCACACCCTCTCCAGCATTTGTTATTTGTAGACTGTTTAATGATGGCCACTCTGACTGGTGTGAAGTGATACTTGATAGTTTTGATTTGCACTTCTCTAATAATTAGCAATGTTGAGCATATTTCCATGTGCCCATTGGCCATCTGTATTTCTTGTTTGGAGAAATATCTGTTTAGGTGTTCTGCCCGTTTTTTGATTGAGTTGTTTGATTTTTTTTAAATTAAGTTGTATGAGCTGTTTGCATACGTTGGAAATAATCTCTTGTTCATTGTATCATTTGCAAATATATGCTCCCAGTCTGTAGGTTGTCTTTTTGTTTTGCTTATAGTTTCCCTTTCTGTGCAAAAGCTTTTAATTATTACTATGTCCCTGAAAATGTTTTTCTTAATTCTTACCTGCTGTGTCTTCCATGTCAATTTTAGAACAATTGTTTTTCCAAATTCAAAAAATTCCAATAAATTTTGTTTTAAACCTATAAAATTATTTGGGAAAAATTAGCTTCTTAGCATATTTAATCTTCCCACTCAGAAACACAATAGTTCTCTCCATTTATTCAAACCTTCTTTATACTTTCAGTAACAATGTGTGATTTTCTTTATAGAGAGTTGAACATTTTTGGTAAGGGTTGCCCTGTGTGTTTATATTTTTGTTGCTATTGTAACTTCTTTTCCCTTAAAAAATACATGGCAGGGATATAAGAAAGCTCCTTTTGTATGTTTGTACTCTTTCTAGTCTGTCATTGTTCAGTTGTTTTGTTTTTTTAAAGTATATAGTTATATTGCCTGCAAATGTATACTGACATTTAAAAAACATTTCATTAGCTTTATATAAAATAATAAAATTTCTATGTTCTTAAATTCCTAATATTATTGATCAGAAATAGGCAAGAACTTTTAAAAAAAAAGATTCAGTTTGAGTTTATTGATTCCTTCAAGGGGAAAAAAGAAATCAGCATGGAGGAACCTAGGTTGTAAGGCTGGGTGATTTTTCTGAAACAGGTATCAACGTGGTTTCACAAGTATGTGCATATGTGAAAACTCACCAAATTGCACACTTCAAGTACCTGCAGTCTACTGATTGTCAGTTACACCTCAGTAAAAATTGTTTTAAAAACAGTATCACAAAACCTTTGCTTGAGTCAGGTTTCTTCACTGATAACGTTGCCTTCATTTGCTTTCATTGACAATTTCTATTACAGTTTTTGCTAATGAACTTACGAGGAGTGCAGTTCAGTAGTTACCATGGTCCCTGACAGGTAATAGACACCCTGAATGTATTAGGCGGGATGTAATTGAGTAACATCAGATTGCTTTTCCTTTGGTACAGTGCTCACAGCACTCGCCTTGCAGGGAGTGCCCCAGGCCCCCGTGAGAACTGAGAGCCGTCAGTAAAGGACGGGGAGGCAGACAGCCCCCTCTGAGGAAGGGCTGGCTTTGCTGGCGAGGCAGTGGCCCAGGAAGGAGTCGGCCAAGCAGAAAAGGAGGAGTGAGTGTAGAAAACAAGGTGGCACATGCCACGGGATCCTCAGACGTTCTAGAGGCTCTTTTGTTTGAGTAGCAGTCTGTCTTGCCGGGCGGCACTGGCGATAAAGAACCTGCCAGGAGACGAAAGAGCCGTGAGAGTTCCATCCCTGGAGAAGGCGTGGCAACTCACCCCAGTATTCCTGCCTGGAGAAACCCATGGACAGAGGAGCCTGGCGGGCCACAGTCCACGGGGCCGCAAAGTCAGACCCGATTGAGCAGCTTAGCACACACGCACTGTCTTGCCTGCTCTTCCAACAGCTGGTAGGCTTCTCAGGTTGATTTCTCCTCCAGTACCTGACACCGGGCCTAGCTTACGTTAGGTCTGCAGAACCCTCTAGAATTCAGTGTCACATGTTCACTTACTGTACTCACATGCTGCTCTGCCCCTCCGCTCACGGGTACTGCACAGCTTCTCTTCATCTCGTCTTTGTCTCCCCGACACCAGTCTCTCCTTACCCTGCTTCATTCTCCGTGTTGCAGCCAGAATCAACCTTGATTTTACGGTGGTTCATTTGCTGTAGTCCCCATGTTTAACAGCTGACTCCTGATAGCTTTGGTTTGGCATAGCAATGTGATTCCAGTCTCATTTGTGTGTCTTGAGCAATGCTGATGAAAAAGCCATTCAAGTGGGAAGGAAGGGCAGCTGTCTGCTGTGGAGTAATGTGCCGAAGTCACTGCGCTAAAGAGGACGGGATTAGAAAGTCCCAGTCGAAATCTGGGAAGATAAATCGAGGTGTCCTGTAAGTGTGCCTTTTACACTTGGATGTTTATACCAATCAAAACAAGGACAAACCCAAGCATAGCATTACCTAGAATTTACTAGAAGTCAGCCATAAAAAAGAAGGGAAATCTGTCATTTGCCTGGAAGCACTTGGAGGGTATTATACTAAGTGAAATAAGGCAGAGAAAGACAAATACTTTTTGATATCACTTATATGGAATCTAAGAAGTATAACAAACTAGTGAATATAACAAAAAAAGAAGCAGATATAGAGAACGGACTAGGGATTACTCATGGGGAAGGAGAAGGGGCAATGTAGAGACAGGGGAGTAAGAGATACAAATTATTAAGTATAAAATAAGCTACAGGGGTGTGTTGTATACCCAATATTTTGTAATTATAAATGGAGTGTAACCTTTAAAAATTGTGAATCAGCATATTGTATACCTGTAACTTATATCATATTGTACATCACCTATACGTCAATAGAAAAATTTTAATTTAAAAAAAGTCAGGACATAACTAACATCATTTTTGTAATAAACTTTATATGATAAATTTATATAATATATTTATATCACTAACATAAAAAATAGAAGCACATCTTTATATTTAGCTCCTATATAGTGTCAGTTAAAAGTGTTTAGAGGCAATGTAAATTCATGAAGAAAAGACAGCAACATTGGGGATTTTTAGTATGTAGCCTTTGTTTTTAGAAGATTAGAGTAAGAATATGTAGAATGCTAGATGATTTAAATTCTTTGAGATAAATCTAATTATAGCATTAATCTTTTGTCATTATGTTACAGAAGTTCATATCCAGCTTTTATTTTCATTCTTGGATGTAAAGTTTAAATTCTTCAAAGTTGAAATATAGGCAGAAATATTCTTTCCCTCCTTTCCATTCATTTTCTTGATGGAGAGAAAGTGAGACCATATGGCGCCATTCACAGTGGACAGTCTGAAGCAGTGATTCAGTAGGGAGTCCTTTCTCCCTTTGGCATCCCTTATGATAGTCTAAATGACTCTCACTTTTTCAGATCAATGTCAGGGTCACCGCAGCTGGTCCTAAACATATACTCTTGAACCCAACCACTCTTCTCATTTCCCCCCCCAGCTTTCATTTGGTTCTAGTTAATCTCACTTTTTAGTTTTTCAAAGGTTGCCAAAAGAGCGTGTTAAAAGTTACCTTATATTTTCAGAAATTCTCTCTGAATCCCAGCCCGCACTGATGGCCACATCCTGCCAGATACCCCGCATCTATTACTCCAGCATGTATGGTTTTGTGCAGTCGCTGATGAAGTGGCCGTTTGCCAGAGTTGCTCAGTCTCCATAGCAACAGTATCTTGGCTCCTGTGTGCCTGGGTGGCTTCTTACAGCCTGACATGATGTGCAGCTAATACTTCTGATTTTTCCTCAGAAGCAACTGGAACTTTGCAGGGCGATATTTTAAAATTTGCTGAATAGAAGTTGTTTGATTCCACTGTTGTATTCTCTTGGCACCCATCACATAGTCATAGGATCATAGACATTTTAATTTGGAAAAATGATTCATACTTGCAGTATATATCACAGGGACTGGCTAGAGAAATGCTGTGTCTGTCATCATAAGCAGCTTACTTAATCCCTAACCTAAATAATTTTAGGAGTAAAAGAAAGAGAGCCGAGGTTAGCAGTTAGGGCTGCTTGATGATCTTGGATGCTTAGCTTTAAACCATCTTAAATGATTCTGGTTATAAGTATTCAAGTTGCAGTATAATAAATATGAAAATGGGAAAGTACTGGTCACAGTAATTTTTCCAGTCTTTTATTGTCAGGTTGGCCTCTTTGAACCGCATTACCTCGTTTATTTCCCCTCCTACACACCCACTCTAAGTTCCTTCAGTCAGTACTGAAACTAACAGCTACAGAAATCTGTTTCCAGTTTTAAAATGTGTTTTCTTCAGATTTCACATAGTGAAAACATGCACCTTGCAGAAAATACACATTCTCTAATACACATTATTTGGACAAGACAGTGTAGCCTGTTGTGATAGAATTCACAGTTTCAAGAATCTGATCTCATCTTAAATGATAAAAAATTATTGCTGTACCATCTGTTGTAGAATATGTAAAAGCTCACTTAAAACCACCAAGTTCTTTTCACACCTCAATTGCTTTTTATCAAACACACTCCATACTTTAACCCCTACCTCATATATGAATGAATGAAACCCACAGATGCCCACTTCCCTTTAGTTATCATCTTGATCTGTATAAAAATGCAGCAAGCTCAACAAATTCTGACTAATTTCTTTCTTGGCTCTGAATATTGAACCTGAAGAAGCACCAGCATATTTTAGAATGTGTTCATTCAAATATATATGTGTACATATACATACATTTTTTTTTTTCACTTTTTCCTGCCCAACTCAATTACTGAATGAATTACACTAGGAGACCAAATTTGCAGTCTGACAATGTTACCTTGGATTTTTCCGTGGACACTGACTTCACCCTCACCTTCAGCCCGCAGCACTGGAGGGATCTAAGGGCTTCCCTCGTGGCTCCGTGGTAAAGAATTCACCTGCCAGTGCCAACGGGAGACGTGGACTCGTTCCCTGAGTCAGGAAGAGCCCCTGGAGAAGAAAGTGGCAGCCCACTCCAGTCTCTTGCCTGGAAAATTCCATGGACAGAGTAGCCTGGCAGGCCACAGTCCGTGGGGTCGCAAAGAGTCAGATGCGACTGAGCGCAGATGCGCACCAAGGTTGCCGTCTGAGCGTGTTACCTGTGGACCTTCCATGGACACGGACTTTGCCCTCACCTTCAGCTAGCAACACTGGAGGGATGCGGGGGAAAGAGCTTGGCATAAACCTGTCACCACAAAGGGAGAAATAAAGCAAGAGTCTGTTTCCTTACTGCTATTCAGCCTCAGTCAGGATGTCTATCAAAGCAACACTTAGAAAAAATAATGACTCAGATCATTATATAAACAGTTTAGCAAAATAAAATGGATTTTGTCCACATAAATAGCCTCTGTAATAACTTGTATCATCCATGCATGTTGATGATGCAGAAAGTATTTTTAAGCATTTCTTTGGGGCCCATGATACTAGTCATTCTCTGACTAACAGGAGCTACATGGAGAATAGCCTGATATCCCTAATGTCTTATAGCAGTTAAAGACCATAAGTGACTAAAAGGTGAAGCTACTCTTAAATAGCGCTAGCAGTGCAGGTAAAATGACACATAGAGTCTGAATCCATAAAGCATCAGGACTGTTTCTGCCCACACCTTGTTTAGAAACCATTTTCCTATATGCTCAGTTAAAAAACTCTCTGTACTAAGACCAGCTATAACAAACCTAGACTTGATTTGAACAAGATAGTGTTTTATGTATTTAGAAAAACCGGGATTGAAACATTTCTATAATGCCTTCTTCTGTCTACTAATAGCAAGAAAAATTATTTTCTTAAACTTATAAAATGATATATTCAGTTCTCAATACATCTATCCATAAGCTCTATAAAAGAAAATTTGCTAGGTAACTTCATGTTAGTGTTCACAGTTCCTCACCAAATGATAACCTAGCCGGAAGCCTATTTATCAGTCAGCAGATAAGAAGTCTTAGAAGCTTACAGAAGTGGGGACTGAATGTCTCCTGAGAGGGCTGGTAACATGAACTGCCAAAACTGTGAACATAGAGAATCTTAGGGTAATGATTACTCTCAGCGCTTGATCAGTGTGGTAACATGAGCATTAGTGTTTCTGTTATGAAACCGAGTTTTATTATATGAATGGTCATCTCTAGTAGTTTCTCTTCTACTTTTTAAAGCATTTTATCCACAAAAGTAGAACCTGTGTGAGACTTCAAGCTCTCAAAAGCAAGCTCAACTTTAAATTAATGAATACATTTCAATTCTTAATGAAAAGAAAAGGCTTTTGCGTTCTGTTTCTTAAATACTTGATTATTAAGGTGTTTAACTTAATGAATATATTTCAGTTCTTCATGAAAAGAAAAGGCTTTTGTATTCTGTTTCTTAAATACTTGATTATTAAGGTGTTTTTAATTAAGATGTGTATGATGTGATTTGAGAATATTCAAGGGCTTGACGGCGCCCAGGACCGCACCCTGAGCTGCCTCAGTGACTGCTTGGCCGGCAGTTCCCTCCTCCCGTCGTCTCAGTCGCACATCCCTGTGGGGTTCTATGGGCTCTTGTTGTTCATGGGGACTCCACAAGGAAGCAGAAGGCAGCAGTCAGTTCCTGAGCTGGGGGCGAAGCTCAAGCAGGAGCTCGAATCAGTACCGAGGCAATGCCCGCCCTCTGTAGAGGAGAGTGATCTGGGGGAAGAGGTGGATGGCGAAATCTGAGTAGCATGAGTGAAGTGATGATGTCAAGATCTCTATATCTTGTCTACGTGGATCCACCTCACACAAAAGTCTATGAGGGTCAATGTGGGTAAGTGTTGGGCCAAGCAGTTAAAGGACATAAAAATCTAAGCTAATCATTAGACATTATGGGCAGAAAGGGGCCCAAGAGTTACTGTGTAATGTTCCCTGAAAGCATTAACCTCTTTGGCCGATGAAGTGAAACAATGCATGTGAAATAATCTAAAGCTGTATGGAAAAAAATCTAGAGAAAACCAACTAAAAATGTCCAGGCAGTGAAAAAGAGGGCCAAGTGAAACAAATAAAGGGAAGGAGGGGAACAGATACTTCGTTCAGTTGTATCCACTCTACAATTGGTCTGGAAGTGACCCTGTCTCCTGGGAAGAAAAATACATAACCTTCTGTAATCACGTTTTATATGAGGAAGACGGGAAAAGATTTTTTAAAACTATTTAGTTTTAAATGGTTGTGTGTTATATCTATGAAACTTAAGATATTCTGCTCAAGTGCATTTTTCTACTTTTGTTAAACTCAGACTCATGTTCTAGTCACTGCTGGTTGAAAGTCATCTATGAGAGACTGATTTGAGTGCCCTGAGGATTAACTCCAAAAATACTTTGACTGCATCTAAAATTCAGTAAATTTTTAAAAATTCTGATATATAAACAGTTACCCAAAACTGTAAGCTCCCATATTTTTAATATGTCTTTTGGTGCTGTGGTTTAATTATAATTTGTTCTAATTAGCACTTTCATGAACATTACATGTTCTACCCGCAGCTGAATGACATTTAGAAAGAAATTTTCTTACTCTTGAAGACATCAAAGACAATGAAAGAAAGTGCTTTTTATCTGATGTAGCCAGATACCCCTAACAGGATAAAGGATGAACATAGTTTCCATAAATCTTGGATTTAAAATCTAATCAGTGAAGCAGATTATTATTAAAAGTTGTGCTTATTCAAATAACTTCCATACATTTCTGTTTAGTGTGACTATTGATTACAGTGAGTAAAATAATAATAAAATGTACTGAACTGTACTTTGGGACAAGCCACTTTTAAGTGTTTAAAGATTATCTCGCATATTTCTGTTGCTGTAATTATCATTTTTTCTCATGAGAGTGCCACGGTGCTGAAGAGATTGGCTGTCTTGACCCAGGTAACACCTAGTAGTAGAACTAGACCGTAAAACCAGAGTCTGGTTTTAGATCCTGCCGTGCCATGGTGTATGGTACATTTTGTCTAAACTAAGCATTGTTCAGAGCCACTCTGGGTGCCATACATTTGCTTTAGTCTTTGATTTTTATTTTTAATGGGAAATTATCAGCATGAATCTGAATTAAAAAGGTATTTCTTTGTTGCTTTTTTGAGTACAGTCGTCCCTGGGCATCCATGGGACATTGGTTCCAGGACCCCCTACAGACACCAAAATTCCAGATGTGCATGTCTCTTATACAAAATGAAATCCACAGATGTGCATGTCCCTTAAATAAAATGGTATTAATACAGTTGGACCTTATTATCCACACGTTTTGCATCCTCAGCTACAGAAGGCCGCCTATATTGAGTTATAAATACAGTTCCTAGTCCTTTTGACAGATAAGCTTTTACCCACCACTCTGGGAATCATAGCAAAGTATTTAGACTTTTTCTTTTCTTGGAGTATGGAGAAAAGAAATACAAGTTCTTTAAAATGAAACAAGTATTTTTGTCATTCATCATCCGTTGAAGTTTAGGGTAATTTTCAAGAGTAGCTACTTGGACATGTCTTGAGAACTAACAAATGACCCCTGATTTGCTGAACTTTTTTCCTCTGAGTTTCTACTTTGTGCCTGTACTGAAATGTTAACTATTTGATTAACAGGAAAAGCAGAAGCAGTAAAGGGTTTTTTACCTCAAACGCTGTTGCCTCCTTCTGCCCCCACCCTCTTCTGCTTTGCCTGCCCTTGTTCTTCCACCATCAGACACACACTTACGTTGAAATACAGTCTTTCCAAGGTGAAAAACAGTTTGCTTTCAGGAGATGGTATAAGAAATCATGCTTGACATGGTCTAAAGAAAAAACATTGCAGTGAATAAGTTGCAGGTGACCAAAGTTCATAGTTCTTCAGGTAGTCCATCAGATCTAATCCCTTGAATCTATTTCTCAGTTCCACTGTATAATCGTAAGGGATTTGATTTAGGTCATACCTGAATGGTCTAGTGGTTTTCCCCACTTTCTTCAATTAAAGTCTGAATTTGGCAATAAGGAGTTCATGATCTGAGCCACAAACCAAAGTTCATAATTATTTGAACAAAAACTCTAGGCAGTGTAAATCTTAGGTACCCTTTTGATTCCCAGACTCACAAGAATCAGTTGTGTGTGCTGTCTTCTGACCCCCTTCCTCCAGTTTGGGTATCTGTATGGTACTTGGATGCGACCAGAGTGCTGGTGACTGGGAAGTAATGCCACTGCATGGGCTGAAGGCGGGCTTCCCTAGTGGCTCAGATGGTAAAGAGTCTGCCTGCAACGCAGGAGACGTAAGAGACATGGGTTCCATCCCTGGGTTAGGAACGATCCCCTGCAGAAGGGAGTGGCTACCCACTCCAGTGTTCTTGCCTGGAGAATCCCATAGACAGAGTCTGGCAGGCTACAGTCCACAGAGTCATGAAGAGCCGGACACGACTGAGTGACTAACACAAACAGGCTGAAGGTAGTTACTGAACATGCCTTCAGGTTTAAGGTAATAAGTGGATTACTTAAGGCAAGAATGTGAGCGAAAAGGAAATTATATAAGGTAGCAAAATTATTCTGGCCTTTGGGTCAGATACTTATATTTTGAACTGTTGAGTGGAGATTCTGTGTCTTTTAGCTAATGGAGGATCCTCTCTGGAATGTTGGTGATGTATGCTCTTCCTGGAGAAGTGACAATTTGACAAGGGATTGAGTCTTACGGTGTTTGGCTGTAAAACAAAACTTAGGCAGGAATTAAAAAAACAAAACCAAAACACTTACAAAGTGTCTTCATTATGCTCTCATTTGTTTTACCTTACCCAACACATACCAAAAACTTGTGGGTGACTGTTGTTTCTAACGAATCTAGGAGCAAGCACAGTCCGTTGTGAATTTTCATTCCCTCACCAATGAAAGAAGTACTCTATGTCTGTGTTGTCCTGTAGGGTATCCACGTGTGGCTGTTGAACACTTCACATGGCCGACGTGTCTGAGGAGATGAAGTTTCAGTTTAAATAGTTACGCATCACTAGTGGCTGCTCTATTGGATAGTGCGAGTGGATAATGGAGTTTTTTTTTCACTTTGTTGGGTTTTTCCTACAGAGTGAAAATTAAGCTTTATGTGTTTTAGTCTCTTCTCTTAAATGGCAAATCTGGGTGTTAGCATGTGCTCTGCTGAGCTTAAGTCACTCAGTTGTGTCCAGCTGTTTGGAACCCCATGGACTATAGCCCACCAGGCTCCTCTGTCCATGGGGATTCTCCAGGCAAGAATACTGGAGTGGGTGGGTTGCCATTTCCTTCTCTATATTACTGTAAATCTTATGATATGGCATCAAGATTACCATTATTGATTAATTGCAGCCTAAAACTTTGCTTCTTCTCATCTTTTTTTCCCTCACTTGCTATTTAACACATTTATATTGCATGCCTAATTTCTAGGCCCTGGGAATAGGAACAAGGTCCCTGTTTTCATGAAGCTTAAAATAATTAACAGGTATTTGTAAGACACTTAAATTACTTAATTTTAATATTTACTCTCTGTAATCCTTCTAGTAGTCCTTCCAGGTAAAGATATGTTTGATTACTTGTCAGTTGCAAGTGCTGAAATGTTTTCAAATCAACATTCTAACAGACAAATGTGTATTGGGTTGGCCAAAAAGTCCATTCAGGCTTTTCCGTAAGATGATATGGAAAAACCCAAGTGAACTTTTTGGCCAACCCAATACTGTTAACACTGTTACTGTTCCTCTGAGAAACTCTCTGTCCTGTTGAAGCTTCCTATAAATGTACTGTCTTAAAACTACGCATCAAAAAAAAAAAAAAAAAAACAACTAGGCATCATCAGAACCTTTTGGTATTAGTAGATCACCTGGTTGTTCCCTACCTTGCCTTTCCCCCAGCCTTCTGAGCTGAGCCTCCTTCTGCACGTTGCATTTTGTTTTCTGACTTGGGGCCCAGAAGATGTCCTCTCGCTCACAGGCAGTCCCAGCGCTGGCTGTTCCTGCTTCTCCTTGCAGGGACACTTTTCTCTCGCTCACCCTGCAAATGTCAGCCTCCTGCTCCCCTTTGGGAAGCACTGTTTACCTCCTTCACTGCTTTACTCCCTTCTTTTCAAAAATGAAATCAACATCGTAAGATAATTTACCTTCTTTTGTGAAACCTGTCATTTTAAGAATAGCATAAATTGCAGTCAAATGCAGCTGGAGCACAAAGGATAGATGAATGCTAAAGTAATGATATTTACATCATAAAATGACTCCTACACATTGGCAGTTGCTGATGGAAACATTTGTTGTTCAGTGATTTTGGAGTTGCTTATTTTCTATGGTTGACAACCAGATTGGCGAGGCAGTATTACTTAGGGATTTTTGCTTAGGCAGAAGAATAGTATATAATGAGTTGTTACTATGGAATTTGTTAATGCGGGATTCAGCCTTTTCTCTTGTGATATAATTGTCCAATAAAGGTGTCATTTGTTCGTTTCTTTAACCGATATTCATTGAGTTACTTTTACATAAGATGTACTAAGTGAGATCAGTGAAGGATTAATTGAATAAAATATGTAGACTTGTCTTCCCCAATCTGCCAACAGCTTAGAGCAATAGAAATTTGGCTTTTTTTCATTGTTTTAGATTTTGACATTTAAAATATTTGGAGGGTGTTTATACTACTTTTTTATTTGAGAACTGAATTCCCATTACAGTGTGTAGATTGTAATACACTATAATGAAGATCTTTAAGTGACTTTAATAAGGTGGATTATGAACCATAATTATAGCCAGTAGCTAGTGGCATTGATGAAATAGGAATTTTTTTTCAGTGTTATAAAGAAGAATGTATTGAAAAAAAAAGAAGAATGTGTGGGACGTCCCTGGCAGTCCAGCAGTTAAGATGCCGTTCTTCCCATGCAGGGTGTGTCGATTCGATCCCTGGGCAGGCGGCTGTGATACTGCATGCTGCTTGGCGTGACCAGATGTTGTTTTTTTTTAAAAAGAGAATGTGCTCTTTTATGTGTGTGTGTGTAGAATTGGGCTAACTGAAAGCAGGTGGGTACCTTCAATTTCCTTTCCAATAAAGGAAAATTGCTTTTTTTGAGATGTAGTTGTTATACAATATTATGTAAGTTTCAGATGTACAACAAAGTGATTCATAATGTTTAAAGGTTATATTCCATTTATAGTTATTATAAGAGAATTACTTGTTTTGAACTAAACCCAATGAGCTTTTAATTAGAGAGGTTATTTAGTTATATGGCCTTTTAGGGAGTATATAGATTAACTACTTGCAGCTTTGGGTTAAAAAAAAAGAAAAGATCTGAGTTCCCATTGTTTTGCCTTCTATAAGGAAAAGGTAAGATTGAGATGTAGACAGAGCTTTAACACAGTTTCTACAACATAGTAAAATACTTTATAGATGTCTGTTGTTATGGTTATTTTATTAGTGTTTTTGCTCTTAGGTTATGTAGCCCTTGAGCTTTTCCTTTGATTGGAAAGTGAGAAACTGACCCTTTAAATAATATTCTAGAAAGACTGGTAATTCAGTGAATCCTAGTCTTCTAAGACTGTGGACATATACTCTAAACTGTCCTGAAATGGTGGTAGTAATTAGCACCACAATTTTTTTTTTTTTTAGTGGTTTGTAAAAGTAGGGTCTAGCTGTGTCCAAATGATCACATAGTAATATTTTTCTATTATTATTTCTTGAAAATAACACCATGTTTTTAAATTTTCTGAAAAAGTTAAGAGTCTGTTTAAAAAAAAAAAAAAGATTTATTTACTTCTGGCTGCCTGGGCCCTCTGCTGTGCACTCAGGCTTTCTCCGGCTGTGGCGCGTGGGGACTGCTCTTCGTTGCCGCGCGCCGGCTTCCCACTGAGGTGGCTGCTTTGGTTGTGGAGCATGGCCTCTAGGGCAACAGGTTCAGCAGCTGTGGTGCACAGGCTTAGTGGCCTTGCAGCATGTGGGATCCTCCTGGACCAGGGGTCAAACCCATGTCCTCTTCACTGGCAGGCGGATTCATGACCGCTGGACCACCAGGCAAATCCCAGGCCAGTTTTTTAAACGATTGGGACAATAAAGCTGTCAGCTTCCCCCGAGTCCAGCCCCAAACCTCTGTGTGTAGTTTGCTGTTCAGCTGTGCAAACCAAATATTTCCTCATTATATTATTTTGTACAAGCCTAGTTTTAAACCTTATTTTGACCTTGAAGGCGTGTTGAGGTCAGTGATGTTTAATTTGGTACATTGTTCAGTGGTGAAATGGAGTTGCAAATTGTTCTGACACTTCATGGGATAATGTTAAATGAATTATTTAGTGTTAAGTAAAGAACCCTGCTAAATTATTTTAAACTATTCAAGTTAATTAAAGTATTTTAAGATTTAGTTCTTTAAAAATATATTTTCCATCCATAGGTTAACCTTTTGAGTTTTGAATCATGAGATATCCTCTTTTAATTAAAACAAAACCCTTGGACTTGACTTTTTAAATGTATAATAAGAAGGTTAAATTTTTAAATTTAAAATTTTTAAGCTCTTATTTTTTTAAAAAAAGTTAATTCAGTTTTTTCCTTTATATATTTAAAAGATACTTTGAGGATAAAAATGGCATGACACTCTATGGATGATGAAATTGGCTGTTAGAACTTCTGCATAGAATGGAAAGGAGACCATGCCACCTAAATCTGAATCAGGATACAGTGGTTGAAAATAAATTCTAGTTGTAAGAGTATGACAAGAATAAGCTACCATTTATAAAAACGCACTTAACCTAAACACACTGAAATCCCAAGGAATTTTCAAGCTGTGAAGTAATGGGAACAATCATTTAATGTGGAAAGAAGAAGCCAGTACATGCCTCCCTCCTTGAATGTCTCATAAGATCAAATTGTGGAGCCAGGTGATTGTAACAGAAAAGGTAATTTAGTGGCAACATAAAAGCTAGAATACCATTTAGAGAGGCCAGGCCCCTGAGAACTGATTTGCATTAAGGGGATAGGCCTAAGGTTAGAATACAGAGAGAGGCGTTCAGAAACAGGCTGCCACTTGTTTTTTTTTTTTTTCCTCCAAAGGATTTACACATGCATAGTTCTCGGTTCAATTCTGTCACTCAGTCATGTCCGACTCTTTGCAACCCCATGGACTGAAGCACGCCAGGCTTCCATCCATCACCCGTTCCCGGAGTTTGCTCAAACTCATGTCCATTGAGTCGGTGATGCCATGCTCAAACTCATGTCCATTGAGTCGGTGATGCCATCCAACCATCTCATCCTCTGTCATCCCTTTCTCCTCCTGTCTTCAATCTTTCCCAGCATCAGGGTCTTTTCCAATGAGTCAGTTCCTCACATCAGGTGGCCAAAGTATTGGAGCTTCAGCTTCAGCATCAGACCTTCCAATGAATGTTCAGGACTGATTTCCTTTAGGATGGACTGGTTTGATCTCCTTGCTGGCAACCCAGTCCAGTGTTCTTGCCTAGAGAATCCTGTGGACAGAGGAGCCGGGTGGGCTGCTATCTGTGGGGTTGCACAGAGTTGGACACGACTGAAGTGACTTAGCAGCAGCAGCATAGTTCTAATCCTTTGTAAACATTCCTATACCTGTCTGCAACTGTTTGTTTCTTTCTAAACATTTCTCTCTCAGTCACTTTGAGACATCTTCTCTGCTTGGAGGAATCATTTCCACCTAGTCTTTAAGGCTTCACCTCTTATGAACATGGGCTGTCCTGCTTCAGCTTACCAAGTGCACATCTTGGAGTTATTCTTTACTTCGTAGTAGCACACAGTCAGTTGTCATAATACCAACCACCTGCCCTCTTCAGTCCTGCAGATAGCCACTTGTAGGTAAGCATTTGTTTAATGTTTGTCTTCCATTAAGCAAGTCTTTTCTTGGTAGGCATAGGCACCCAGAAAATATCCTGATGCTGGGAAAGATTGAAGGCAGAAGGAGAAGGGGAAGACAGAGGACGAGATGGTTGGATGGCATCACCTACTTGATGGACATGAGTTTGAGCAAGTTTCGGGAGATGGTAAAGACAGGGAAGCCTGGCGTGCCGCAACCCATGGGTTCGCAGAGTCAGACACAACTGAGCCACTTAACAACAACAAGAATAGGCACCCAGTAAAGATTTGCTGGATGACTGCCTGCAAGAAGCTTCTTCTGAAGTCTGGGCATGGCACAGCTGCAGCCGTGGGGATGCACGTGAGGGAGAACAGTGGATTGAGCTGGAGAGGGAGCAGGGGCTGGATCCCAGAATGACATGCGGTCATGGGAAGAAGCTTGTGCATCACCCAAGAGCAGTTAAGAGGCCATTCAAAGATTGTAAACCCAAGTCCATCTTTGGGTGGATATCTCCCTTCTAGGTCTCTGGCTAGTGCTTTCTTCCTAGTTTATAGAAACTCTACTTGGCCCATGAAAACAAAGTAACACAATACATACAATTTATGGTTACATGTACAGTAAATTTCTGTAGACATTTCTAGAGTACTTTTTTTTACACTTCATAAAATTACCATCTTATATAGTTAAAGGATGTATATAGATTTGTAAATAATTGGAAGAATTAAAATATTTATATTTTAATACTGAAATAACTATACTCAACTTGGCAATCACAGTTAAAAACAAAACCAGTAGTATTTACAGCTTTCTTTCCTTTTTTTTTTTTTTTTTAAATAAAAACAGTCCTACAGCATTTATTGTCATCTGGTAATAACATAAGCGTGAGCAGAACACTATGAATACATGTTTTAGAACTACATCTCTAACAAAGGACACCTAAAAAAACCAACGGTATTGCCAAACAATTTCTCACTTCATTTATCACTTCTAGTTGGAGACACTTTGGAGCAGAGTAATGTTATCTCCTTTTAGCATGATCCGACCCAGTTGTTTTCTTGACTTTGTTTTAGAATGAATCTTTTCTGCATCATCTAATACGAGGTTCATATACTCATCAAAACCAATGATACAGCCTTCTATCTGCATTTCACTTGCCCATAAAGCCGCACCTGAACCCACGATCTATTTTGCAAGTATCTGAAGATGAGATTGATGGGCTGCACCATCACCTTCTGCACCTTCTGGCCCTGACCCCGGTATGCCATGCTGGAAGCTCACAAGCACCACACTGCTCCACACTCTCTCTCGGAAAGCAACTTCCGTAACAACCAACAGCTTTCAAATTAAAAAAAAAACAACAACAACCAATTGGTAGATCTGTAATATCTCCTGAGGAATTTGGTATTATATATCAAATCTTAAAGAAAGGCAGTGCCAAAGAATGTTCAGATTACCGTACAGTTGCAGTCATTTCACATGCTAGCAAGATTATGCTCAAAATCCCTCAAACTAGACTTCAGCAGTACGTGAACTGAGAACTTCCAGATGTACAAGCTGGACAGAAAAGGCAGAGGAACCAGAGATCAAATTTCTAAAATCCACTGGATCATAGAAAAAGCAAGGGAATTCCAAAAAAATATCTGCTTCTGCTTCATTGACTGTGCTGAAGCCTTTGGCTGTGTGGGTCACAACAAACTGGAAAATTTTTAAAGAGATGGGAACACTGGACCACCTTACCTGCCTCCTTAGAAACGTGTATGCAGCACAAGAAGCAACAGTTAGAACCAGACATGGAACAAAGGACTGGTTCCACATTGGGAGAGGAGGACGTCAAGGCTGTATGTTGTCACCCTGCCTATTTAACTTCTATACAGAGTACATCATGCAAAATGCCAGACTGGATGAAGCTCAAGCTGGAATCGAGATTGCTAGGAGAAATATCAACAACCTCAGATACGCAGATGACACCACCCTTATGGCAGAAAGCGAAGAGGAACTAAGAGCCTCTTGATGAAAGTGAAAGAGGAGAGTGAAAAAGTTGGCTTAAAGCTCAACATTGAGAAAACGAAGATCATGGCATCTGGTTCCATCTCTTTATGGCAAATATATGGGGGAAAAGTAGAAACACTGACAGATTTTATTTTCTTGGACTCCAAAATCACTGTGGATGGTGATTTCAGCCACAAAATTAAAAGATGCTTGCTCCTTGAAAGAAAAGCTATAACAAACTTAGACAGCATATTAAAAAGCAGAGATAACACTTTGCTGAGAGAGGTTCGTATAGCCAAAGCTATGGTTTTTTTCACTAGTCATGTACGGATGTGAGAGTTAGATCATGAAGAGGGCTGAGTACCAAAGAATTGATGCTTTTAAATTGGGGTGCTGGAGAAAATTCTGGAGAGTCCTTCGGACAGCAAGGAGATTAAACCAGTCCATCCTAAAGAAAATCAACCCTGAACATTCATTGGAAGGACTGATGCTGAAGCTGACACTACAATACTTTGGCCACCTGATGTGAAGAGCTGACTGACTAGAAAAGACACTGATGCTGAGAAAGATTGAGGACAAGAGGAGAAGGGAGTGACAGGATGAAATGGTTAAATGGCGTCACTGACTCCGTGGACACGAGTTTGCGCAAACTCAAGGAGATGGTGAAGGACAGGGAAGCCAGGCATGCTGCAGTCCATGGAGTTGCAAAGAGTCAGACATCACTTAGTGACTGAACAACAACCACCTAAAAATAAGCAGAAGGAAACAGAAAAGAAACTCCATCCAACAAATTAATAATAATGTTATAAAAAAAGAAAAAGTTACTTTTTATACGGCAAGTTGTTCCTTTGAAGGAATTTTAAATGAAAATTATTTTTAAAGTCCCATTAAAAGAAAGTAATACATTATGTTCAACATACATTATTTTTAAATGAGCACCATTTTTATAGCTTTCAAACCTTCCAAGAAACAGTATTTCTTTTTCCTATTAAAAAAGTATACTTACTTTTCTGATTATAAAAATGATAGATGCTTATTACAGAAAATTTAGAAAATATATGGGAATCTTAAATGCCTTCATTCTGATCTCTTCCCATCTTTCATGTTAAGTTCCACTTTCTTTAAAACTATATCTTCTTTTCTTTGTCTGTATCAAGTAGATAATTTTCTAATATGGTTCTCAGTTTCTTTGCTGTGATCATTGCATTTCACTCGTTCCTTTGGGGTTCATTTAACTTCTTGCTGAAATGAATCCTTGAGTAGTTCTCTTGGTGAGGATCTATGTTTTTGTATGAGTATTTTTCTTTCATTCTTACTCTTTGATTATAATTTAGCTAGACATGACTGGCAATTATTTTTCCTGTAGTGCTTTTAAGTTAAAAAGTCTAGAAGTACAATGGTGCCTTTTGTCCTTTAAAAATAGTTATTTTGGAAAAAAGTAGTAATTTTGGAAAGCTATATCTTTTCCCACCTTAAAACTTTTTTTTAGATTTACTGTGCTCATATACCAGAATAGTTTAATTTTTAAAATAAGTAGTAAATGGTTGAATGTGAGTCACTGGACATGGTAATACATGTTGTTGTTGTTCTGTAATTGGTAAGACGTGTCAGTCTCTTTAAACCCTAAAGAGCTATAGCCTGCCAGGCTCTTCTTGTCCATGGGATTTCCCAGGCAAGGCACTTGAGTGGGTTGCCATTTCCTGCTCCAGGGGATCTGCCCACCCAGGAATGAAATCCACATCTCTTGCATTGTCAGTTGGATTCTTTATCATTGAGCCACCAGGAAAGCCCATGGTAATATTTAGTCCAAAACAAAATCTCTTAAGATTGCCGTTTGAATATGTACGAGTGTTATATTTTATAACACGCTCTACGTAGTGTCATCTGTTTATTTTATAGTTCTGTTTCCAAAAGCGCTGTTTTTCGTTGTACTTTAATTTAGGTGGGTCGTTTATCTGCACTGTCCAGTGAAGCAGCTGCTAGCCTGAGTGCTGACGTGTCCTGTTTTTACTTCTGTCAAATGAATGGAAGTTTTGTATAAAGGCCTTGATTAGTTTTAGACCATGTAACTTAAGATAATTCAGTTTTACATGCAGATTTTTTTTCCCACAAATTTAAAGCTGATTAGCTTCTGTTTTAAAAGTTAAGGTTTGACTGTACAGTATAAGATTTAGAAGGAAGTTGTAGAAATAAATGAGATGGTTTGTATGTTTAGCTGGTGGTCTGCTTTCCACGTTATAGTCATGTACAGTGTGTTTTTGAAGTATTAAGGCTGATGTATCTTCTTTATATGTGAAGTATTAGGTCTTGATAAGAAGAATTATCAGAATACCTGTTCAGGTTTCACTCTAATAAACAAGTAAGTTTGTTGATAATGCCTTCTGTTTTTCAGATTGCAAATAGAAGAATCTTCCAAACCTGTAAGGCTATCACAGCAGCTGGAGAAAGTCGTGACAACCAATTACAAGCCTGTTGCTAATCATCAGTACAATGTAAGTCTTCATGTCTTTCTTCATTCTGGTCTGTCTTTAATGTCATAGATTCTCAGGTTTTGCAAGGACCTCAGCAGTCACACACCTTGCTGTCAGCTGCTTGAGGCATCCAGGCTTAGTGGGCAACATGACAGTTTGCCGAGCTTAGGAAAGGTATTCACCCTATAGCCAGAGTCATGCAATGAGATGAAGACAACCACTGTTGAAATGACTGCTGAAAAGTTTTTCAGAGAAATAAAACATTTCTTCAGTGTTTCTAATGTTTTGAAGCATAGTATCCTTAAAAAAATATATTAGCTTTAGAGTTTTTTCTATACCTTTATAACTGAGAGTAAGATCATGAACCAGTGGTCATTCTTCCCATTATTAAGATTGCTTTGCGTAGTTTCAGCTTTTATAGGAATTTTTACAGCCTCACACTACTATGTGAAGTGTGGTCTGCCTGTATGTAAAAAAACTTTTTCATTAAAGTATATTGTATGTACTATATTTAGTATATATTATTGGAAAAGGAAATATCAACCCACTCCAGGGTTCTTGGCTGGAGAATTCCACGGACAGAGGAACTTGGCAGGCTGCAGTCCTTGGGTTAGAGTCAACATGACTGAGCGACTGGCTCACTTTATAAATATACAGTGTATGTATCTGTACACGTACCCAGTGTGTGTATATATATAGTACACACATGTGTACATGTTACGTGTACTTCGCGCCGGGCAGTACCGCGGTTCTAACTGTGTCATTATTGCTGTGATCCTTGCTTTACAGATGAAGGATCTGGGGCACAGAGAGGTTAGCTTCCTTGAGGTCACACAGCCAGTAATCAAACTGTCCAGATGTTGACCCATGGAACCTGGTTTAAGAGCCTTGCTATCTTTTTTAATTGAAGTATAGGCAACTTACAATATTGTGTTAGTTGTCGGTATCCAGCAGAGTGATGTGATTCTATATATGTGTATGCATGTATATATACGTGTGTGTATATATGTGTGGTGATGGTGTCAGTCGCTCAGTTATGTCCGACTCTTTGTGACCCCGTGGACTGTAGCCCACCAGGCACCTCTGTCTATGGAATTCTCCAGGCAGGAATACTGAAGTCGGTAGCCATTCCCTTCTCCAGGGGATCCTTCTGACCCAAGGACTGGCTCTGGGTCTCCTGCCTTACAGGCAGATTCTTTACTTTCTGAGCCACCCGGGGAGCCTGTGTGTGTGTGTGTGTGTGTGTTTCTTTTTCATTTAGGTTATTTCATATATAGTAGTATATATCTGTCCATCCCTTACTCCTGCTTTATTCCTCTGCCCATTTCCCCTTCGATGACCATAAGTTTGTTTTCTTTGTCTGTGAGTAGGAACCTTACTCTTAAGAAACCTGTGTTGCTGTAGATCCTTAGCAGTGCTTAAAGAGCTAAGTGATTTGGATCTTGGAAGTACCTGCAGTGTAAGGAGAAAGTGATGATTTTCTGAAAATAAAAGGAAGTCCAAGTTAAGTCAAGTAGCAGTTGAGAGTTGATACCTTTGTGTCCTACTTTGTTGCTTAAGATTTCCCCTTGATACTGAATTTAGGAAGAAATAAATACCCTTTTTTTAAGTTTGGCCTTTAAGTTCCAAGCTTATCAAATGATGCAGGTTAGTATCTGCCCAACCACTACTTTTATGATATTTGAATATCTTATGGTTATTTTATGAAGACAGGTAGCAAATGTAGATGCCTCCAGAGCCAAGCAGGCATCTTCTTGGGTAGGATGCTAAAATTTAAGAAGGTAAATGGTAGAGACTATGATGAACTGAAGTGCATGTGCCCCTTCTAAAGACATCCACATTTTAAAAATTGCTACACTCTGTTTCTCTCTATTGTTTATAATAGGAAAAGACTAGAAAGAAATGTCCAAAAATAAGGATTAATTCAGTACTTTAACAATTGTTATTTTTTTAGTGGTAGATGCTAGGGTGATTTTATCCTAATTGTCTTTTTCATGAAATCTTTTTGAATTCTTGGAATTGTCAATCTTTTTTAATTGTTGGAATTGTCACTGGTGAGTACCTATTGTCTGAATTGTTACAGTGAAAGTTTTACAGTGTAAAGTTTTTCTGTTGCTATGGGAAAGGCAGGAAAGCTAGGAAAAAGTGTTAGTACTTAGCCATGACAGTGTCCTACCACAGTTACCTAATATCTGTCTCCTCTGAACAGAAAAAAATTTTTTTTTTTTTCATACCAGCTTTGTGCCTGAGATACCCACTCTTGGCGAACCAAGAACCAAGTTTCTGTCTTCAAGGAGCTACCATTTTTTTTCAGTTTCTCTGGTCATGCCCTTTCAGACCCTGTTCTGGTATAATCTATATTTCCTTTGACCACATTTTTAAATTACAATCTTTTTTTTTTAGTTCCATTACAAGGGTCACTCTTGTTATACTGCTACATACCACCATTTCTGAGGCAAAAGGAAAATCTCTTTTAGGTCAGAGCTGGCACTTTTGCTTGTATCAAAGCTCTGACCTCTAATTCATGTTCAGAGTGACGTTGGCACTATATCTACCTGGCAGGTATAGAAGGATAAATTCCAAGTGTCATATTTTTGGAGTGCTTTTCACTGCTCTCTTTTTACTACTAAAATAAGTACAAATACATTGTATTCTGAACCACTTGTTAGGATATAAAGCTGTCACATCCATTTTAAAGAGACTCTTTAACATCAAGTGACATTTCAGTTCATGGTATCAACCTTTATTAAGGTTGTCATAGCACGAATGAGTCATTAATATTAATGTAATTATAGTGATGAGTCATATAGGAATCTTTAATTAACAAAAATTGACTGTAAGCTACCATGTTACATTGCTTGAATGTTTAGTGATTCCCGCTCCCCCCCCAACATGGGAGTATGTCAGAAATTGGTGGAGGCACCTGCATAGCTCTTAAAAGCATAGTCAGCATTATAATAAAATCCCAACTATAGTAAGAGTATAAAGCTTTTGTTTTTGTGGTCAGGGAACTAAGAGCCCACAAGGCGCATGATAGGGGAAAAAGGTTTTTGTTTTACTGATAGAGTCATATAATCCAAATATAGAGTCACTGATGTGTAAGACTCCTTTCAACTGCCTCCATCCCTGACTGCAGGTAAGGGTGCCTGTGTATGTTCCGTGTTCTGGTTGACTTTGTGGACATCATTATCCTGCCTGTGTAGATGTCATAGTATTCTTTTATGTAGTCTCCTGTCATAGGACCTTTCTCATAAGGAATCCCTTTTCTCATAAGAAATCGTGCCCTCTGTTGTCTAGACAGTGGTCTGAATGCTGGCTGTAGACTAAAATCACCTGGGAAGCTTTTAAAAAAGAAGAATACCTTCAGAGATTGGTTGTATTGATCTAATGTGGAGGCCAACTGTCTTTAAATTTTTTACCTAGGTAGTTCTGGCATTCAGCCACTGATCCAAAGAGACAGGAAATTTTTATAGTTCTGTCTGCCATCTCCTGTGGCATGGGGAGCAAAAATGATACCTGGAAGGGAGACCAGGAAGTCTCTTTCCTTTAAACCTAAGGCTTTTAGAAAGAATTAGTGTCTTCTTGTCTCTATTATCATCAACTTCCTCCCCCACTCCCACCCCTGCCCCAGCTTGAAAAAAAGACTTCCCTTTTCCTTTTCTCCCCACCGGGGCAAGAGCTCTTGGTCTGAAAGTGATAGAACATTAGAAAAAACTGAACTAGAAAATTAGTGTTGGAGGGAGCAGAACTACTACAGAAAATCTTGAAGTAAACCCCCAGGAACTAAAAAGAAAATTTATTATATGCATACTCTGTTTCATTCTGTGGAGCAACCAGCTGTGTTAATCTTCAGAACTAAGGTTGTTGAGAGGGTTTTTTCGGCTTGGCTTTTTGTTTGGTTTTTAAGTATTTATATATATATATATATATAAGATATATATGTATATTTATAAATATATATATAAATTTGGAATTTTGTTGATTAAAGTGGATGCCTGCAGGACTGAATATAAAGGCCTTTCAGCAATATTTGCCTACTGTATTATATAGTATAGTATAAGAATACTACATGGTTTAAAAAAAAAATGCTACATGCTTTGTCCATTTGAATTTGCACACCAAAGTCTGATCAACCCTAAAGAATTAATTTCTTCCCAAGAGATAACAACACATTAGGCAGAAATAGAAGCACTGGGGGTAGGGGAATCTTTCATAAGGATTTAAAATGCAAACCATGATATTCAAGGCTGTCAGGCTCACTTTAAAAGTTAAAAACCTCCACAAAGACTGCCTTGACAAAGCAATCAAAGTATTTCTGCAAACAACAATCTAGAAATTTACAGACATCTGTATTATAATATTTTAATTGGAAGTGGGTGGCATTTATAATTTTAGTCAGGGATTATTGTCTCAGTAATGACAGTTGAACAGCCCTATACCACATCGACAATGGGTGTTCAACATTTGGTTGCAGTTCAGTCTTGAAAAATTTGTTTTATATTTTCAAAGTAAAATTGTATATGATGGAATTTGGGGATTATAAAAATTTGTACCTGGAGATGAAAGTTCTTTCTGAATTGACATTTCTATGCAGCTGGTGACGCCTTAGTTTATGGTCACTGGGGGCAGATATCAGTAACTAAAATTCATATAATACAAAAGCTATTTCTAGTCTAATAACTAGCCCAGTAGTATTTTGTGGTGGCTGCGAACAAGTTGGAAGTCTGATTGCTTTGAGTGTCGTTTCCTTATAGTGCCAGTGCAAAACAAAATGCCCACAGGGAAAAGAGCTAAAAGGAAAAGAAATAGCATTATCTCAAAACAGTAGTCTTTTCCTAAATAGACTAGTGCATATCATGTGTAGTTTATTTGTGGAATTAATTTTTAGTACAGAGTTATAAGTACAATATTAAGATTGCCATTTGTACCCTGAGGAGCTTAAAAAAGAGAAGTTACCTCAGGGATCTTAGTTTTGGCATGAGTATAATTAGTTGCTAATAATTTAATGATCACGGGATCATTTTAGTCCCTTTTTGTAATTACATGTAATTTGGAACCACCTGATACCACAGGTATCAGGGTGATGGATCTCTCTTGAACATTATCAAAAAAAAAAAAAAGATTTAAATAATGCTTGAACATTATAAAAAAAAAAGATTTAAATAATGCCATACTACAAAAATTTTATTGAGCCATTAATAGGTATGGTTAACACAGAAAGATAAGCATAGAAGTCTTGTCTGTTTTCTCCCCATTTTAAAGGAGGAGAGCACCAATGTTAAATGCAGTGTTTTTGAGATTGAAACATGTAAACCGAGATTTTAAAAGAAAATTTTCTGTGTAGAATTGGTACTTTTCTCACTGCTCATTAACATTACAGATCACAACCTAATCTGACTCTTAATCAATACCTTCAGTATTGATTTTGAAGTTTCTTTCTAATTTATTCTCAGTTCTTATCTTCAGTCCTTTTGGGTGTGACCTATGGCTCTTAGGGTTGGGACAACTTGATAACCAGTTTTTCTCTCCACTGCCTACTGGACTGTATGCCCTCTCTAAAGTGGACTATCTTGCTTTACCAGCATGTTTTGTTGCTTGAAAACATTTTTCCTGTTCATCCTCCTGGCTTCTCAAGTCATTTTACATGAGGAAGAGAGGGCTAACAGTGGAAGCTGAATATACCATAACTTCTGTTTCATATTTCCTGAATTTAACTTTTTCCATCTTCTTTCAGCATAAATTAAAGCTGGGATGGAAGAGAAGACAGAATATCGTACAACTGTAGCTCCATACTGAGAGTACAAAAGCATAGCGCTACCCTTTTGCTAGGTTCCCACCTCTCTGTCTGGTTTTTCCTGAGGACCAGTGACCGCTCACTGAATGAAATCCCACACCCACTCAAGACTGTGAGAAGGAAACAGTCTTTCTCCACTCTCCTTAGTCTGATTCTGCCTTCCTCTGTTTTGTAAACGCCAAGTTAAGTTTCTCTTATCCGCCACTTGGTCGGAGTCAAGGGTTATCATGTCCTTATCCAATGGTCTGGACTTTTATACTCTTTCCTCCAGCCCTGCTTTCTAGACTGTCCATCACAGTGGACAGAGCAAACCCTTTCAAGCACAGTGCAGCTGTGGAAAGGAATTTCCAGATGCAAACTGAGTACAGTTATAAACGGGGGAAAATATGACATATTTTAGACATTGGTCAGCAAAGCAAGGCTTACACTTTAATCACTTAAGGTATTCCGTGATGTGGTTCCTCTTTTTAATCCAAAGACCCTCCTTTCTGTAGTCCTGTGGGCTTTGTCTCGCTCTGTCGTGCTTTCTTTCTCCGTCATACAGTCACTGTCTTAGTTCTGTCCTCCTTTTAACCCGAGAGAAAGAAAATTCTATCTTGAGTGGCCCTCAAGTCCATCTCTTTTGGTCTTGGCTATAGCTCTGCAGCCTCCTTTCTCGCAGAATTGGGGCAGAATCTGTACTTCTGCCTTTGACCACACGTGCATTTTTTTTTCACCTGATGCTGGGCTGGGTTTCATTCCTCCCCAGCAATACAGTCTGTGCCCTGCATTTACGCTTTTTTCCCAACGTCACAAAGTTGTCCTGGGTAACTCTGGTCTCTTTTACTACATTACTACATTAAGAATACTCAAGGCCCGCTGTATACATTTTAGTGCATGAGCCTTGAGAAAGGGATACCTTTTGAAAGAGAGTATCTTATTTACTCCCATATTTCAGTGCAGTTGGTTTTGTTGTGTAGTGGCTAAGTCATGTCCGGCTCTTTATGACCCCATGGTAGCCCATCAGGCTCCTCCGTCCATGGGATTTCCCAGGCAGGAATACTGGAGTGGGTTGCTATTTTCTTCAGTTTTAGTGCAATACCAAGCATCTAATCCATGCTTAACCTGTTGAGGAGCTGAACGGATTTCGAGTTTTACTCTCTAGGTATACATATCACAAAAATTAAGACATTCAGTTTAGTGCTTTCTCCTTGTCTAGTTCCTAATTTTATTTATTGAAAGACCAATACTGTTGTCAGAGTTACTTCTTGCCTCTAATTTGAGTCTCTGATTATATTTAAGGTATATTTTTAGTTTTAACATCAATAGAAATTAGATTGTTTTTTTACGTCTCTTGTTAAAATACAGAGAATAAGCCTAACTATATGAAGGTGGAATTTGTACATAATTTAGTTGCACGTTTTGGTATGCATTTCTCCGTCTTTGAAGCTGGTCCCTGTCTTACAGTGATTCTGTTGATGCACAAAAGGTTGCTCTCTGACAGCTTTCACCCAGCCTGCTGATGCTTTATTGACCAGGTCGGCTGCTGCAGTCTCTATTGTTGTTTAGTCACTAAGTCATGTCTGACTCTTCTGCGACCCCACAGACTGTAGCCCAGCAGGCTCCTCTGTCCATGGGATTCTCCAGGGGAGAATACTGGAGTGGGTCGCCATTTCCTTCTCCAGGGAATCCTCCTGGCCTAGAGATCAAACTTGTATCTCCTTCATTGGCAGGCTACTTCTCTACCACTGAGCCACCAAGGAAGCCCTACAGTTTATATATATCTGTCCTCTAACAAGTTTCTGAGGCTTTATCAAGATAAAGTTTGTCTGTAAAAAAAAAAAATTAAAAGCTTAATCAGCTGACATGATGCAAGCAAATTGCATGTTTTCAATAAAAAGTTAACTTTTTTACAAATGCACACATCTCTGGCTGGTAACATCAGCAAAGAGTTTATACATTCTCTTCGTGCCATTGCTTACTTCATTTTACAGAAGAAGCAAGTTCAAGGAGGTCACGGGGTTGGGAGGAGAAAAGGCCACCTGTCACCACCCTTGTTCTTTCCTTTTTACCAGGGTTTCCCAAGCTTTTCCTCCCTAGAAAACCTGTTATCTAATCTGCCTGCTCCTCAGCCTTCTTCCTGCCCTGAAAAACTCTCATTTTGAAAGATATTATCTACCAAATGGCATGGAGCAGATAAACTCTTTTACTATATTTTGGATAATCAAAAACGAAGAGTTGCAAATAGACTTTGTGATCCACATGATGTGATTTCGGTAAAGATGGGCTTTGGGGGAGGAAATGGACACATTACATGAAGCTTTAGGGAACAGTGAAAATCAAGAATACCGGAGTGGGTTGCCCTTTTCCTCTTCCAGAGGATCATCCCAACCCAAGAATAGAACCCACGTCTCCTGTGTCTTCTGCATCCTGGGGTCTCGCATTTTGCCATTTGGTTCAAGACCCATTGTCCAGAATTTGGAAGAAATTAGAAGGATATAAATCAGACTGTGGAAATATTCAAATTAATGATTAATGAGAACATAGCTTCTAATTGCACTGCTTCGGTTGATCATGTATAGGCAATGTGAACCACACCCATCCTCAGAAAATGTGTGAGGTCACTTCCTGGACAGATGAGAAGGGGGCTGAAGAAAAAAGAGAAGAGGCTCTAGGGCAGAAACTCTGGCTCAAGTGGCAGCTGTTTGGAACCGGTCTCTATCTTGCATTTCTCCCTTATAAAGGGTGGGATGTCCCTGGTGGCTCAGATGGTAAAGAATCTGCCTGCAATGCAGTAAACCCGGATTTGATCCCCAGCTTGGGAACCTGGGTTCCCTGGAGAAGGGAATGGCAACCCACTCTACTGTTCTTGCCTAGAGAATTCCATGAACAGAGGAGCCTAGTGGGTTACCATCCATGGGGTCGCAAAGAGTCGGACACGACTGAGCTACTAAAGGGGGCACACACACACACACACACGCAGAGGATCCTCTTTACTGCAACCAGTGCCTACCTTACATTGCTTCCTGTGAGGGTAAAACACTGTAGTCTGTCAAAGAACATCCATATGTTAATTATTTTGTTAGTGTGGGCCGTTTGGGTTACAAATGACAGAAAGTCAAACTGGCTTAAGCGAAAAAATAGAAGGCATCTGCCCCATGGGCCCAAATATAAAGGATGGAAAAGCAGCAGTGTGATGATGCAGTTTATAGGCCTGTTTCTTTTTCTCTTTCCTTTTTGGCTGCACCTCGTGGCATGCAGGATCTTAGTCCCCCGACATGGGGTTGAACCCGTGCTCCCTGCAGTGGAAGCACAGAGTGCTAACCACAAGACCACCAGGAGGTCCCTATAGGCCTGTTTCCTGAATACTCATCCCGTGACGTTGTAATTTATTGGAGGCTTATCAGTAAGGATCTCAGCTGGCGTTCTCCAGATGGCTGCATTCTGATAGTACAGGTACTGAGCTTACAGAACCTGGCAGTTCTGTCCAGGCTGGTGGTCAGCACGTGCCCTGTGTCTCCTTTCTCAAATCTCCTTGCTTTTACAGCCCTGACCTCCTCCTCCCCAGCATCGCTCTGCGGGCAAACATGCTCAGGAGGACTCAGGGGAATTCTTGTTGCTGCATTGAATTGCCTTCTTCAAGAAATGGAGTAACAATTTCCAGGGAGACGGGAGAATTGTGAAGCAGTCGCAGTGTTAAAACTCCTAGGCCCTGAAGCAGAATTTGTGTGAACATGACTTCAAGAGAAGCTCAGACTGCCTGGCCTGGTGGGTCAGTGGCGGGGAAGGGGGAGCAGGGAGACCCCCGGGAGGGCGACCCCCAGGCTGGCAGGCGCGAAGCCACAGGCAGATCCACCTCCTTCCCGGGTGGCGCTTGGAGTCCGTGCTGGGCCCTTGTCTGGCACACTGCTTGGCACATGTGAGACATTTCATAAGTACATGTTAAATGAGTAGACTGATGAAGTTGAGAATTAAGATGGAAATGGATGAGAAGAGTAGAACAGAGAGGTTCTGAAGAAAGAAAGAACCAGAATTAGTAACCTATAGGGAGGATGAGCAAATTAAAAAGCAGAGACATGACTTTGCCAACAAAAGTCTGTCTAGTCAAGGCTCTGGTTTTACCAGTGGTCATGTATGGATGTGAGAGTTGGACTATGAAGAAAGCTGAGTGCCGAAGAATTGATGCTTTTGAACTGTGGTGTTGGAGAAGACTCTTCAGAGTCCCTTGGAAGGCAAGGAGATCCAACCAGTCCATCCTAAAGGAGATCAGTCCTGGGTGTTCATTGGAAGGACTGATGTTGAAGTTGAAACTCCAATACTTTGGCCACCTCATGTGAAGGGCTGACTCATTTGGAAAGACCCTGATGCTGGGAAAGATTGAGGGCATGAGGAGAAGGGGATGACAGAGGATGAGATGGTTGGATGGCATCACCGACTCAATGGACATGAGTCAGGAGTTGGCGGTGGACAGGGAGGCCTGACATGCTGTAGTTCATGGGGTTGCAAAGAGTCGGACATGACTGAGCGACTGAACTGAACTGATGGAGGATGAGGGAGAAGAAAGATCCAAAATGAAATGATGATTTGGGTATGTTTATTTGTTTACTGAGGATCGGTAGGGAAAGGGCTTCCCAGGTGGCACTCGTGGTAAAGAACCCACCTACCTATGCTGGAGACATAAGAGACACAGGTTCAATCCCTGGGTTGGGAAGATCCCCTGAAGGTGGGCATGGCAACCCACTCTAGTATTCTTGCCTGGAGAATCCTATGGACAGAGGAGCCTGGTGGGCTACAGTCCATGGGGTCACAAAGAGTGGGACACAAACTGAAGCGACTGAGCATGCATGCATGCACAGCAGAGAAAAGCATTGGCAGTGCCCATTTGGACGTGGAGACTCCGCACTGCAGTCAGGGCATCCAGTTGAAGACGTGGTGCTGAAGGCTGGGGGTCTGCAGGCAGCAGTCACAGACATGGAGGTGATAGCTGCCGGAAGTGGGAGAGGTGAGCAGAGAGAGATGGGAAGAGTTGGACAGGAAACCAGTGTCATCAGATAGATGGTGGTGTTCGATGATGGCGATGGTGATGATGTCTTCATGGAGAGATGTGGGAAGCCTGGGCCAAGTGGAAAGGGAAGGGAAGAATTCCCTCATGCCCTTAAGAAACATACCAAGCTGTGCCCAGGGCTGATGGGCACATTCAGATTCATGTAACCCACTTCCACTCCAGAGCATTCCTGATGGGTTTCTGGGAAGGACAAACCCTTGTCTTCCTTAATTTGACTTGAGGGACTGAGGCTGCTGCATGTGCTGGGTGAGAGGGTATTGGGAGCTTTGGGTGGGTAAAAACGTAGAAGTCCAGTTTCAGTATTGTCCCAGTGCCCAGCAGTTTTGTGGAAGGTTAATTCTTCCCTCTTTTGGAAGAAACTGAGACTGTCCAAAGGGTCTCAGCTGCCTGCCCATCAGTCCCAGACCCAAAGGGATCCAGGCATCCATGAGCAGCCCACAAGCCGTGAGCTGACAAGAGCCGCCCCTCTCTCCCTTCCGCGCCCTTCCTGGTCCCTGTGTCTAGCTCATCAGCGCTTTCTCCTTCAGTGTCTGGCCCCAGCTTCTGCTTCTCACTCGGCCCAGCATCCCTCCCTGCAAAACCCAGCTCCTCCCCACCACATCACGTGAGTCCCTACGCTCAGAACCCCTCTGATTGGAAGTTACTGGGAATAATCTGTTCCACTTTTAAATTGATTTCTCACCCCTGCCAGTTAGGAATGCGTGACCCAGGAGAGGCAAGACAGGGCTAGGGGATTAAGAGGAACAAACGACTATGTATAAAGTAAGCTACAAGGCTATATCGTAGAGCACAGGGAATATAGCCAATATTTTAGGTTCAGTATAATCTATAAAAATATTGAATCAGTGTGCCACGCACTTGGAACTATTTTAAGTATTGTGAATCAACTATAATTAAAGAAAGCATGTCCCTCATAGGAAGTTGAGAAAGTATAGAAACATGTAAAAGAGACAGAAGAAAATAATAATAAATTATTGTTGTTGCTTAGTCTGTAAGTCGTGTTCCACTCTTTGGGACCCCATGGACTACAGCCCACCAAACTCCTCTGTCCAACAGATTTCCCAGGCAAGAAGACTGGAGTGGGTTGTCATTTCCTCCTGCAGGGATCTTCTCCACCCAGGGACTGAATCCACATGCCCTGCATTGCACGGTGGATTCTTTACCACTGGGCGACCAGGGAAGTCCCATCTGCCAGATCCTGGTTCACCCCCCTGCCCTTCCTGGCCTTCTTGCCTTTCCTCTCTGACCTTTAACCTGGCCTGCTTGCTTCCCTGACTCCCTCTTTCATGCAGAGAAGTTGATGACAAAAGTGAGAGGCCTCAGGAAGTTTATTTTACTAACTTTTTTCCAAATGTACTTATGAAAGTATATTTTGCAGTGTGTATGTATACATATATTATATACACAAATAGACTCATAGAATACATACTCTTCCACAAGTTGCCTTTTTTAACTTAATATACAGTGGGCATCTTTCCATATTAGCTTCTAAAGCTCAGCCTCCTTTTCATAGCCTCATAGGATTTATAAGGATGTATTTATGATAAGTTATTTAAATATGTTGCCTTTTTAGGTGTTCCCAGGCTTGTGTTTCTTTTTTTTTTTTTTTAATATTTTATTTATTTGACTGTGTCATGTCTTACTTGGCAGCACATGGTACTTCACTGCATTTGGGTTTCTGCTTTGCTGTATAAACAGTCCTTCACTGAACATCCTAGCGCACGGATCCTTGTGTTTGGTGACCGAACCTCTTTTAGGAGGCACCATCCTTGAGTAAGGGACCAGTGTCTTTAGGAGGAGGGCTTCTCAGTTGGTGCTAGTGGTAAGGAATACACCTACCAGTGAAGGGGACTCAGGTTCGATCCCTGAGTTGGGAAGAAGGAAATGGCAACCTACTCCAGTATTCTTGCATGGAAAATTCCACAGACAGAAGAGCCTGGAAGGCTACAGTTCATGGGGTTGCAAAGAGTCAAACATGACTTAGCAAGTGAACAACAGTTGACATCAAGCCGCTATGTGTTTGTGTTGCTAAAAGATCAACTAGCATAGAGAACTTATAAGGAAAAGCAAGAAGTCCCTAGACCATCCCTACCTCCTCCTTTCTCAATCTCTTTTTATCTAGACCATGACTTTTACAGCTCTTTGTTTTCCTAGAATTTAAAATTGCCTTTTGTTCTCCTGTCTGTATTTACCCTCAAGTGTTTTCAAGTTTTCAGTCATGCTAATAATTCCGTAGAGTTCCTCTTTCCCATCCGGGACCATCAGTCATCTTTCTCCAAACTAAAGTATCCTGCTGCCCCCCTGGGAGTTCTCTTAACACTTTTTGTTGTTTTCATCCTCAAGTAGTTTGCTAAGAAAGGATATAAAGGAAGTAACTGTTCTCAGTCTGAAATATCTGAACATGTCTTCACCTCCTGCTTCGTTGGCAGTTTGGCTGGGGATAGAAGTCCAGGTTGAAGTCATTTTCAGAAACAGTAACACATTGAGCCATTTCATTTTAGCATCCAGTATTTCTGGGAAAGGCTGCATACATTTCCTCGGAGGTGAGCACTTGGTAGCAAACAGTACGCAGTGTGTGTGTAGGTTAGGAGGGCACAGGGCTCCTGGTCGAGACTGCCTGCTTCCAGCCCAGCTGTGTTACTGTTTGCTCCTTAGGTGATGTCAGCATCCTTGTCTGTGGAACAGGACCGATCATAATACCTACTCAGAGGACTGTTGTAAGGATTGAAGAGAAAGAGAGCTTAGAAGAATTCCTGGCACATATTAGAGTTCCTGGGACTAATAGTCATATTTTTTCCTTATTCAAGCTTTTTATTTTCCTTTATTTTCAGTTTTCTGACATTTCACTAAATATGACCTGTACTAGGACACATCAGACATTTCATATCTGATATACTGAAATACTTGATGTGACCTAAGATGGGTTTTTTTTATTTTTTGATGTTTACTGAACTCAACACTTGATATTGCATTCAGTTTGACGATGTCCCTTTAGTATATCTGTTATATTTCTTTGCTAATTTCATTTCCTCCATTTTCTCTGTTCTCTCATTTTGGATATACTATTAGAGGTTGATTCCTAGATTGATTCTTTAAGGGTTTAACCATCTCTCTCAATTTCCTACATTGCCTTTTTTTTTTTAATTATTCATTTGGCTGCTCTAGGTCTTAGTTGTAACATGCAGCATCTTTTAGTTGCAGACTGTGGGATCTAGCTCCCCGACCAGGGGTTGAACCCAGGCCCCTTTTATTGGGAGTGGGGAGTCTTAGCCACTGGACCACCTGAAAGATTTCCTCATCTTTATTTTCCAATCCTTTAGGATAAGATTTTTTAATCAGAGTTTTTCCATCTCTAGAAACTCTGAATATTGTAATTAGCCTCCAATTAAAATAAATTAATTTTAAAAATTAAAAAAAATTAAAACTGGTGATTTTTCATATTTCTTAGCATCTTGTTCTCCTTTCACAGATGCTCCCCCTTTGTGGCTTTCTCTTAGGATGCTAATTAGAGGGTATTATTGTCGTTCTTTTCTGTCCCCTGAATTCTGTTTTCTGTTTGTTGTAAAGTATGTCTTTCTCTTTTGTGCTGAAGGTTTTCCTAATGATGATTGCTTATTTGTTCACATTTTTTGAACAAGGGAATTGCATGTTTGATAGGAGCTCTGTGTGTGTGGGCAGGATCTTTCAACTAACAGACTTCGCTTTGTGGCAAGCAGGTGGAAGCCTGGCCATGGTTCTGGGGATCCTGAAATGCCAGCACGTGGAGAACCTAAATATGGGGCATCACGTGTTCGCACTGCCCTGATGTTCCCCAGAGTTTATTCAGTTTTTTTTTTAAGAGAAAAATCCTATGTAATGTCACGTTATGTTTCAAACAGATCACTTCACAACTACCCAGGAAAGTAAATATTATCTCCATGTTTCAGAGGAACATATAAATATTATCTCAGTGTTTCAGAGGGATACATTCAGCCTTAGGTTAAATAAAACATCCAGGGTCTCGCAGCCAATGTGAAGTGAAGGGAGAATTAAACTCAAGTCTCTCTAACCCCAAAAGTCATATGCTCCTAACCACGAGAGACGGGTGGTTTTGGTGGTGCTTGGCTTACACCCCTCCCCCACAGATCGATCTTTGTTCTGGTCTTATACAGAAACTGGAGGATCTTAGTATTGAGAGAGTCACTTTGCTTTTTAGCCTTGATTCAGCCTTAATCTTTATCCTCAAGAGAATCAGCTAGATTCCCTGGATATTTGTTAAACTTGACTTTCTTGACAAAAAGAAAGGCTCTTGACTTGGCATTACCCTTTCAGGCCCTCTCCCACTGAAAATGCAAAGGGCATTGCACTTCGGCACCTCCTCTGAAGCTGAGGACTCCGTCGGGATTGTGGCAGCACCACCGTGTGTTGGGGTCCATGACAGAGCTCTCTGACGCCTGGGGCACTGCCTCTGCTCCAGACGGAAGTGGAGGTGCTCTGCTGCGGGACTGGCAGGGCCTTTCTCTCTTGACTTTTTAACGTCATCCAAAGTGAAAGTGAAAGTCGCTGAGTCGTGTCCGACTCTTTGCGACCCCATGGACCATGACAGTCCGTGGAATTCTCCAGGCCAGAATACTGAAGTGGGTAGCCATTCCCTTCTCCAGGGGATCTTCCCAACCCAGGGATTGAACCCGGGTCTCCCGCACTGCGGGAGGATACTTTACCAGCTGAGCTGCAGGGAAAGTCCAATGTTATCCAAGGTTACTGTGAATTAGAACTGAGTTTTCAACCATCCTCTAATTTTGAGGTTGCTTAGACTATCTGCTTTAGAGCCCTTGTCTGTGAAAAGAGAAACTAAGACTCATTCCAGGAACCATTTAGGGATGACCAGTGTCAGGTCATACAAGAAAAGTCTTGGGATTGTTTATTATGAAGCAAAGTGAACCAGTAACTCCTTGAATGAGCTTATTGAATCTTATTGTTTAATATAACTTGTCATTTTCTAGACAATCTGCATGCAGAAATCAGTGAGAGCATTCTCAACTAGAAGGTAGAAAACTTCTCCCTAGTATGTCGGTTTTTACAGTTGTGAGATATATATATCCTGTGTTTCTGTGTGTATATAGATATATATATATATCCTATAGATACATATATCCTATGTATATACATATATGTGTGTGTATATGTACACACACCCAACACACACCTCTTTAGAATCTGTTTTTTGATCTACAAAGGAGAGGTCTTTGTACTCATAGGAAAATAAACTTCTGGTTTACCTTTAAAAATCGATTTAAGCATACATCTTAAAAACAAGAATATTAACATTAAACATGTAAATGTGCATTTGAAAAGCAGTTTAAATATGCATTCTGGAAACAAAGTGAGTGGTAGTCAGCCTCCAAGAGGCTCTTCTGTGACCTCCTGGTATTCACACCCTTGGTGGGTAGTCAGTCCCCTCCCACACTGAATAGGACTGACTTGTATAATCTCTAGAGTGTTGAGGAAATAATAGTGTATGACTTCCAAAGCTCGACCACAAAAGATATCGTGACTTCTCCCTTACTTTCTGCTGGATCTCACTGTGGGGAAAACTAGATGTCTATTGAAAGTGAAAGTCACTCAGTCGTGTCTGACTCTTTGTGATCCTGTGAACTGTACAGTCCATGGAATTCTCCAGGCCAGAATACTGAGTGGGTAGCCTTTCCCTTCTCCAGGGGATCTTCCCAACCCAGGGATTGAACCCAGGTCTCCCGCATTGCAGGCGGATTCTTTATCATCTGAGCCACCAGGGAAGCCCAAAAACCTATTGGGGGCACTCAGATAGCCCTGTGACGAGGTCCACAGGGCAAGGAATTAAGGCTTCCCACCCACAGCCAAGAGAGCGAGCTGCTTGGAAGTGGATCTTCCAGCCCCGTCAGACATTCAGATGATTGCTGACTCAGCTCATATCTTGACAACAACAGTCTCATGAGAGAGCCCCCAAGCTAAAACTGTCTCACTGAGTCGAATCTGAGTTCTTAACCTATAGAAACTGGACGATAATAAACGTTTATTGTTGTTTTAAAACACTAAATTTGGGGGTTATTTGTAACACAGCACTAGATAATACAGTGAGTCACAGTAAACAAGATGAAGAAAATTCTGATATGTATTTGAAAATAAAAGGAACCCTTGTATTTATTCAAAACTCTTAACTTTTAGAACATATGGCTAAGTTCTCCTGATTAGGTAGAGCTGGTTTCACTCATTCTTCTCTGTGGATGTACACGTCCCCTCATTCATGCTTATCTATTCACTAGGCTGTAATTACACCTTTCCTGGGATAGTCATTGTCCACCATTGCTGAAAGAGTCCTTGGAGGTGGACAAGTGGAGAGGGAGGGAGAGGGAAATTCCTACTGATTGGCAGCAAACTACAGCTGAGAACAAGCTCCAGACCTTCTCGTCCACCAGTGGGCATCAGCCCAGTCATCTTCCAGTTCCTACTGATGCTTCTAGGGTTATCAGCCCTGCTTCTCCATGCCACTTTGCAGGAAGGAGACCCTCAGTGTTCAACCCTCATGGGCTGAAGCTGTGTTTTAAACTGCAGCTTGCAGTTTGGTAGGAAGCAAGCTTGGGTGCCCTCTGGTGGCCTTCTGACAAACTGTACCACCCAGACTTTTCTGGGCCCTTTATTTCTATGTTTTAATATTTACTGATTTATTTTTGGCTGCACTGGGTTTTCCTTGCTGTGGGTGGGCTTTCTTTAGTTGCAGAGAGTGGGGGCTACTCTCACCCCACTGTGGGGAGGTGTGTGGGCTTCTTATTGCAGTGGCTTCTCATTGCGGAGCACGGGCTCTAGGGCACCCGGGCTTCGGTAGTTGCAGCACATGGGCTCAGTAGTTCCCAGACTCTAGAGCACAGGTTCAATAATTGTGGTGCAGGGGCTTAGTTCCTCGTGGCATGTGGGATCTTCCCCAACCAGGGATTGAACCCTTGTCCCCTCCATTGCAAGGCAGGCTCTTAACCACAGGACCACCAGGGAAGCCCCTGGGCCCTTTATTTTTAAGCACCTTGGCCACACAGGAGTGGATTTAACCCATTTTCTATACATATATTATGTATACAGCAGCTGGAAGTGTGATTTTACCACATAGCTAAAAATCTTACCTCCATCCTTTTGTTTTTTTAAACCAGTTGCAGACATTTCTCATTCCTTTCCACATTTGTCTGCACCTTAGTGGTGAAACTAATGGGTTATGGTTATTGGTTGTATAAATTGTAATAAAATCATTGCCCAGTCTATCTCCTGGGAAGTCTTGGAGAAGTGGTTGCAAAACTGATTAAATTTTTCCTGAGTGCTAGAATAGCAATGGTTGACTCAACTTCTATTTTCATGCTTTCTGGTTTCAGAAGTGCCTGGCACAAGATTTCAGATATTAACTATCAATTTGTTTACCCTCCCCACCCTACACCCTTACCAAGTCATTATTTTTCCTGCTTTTGCCTTTTTTGATGAAAGGGTAGGAAAAATATGGGCAAAATACAATCAGAAGATACAAAAGGGTGATAACAGATATTGGTATGAAGAGCTTTACATAAGTAAAGACAATTCCGTGGTGAGGAACATGTGCTTTGCACAGTGATACTTAATATGTTGGGAAAGAACAAATTCATAATAAACATGCTAATCACTCTGACCATCTTAGAATGCCTACAGCATAAACTGACAACAGAATTAGACTGAACTTAATGTACCAGCAGCTCCGTTTCCTCTCATTTCCAAAGGAATGTTAGGTAGCTTTCTGCAAAGATGTATTTGGAAGCAAAAGCGACTTCTCTCTCTTCACTTAGCCTTCAGGCCTTTCAATTATGAGATGAGCAGCATCCATTTACTGTGTACCACCTGCCTTTTGTAAATGTTCACCTAAATGGTTTTTTATTAACACTTTATAACTCTACTGTTGCTAAGCAACAGGCCAAGTCCGGGCTCTTCTCCACCAGGCCATAAAAATGTCTGCTTAGTTTTGGTTCCGAAGGCAACTTGACTATATCAAAAAGGTGCTCTTCACGGTGGTTTTCCTCCTGACCTTCTCTTCTTTTTTTTTTTTTTTTTAATTACGCTGAACCTTTCCCAGCAGGGACTCCGCGAAGCTTCAACACAGCTCAGAGCCGCCGCCGCGCAGCAGGCGCCCCCTCCAGGCCACATCTCCCGGCATCGGCGGACTCGGGAGAGGGGAGAGAGGCAGGGCGGTTCAACTGCAAGCCCAATTGTCGGTTAGGAGTTCATTTTCACTCTCCCGAGCCAAAGAGAACAGCCGTTTGAATTATACAATGACTGCAGCTGCGGCGGCCCACACTCTGTAATCAGAGATGGTCACTGCTGGTCAGAGTGCCCGGAAAACGGGCTGGAGAGGAAGAGAAGGCGAGTAATGCTGACGGCTGCCTTTTTAAAAATCTGGACAAGTTTGAATACATTCTGCTAGGAAAAGGCAGTACAGGAGAAGCTAAAAGGTGGGGGCGTTTCCTGAGCAGCTTTTGTCTTCCTCTTAAAAGCAGTGGCGCAGAGCCAGCTGCGGTCCCCCGGGGACCACCGCGCCCTGCGTCTCCGTCTCCCCCTCCCTCCCCGACGTCCTCGCACCCTCAGCGAGAAACGCGCGTTCTGGACGAGGGAACGGCTCGGGAGTCTTCGGGCCCCAGCCCCTCTCCTTCCAGCCGAAGGGGCGCTGGCGTGGCATCGCGGGGCGGGGAGGAGGCAAGGCCGGGGCGCGCGGATCGTGGGGTCTGTGGCTGAGGCATTTCCCACGGCCGCCCGGCCCTCGGACAGAAGCGGTGCTCTTCCAGCGCCGTGGGTGTGGTTCTAAGCCCCGGTCTTGGAACTTTCTCCAGGATGATCGGCGGGCAGAGGGGAGAGGGCTTCAAACCGCAGGTTCCACGAATAGCCTCTTAAACCTTTGTGATTTCCTAAGAGATGAGAGCTTTAGGGGCAGCTTTTGTTCGACAGCTCTCAAAATAGCTCCAGGGGATAAAGGTGAACTGCGTTTTGGGTTTTGTTGCTGTTGTTTTGGTCTTGGCCGCCCTGCAGGACTTGCGGGAATCTTCGTTCCCCCACCAGATACTGAACCCGTGTCCTCAGCAGTCAAAGTGCGGGCCTCCTAACCACTGGACCAACAGGGAATTCCTGAACTGTGTTTCCGGTATTCATTATAAGTCGATTCCAACCGCACCTGACTTTACAGCAATGGGAATGACTTCTGTAAGCTTCCACAGGATGGGGGCTAGTTGCAGCGCAGGGAGGAGGGGGTTGGGGGGTGTTGGGGGGTGTTGGGAAGAGATGCAGTTGGAACTTTCAGCCTGCACGCCCACCCCCAGACCACCAGGAACCACCAGGGATAGAAGAGGGGCTGGAGGTTGAGTTCAGTCACCAGTGGCCAGGGACGCCATCAATTATGCCTATGTAGTAAAGCCTCCATAAAAGCCCCAGAGGACAGAGACTCCAGAAGCTTCCAGGTTGGGAACACATCCACATGCAGGGAGGTGGTGGCCCCAGAAGAAGGCATGGACGCTCTGTGCATCTTTCCCACATACCCTGCCTTAGGTGTCTCTTCCATCTGGCTGTTCCCAAATGACATTCTTCCTTGATATCGGTACTTCCTTGATATTGGTACTAGAATCTCCGTGAATACCAAAAGCCATGGATGCTCAAGCCCCTTATGTAAAATGGCCTGTATTTGTATATAACCTACACACATCCTCCCATATGTTTTATTCTTTGAAAGATATATATTTAAATATTTATTTACTTATTTATTTGGCCCCTGGGATCTTCAGATCGTCACGGTGGCACGTGGAATCTTTAGTTCTGGCATGCACACTCTTTTTTGTGGCATGTGGGACCCAGTTCCACAACCCAGGCCTCTTGCACTGAAAGTGGGGAGTCTTAGCCACGGGACCACCAGGGACAGTCCCCTCGCATATACTTTAAACCATCTCTGGATCACTTATAGTACTTAAAACAATATAAATGCCATGTAAATAGTAGCCAACATGCTATAAATTCAAGTTTTACTGTTTGGAACTTTCTGGATTCTTTTTGCTTTCTTGGATGCAGAAGCTATGATTATGGAGCACTGACTATAACCTTTTATATCCTTTTATAGCAAGCTGGTAATCTGAGAGAGTAAAATATTCTCCTGCTCTAGCTCTAGCAAATTAATCAAACCCAAAGTGGGGTGGTGGTGATGGAACCTCTGATTTATAGCCAGTCAGTGACCTGCACCAGTGCTTGGCATCCAAAGTGGTGGGGGGAGCAACCTTGTAGGACGGAGCCCTTAACCTTTGGAATCCGATGCTTTCTCCAGGTAGATTGTGTCAGAAATGGGTTGAATGGCAGGACACCCAACGGGTGTTGCGAAATTGCTTAGAGAGAGGAAAAACCTACACACATCTAGCAGCAAGAGTATCAGAGGTGAAGTATAGTACTGAGGGTAAAAGAGACACACAGGAGTGTTTTTCCTTCCAGTTTTTTAATTCACTTTTCTATGAATTCATGTTGATTATATTTTATAAAGTTACTGGTTTATGACAGATTGGAAATGTAAAGAAATCAGCCCTTTACCTGAGATGGTTTGGTCAGCACTGGACTAGAGTCAGAACAACGCAAAGCAAGGTTTTTGTTTGATAGTTTATGACAGATTACTGGGGAAAGGAGAGAGGGGGAGAGCGTGCACACACACTGATTCAAAGTTCGCTGCTATGGAAGTTGTGATTTGCCCAAGGTGTGGAAATGTGGAAGGAGTGTGAGCAGCAAGGGTGAGCGGGACTTAAAGTGTCAATTTAATGATAGTGCTATAGGCTTCAGACTCTTGCCGTCCACCCAGGACCTTGTACTATATTCAGATTAAAGTCTCAGCTGCTATTAAATAAATGAAGAACAAAATAATGGGGGGGAAATCGAAGCTTTGTTTTTCTAACGCTAACTTTCTGCTATAACCTGGAAGGTTATAGCTACTTTCAGATTTTTAAAAGAAATTGTTTATACACAAGGGAAATGTTTCAAAGAAATCTAAGAAAGAGAAGGAGAGGCTGATGTAACAAGACACTGCAGGGGAGCGTCACTGTGTAATAACTCCCATGTGGGATGGGTGACAGGTTTTGGGCTGTGTGCCTGACAACCGCCATGTCGTTATATAATAACAGACACCCTCCTCCAGGCCTCCCTGCCTTCACCGAAATCCACAGCTACTGTGACTGCTCAGAACTCACTGAGAAACAGGCGTCCAGACACATTCCCAAGGCGAAACGACGATCAGTTAAAAAAAAAAAAGACAATCCTTGTAACACAGGGAGCAGATGATCTTCTTGAAGACAGGAAAACCGTACCTCGGGTCTCCTCATCTGCCCGGGTCCAGGCTCACTGCTCTGTAGCTAAGATTTTGAGATTCTGACCCATGTTATGTGAAATTACAACACGTGTGTTAAAAAACATTTCAATCTATAAAAGATGGTACAAATATGAGGAAGGTATTTGATGCTCCCTAACTGATGATGTAAAAAGCTTCTGTGTGCTTTTTTCACTGCTCGCCCCAGTGTTACCTGCAGACTCCCAACACCCAGCCACAACACCACCACCACCAAGGTGGTCTCTTCACACTCGAGTCCGGAATTAGATGCGCTGAGCTATGGGCATGTGCTGCTAGCTAGCATGGCATAGCCAGCTGACACCTTATACGTGAACTGGCTTCCTTGGTGGCACTGTTAGCTGTTGGACATCAGATTATGCTAAATTTCACCCCCCAATAAGCATGCCCAGGAGATCCAACATTTGAATAATAAAAAATTCAGAAAGTGAGAACTGAGAAAGTGGAAGGAAAAATACTTTTTTTTTTTTTTCAAGAAAATCCCTAAGAAATTAAAAACATTTAAAAAAAAGAAATTAAAAACATATCCAAGTTAAAATGACTAAGTGTCAGCCACGTACAAAGACACTTACCAAGGAAATTCAGAACACCAAGAACAAAGAGAAGATCCTAAAAACTGCAAGAGAAGAGAATAAGGAGTTGACATGCAAAGAAGTGACGATTAGAATGGTGACTTCTCAGTTGTAACACTGGAAGCTAGAAGACAGTGGATTTCTGGACAATGTCAAAAATCTGACAGATGATTCTTCCCAGTCTAGAAGTCCATACTTAGCCAAATTATCAATCATCAAATGGGAGAGGAGAGTACCCTTTGAAATAAGGGTATTTTATGCAAGTAAAGTCTCAAAAAATTGTAACCTCCCAATAAGCCATAAAAGAGCTACCTCACCAAGACAGAATTTGGGTGTGTAGTGGAGGGAATCCAGGCTGAGGGGAGAGGTCTCCACGTGCCCACAGGCAACAGGCGTGGACACTAGTCTGGACTGGAGCAGGACGGAAACAAGTCTCCACCAGGGAGCCCTCCCAGAAAAAAAAAAAAAAAAAAGTGGCCTAGTAGGTCCTGGAGCACTTAGAGTTTTGAGAGGAAGTTTACATTTCTTGCAGAGAGCTTAAAGGATGTATTAGTGATGACCTCCTAGAAAGCAAAGCAGCAGGGAATGTGAGAATTGTTAACTCCAGCAAAAATTAAAGAAATGTTATTATATGGCTCCATTTGGAAAAAATACATAGCCATATCATGATTTGTTTTTTGCTTTTTCTTTTTGGCTGCCCCAGATCTTAGTTGTGGCATGCGAGATCCACTTCCCCAACTAGGGATCAAACCTGGGTCCCCTGCATTGGGAGCATGGAGTCAACCATTGGACCCCCAGGGAAGCCCCTCAAGATTGTTAATTTAACTAAATTGTGAGATAATTGTATGGGAATATGGAGAGGGAGTGAAGACAGAGGTCAGATGAGAGTCGGGGACAGCAAGAAAGCTCAATCCTCATCTTCCAAGGAGGAAGTCAAAAGACAGTATCTAAACTCTGAAAAATCAAGAAACAGGAGTTGAGCAGCCGGCAGTTCAGGGTTAGGACTCCACACTTCCCCTGTAGGGGGCGCAGGTTCGATCCCCGCCAGGGAACTAGGATGCTGCATGCCAAAAAAAAATAAAAGATACTGAGGGAACAGCTCATGAAGGACTTCCTAGGACACTGTAAACACGTAGGCTTTTCACTCTGGGAGATTTGTGAAGCCACCAGAGGATTTTAAGCAAAGAAGGGGATGACCCGAGTTGTTCTAGAAAGATCAAGTGTTAAGATTAAACTGTAGATTGGTCAGTTTGGAAGCAGGGAAGTCAGTCAGCAGGCTCCTACGGTTATCCAGTCAAGGGCTTGGATCAAGCCGGTAACCATGGAGGTAGTGAAAAGCAGACAGGTTTCAGATATATTTTGAAGGTAGAGTCCCTGGGATTTGCTAATAAACTGGATGTAGAATGTGAAAGAAAGAAAAGTCAAAGATGAAGCCAAGGTTTCAGGCTGAACCACTGGAAAGATGAAGTTGTTCATTTGTTGAGATAGGGAAGGCTGTGGTTACAGGAGGCTGTGGGGGTGCTATTGCTGGGTAGGTGGTTGGATATGGGAGCCTGAAATTCCAGGCAGAAGACATGACTGGTGGTATAAATGTGGGAATCGTAGTTCTAATGATCAGAATCATTCCTTTGTCTTCTCCTGAAAGTGAAAGTGTTAGTCACTCAGCCGTGTCCAACTCTTTTGTGACCCCCATGGACTGTAACCAACCAGGCTCCTCTGTCCATGGGATTCTCCAGGCAAGATTACTGGAGTGGGTTGCCATGCCCCTCTCCAGAGGATCTTCCTGACCCAGGGATCTGGGTCTCCCACATTGCAGGCAGGTTCTTTACCATCTGAGCCAGCAGGGAAGCCTTGTCTTCTCCTGAAACAGTAAACAATTACCAAAATAAGGCTGCAGAATAAACTAACCCCAAACTTAGTGGCCTAAAGCAACCACCATCTGCTTAGCTTAAGCTTCTGTAGATCAGCAGTTTCAGCCGAGCTTAGCTGGGCGATTCTGGTCTTGTTTCATTTTGGCCAGGCTTTCTCGTGCATCTGCGTCAGCTGGCTGGTCAGCTGGCAGTTCTGGGATGATCTCGGCTGCAAGGACTCACCGCTCCTCTGCTTGGTCCCTCATCCTCCTGCAGCCAGGCCAGGATGGTTCTGGTGGAGGCAGAGCTCCCAGAGAATAGAAGTGCTCAAGGCCTCAGGAAGCCTAAACTTAGTCTTGCCACACTGACGCTTCTGCCAGTCTCCTTGTCAAAGCAAATCCCAAGGCTGGAGGTGGAGAGGCAGGCAATAGACTTCATCTCTTGATGGAAGGAGTTACCAAGTCACAAAGGCATGGGTCCAGAAGGACCAGCGGGGCCATCATTCATTCAATTTACCACGTCTCAACTCTAAAATGTTTTAATACTGGGGTGGGTTGCCATTTCCTACTCCAGGAGAGCTTCCCCCACTCAGGGATCACATCCACGTCTCTTGCATCACCTGCGTTGGCAGGCAGATTCTTTACCACTGGTGCCACCTGGGAAGCTGTTTTCAACTCAACCAGGTATATATGTATATATACATTGGTCTCACTGTGCAGCATGCAGAATCCTGGTACCCTGACCAAGAATCAAACCTGTGCCCCCTGAAGTGGAAGCGTGGAGTCCTAACCACTGTACCACCAGGGAAATCTCCAACCCAGCCATATTGAAGTTTGGAGTTGTCTTTTCTCTCTAAGAAGGACTTTAAAAAGATCTGCCTATGACAGACAGGAAATAAGTGAAGTTGGTCCAGTTTTTGGCTCCAGCTAGAATCTCAGTGGGAGGGAGACAGGGTCCAAGAATATCAGGACACAGTGAAGTGGGAACATCTATTTTAAGGACCCAAGCATGAAGAGGAGGGAAACGATACTTTGCAACCACATCAGGAGGCCTGCAGAAGCCATCAGCCACAGGCTGGGACTTCCCTGGTGGTCCAGTGGTTCAGAATCCACCTGGCAATGCAAGGGATGTGGGTTTGATCCCTGATCTGGCAACTAAGACCCCACATGCTGAGGAAAGACTCAGCCCATGAGCCACAATTAGAGAGTCTCTGCGCTGCAACAAAAGATCCCACATGCTGCAGCTAAAACCCGATGCAGCCCAATAAATAATTACTTTAAAAAGCACAGGCTGAAAGACCCCACATATTGTCCATACTTTCACACAGCCCCTTGCCTCTAGGAAGGGATGTGTGTAAAACATTCCAGAATGATATCCAGTTTTGCCACTTTAATCATCCCATAAAACCTTATTAGCAGGTCATGTCAGTGCCTGATAGCCTGGTGAAAATTCCTCGTTTTTCCTGTCATAAACCCTTCTTTCTGCAGCAATCTAAGCCTAAATCTTCTTTGATCACAGATTCTCAGAAGGGAGAGGATGATAGTATTGGTTGCTTGGATATCTTTAGCATCAGCCAACTAGGTGTTCCTTCTCCATGTAGACAAAAACAGAATCAGTCTAAGAAAGAACTGGAAAGTTTTATTCAAGCCAAATTTGAGGATTATAATCCAGGAAGAGATTCTCAGAAAGCTCCAAGAACCGTTCTGCTCATTAGAAGTCAAGATGCAGTTCACATAAGCTTTTCAAGACAGAGGACCGTGCATCAAATCGACGTATTATTGACAGTTTACACGATCCAGATCTAATCGCCATCGAGGTGGGTCACGTGACCCCTTGGAAGATCAGGAAGGAATGTTATCTTTTAAGGCGTTGTCTTGTGTTGATGCTAGGAGAACATTGTTCTTTACGGTCACAGGTATTTCTGTGGATGGTAGAGGTTTGGTCCATGCACAAGGCAGATGCACAGTGCGCAGTAGGGGGAAGAGAGGGGGCCAAAGGGCAGAGATCTTTTATGTTTAAATTTTCCTTGTCTTGCCATAGAATATCAATTTTATTTCACATCCTAATCCTGTCAACGAAAAAATTAATCAGTCAGTCAAAAAAGAAATGGAAATTCATTTTACTAAAGCCAAACCAAGGATTAGGACAAGGAAACAACCTCTCAGAAAGTTCTGAGGACTGTTCTGCCTGTTAGAGGTCAAGTTATACAAGCTTTTGAGACAGAGGGCTGTACGCGTTATAGACCATTTACACAATCCAGATTAACTACAGAGTGAGTATTGGGTCAGGGGTCCTTGTGGCCCCTTACAAGACTAAGAAAGAAGGTTATCTCCTAAGGAGTTGTGAACTTTGTTGAGATTAGGAAGGAAGGTTATCTGCCGAGGAGGTCTGGTTAATGTAAAAGCACGCACACACGAAAGGAGAGGGAGGAGGCCCGAAGAGGCAGAGGGCGGTTTTATGTTTAAATTCTTCTCATCTTGCCATGAAATACGAATCTTATTCCTTCAGTCCTTGGACACATATTTTCCACCCTCCACTCCGTGGCCAGGCATCTGCGGGAAGGACTGTGACCTGGGTTTCCGGCCCCAGGTACAACAGCACGGCTTTCAGGAACAGAAACTGTTTCAGAAACCGACCAAAAGCGAAGGCAACACCCTACAAGATTAAAACCAGCTTTGCATGTTTAATGTTCTGTTTTGGAAATAAGAAGAACACGAACACACAGAGGAAAGATTCATACAGTACAAGAAGATGCTAGGCTCACCGCTCCCCCCTTTTCCCTTTGGCGGCACCATGTGGCTTGTGAGATCTTAGATCCCCCACAAGGGATCAAACCGCACCCAAGGCAGTGAAAGTACTGAGTCTTAACCACTGGAATCCCCACTTTACCCATTTTATTTATTTTTTTTGCCTCACCACGCAGCAGGTGGAACTTCCCTGACCAGGGATCGAACGCTCGCCCCTTGCAGTGAAAGCTCAGAGTCGTAACCACTGGACCTAAGCACCAGACTGCCAGGGAAGTCCCAGCTCACCCATTTTAAAGTGACATCTAATGGCTTGTTAATGCTGAACGAGAATCTTAGAGTGACTCAGGCAAGTTTGAATAAAGAATCAATGGCCTAAGGGCTCAGGAAGTGTAGATGTATAGAAGATGGGAAGACCTAATCGCCTCATCTTGGACCACTGCTCTGTGGCTTTGGGGGTCTGGGCCAGTCCACTGGAGTCAGGACTCATGGCTCCCCATCCAGGCTCTAGTCCACAGACCTGTGTTGTCAGCTGTCTCTCAAACTGCTGAATGCATGATGGCAAGGAGATTTTGAGTGAAAATAAGTTTTGAGGACAGTGGCCAGGTAGTAGGTAATGCCCATGAACTAAAACATATTTTTGAAACATTTTGTCAGGGCTATCTAAAAGAGAATGTGGGGGAAAAAAAAATAAAAGAGAATGTGGGGACTTCCCTGGCTGTCCAGTGGTTAAGACTTCACCTTCCAGTACAGGGGTTGCAGGTTCAATCCCTGGCCTGGGAGCTAGGATCCCAGGTGCCTTGTGACCAAAAACAAAACAAAACAAAACAAAACAAAAAAACAAATGTAAAACAGAAGCAATATTCTAACAAACTCAATAAAGACTAAAAATTTAAAAAAAAATTTACGGAGACTGTGAACAGGCATCCCATATTTTGCACCTGATTCACAGTAGAGACCAGTGTATAAGAATTTCCTGGGACCTCCCAGGTGGTCAAATGGTTAGGACTCCTTGCTTTAACTGCCAAGGGCACAGGTCCAATCCCTGGTTGGGACATTTGGCATGACAAAAAAAAAAATAATAATAATAATTTCTCATGGTAAAGAGACTCCTATGACATCCTTCATTTATTGAACCATTTATTGAACCAGATTATTAGCCTGCATTTTCTAGAGGAAGATACTAAGGCCTGGAGAAGTTAAGATGCTGCAGTTCTCACAGTTAGTACACGTTGGGGTTTCAGTTAGAACCCAGATTTCAAGACTTCACCTCCGCGCTGTGCTCATCCTACATGCTTTCTTCCAGAATTTGAAATAATGACTTTTTCCTTATGTTTGCCAAATGAATGCAAAATGGTATCATCTTCCATGTACTTTAGCAGGCCTAAAATGGAATTTCAGAAAAAAGAATATGGAAGGAAACCACATATGGCAGGAATCAGATGCTGAAACATCTGGTGTGCAAAGCGAGAAAACAGTGTCACAATGTGTTAATAAGTTTCCTGCCCGTGCAGCAGCACCCACGTCTGTGGGGGGGCACATCTGAAAGACAGGAGTTTCAGCTAGTAGAAAGTCCAGCCCAACATGAGTTACGTGTGTACTATTGTAAACTGCCCCCACCCCCCAAAAATGTAAGTTTAAGTGCATTAAAATGTTAACATAGCCTGTGGAAAATGAAGCCAAGCCACCTGCAGAAATGCAAGGCTCTCGGGCTGTTGGCCAAGAGGACTGTAGGTTGAGGGCCCTTAGCACTGAAGGGGGAGCATTTGTTGACTTCTCTCTTATTTATGTATTATGTATCATTTTTGGTTGCGCTGGGTCTTCCTTGCTGTGGGAGGGCTTTCTCTAGTTGCAGCAAGCAGGAGCTACTCTTCATTGCAGCGCTTGGCTTCTCCTTGTGGTAGCTTCTCTTGCTGCAGGGCACAGGGCTCGAGGCTAGCAGACTTCAGTAGTGTAGCTGCAGACTTAGTCGCTCTGTGGCATGTGGAATCCTCCCGGACCAGGGATCGAACCCATGTCCCCTGAATTGGCAGGCGGATTCTTATCCACTGTACCACCAGGGAAGTCCTCTTTTTTTTTTTTTAAAATATTTATTTTTTTACTTGGCTCTGCCAGGTGTTGGTTGTGACATGCAGGATCTTTAGTTGTGACATGTGAACTCTTGGTTGTGGCATGTGGGATCTAGTTCCAGGGATCTAACCCAGGCCCCCTCATTGGGAGGGAGGAGTCTTAGCCACTGGGCCACCAGGCAAGTCCCCATCTGTTGACTTTTGAGACTTCTTTCTACTCTGGTGCTTTTGTTCCTGCAAGAGGGTGGGAACTGTGAACTAGCTATGCTGGTTGTTTGCTGTTTGGTTATCTAGTGAAGTCATTCCCTGCCCATAGTTCCTGCTATAAGACTGGGTCTTCAGCCCCAAGCTGGTGACAGAATCTCCAGAGGGACTTTTTAAATGTAGACATTCTGATTCAGTGGGTGTGGTGTGGGGCTCAGCTTGCAAAACATTGAATTCGTTTAATGAATAACACATTCACATGAATGAAAGGTTACAAAAAGTCCACAGCAAGGAGTCTCCTTCCTGGAGTGTTTCCCATTTCCTTCCAGAGATTTCCTATCTTTGTGTATCCTTTGTGTGCTAAGTCGCTTCAGTTGTGTCTGACTCTTTGCGACCCTGTGGCCTGTAGCCCACCAAGTTCCTCTATCCATGGGATTCTCCAGGCAAGAATACTGGAGTGGGTTGCCATTTCCTTCTCCAGGGGATCTTCCTGACCCAGGGGTCGAACCCGTGTCTCTTAATAGTCTCCTGCATTGGCAAGCAGGTACTTTACCACTAGTACCACCTGGGAAGTCCTTTGTATCCTTTAGAGACATTCTATGCCCATACTAGCAAATAAGCTTTTTTTTTTTTTTCCTGAACACACTGTTCTGTACTTTGCTTTTTCACACAAAAATATTTTTGAGGATTATTTCATAGCAGTACATGAAGACTTCTTCATTCTTATGATTGCATATTATTTCAATAAACAAATATTTCAATCTGCACAACACCTGCTGTGGTCTGCATTCCCAAAATTCATCTGTAGAAATTCTAACCTCCAGTATGATGCTATTAGGAATGGGGCCATTGAGAAGTGATTAAGTCATAAGGGTGGACCCCTCATGAATGGGATTAGTGTCCTTACAAGAGACCCCAGAAAGCTCCCTCACCATCTTCTACCACGTGAGGACACAGTGAGAAGATGGCCATCTCCAAACCAGGAAGTGGGCCCTCACCAGAACCCGATTATGCTCCAGGCTCCAGAACTATGAGAAACATCTGTGCTGTTCAAGCCACCCAGTTTATGGTACTTTGTTGTAGGAGCCCAGGTGGACTGAGACAATGCCATAATTTATTCAAATAGCCCTCCATCACTATCACAAGTGATACCTCAAAGAACAACTTTCTATATGCACTAATCCATTTGCAGTGATTATATAAGTAGAATAAATTCCTAGGAAGGAAGGTCATGGTCAGTGGTTATGTGCATTTGTGATGTGATGTGTTAGTTTCAGGGGTGCTTGTTTCTGTTCTGTGCAGCCTCCACAACAGAGGGATAGCAAAGTGTTCTATCTCTGCAACCTGATGGGTCAGAAAGAATTTTTGTTGCTGTTGTTTAGTCTCTAGGTTGTGTCCAACTCTTTTGTGCCCCTATGGACTATAGCCCACCAGGCTCCTCTGTCCATGGGATTTTATAGCCAAGAATACTGGAGTGGATTGCCATGTCCTTCTCCAGGGGATCTTCCTCACCCAGGGATCAAACCTGCATCTCCTGCATTGGCAATTGGGTTCTTTACTACTGAGCCACCAAAGAAGCCCGTCAGAAATAATGTCAGAGTGCAGTTCTTACTTGTATTGCTTGTATTCTGAGTGAGGAGGAGCCTCTTTTCTGTGAACCCTCTGATTATACTCCTTGCCAACTTTCCTTATAGAGTTGCTGTTCTTTTTCTTATCAGTTTTGGAAAACAATTCTTCAAGAATTTCTCACATTCCAGTATGGTCTGGGTCTTCTGAGAAAAAGGCATATTTGGGTGTTTTGGTTTTTTTTTTAATTGAAGTTTAGTTGATTTACAGTGTTGTGTTAGTTTCAGGTATACAACAAAAATGATTCAAATATATTTTGTTCTTCTTCATATTTTTCCGTAGGGTTTATTACAAAATACTAAATACAGTTGCTGTGCTATATAGTAGGAGTTTGTGGTTTATCTCTTTTGTGTATGGTACATTGCATCTGCTAATCCCAAACTCCTGATTTATCCCTCCTCCTCCCCTTTCCCCTTTGGTAACCATAAGTTTGTTTACTATGTTTGTGAGCTTGTTTCTGTTTTGTATATAAGTTCATTTGTACTATCTTTTAGATTCCTCATATAATTGAAATCATACAATGTCTGTCTTTGTCTGACTTACTTCACTCAGTATTATAATCTCTAGGTCTATCCATGTTGCTGCAAATGGCATTGTTTCATTCTTTTTATGACTGAGTAGTTCAGCAGCGGCCACAGGACTGGAAAAGGTCAGTTTTCATTCCAATTCCAAAGAAACACAACGCCAAAGAATGCTCAAACTACTGCACAATTGTACTCATCTCACACACTAGTAAAGTAATGCTCAAAATTCTCCAAGCCAGGCTTCAGCAATACGTGAACCGTGAACTTCCAGGTGTTCAAGCTGGTTTTAGAAAAGGCAGAGGAACCAGAGATCAAATTGCCAATATCCGCTGGATCATCAAAAAAGCAAGAGAATTCCAGAAAAACATCTATTTCTGCTTTATTGACTATGCCAAAGCCTTTGACTATGTGGATCACAATAAACTGTGGAAAACTCTGAAAGAGATGGGAATACCAGACCACGTGACCTGCCTCCTGAGAAATCTGTATGCAGGTCAGGAAGCAACAGTTAGAACTGGACATGGAACAACAGACTGGTTCCAAATAGGAAAAGGAGTACATCAAGGCTGTATATTGTCACCCTGCTTATTTAACTTATATGCAGAGTACATCATGAGAAATGCTGGGCTGGATGAAGCACAAGTTGGAATCAAGATTGCTGGGAGAAATATCAATAACCTCAGATATGCAGATGACACTACCCTTGTGGCAGAAAATGAAGAAGAACTAAAGAGCCTCGATGAAAGTGAAAGAGGAGAGTGAAAAAGTTGGCTTAAAGCTCAACATTCAGAAAACTAAGATCATGGCATCTGGTCCCATCACTTCATGGCAAATAGATGGGGAAACAGTGGCTGACTTTATTTTTCTGGGCTCCAAAATCACTGCAGATTGTGACTGCAGCCATGAAATTAAAAGACGCTTACTCCTTGGAAGGAAAGTTATGACCAACCTAGATAGCATATTTAAAAGCAGAGACATTACTTTGCCAACAAGGGTCCATCTGGTCAAGGCTATGGTTTTTCCACTAGTCATGTATGGATGTGAGAGTTGGACTATCAAGAAAGCTGAGTGCCGAAGAATTGATGCTTTTGAACTGTGGTGTTGGAGAAGACTCTTGAGAGTCCCTTGGACTGCAAGGAGATCCAACCAGTCCATCCTAAAGGAGATCAGTCCTGGGTGTTCATTGGAAGGACTGATGTTGAAAGCTGAAACTCCAATAATTTGGCCACCTGATGCAAAGAGCTGACTCATCTGAAAAGACCCTGATGCTGGGAAAGATTGAAGGCATGAGGAGAAGGGGACGACAGAGGATGAGATGGTTGGATGGCATCACTGACTCAATGGACATGAGTTTGAGTAAACTCCGGGAGTTGGTGATGGACAGGGAGGCCTGGTGTGCTGTGGTCCATGGGGTTGCGAAGAGTTGGACACGACTGAGCAAGTGGACTGAACTGAGTATTCCATTGTGTGTGTGTGTGTGCCTCTGTGTGTATACATACATGGATAAATTGATAGATAGATAGACCACATCTTTTTGATCCATTTATCTGTTGATGGAGTTTTACTTTGCTTCCATGTCTTGGCTATTGTAAATAGTGCTGCTATGAACATTGGAGTACATGTATCTTTTTGAATTCGAGTTTTCTTTGCTATATGCCCAGGAATGGGATTCCTAGATCATATAGTAACTCTATTGTTAGATTTCTAAGGAACTGCCATATGTGCTGTGTTGTGCTTAGTCGCTCTGCTGATGCTGCTGCTGCTAAGTCGCTTCAGTCGTGTCCGACTCTGTGCAGCCCCATAGACGGCAGCCCACCAGGCTCCCCCGTCCCTGGGATTCTCCAGTGTTCTGGAGTGTCCAGTGTCCACGGGATTCTCCAGTGTTCTCCAGGCAAGAACACTGGAGTGGGTTGCCGTTTCCTTCTCCAATGCGTGAAAGTGAAGTCGCTCAGTCATGTCCGACTCTGTGCAAAAGTGAAGTCGCTCAGTTGTGTCCAAAACTTGGCGACCCCCATGGACTCTAACCCGCCAGGCTCCTCTGTCCTTGGGGATTCTCCAGGCAAGAATACTGGAGTGGGTTGCCATGCCCTCCTTCAGGGGCTCTTCTCAACCCAGGGATCGAACCCAGGCCTCCCACATTGCAGGCAGATTCTTTACAATCTGAGCCACCAGGGAAGGCCCAGGAACTGCCACACTGTTCTCTGTATTAGCTGCACCAGTTTGCATTCCCCACCAGAAGTGTAGGAGGATTCCTTTTTCTCAACACTCTCTCCAGCATTTATCATTTGTAGACTTTTTAATGATGGCCATTCCGACCAGTTTGAGGTGATACCTCATTATAGTTTTTACTTGCATTTCTATAATTAGTGATGTTGAGCACCTTTTCATGTGCCTGTTGAAGATCTGTATGTCTTCTTTGGAAAAATGTCTATTTAGGTCTTCGGACTATTTTTTGATTTTTTTTTTAAATTATTGAGTTATATGAGCTGTTTGTGTATTTTAGAAACTAATCCCTTGTCTATCACATTGTTTGCAAATATTTTCTCCCAGTCCATAGGTTGTTATATTTTCATTTTGTTTATGGTTTCCTTTGCTGTGCAAAAACTTTTGAGTTTAATTAGGTCTCAATTTGTCTATTTTTGCTTTTATTTTTATTGCCTTGGGAGACTGATCTAAGAAAACATCGGTATAATTTATGTCAGAAAATGGTGAACCTTTGTTTTATTCTAGGAGTTTCATGGTGTCATGTCTTACATTTAAGTCTTTAAGCCATTTTGAGTTTATTTTTGTGTATCATGTGAGAGAGTGTTCTAATGATTTACATGATTTACATGAGGCTTTTCTGAACACCACTTGCTGAAGAGTCTGTCTTCTCCATTGTATATTCTTGCCGCCTTTGTTGGAGATCAACTGACCATAGATGTGTGGGCTTATTTCTGTTTTTTTTTTTTTTTTAAATTCTGTTCCATTGATCCATATGTCTGTTTTTGTGCCATTTCCATGCTGTTTTGATTACTGTAGCTTTATAGCATTGTCTAGGAGGGTTATGCCTCCAGCTGTGTTCCTTCTGCTCATGATTACTTTGGCAGTTCTGCATCTTTTATGGTTCTATATAAATTTTAGGATTATGTGTTCTAGTTCTGTGAAAAATGTCATGGGTAATTTGATAGAGATCACATTAAATCTGTAGATTACTTTGCAAATTTGAAGATAATTCAGAGAAATGGAAAGCTATTTTGGGTAGTATGGCCATTTTAACACAATTAATTCTTCCAATCTCCAAGAGCATAAGATAGCTTTCCATTTCTCTGAATTATCTTCAAATTTGCAAAGAATATATTTAAATTATAGACATCCTCGGAATCTAGAGACAGCATATCCCTCTGAAGAGATTTGAAGATGTAGCTCCTCAGAGATACCTTAAACTAGAGATATCTTCCCATTTCCTGCAGAGATTTGCCTACATTCCAGGTATGTGAGTAATGTGCTTATCCACAGGGAAGGATGGGGCGATATGTTCGTAGCCTTGTAAGGTCCTAATTTCTGCTGTGGTGCACCCCACTGCAAGCGCTGGGACCATCTGGCCCTCACCACATCACTCTGTTGGGGGTGGGGGATGGGACCCAGTGCAAGGTGCTGCTCTGGCCACTGTTTTTGCTGTGAGTGGTAAACTGTTATCTCTGACCTAGAGGTCTTGTGTCTTTTTAAGTATTTTATTTATTTACTTGGCTATGCTGAATCTTAGTTACAGCATGCAAACTCTTATTTGCAGCATGTGAAATCTAGTTCCTGACCAGGGATCAAACCTGGGCCCTTGCATTGTGAGTGCAGAGTCTTAGCTGCTGGACCACCAGGGAAGTCTTTTCATAAAATGTACATGGAACTGTGGTAGGCTAACTTGTTAGCTTGAAAATAGGGTAAGATTCTTTTCAGTTTCCAACTTAATATGTAGAAACTCCTCTGTCCATAATGTGGCGTGCAAAGAGTTTCATCTGTATTTCAAATAATCATACCAGGTAATTCTGAAGCAGGGATTAGACAAGGGTGCTACAGTTTTCAAGACTCAGCAAAATGCACATCTCCCACTGTGGAATCACACATGGGACATAACTTGAGAATCCAGAATGGGATAAGAAAAAGCCCGTCATGCAGTAGCCAATACAAAGAGCATAACCGTTAATTCTAGACACTAGGGGAAGCTAAGCATTTACACATGTGAGGTGCTCTGAAAAAGAAATATTTCACCATTAAGACAGAAGAGAAGCATTTTGCATTCTTTGCAATTAGGTACCTTCACCTTTGACTCCATTAGGGACTGCTGGGACCAGTGGCTTGTGACGAAAGCACTTCAGGAAGAAGATACTGCTCTCCTACAGACCACACATTCTGGTCTGGTTATCCACTTTTCCAAACTTAGAGACTGCATTTGAAAACAGGAGCCACACAGGGACATGTGGCTCAGAACACTCAGGGACTGGTGAAAGCTCACTATTTACTCCATCAGCAAATCTGGACGGAATGCCACCGGCAAAGAAGGGAGACTGGCAAAACCCCCGCCTTGATTTCAGGAATAACAGTGATGCAGAGACAAGGGATTCAGTGACTTCAGTAAAGTGGAGGACAGTTACCACACTGGAGCACTGAGGGTGGATGGAATGGTTGGAGGAATCAATAAACTCTTCCAAGATAAAATGCAGTGCAGTCTTCGAGAAAAGAAGACTTCAGTGCAGAGGGTCAGAATCACGCCACCTGCGCTCCCCCTCGCAGCGGAGGGTGGATAGTACAGAGAGGAAGGGAAGCTTGAACAGGTAAGCAAGTGGCCCAGCTATGAAGGGTTTTGTACAGAATTTCATTATACATTTATATTGAAGGAAATGGTGGGTGGCTTCCTTAAAAAAACAACTTTCCATTAGCATCTTCCCAAGTTCTACACCTAGATGTAAAGTGCATGCGTGCATGCTAAATTGCTTCTGTCATGTCCGACTCTGCAACTCAATGGACCGTAGCCCAGCAGGCTCCTCTGTCCATGGGATTCTCCAGAATACTGGAGTGGGTTGCCATTCCCTTCTCCAGGGATCTTCCCAACCAGGGATCAAACCCGCATCTTATATTTCCTGCATTGGCAGGTGGGTTCTTCACCACTAGAGCCACCTGGGAAGCCCCAGACGCAAAGTAGAAAGAGTGAATGCAGTCCCCAGCTAGCAGGGTTTTTGTTTTTGTTTCTTTTACTATAGATAACACTTTATTGAATAGATTAAATTTGTTAAGAAGATAGGTCTTAAGTGTCCTTACCCCCAAAAATATGGTGACCCAGCTGGCAATTTGGACACACCCTCTTGGTGAATAACCCTGTGGGAATTCCCTATCGGTCATTCCATCAAATGGGTCATTCTCACAGCCTTAGCTATGACTGAGAAAAAAACAGAAGTTGGTCTGGAATGGTAAGACTCTGCTCAACCCTAAAACCCTCAGGTTCTTTGTAAGAGTCCACAGCTTTTCTCACATCTTGGAGAAGAGCCAAATGTCAGACTCCATCTGGTCAAAGTTCACATTTGAACTTATAGTATACATGAGTGAATCTGATTATATATTGGCCAGCTGCCTACTGAAGAAGGCAATGGCAACCCACTCCAGTACCCTTACCTGGAGAATCCCAGGGACGGGGGAGCCTGGTGGGCTGCTGTCTGTGGGGTCGCACAGAGTCGGACACGACTGAAGCGACTTAGCAGCAGCAGCAGCAGCTGCCTACTATCTGCACAAGAGAACAAAATTCATTGGGACCAATAAGCCCCCTCCACTTATGGCCATCTTACCCTGCTCCACCTGCCTGGTTACCAGCTTCCAACAGAGCACACACCTCTCACATCCCCCGGAGGCATGAATGCAGGCAGATGGGGAGGGGGTGTAGGAAAAGGCTTCAGGCACAGGCACCCTGAGGGGATAGGACAGAATATCCAGCAAAATTACCACAGGATTTTTTTTGCTTTTTATTTTATATTGGAGCATGTTCATGTGTGCTCAGTTGCTAAGTCGTGTCCAACTCTTTTGCGACCCCACAGACTGTAGCCCTCTGTCCATGGGGATTCTCCAGGCAAGAATACTGGAGTAAGTTGCTGTGCCTTCCTCCAGGGGATCTTCCCTACCCAGGGATCGAACTCAGGTGGACTCTTCATCTCCATCTCCTTCAGGTGGACTCTTTACCACTGAACCACCTGGGAATAGCCAGTTAACAATGTTGTGACAGTTTCAGGTGCCCAGCAGAGCAACTCAGCCACACATATCCATCTATCCATTCTCCCCAGCCCATCCAGGCTGCCACATGACATTGAGCAGAGTTTCCTGTGCTCTACGGTAGGTCTTTGTTGGTTATCCATTTTAAATTTATCAGAGTGTACACATCAATCTCAAACTCACCAAGAAATAGCTAGGGCATTTCACACGTCCCACAGGATATTGAGAGAGGAAGCTCAGCAATAGCTGGAAGGGGTTTTGCACAACTCTCCGCTCCATAAACCATAGGGCTTAATAACTCCCTCAGAAACACAAGCCTCCAGGATGCTCTTGGGATGCTAAACTCTCTGCTGCTCCCACATTCACACTCAACCCTCCTCCTCCCTTGTCTGTGGAGCAGAGAACAGGTGGCACATTACTTAACCAACTTTCAAAAGCTTAGTCACTTTTGCTTTTAATAGATGCCAGCAGTTGGTACTTGCCATCCTGCTATTATAGCAACAACCAAGGGTACTGCCACCCAGCCCTTGTTCCACCTGACAGAATCCATCCATGTGGCGTCAGTACAGTGGAGGCTACACAGGATGGGGTGCTTGCAAGGTGATGGAGAAAGATATTATAACCCATCACACCAAGAGTTGTTGACTCGGCTTCCAATTTTGTACTTGCCATCTGCTGATATACACTATTCCTCCTCTGTGAGGTAGTCAAGAGGTATATTTTCCTTTTAACTTCATGTGCAATAACTGTCACCCTTTCACCTGCCAGTTTTCCCCCCTAGGTTGAATATTAGTTTAGATATCTGACTCAAACTATAAATTGGTGGTCCTTGAGGGAGACTTCCAAATTACTCAAGAAGGAAACTGCACGTTTAGGACTGCTTGAATAGATGTCCACAAAACACCAGCTTTCTCTGTGACCTGCCGTATTTCTACCAGCTGCTCAGGGAATAGTAGATTATGCACTTGGTGGAGTAATTTGATAACCCTGTGCTGTTGTCAAGACCGTAGGCAAACTTCGTTTGATAATAAGCTAGGGTTCTCCCGCTGCCTTTAAACATGAGGAAAATTGCCAAGTACACAACTAGACTTCTGGTGTCAAACTAAATGACACAAACTCGGGACTAAGCAATGTCTAGTTGCTCTATGAGGCTATTTAAAATACTGCAGACTTAAAAAAAAATTTGTTTTAAATTAATTTCTATTAGAAAGTGAAAGTTGCTCAGTCATGTCTGACTCTTTGTGACCCCATGGACTGTATTCTCCAGGCCAGAATAATGGACTGGGTAGCCTTTCCCTTCTCCAGGGGATCTTCCCAACCCAGGCCTACCGCATTGCAGGCGGATTCTTCACCAACTGAGCCACAAGGGAAACCCAAGAATACTGGAATGGGTGAGCCTATCCCTTCTCCATCAGATCTTCCCGACCCGGGAATTGGACCAGGGTCTCCTGCGTCGCAGGCGGATTCTTTACCAACTCAGCCATCAGGGAAGCTGCCAGTTTCTATTATAGTCGATTTACAGCATTGTTTCTGCTCTACAGCAGAGTGAGCCAGTTATACACATGGCTTCCCTTGTAGCGCAGTTGGTAAAGAATCTACCTACAGTGAAGGAGACCCAGGTTCGATTCCCGGGTCGGGAAGATCCCCTGGGGAAGGAAGTGGCAACCCATTCCAGTATTCTTGCCTGGAGAATCCCATGGAGAGGAGCCTGGCGGGCTAGTCCATGGGGTCGCAAGAGTCAGACGCAACTTGGTGACTAAAGCACCACCACTCTTTTAGATTCTGTCCCAATGTAGGTAATTAGAATATTGAGTAGACTTCTCTGTGCTATACAGTAGGTTCCTAGTACCTATTTTCTGTCAATCCCAATCTCCTGATTTATCCCTCCTGGCCTTTCCCCACTGGTAGCTGCAAGTTTGTTCTTTGCACCTGTGACTGTTTTGAAAATAACTTCATTTACGCCATTTTTAAAGATTCCACATATAAGCAATGTCATGGTATTTGGCTATTAGTTCATTCAGTGTGATAATCTCTAGGTCCATTCATGTTGCTGCAAATGGCATTGCATTCTTTTTATAACTAATATTCCACCGTGTATGTATAGATACACACACATATACATACATTATGGCATCTTTGTCCATTCACCCACGGATGGACATTTAGGTTCCTTCCATGTCTTCGCTATTGTAAATAGTGCTGCATTGGGGTGCATATATCTTTCCAAGTTTGTTTTCTCTAGATATATGACCAGGAGTGATATTGCTGGATCATAAGGTAGCTCTAATTTTATTTTTTTAATAAATAGTGCAATTTTTTTTTTTTTAATTGTCTTGGCCACACTGCACAGCATATGGGATTTTAGTTCCCCAACCAGGGATCAAACCCTTGCTCCCTGCATTGGAAGTAGTCTTAACCACTGAACCACCAGGGAAGTTACAATACCGTAATCTTTTGACGAGTGATTGTGGCCTTGGCCCTCTCCCAGTGAGCTACTCCTTTGGATATTTGTTTCTCTCTATAACCTTTAACACTGCACTACTCCAAAGGAAAAGTCCTGGAGTGAAGGACTTCAACATACACAAGTGAGTCGCCTGGTATGAATTCTCATTTCTCCTAAATTGTGAGTCATATATGCAAAAGCACAGCTTATGGTACTCCCCCTCCCTACTCTACCTCAAAGCTCAGAAAAGAGCACCACGCATACATAAAGGAAAACAGATGTCAGGTGTGCCCTGGGGCAGGAGTGGGGAGGTCACTGAAGGAAAAATTTTTGAGCAAGCAGTTACTTTGGAAAAAATCCCAACCCCTCCCCCAGGCTCATAGTTGGCATTTTTCTCACTGAATTGTATGGACTCCTGCTAAAACCACATCCACTTGAGGCTTTCAGTGATTTTTAGCAGCACAAATCCACGTCACTCAGTTGTGTCTGACTTTTTGTGACTCCATGGACTGAAGCCCGCCAGGCTCCTCTGTCCGTGGGGATTCTTCAGGTAAGTATACTGGAGTGGGTTGCCATTTCCTACTCCAGGGGATCTTCCCGACCCAGGGATTAAACCCAGGTCTCCCGCATTGCAGGCCAATTCTTTACCATCTGAGACACCAGGGAAGCCCACAGTGTACAAGCTCTCAAAAAATAAATTGGAATTTGCTGGTAGTTGAAAACATGCCCCCACAGTATCGGAAATCTGTTTTGGACAGCCAACATGCATGCAGTCCACCAAACCACCACTGAACCAAAGGATGGACCTGAAGGACTTCAGTGGGATAAATATAAACTACCAGCATTATAATCATTTTAAACTTTATCTGCAACATCTATCAAGATGGCTGTCACAGCAGCTGCTTTAATTCAATGAAAAGTGCATAGCATCTTTTTCTTGTGTATGTTAAAGTCCTTTAGTCAAGGACTTTTCCTTTGGAATAATATTAATATTAAAGGCTATAGAAAGAACCAAATATCCCAAGTAGTGCACATTTTTATACAGTATCCAAAGAAAACTTTTTCAGTGCGGTGATTTTTAAGTATCGTTCACAGCCCCAGACGGTCGTAAATCTAGCCCCAAACCAGCAAGTTGGGCCCTCAGTTCTTATGGACAAAGTCTGTGGTTAACTGGCACCAATTGCCACAAAATGAGCTTTTGCAAGAAAAGGCTTGTGGCCTACGAGGGGGTCATTAGCCAGACTTTTCTCATAGAACTAAGAGTTGTATGGTATGACCTAAATGCAAGTCACCAGTCAGTAAGACGTCGTGTCAGTTAATTCAAGTACCCTGGTTTAAATTCCATTACTGAGAGGGTTCTGGCTGCTAGCCCAGGTCGCAGCTCCAAGCACATGCACGCAGATGGTCAGAACTTTACAAGGAGGCTTTGTTATCAGGACTTTTTTCAAGTTGGTTGAGATTTTTGCTGCTCTTCTTGCAGTTTTGCCAGTGTAGTTGTAGTTATTGGTTAAACCCTAAACCCTGCAGTTCAGATGGAATTTACATCAATGCAACATTTACCAGTGACCTAGTTTTCTTTTTTTTTAATATTTATATGGCTACTCTGGGTCTTAAGTTTCAGCATGTGGGATCTTTAGTTGTGGCATTCGAACTACCGTAAGACGTCTGGGCCACCAGGGAAGCCCACTATGTACAAGCTCTCAAACAGTAAGTTAGAATTTGCTGGTAGTTGAAAACATGCCCTCACAGTAGCAGAAGACATCACTTACGGGATCAAGTTCCCTGACCAGGGATCAAATCCAGGCCCCTTGCATTGGGAGTGAAGTCTTAGCCACTGGACCACCAGAGAAGTCCCCTAATTAGATTTTAAGAAAATCATGTCTAATGGCTCAAATGAGTTACTTACATATCTATAGCTTAAGCAGACACACATGTAATAAAAACATGTACTGCTTGAATTATTACATCTCATGGGCACCGTGCTGCCTGAGTTTGATGTTCTCTTGAGCCAATCTTGTTTTCTTCCCTACAACTGAAACCCAACCCCTGCCAAGTCTACCATTCTCAGTCCTCATCTTACTTGACCCATTTACAACAGGTAACCCTGTGGACCTGCTCCTTCCTAAAATGCTGTCCACTGGGCCTCCAGGCGGCCTCTCCCTTGGTTTTCCTACATCAAAGGCAGTTCCCTCTTAATCACTTTGTAGGTTCATCATGTTGACCAATCTCTGCATTGGAGGGCTGAGTCCATCCCGTCTAGGTCACCTCACTCAGTGTTTTAGCTTCAAATGTCATACATTTGTCCCAGCAGACATCCTTCTAGACAACTTTGCTTTTAGAAAAGACGTAGCCACACTAGTACCTGATTTCAGAAATCGAACAAAATCCAGAGAAAATTTCTCCTTCTCTAGGAAAAAAAAGGTCACAATTGAAAACAGCATTCAGCATTTCTTTTGCAGTAGCCCTCAATAGACAGCATGCACCCCAGAACTACACTCAATATCTCTATATCAAGCTGCCATAGCTTTGAGATATGAGCATCTGTGCTTATCTCAATTACTGTCTTTCGTATTATACATCACTGTTCTCTTTGCTTTTACCTGGCCTCCCAGCACCCAAAATGACCCTTTAGATCAGATCACATCACCCTTCCACACACACCCTTCCCCTCTTGGGGCTTCTGTGTGATTTGGTTTCTTTTCCTGTGCACTTCTGTAGCTCAGGTCCTCCTGCTGTCTTGGGCCCAGCATCCTGGCCACTTTGTCCCCTGAACCTGTCAACCACACTCTACTTCAACATGCTGCTCTTTTGCCTGGCATGCTTCGCTCCCAGATACCCACATAATCTCCTTCCTTTTCAGCTTCCGCTTCCTAGACGTGACACAAAACACATGCCTTCTGATGTGTACAGTAAGTACCTACCACCTGTTATTCTTGCACACTATCTTGACCCAGATGACACCAACTAGAGAACGATCCAAAATAAGCCTTCTTAGGCAACGACTTGGACTCTTCACTTCCTATAGTCTCTATATTGCTATTCATTCTTCCAGCCTTTTCCATGCAAGCTCACAGCTTATGTTACTTCTCCCACTATGATTGTCACCTTCATAGCACTGACCCCTGCCTGAAAAGTCTCCCATTAGTACATTTCAGAGGTAAGTGGCCTCCTATATCACTGGCATGTTATCTACACTACTTAACAACAGAATGCTTAGAATTGCCCTAAGCATGACTGCAGTTTCCAAACAATTATTTAGACTGTCACCAGGGGGCACTACCAACCTGTCTGAGGCTCTGCACCGTACCACGGGCTCTGGATGTCACTTGGTTGTAAGGTTCCAAGTTTCGCCCTGTATTCCCCCATTCAATCTGGGCTGCCACAATCAAGACAGGCAGAAAGCGCGAGGATGTTTTTCTTGCATCTGTAGTGGAAACCTTAGCAGACAGTAACTGCTTCAGGTCTGTCAAATAGATGCATTTTCATATTGATACCCACACCTTTTTACAGATAGAGCATTTGTTTCTCTCTCTGCCCACCAACTACTCCACAGTCCATTTATAAACTTCATCTTTTCAAACAATGGCCCATAAATCTTTCCTATAAAGGGCCACATGGGTACCTCAGGGCTCTCAGGAGACCCTTAGATCTGTCACTGATCTGTTCTTGCAATGTCAGAACCAGGCAGTACCAGCCAATACAGGGCATGGTAGTGCCCTAGTAAAACTGGACACAAACTTTATTTTTTCATGTCCCATAAGCTATTGTGAACCACTTAAAAAATGTAAGCACCACCTTAGCCACAAAACAGGTGGTGGGCGAGCCAGTCTGTCATCCCTGTTCCAAGGAGTTTGACAGAAGTATTCCAGATGTCTAGATTTCTCTAGAACTCAGCTCTAAAATAAGCTCAGACAGTACTTTGCTTCCAACTGTGTTAGTCTCTCTTTATTCTTTTGTAAACTTCCAGATTAACCACTTCCGTTTGTAGGTGATGAAATGTGTAAGCAATCCACTTCAAGTGTTGGTTGGCACTGTCATGAGCATGGTCTTTCCCTTTACTCCACTCAGTTACTTCTGATTCTTGTATATTCCAAGTCCCGGAAGTGGTTTCACTGTAGACGTTATCTGAAGGTGCTTTCTAGTGGTAGGCTACAACCAGACTCTAGCTGCTCCAGGAAGGCTACAAGGATGGATTTAGACATGACATATTAAACTAAGAGGCATTCTTTCCAATGAGTTTAAATGCGTTTTATTTTTAGACAACCTACATGACACGTTTTTCTCAAAAACAATGCCTCCGCTCCAAATAAATCAACGTTCAAAACAAATGAAGAGCTCGAGATGACATCAGTCCCATCTGTCTAAGTCCTGGTGTTGTGTGGATGAAAAGCAGTGGCCAGCCAGTTATGACGACAGGTGATTGATCCAAAGTAACTGCCAACTTTGTTACTGGGAAAACAAGGAAGAGCCCATTAACACCCCTTTCTGGCATGAAAGTAGCTCACATTTCTAGGCTTCAGATGTACTCCCCTATTCAATCCGAGCTGTCACACACACAGACAGACAGAAAGCGCGGGGATGTTGCTTTTGCATCCTAGTGCAAACCAAAGGAACAACTGCCGACTGTTCAAGGTCTATCAGTGGATGCACAACCATCCTTACCAAGTCAGAGAAGCATTCTCAGAAGGCCCACCCACCCTGTTCCAACAAAAACCTCACACATTCTTTGAATAATCCCTTTGGCAAGACATCTGTACTGTCCTTTGACATTTGTGGTCACTGCTGCCCCGACCCTGTTTAGGGTAGATTGTTTTTGCACCAAGCAGCTTGTTTTACTTTCCCAACCCAGTGCTAAACCCCGGCCCTTGGCAGTGGCAGCCCAGAGTCCTAACCACTGGACCACCAGGGAATTCCCTAGTGTAGCCTTAAATTTATCTTACTGCTAATTTACATGGAAGCTGCTGAAAGCCACGATAAATGAGTGGCTTGATTTCTCCTTTAGCAGTTCCTTGCCCAGCACACATTCATTTAATTTTACTGAAGCAACTAGCCTATCAGGTCAGCAGCCTGCTCTAAATTGTATTTACTAAAAGCTAGTAACATCATGGCCTTTCCAACCAGCTGCCAATATTATCATTAAGTGGTTTATTTGTTAAAGGTTGTAATACCTCTATTTTTACATGACTGATTTCAACCCACTTCTTTATACTTACACATTTTTCCATCTCTAAACCATCCTTAAAGAAAATCATATATGGGGTTACACCATCCTCACGGTAGTCCAGCAGAGCAACCATGCCATCTGGATTCATGTTTTCACCAATAAAGAACTTAGGAAGCAAACAAATACCCAGAATTAGATTATACAGGAATGCACTGTATCAAAACACAATAAATCGAAGGATTCAGAACACCAATATCTAATCAAGGCACTATTTAGTCAGCAACTAATGAGTTCTGATGAGGAAAATGCTCACTAATCAAACTTCAGTTCATGCAAAGTACTAATAACCAAATGTTAGGAGTTCAGAGCAATCCAGGGACACTGCGCTCCCTGGAAAGCTAACCCCACACATCTCAGTCTAAACCCTACAAACAAGGCTGTTTACAAAGTCAAGCACAAGAGAACACAAGGCCACCAATGAGAAGAGCACATGCCATGAGAAGTATATGGCCAGAGGATGTGTGAAAACCAGGTTGTGTTCAGTAAAAGAAAGTCACTGGAGTTTCTCCACAGGACAAGCTCAGATCAGAAAGAGCTTCAGTGGCAACAAGACACACTGGTATTGTAAAAAGAAAACCAGAAGACTAGTTCGGAGTAAACAAGTAATTCCAAAGAACTGGGAAATATTGAGTCGAGTAAGATTTTGGAAGCAGAAGACAAGATCTGGAAACACTCTTGCTTGGGAGCAGAGAAGGCAACTCGCTACAGCCCACACTGCTGAAGTAAAATCTGTAAAGTATTTAAACTGCTCAAAACACAGAAAAATAACTCCAACTTAATTACATCAGAGGCTCATCAAGTAACTCATGTTTTGCTCAGTTAAAATTATACAATCCTTTGATCCAAATATTTTAAAGTTATTTACCTGATAGTTTTTGAAATTAGCAAGGATGTGCTTGATTTGTTCTGCAGCCCCTGTCATAAAAGGTTTTACTCTTTCTGGTCTCTGTTCTTCAAGTTTCCCTTTGATTCTAAAACAACATATTGACACATTCATCAGTTCTGAGCAAAGTTTCCATTCAGTAAAAGTTCCAAACTGAAACCACCAAAATATCACCGGAGATTACTAACTCATACGAGGGATGTTTTAAGGCTGTTCCTAACTTTGAATTTCACCTCAGCTTATTCTGTACCAAAGGACTATTCTAAAAAAAAGTAAAACCACACTGCACCCGCCAGTATCCTCATATTTATAAAAAAGCAGTCCCCCTTCTGTGCTCATCAATAGGAAAAAAGCCTTTGACAAGCACGCCTGCTGTTAAAAAATCTCAAAGGAAGCCAACCCCTAAATCCTATAGGATTTTCAGACATCAGTTGGGTGTGTCAGTATCACTTACGACTTCATGTAATCTTTGATGTACTTCTTGTAGGCTTCTTTTGTGAAGCTGGTTTCCTGCAAGTGATGGTTCATGACAATGTCGACACCAGTGATTACTGTGCTTTCGGTACCTTCGCCCTCGGGGCCTTCAGCGGAGGCATTTCCACCAATGAGCGAGTCATCGATGTTACCCTCTGTCCTACTGACCATCTGCATTAAGAAAAGTTTACTCGCTAACACAACCTCGACCTTACCATAAACGCATCGAAGAATCTATGCTGGCAGCCCTCTCATCCGTCATCCTTCAACACTTAATTCTCGTTCAAAACCATGAACAATATGGGGGGAGAAAAAAATCTATGCCCTTCTTTCCCCTGAAACATCTCAGTTCCACAACTCTTCGTTGGCCCAAACGAAAAAGGGGTCATTTTACAACCCGGTGGAAGTTTTGCATGGGCTGTCGGGTTGCTGAGCAAAGAAAAACCGGGCAAACGATAAAACGCTTGGGTCGCCCAAACCGGAGACAACCTGTCTGTCCCGGACAGCCTGGGAGGGAGGATGGGCGTCGAAGCGGCGGACCTATTTCCAGGCTCAGCTCCGCCTCCAGTTTTCTAGAAAAACCCGAGCCCGGAAAGAGAGTCTCCTCCGCCAGGAGGCAACGGAGAGGATTGCACAACCTCGGGCGGGGGAGCGGCGGAAATCCGAGCCCGCCCGCCCTCGTCTCCCCCCTGTGCCGCGGACGGGGCCGTGGCCCCTGCCCGGCCGACTCACCTTCCCCTCCACCTCCAGACACAGCCCGTCCGCGACCTCCCGGATCTTGTAGATGTCGGAGAACATCTCGTCATCTGCTCGGGGACACAGATCCACCCGTCACGAGGCGCCCGCGGCCCGAGCGGGCGCCATTTCCCGCGCCGCGCCGCCCCTCCCCGGGCGCCCCGGGCCCCGGCGCGCGCCCCCAAGCAGCGCCCCTACTCAGACCCACGACAGCGGCGGCAGAGGCGGCGACCGGCCCCCCGTCTCCACCCATATGCCGCCGCGTGCCCTGCGCGCCTTGTGAGGAGCAGTGCAGTCCCGACTCACGGCTAATGAGGTCCCGGTAGATGATCATGATGGCGACTGGAGGGAGGCGACAGCGGCGCTGGCTTAGCAGGAGCCCGAAGCTCAGAGCGAGCGCAGTGCGGCCGGAGCGGCGCTCGGGGGGAGGGGGGAGCGGGCGGAAAAGGCCGACTCTGCCGCTCCCCGACCTCATATAGAGGGCACGTCCCTCTACGTCATCGCGCGCGGCGCCTCCGGAAGCGCCGCGAGGGGTGACGCGTCACGCAGAGCTGCGCGAGGGGCGGGGCCGCAGTGCGGGCCGTGGGGGAGGGGAGGGCCGCATCCGGGGACTTGGCATCGGGGTACCGGGCCGCGCGTTCCACCCCGGGCCCGCCCGGCGGCCCTGGGAAAGGGGAAGGCAGAGGAGGGGGTGGGGCGGAGGGAAAATGCCGGACGGCGCAAGGGAGAGGAATGGTAGGTGAGGAGCGCGCGGGGGTGGGAGGAGGAAGACGCTCCCCGGTCCTGAGTGGTGGAGGCGGCGCCTGGGGCCCGGCCGCTCGCGACACCCCAGGGTCGGCCCTGGTAGGTGCCGCCCGGGTGGGGCTTAGATGAAATCTCCTCAAGTTTCCGCTCCAGGCCTGGTGCCGCGCAGCTCCCGCTGTTTCTGGGAACTGAAAGCGTCAGCTGCTGTGAAGGACTTTGTGTTTACGGAGGGTTCCCTTGACGATGAGGGCAGAGGACTTGGCTTGTGACCAGCCCCTGTGATCTCTGAGGACCTCAGAGAACTTTTCAGCGCTTGTCCTAAGGCCGCCCCACTTCGAGTTTCCTGATTCCTTTGTGGGGCGGAGCCAAGTCCGGTCTGTGGGACCCACCTCGGCCTGCCTGCCCCCTGGGAATGATAGTGGGGGGCGTAGAGTCTGGAAAGGGGCTTGGGAAGGAAGGAAGCTGTCAAGGAAGTTTGCACAGCTTTCCTATCTCTCAGTTTGGTCCCGTATTTGAAAGCTTGTGGTTTCTAAGGCAGTTTCTGTTTTGCGCTTAGTCTAGAATTAGGTCCTTTGTTTGAAAAAAAGGATGTGTTGTCACTTTAAAGTGTAGTTGAAGTAAATTAATTTAAAAAATAAAAATAAAGTGTAGTTAAAATAATAACCCAGGAGCTAGGTTAAACATACAAAGAAGGCGCTTTCCACCTGCCCAAATTTTATTTGGACTTTAGACTCAATTACTCGGTACTGAGAAAAAAAAAAATGACCGGTTTAGTGACATCTTTGGTTTAAAGGCAAATGAGTATGAAATCGGAGAGGTTCTTCCATTCCACAAATATATTTGCTCTGCTGTGTCCCTAGCACTGAGGTCCCAATTGTGAACAAGTTAAATCCAGTTCTATCCTCACAGAAAATTTCATTCTGATAAATAAAAAATTAGGCAGTTATAACATATTAACAAATTTCCCCATATGCAGCAATAAAGCATTCCATAGAATAAGGGAGGGCAACTGTTGAGAAAGAGTAGGGCACAAGTCAGTAATGGAGGAGTCAAAATGAAAAGGAGCCTGGAAAAGGGATCCTGGGGCTGTACTGGACACCCCCAGGGAACCCTGCGGATACCTGAAAAAAGGCTAAAACTGGAATGAAGGGGATTTGAAAACAAACGGATAAATGATCCACTAAGGATCGCTGAAACCTCTTGATTATTTCTGAGATGTGTGAATGGAACATTATTATCCCAGGTATATCACAAGTTAATTATTTTCCTCAACTTTAACTTTTCAAATTATTCAGAACCATTCCCATCACTCATACAGTACCATCAAACATTTTTCCCTCTACTCCTTTCTGGTTTTATGTTCAATTAAAAACTACCCCCCCCCTCCCCCCGCGCCCGCCAAGTTTTGTAAGACAGCCGCAGTGAAAAAGAGTACTGAAGAGATTAGAATCAAAGCACCCTAGCCTGAAGTCTTGGGTTTATCTGGTACTTGTCCTGTGGCTTTGGGAAAGTCAGACTCCCTAAGTCTAAGTATAGAATGCAATTTTTGTGAGTTAAAGAGTTTTGGGAAGTTAAAATAATGAAAAATGACTAGCATCATCAATAGTTTATCAGTAAATATTGGTTGAACTTGGGTGCATAATTGTTTCCAAATTTTATTACTTTTCAAAATACTCCTGAAACTATTCCATTAACCCTATTTTATTTGGAAATATTTGGAGGATTTAGTCGATGTATACTGTATTTAAAGAATTCCCAGCTGACTCAGTGGTCAAGAATCTGCTTGCCAATGCAGGAGACACAGGGTAGATTCCTGAGTTGGGAAGATCCCCTAGGGCAGGAAATGGTAACCCATTTCAGTATTTTTGATAGAAAAATCCTTGGCAGTCCTCAGGGTCACAGTCTGACACTACTGAGCAACTGAGCGCACATACTGTGCTAAAAACCTTCTGTTAACTCACAACAGTCATAGTGGATTCCTGAAAGAATTCAACTTGTGTCCATAAAAGATTTCAATCTCAGGGTCATATTTGGTAGGTAATGATAATTCTGTGACTAGATAATTCTAAAAACCTTTGGAAAATCTGATTTAAATTTCAGAATATTTTCTAAGCTCCCTCTTATGGTCTACAGAATCTATGTTGTACCTTGACAATATCTGCTTAGAACACCAATGATACCAATAGTTGCGAGAAGATTAGGCACCACTTAGAACCCACTGACAAAACTTCGAGGATTTGACTTTTATTCCAGCTAATTGGCTTTTACTTAGGCATCATTTGAATGTTTTTTTATTGCATTTCATTCCTTACAGCAGTGATTTCTAACAAATCTAAGATTGTCCCAAATTTTACAGTTTGGCATCTCTTGCAATTAAAGAGATTTCAAAGACTGTCTTTTGATCTCTTCACACAAGTACTCACATGAAAAAAGCAGCTCACGAGGGTCCTCACTTTTTAGGGATTGACTACATGGCTTAAACACATGAGAGTTTATTTTCTCTTTATTTAAAAAAAAAGTCAAGGGTATTGGCTGGAAAAAAAAATGTAGAACCTGAAAGTTAAGAATTAGGTTTTACTTGGCCAACTAAACTGAGAACGTAAGCCTGGGACACAACCTCTCATATAGCTCTGACAATCTGCTCCAAAGAAGTAAGGGAGGAGCCAGGATCAGTTCTGTTCAGTTGCTCAGTTGTGTCCAATTCTTTGCAACCCCATGGCCTGAAGCACACCAGGCTTCCCTGTCCACCACCAGTTCTTGGAGTTTGCTCAAACTCATGTCCATCGAGTCGGTGATGCCATTCAACCATCTCATCCTCCCAGCATTTCACATGATGTACTCTGCATATGAGTTAAATAAGCAGGAGCCAGGATAGATAGGAGTTCTTGCAACAAAGACCAGTTAGTGGGAACATCAAAAGGTTAGTGTTAGCTAAAAATAACCAAGTATCTCAAGGAAAGTAGAGCTTTTCTTTTTATGGGAAAGCTCACATTCCCCTTCTCCTCCTGCCTTTAATCTTTCCCAGCATCAGGGTCTTTTCCAGTGAGTCAGTTCTTCCCATCAGCTGGCCAAAGTATTGGAGCTTCAGCTTCAGCACCGGTCCTTCCAATGAATATTCAGGACTGATTTCCTTTAGGATTGACTGATTTGGTCTTCTTACAGTCCAAGGGACTCTCAAGAGGCTTCTCCAACACCACACTTAAAAAGCATCAATTCTTTGGCACTCATCCTTTATAGTCCAACTGTCACATTCATACATGACTACTAGAAAAACCATAACTTTGACTAGGCGAACCTTTGTCAGCAAAGTAATGTCTCTGCTTTTTAATATGTGGTCTAGGTTGGTCATAGCTTTTCTTCCAAGGAGCCAGCGTCTTTTAATTTCATGACTGCAGTCACCATTTGCAATGATTTTGGAGCCTAAGAAAATTAAGTCTGTTAGTGTTTCCAGTATTTCCCCATCTATTTGCCATGAAGTGATGGGACCAGATGCCATGATCTTAGTTTTTTGAATGTTGAGTTTTAAGCCAGCTTTTTCACTCTCCTCTTTCACTTTCATTAAGAGGCTCTTTAGTTCCTCTTTGCTTTCTGCCATAAGGGTGGTGTCATCTGCATATCTGAGGTTATTGATATTTCTCCTGGCAATCTTGATTCCAGCTTGTGCTTTATCCAGCCAGGCATTTCACGTGATGTACTCTGCATATAAGTTAAATAAACAGGAGCCAGGATAGATAGGACATCTTACAACAAAGACCAGGTAGTGGGAACAACAAAAGATTAGTGTTAGCTAAAGATAACCAAGTATCTCAAGTTAAGGAAAATAGAGCTTTTCTTTGTATGGGAAGATGCAAGAGTCTGGGTTCACTGAAATCATTCCTTTAATACATACCTCAGCTATCTGGGGCCAGTGTCCTGTTTTCTCATCCTGGGTCTCCACAGGGTATATCATTGGGTGGGAAGGTGGTTGGGGGGACAGGGGGGTGCTGCTGCTGCAGTGGCTGAGGGCTTAACAGCGGTTTGTCTTCATTCTGAGTTGACTCCGGGTTCATTGTCCAAGGTGGCTGTAGTGGCTTGGTGACTGCAACATCCTTTGATTACTGATGTGGCAGGCAACATTTTTTCATTGTTGAGGGGTACAGTCAGACTGGAATTATGAAGCCATGGTGGCTTCATAGGCATCGCAGATCCAGTCTCTTCCTTTCTTCTCCATCATCCATATGGTCTACAATAGGTGCTGGAACTCCAGCCATCACATCCATCTTGCAGGCAGCCAGTAGAGAGGAATGGCCACAGGAGTACATCCTAGCTTATGTTTCTTTGCTTTAGGGCGGAACTGTCCCAAAGAACTTTATGTGACGGTGGAAATGTTCTCTATCTGCTGTGTCCAACACCACAGCCACTAGACCACAAGTGCACTTGAACTGCAGCTAGTGTGACTATGCAACAGAATGTTTACTTCTGTTTCACTTTAATTGATTCAAATGTAAGTATCCATGGCTAGTAACCTTACTGGGCAACAGAGTTCTATATGAAAGCTCTATGAGGTGGGGACATCATTTTGCAACCCCAGCTCTCAGAACAGAGCCTCACTTGATAGTTCTTGATGAATGAATGGATGAGATGAAGCTTTCTTCATCTCTCTCTTTTTATAAATCACTTGTTTATTTTTGGCTGTGCTGGGTCTTCATGGCTGTGCACAGGCCTTCTCTAGTTGCAGCGATCGGGGGCTACTCTGTAGTTTTGGTTCATGGGCTTCTCATTGCGATGGCTCTTCTTGTGGGGAAGCGTCGGCCCTAGGTGTGCGGGCTTCAGTAGTTGTGGGATGTGGGCTCAGTAGCTGTAGCTCACAAGCTCAATTATTTGTGGTGCATGGGCTTAATTGCTCCACGGCATGTGGCACCAGGGATGGAACCAATATCCCCTGCATTGCAGGGCGGATTCTTAACCACTGGACCACCAGGGAAGCCCTTCTTCATTTCTCTTAATTAGATTATGGCTAATTCCATTTCAGTTAATTAATTGGATTTTGCATATGTCTAAAACCTGGTATCACAGTGTTTTTCAAACTGAGAATTGAGAAACAATTTAGTGAGTAGTGACCAACTTTATTAAAAATTAAATAAGATACAAAAGAAAATAGAATCACGTGTAGTAAAGATGTTTCATTGGAACATTGTTTCATGGAACTTTTGTGTTAAATTTATACATGTATATATGTATTGGGTCTCAACATAACATGTATTTTTTCATGTGGGTCTAGGCCCAAGAGGTTTGAAATCCTTTGATTTAGGCAAATTTTCTCTTCAAATATATTTCTTGGCAGCATCAACTGTTCAATTTTAGTGGTACGTGTCCCAAAATTTGGTGAACACTTATTTTTGACTCTGGCACCCTTTTGGACAGGGTTCTTGTCGCCTTCTGTTTTGTGAAGATTCTTTATGCTCAACAGGAGAATACCAAGGCCAGCTCCTAGCAACATCTAGGCCTAGCTGAGAGTACAGATTCCTGTCCTCTTAAGTGAAACCAAGCAACATAACTAGTGTAACTTCTATTGTTTTTGTTTTTAAGTTTTTATTTTGTGTTGGAGCACAGTCGATTAACAATGTTGTGAGAGTTTCAGGTGAACAGCAAAGGGACTCAGCCATAATCCATTGGTGTTTTTGATTAATGTAAAATGATCACTAAAATTTAAGATATTTTTAGGCGTTTGGATATCTTTTTTTGCTTTGAAAAATAGAACTTTGTTCTGATTATAAAATAATAATACACATTATAGAGTATTTATAAACCACAGAAGAAGCCACTTACAGCTATTAGTGACATGTTAATATTCTCAGTCAGTTTGTAGATTTATAAGAAGAGGGGTGTGTGGGTGGAATCCTACTGATGTTAAAGCAACTTCTCTATCAGACTTAGAGCATAAGTCTCTTTTGTTTTAGGCCTGCTCTAAGAGAAGAGATCTGTTAACAAGCCAATTCAAAGATCTCCTGGTTGAAACTACTTTTAATTATTTTTAGACTGGATTTTTGAAAATATCTAGTAAAAGATTATTGGGCTAATTAGTGAGCTAAGTGGGTAACTCCAGCTTTCCCATTCTTAATCTCTCTTAGGTCTATCAGAAAATTGTTCAAGTATTTTTTATTTATTATGAATATTTCCCCATATCAGTAGCTATTTAACAAAATGTCATCTAAAATTATTATAAATAGTCCAACTGATGAATGTATTATATTTTTTAATATAATTTATTTTTAAACTATACATCTAAAAATTGGAAAGCATGGAGATACACAAAGAATTTTTAAAAATATATATTCAGGTACCCACACAACTACAATGAATAGTAGCTAACATTTTTCATATTTGCTTAAAGTTTTTTTAAGAAAAATTTTACAGGTAAACGGAAGTCTTCTTTATCCACCTTTATCTCATTCCAGAGGTTCATCCACCCTCCTCACCGATACCCATTCAGGTAACAACATCATCCGTATCCACATTCCTGTAAGAGAGGGATAAACAAATTGGAGGGTCTATTCCTTCCGTCTAGGGCCTGACTCAGCAGTTGCACAGGTCACTTCTTTTGTCTTATTTCCAGAACCTGATCACAGAATGCTCAGCTCCCAGAGTGATCAGGAAATATATTCGTCACACTGGTTGGAAAATTGATAAGGAGTTGAAAGAAGAAGCAGTCTCAGTCGTAGGCATATCGGCATTTCTGTGTTCGGTGGCATGAGTGTGTGCTCAGTCACCTCTTTGTGACCCCATGGACTGTAGCCCACCAGGCTCCTCTGTCCATGGGAATTTTTAGGCGAGAATACTGGAGTGGGTTGTCATTTCCTCCTGGGAGTGGAAGGAGGATATAGAGCACAGAATTACGTCAGAGGAAAATTTAATGGCTGTGAAATAGTGGCTGATTTTTCCCTCAGTTTCTCCATCTTGCCTCACAGATGTGTAAGCCCTTTTTCATTATGAATGAATGAATGAACATGAATAAATCAATAGTAGAGTTATTTCCATACTTATTTTCGCCTCCCTTCCAGATTACTAATTTGTTGGCCATCTTACTCCTCTTTTCTACATGATCTTTCCTTTCCTGGTGCATCCGGCCTGTCTGCCCATCCCTTCCCATAATAGTCATGGAATTCAACACTTAGTAGGAACCCAATACAATTTTAGAAGATCAAAGAAAATTTAGGATTTTAAAATAAAGGGCCTGAAAGCAGTAAAATCTCATCATTAGGACAAATCATGTTACAAAGTAGTAGTATCACTATCCCCTCTAGGAAATGAATATATACCTGTTTGCATAAATGTAACAATTTCTCAGATGTTTCATATTAAATTACTAATAGTGATTACTATGGAGACCGTGGTTGGGGTTAATGTGGAGAAGAGTTAGTTTTATTTTTAATTTTATACCCAGTAGTACTGTTTGAATCTTTAACACGTGTATGTTACTTTTACAATTAAAATATTATAGTGCAGTGCTTCCCAAACTTTGGGAGTTTATATAGTAAGAACATTTACAAGGAATTCCTGGTGGTCCAGTGGTTAGGACTCTTTCACTGCTGTGGCCCAGGTTCAACCCCTGCTCGAGGAACTAAAATCCTGAAAGTTGCATGGCACTGCCAAAAAAAAAATATATCCAAGAAATTTGAATCTCAATATAAGTTTGCCAATAAACCCATTAAAAATATAACCATGATTGTGGCCTACGATTGCCATTTCATAAATGAAAGGGCATAATCTCTAAGTAGTGGGTAATCCTCTAATCTGAATACATTTAATTCTGTGAAAAATCCGTTGCTGCTGCTGCCGCCGCCAAGTCACTTCAGTCTTGTCCGACTCTGCACGACCCCACAGACGGCAGCCCACCAGGCTCCCCCATCCCTGGGATTCTCCAGGCAAGAACACTGGAGTGGGTTGCCATTTCCTTCTCCAGTGCATGAAAGTAAAAAGTGAAAGTGAAGTCGCTCAGTTGTGTCCGACTCTTCGAGACCCCATGGACTGCAGCCCACCAGGCTCCTCTGTCCATGGGATTTTCCAGGCAAAAGTACTAGAGTGGGGTGCCATTGCCTTCTCCGGAAAAATTTGTTACATTGTCCTTATTTTTCTCATTTTTGCTTTGGATCTTTTAAAAACTTTTTAGTCTGGCTTTCCCTGTGTATTTATACTTGGCACAGATAAGATGAGTGACTTGCTCAAGGACACATAGCCAGTGGATAGCAGAGGGGAGAAATCCAGGTTTATGGACTTCTGGCTCTCCAGGGGGTCCTTTTGGTTGAATACAGGAATGAATACAGCCAGATACTTTGAATTCTGACACCAGAATTCAAGCTTTTTTAGAATGAATTCACCCAACACTTATGTTTAGGATATGAGCAACAATGAAAAAAAAAGTGAAAATCCAAAAGAGGATGTTTTGGAGGCAGTATTTAATTGATCTAAATCGTTTTTGAAATTTCTTGCAGAGTTGAGACAAACAGGGAAGAAAACAATAGTAGACCTCTTCATTAAGCAGTTGGCATGGCAACAGTAACTTTTCAAGACTGCCTTAGGTGGAGTCATTGGAATGTTAACAATGAAAAGAAATTAATTTTTTCTTTAGAGTTCTTAGAGCATACTAAGGCATAGTAATTTATGACTGCTTTTAGAGCAATTCTATTTGAAATATCAGATATGTAAAAATGTAGTCAGAAGCCCAAGAACTAAAATTATAGAAATATATATAGTCCTATATATGATATAAATAAATAAAAATCTATAATTTAAATACGTAAACTGAAATATAGCATAAAATATAAATACATGTGATATAAAATGGAAATATTATAAAATATGTATGTTTCTACCCATATATTTCATATACAGTATAAACATATTTATAGAAATATAAGTAAACATGAATAGATAATTTTTTATTGGCCCATTTTTGTCCTACCCTGTATTGTGTATCCTTTAGTATAGATAGAGATGTCAGAGATGTTGGTACCATTCTCAAAAACTGTCCCAAAATGACTAGAATTACATTTGTAACAAGTAGCTTTATGGTGATGAGGAAATCATCACACATGCTAGTAAAGTAATGCTCAAAATTCTCCAAGCCAGGCTTCAACAATACGAGAACCATGAACTTCTAGATGTTCAAGCTGGTTTTAGAAAAGGCAGAGGAATCAGAGATCAAATTGCCAACATCCGATGGATCATTGAAAAAGCAAGAGAGTTCCAGAAAAACATCTATTTCTACTTTATTGACTATGCCAAAGCCTTTGACTGTGTGGATCACAATAAACTGTGGAAAATTCTGAAAGAGATGGGAATAGCAGACCACCTGACCTGTCTCTTGAGAAATCCTTATGCACGTCAAGAAGCAGCAGTTAGAACTAGAAATGGAACAACAGACTGGTTCCAAATAGGAAAAGTAGTACGTCAAGGCTGTGTATTGTCACCCTGCTTATTTAACTTATATGCAGAGTACGTCATGAGAAAGGCTGGACTGGATGAAGCACAAGCTGGAATCAAGATTGCCAGGAGAAATATCAATAACCTCAGATATGCAGATGACACCACCTTATGGCAGAAAGTGAAGAACTAAAGAGCCTCTTGATGAAAGTGAAAGAGGAGAGTGAAAAAGTTGGCTTAAAACTGAACATTCAGAAAACTAACATGGCATCTGGTCCCATCACTTCATGGCAAATAGATGAGGAAACAATGGAAACAGTAAGAGACTTTATTTTCTTGGGCTCCAAAATCACTGCACATGGTGATTGCAGCCATGAATTTAAAAGACGCTTGCTCCTTGGAAGAAAAACTATGATCAACGTAGGCAGCGTGCTAAAAAGCAGAGACATTACTTTGACAACAAAGGTCCATGTAGTCAAGGCTATGGTTTTTCCAGTGGTCATGTATGGATGTGAGAGGTGGACTGAGCACCGAAGAATTGATGCTTTTGAAGTGTGGTGTTGGAGAAGACTCTTGAGAGTCTCTTGGACTGCAAGGAGATCCAATCAGTCCATCCTAAAGGAGATCAGTCCTGAGTGTTCATGGGAAGGACTGATGTTGAAGCTGAAACTCCAATACTTTGGTCACCTGATGCGAAGAACTGACTCATTTGAAAAGATCCTGATGCTGGGAAAGATTGAAAGTGGGAAGAGAAGGGGACAACAGAGGATGAGATGGCTGGACGGCATCACTGACTCAATGGGCATGAGTTTGAGTAAACCCGGGGAGTTGGTGATGGACAAGGAGGCCTGGCGTGCTGCAGTCCACAGGGTCACAAAGAGTGGGACACGACTGAAGACTGAACTGAACTGATGAGGAAATATATTTCCAAGTAGTCTTTCTTGTCACAGTTCTGGGAAGGTGTCTCAGGAAAACAGCCTTGTGTTCTCCTCTGTCCTCACACACAGTACTTCTGACACCTGGTGTGCCATTTTTCCGCATACCAACCAATTCTCCAACACCGGCTGGATGTCCAGCAATTCAGTTCAGTTCTGACACTTAACGACCGGAATCCCACACGTTAAGGGCTCAGTACCACAAGACTCAGATGCACCCCCCTTCAGTTGCCTGTTGTAAGCAGTAGGTCCCCAGGTTACGCAAAGCTTCTGTGCAACTTGACTACTCATCAAAGGTTCCCTACAAAAGACTACAAATGATCTGCTCCTTGGATTCAATCATTTGTGAGAACAGCTCACAAAACTCAGGAGAACAGTTTACTTAATTCTTGCTGATTTACCTACTCTCAAGAAAAGTATGAGACCTCACTGTCATCTTTATAACTCTAGACTGTAATGAAGGTCTCTAATTAGTAGTAGTGGCAACTGGCTGATTATAGGATATCCTAGTCTTACTTTCTGGCTGAACTGGTCATTTGCTAAACGCTAGAGCCAGTGGGCTGTAAAACAGTAGTTTTCATCCCTGGCTATACATTAGAACCGCTTGGAAAACTTTTTAAAAATCTCAATGCCCAGGCCATTCTCCAGATCAATGAAATTTGGTTCTCTGTGAGTGGGACACAGGCATCAGAATTTTGTTTTTTTTTTTCTTTGCTGTGCCTTATGGCTTGGCAGGATCTTAGTTCCCCAACCAGGGAGCGAAACTGTGCCCTTTGCAGTGGAAGTGAGGTGTCTTAACCACTGGATTGCCAGGGAATTCCCTTAAGAGATTTTAATAAGGATTTTTCAAAATAATAGTCAAGAGAAGTACTTTGGTTCCTTTTAAAAGTGCAAGTGCCCGATAAAGGAAGCCAGAAAGAGAAAACAGCTAAGTGGTTTGGGGGCGTGCTGTCTGCAGTGTGACCATCCTGACCCCTCAGAAGAGAATTGCTCAACAGTCAAGTTGGGGAGGCTGAGCCAACTTGGGAGGGCTGAACGATGAGAAAGACTGTGGGAAGTGCCTCACTTAACTCTTCTCTCTCTCTCTGAGAAAGAAGCTACTCACTGTCTGTACAAATTAGAGGCACAGTGGGCTCAGATGGTCCCTTTCTCCGCAGGGCTTCCATCATCCGTGTTTAAATCTGATCTCTTGGAAACCCCCATTCTTCAGTTCTCTCTAATTTTTCTCTGTAACATTTATCTGTAACCAACATACTATTTATTTTATTTATTTTTAATTTAAATTTATTTATTTTTAGTTGGAGGGTAGTTGCTTTACAGTATTGTATTGGTTGCTGCCGTACATAAACATGAATCAGTCATAGGTATATGTACGTCCCTTCCCTCTTGCACCCGCCTCCCACCTCCCATTTTATTTATTTTTTAATCTTCTCCCTCCCCTCAAGACACCAGAGAGGTAGAGATTGCCCTTTTTGCTCATGGCTATATCCCCAGTGCCTGGAACAGTGCCTTGTAGACAGCCAATCAATAATTGTTCAAAGAATGGACCTCAGATCAAGATTACTAATAGTGGGACTTCCTGGTGGTCCAGCGGCTAAGACTCTGCACTTCCAATGCAGGGGGCCGTGGTTTGATCCCTGGTCAGAGAACTAGATCTCTGTACCAACTAAGACCCAGCACAACCAAATAAATATTTTTTAAAGACTAACGAGAGTAACTAATATAGATTTAGTCTTATATTCCAGCATAGCAACCCTATGAGGTGGTCATATTCATGTAGTCCGCTTTTCTGAATCCCTTTATGACCTGCAGTTTAGGTTTTTGGCAGTGCCATTGACAAAAGATGAAGGTGGAAGAACAGCAGTTAGGGGCTAGAAGAGGCTGTTTGGAGAAGTTAACCTAGAAAAGAGCTCTTCCTCTGAAGCAGGAAAAATGCTCTAAGACATACTGTTCAGGAAAAAATGCAGGAGGTAGAAGAGTAGGACATGTACAGCAGAGAGCAAATTTAACACCCATGATACAGCCAGCACGTTGCTATAGATACAGGCATGTATTTGCAAAAGTATAGATGACAGTCTAGAAGGATATGCAGCACACTGATAACGGTGGCCAGCCCTGGGAGGCAGCGGGGTGGAGGAAAAGCATGGGTAAGGGGAACTTCAGTGCTCACTGTGATGCTTAGATTATAATGCATCACAAGAATGTTTTCCTATATAACTCCACCTCTAATTTATAAAACATTCTTTTTCTCATAGATACCAAACATAAGAAAACAAGCAAAGTAGGGGGGAAGTACTTACATTATTTATAGACAATGTGTTACAAAAATGCACTACAGAAATAAGAAGCATACACACCTGGAAGCGTTAAGGGCTTTCTATTTCTGAATCCTGCAGCGGGAGGTAATGGATTTTCAGTTCACTTAATAAGCAGAGTATGCGAGTGTGCATGCACACTAGCATGGTTTTGATCCAAAACACTGCCCCATAAATTACTTTGCTAAAAACAGCAGCCAGTACTTATTAGGGAGCAGTGAAGGAGGGGTGGGTGGAGGCTTGTCAACACATTGCAGGAGGAAGATAGCTTATCTTCAGCTTTCCATTCTTTCAAGTGAAAAGCACACTGGCTTGGGAATTAGAGATAGTATAGCTTGGAGAGTGGATTCATTTCTTTTCCTTACACTTTGCCCTGCTTGAGAAGTTATTGGTGGCAGCTTGTAAAGCTGTGTAGCATCCAGCACCTTTCAAAATGAAGGAGGCAGTTGTTGCAAAAGGAAAGTGAGAGTAAGACAAGATGAAGCCAGAGGTAAGTATGCTGTCAAACTGAGGGTTATTAAGCTCTGCACAGGTGTCAGAGGTGGCCTCCAAATTTGCCCAGGAGCTTTTAGCAACCAACAGGGTGGTGGTGGATATAATTAGTTATTAGTTATAAGATTCATTGTCATTTTGTATTAAAAGATCATTTTTTCTAGAAGAAACCTTTTTTTTTGGCTCCATCAAGTCTTAGTTGTGGCATGTGGAATCTAGTTCCCTGACCAGGGATCAAACCCGGGTCCCCTGATAGGGAACTTGGAGTCTTAATCACTGGACCACCAGGGAAGTCCCTAGAAGAAAACTTTTATTTTAAAGTGTCCAATAGTGGGGTGGGAGAAAAAAAAAAAAAATAAAGTGTCCAATAGGGACTTCCCCAGTGGTCCAGTGGTTAAGAATTCACCATGCAACACAGGAGACATGAGTTCAATCCCTAGTCGGAGAAGGAAGATCCCACATGCATGGGGCAACTAAGACACCTTGCTGCAAGTACTGAGCCTGCGAACCACAACTAGGGAGTCTGCGTGCCACAGTGAAAGAGCCCTCGTGGTGCGACCGAGCCCTGGTGCAATCAAGCAGCGTCCAGCAGTGAGACGCACAAGGTGTTTCTCCCAGGAGCCCCCGTCAGTAAATACCCCTGCAGCAAATCAGAAAGTAGTAATGGGTTACACATACGGTTGTTTGTGTTTGTTCGTCTTGCCGCATCACACGGCCTGTGGGATCTTAGTTCCCTGACCAGGGACTGAACCCAATCTGGCAGTGAAAGCGCGGAGTCCTAACCACCAGACCGCCAGGGAATTTGCTGTGGCTTGTTTCTTACGGTCTCCTTCAGTGCAGCCCTAATGTTCCAGCTCAATTGCATAGCAGTAATTCTGCTAGCCAAAGCCTTTGACTGTGTGGATCACAAAAACTGTGGAAAATTCTTAAAGAGATGGGAATACCAGACCACCTGACCTGCCTCTTGAGAAACCTGTATGCAGGTCAGGAAGCAACAGTTAGAACTGGACATGGAACAACAGACTGGTTCCAAATAGGAAAAGGAGTACATCAAGGCTGTATATTGTCACCCTGCTTATTTAACTTATATGCAGAGTACATCATGAGAAACACTGGGCTGGAAGAAGCACAAGCTGGAATCAAGATTGCTAGGCAAAAAATCAATAACCTCAGATATGCAGATGACACCACCTTCTGGCAGAAAGTGAAGAGGAACTAAAAAGTCTCTTGATGAAAGTGAAGGAGGAGAATGAAAAAGTTGGCTTATAGCTCAACATTCAGAAAACTAAGATCATGGCATCTGGTTCCATCACTTCATGGGAAATAGATGGGGAAACAGTGGAAACAGTGTCAGACTTTATTTTTGGCGGCTCCAAAATCACTGCAGATAGTGATTGCAGGCATGAAATTAAAAGACGCTTACTCCTTGGAAGGAAAGTTATGACCAACCTAGATAGCATATTTAAAAGCAGAGACGTTACTTTGCCAACAAAAGTCTGTCTAGTCAAGGCTATGGTTTTTCCAATAGTCATGTATGAATGTGAGAATTGGACGGTGAAGAAAGCTGAGCGCCAAAAAATTGATGCTTTTGAACTGTGGTGTTGGAGAAGACTCTTGAGAGTCCCTGGACTGCAAGAAGATCCAACCAGTCCATCCAAAAGGAGATCAGTCCTGAGTGTTCATTGGAAGGACTGATGTTGAAGCTGAAACTCCAGTAGTTTGGCCACCTCATGAGAAGAGTTGACTCATTGGCAAAGACCCTGATGCTGGGAAAGATTGAGGGCAGGAGGAGAAGGGGACGACAGAGGATGAGATGGCTGGATGGCATCACCGACTTGATGGACATGGGTTTGGGCAGACTCTGGGAATTGGTGATGGACAGGGAGGCCTGGTGTGCTGCAATTCATGGGGTTGCAAAGAATCGGACACGACTGAGCGACTGAACTGAACTGAATTCTGCTAGCAGGCTGATCCTGCCTCTCAGCTTTCTGAGGTCTGGATTGATTCAAAGATAAAATTATTTAATGATCTGGAATGGACAGAATATTCTTCAAGCAATTTAACACACGTTATTGTTTCTGTAACACATATGTCTGCTGGGGTCTCCTGTCCCCAGGAAACCCAGATACAGTTGGCGTGTACCCTCCAAGGAAATCCAAGACCCGCCCCAAGATTCCTAGTAATGTGTTTCTTCTCACAGCCACTGACAAAAGTGAAAAAAAGAGAGAGCATGACCTTCCAGCGCTGCAACTGTGGGTGTCCCTATGTCTACAGTATCCTCAGCCACCAGCTTCAACTTCCCTTATCCAGTAGCTCAGACCAGCTCCTGGCTGTTCCCTCTCCTCCTCCCTGCTTCCTGTCTTACCCATTAGGAGAACAAAGAGAGAGAGAGGCAGCTTAGCCTTCTCCTCTCCTTCTGTCAAGGTCTCTCACTTCTATTACAAGCTGATTTGTTGAAGTCATTTCCCAAAGGCAGTTCTTTACCAGGAGGAAAAACAAGTTATTAGCATTCGAGCTTTGGGGAAGACAGGTAGTATTAGCGTTTTATTTGTTCATTCAGCACATGTATGTGGTCACGGCTATGTGTACCACATGCACAGAGTCTTTGCCCTGAAGGAAAAGGGGAGCAGATAAGAGATTAAACATGCAAATTGCAATAGCGTCCCAGCCCTCTCTGTAGGGGAGGTCAGAATACCTCTGACAGCATTTAACTCAGATAAAAGTCAATCAAAATCAATGCGTGGGCATTCGCTGGCAGTCCAGTGGTTAGGACTCACTCCTCTCACTGCCAAGGGCACGGGTTCAATCCCTGGTCACGACCCCCAGGCCGTGAGGCATGGCCAAAAAAAAGAAAATCATTTCTTTACAGAATACCAGAAGTGTCTGGAGATAACCCTCATAGATTCCCTTTAATTTAATAGCTGTCTTTTATTTATGCGCTTTTGGCGGCCCCGGGTCTTGGTTGCAGTGTGCGGGCTTGCTCTAGTTGTGACAGGCCCCCGGCGCGTCTCTGCGGTTGCCTCGCGGGCTTCCCTGTGGTGGCGTCTCCTATTGCCGCTCGCAGGCACTAGAGCCAGGCTCTGCTGCGCCACAGTGTGGGACATTCCCGGGCCCGGGATCGAACCCATGTCCCCCCCAGTGGCAAGTGGGTTCTTAGCCACTGCACCACGGGGGAAGTCCTATAACTGTCTTTTAGCAGGCATCTAGAATTACTAATACATATTCAACCATGTTGGGTGTTTGAAGGGGCACAGGTAATGGTGCCCTTCTGCCTCGTTGGAGTTCAGCATCAGTTAAGACTAAGATCAAGGAGTTAGGGAGCTGGGACCAAAATGTCACCTTTGTTGCTGACAGAGACCCAGTTGGAGGTCATAGATTCTATCAGTGCAAGGCTTCCTAACACTTAACCCCCAAATGAGGCCTGTAAACCACATTGCCTAGAGGAGAGAGTGGTAAGCCAGGTCCCTAGAGATGGGTGGGGGCAGGGGGGTGGATAGGAAGGGGTGACACCACCTATGTTCAATGGGTTCTTCCAAACGCACCAAGTGAGAGGGAGAGGCTGGGGCTAGAGGATTTCTTTGCCTTTTGGTCCCTTATAGGATGTCTGTGAAGTTAGGGTATCTGGTGCCATATCTCAGGAATTTGACTTGCGAATTTAATTTGAATTGGTTTGAATAAGCATGCGCATGGGTCCGACCCCTGCTCAGGAAACTATTAATGGATCTCACATGCCACAACTAAAGGTCCTGCATGCCACAAAGAAGGCTCAAGATCCCGCATGCTGCAACTAAGACTTGGTGCAGCCAAATGAATAAGTAAATATTGATAAATAAATAACTTTGTAAAAAGTGGTGAGGGAGGAGGCCTTGAGTGACTGTGCTGCATGTGCTGGGACTAGTCAGGGGGGTGGGTATTTTTATCCTTAGGGACAAATCTGTTCCAAGTGGCTGTGAACCTACTAGGTGTGAGCCTGGGGTGACAAGAGGGTGGAAAAAAGCAGGAGTCAGCTTTTGAGATAGGGCATGGGTTATCTTAGGCTTCCCAGGTGGCGCTAGTGCTAAAGATCCTGTCTGCCAATGCAGGAGACATAAGAGACACAGGTTCGATCCCTGGGTGGGGAAGGCCCCCTGGAGGAGGAAATGGCAGCCCACTCCAGTGTTCTTACCTGGAGAATCCCATGGACAGAGGAGCCTGGCAGGCTACAGTCCCTGGGGTGGCAAAGAGTCAGACACGACTGAGCAACTTAGCACAACACAGCACATGGGCTGTCTTAGGTCAGATCTGTGACTCTCATCCTTTATTTTCTTGGTTACCTGCTTGTGTCTCCAGTTGCTTAGAGACCTTTTCTTGGCTGTAGAAGGAATGCATCCTGTTCAGAGAAAACAGATCCTCTCCTTGGTGTGCTGGGGGAAGTATAACGTGGTTATGGGCACCTCAGCCACAAGCTGTCATACAAGTTCACATTTAATCCTTGCCCAGAGGCCCGAGTCTGAAAGAAACTAGCCAGGGTAAGAAAAACAAGGCTCCGTACCTGTGAGCCTTTTTCTTTTTGCTGCCCTGGTTCTTCCTTGCAGTGCTCAGGCTTTTCTCTAGCTGCAGTGCACAGGCTCGAGGATGTGCGCTTAGTAGTTGCAGAGCTTGGCTTAGCTGTCCTGCGGGCCAGGGGTCAAACCAGTGTCCTCCACACTGACAGGCGGATTCCCAACCACTGGACCACCAGGCAGGCCCCACCTGTGAACGTTTTAATTAACATTCATTTTATGCATGCTGTGTGTACCACAGGCTTCCCTGGTGCCTCAGTGGTAAAGAATCCACTACAGTGTGGGAGCTGCAGGAGACCTGGGTCCGATCCCTGGGTCGGGAAGTTCCCCAGGAGGAGGGCACAGCAACCCACTCCAGGATTCTTGCCTGGAGAATCCTATGGACAGAGGAGCCTGGCAGGCTACAGTCCATGGGGTCGCACAGTGTTGGACATGGCTCGGCCCGTGTTCACAAGGTGTGGTCCCCAAGGTCTTTTCAGGAGTCTACTATACCTAAACTATTTTCTAAATAATGCCAAGCTGTTAGTTGCTGTTTTCATTCTCATATTTTCACAATGTTCCATAGAGTTTTTCAGAGGCTACATGATGTGTGATATTGCAATAGATTTAATACAAAAGTATGTACTCAGCTGTTGAAGGTATTTGAAAAAAACATAAAATAATGCTTATTTTCTCACTAACTTCTTTTGTTTTGGAAAATATAGTTATTTTTCATAAAATGCTATTTATCTTAACATGTGCGTGAGTGAGTGAAAGTCACTTAGTCATGTCTGACTCTTTGCAACCCCATGGAATAGTCCATGGGATTCTCCAGGCCAGAATGCTGGATTGGGTAGCCGCTCCCTCCTCCAGGGGATCTTCCCAACCCAGGGGTTGAACCCAGATCTCCCGCATTGCAGGCGGATTCTTTACCAGCTGACACCAGGGAAGCCCAGCCATGAGGGAAGCACATCTTAACATGTAGTGGGCTTATTATTGTTGTTTTAAATAAATACATAGTTTAAAATTTAAGCATCTGATATGGTAAATATCCAAAGACATAATCCACATAAAGAAAAGCACTGAGTCCTCAATACTTTTTTTAATTGAAATACAGTTGATTTACAGTATCATCTTAGTTTCAAGTGAATAGCATAGTGATTCAGTATTTTTGCAGATTATACTCCGCTATAGATTATTATAAGGTAATGACTATAATTCCCTGTGCTACACAGTATATTCTAGTTGCTTATCTATTTTATACATCTTAGTTTGTATCTGTTAATCCCATGTCCTTAATTTGTTCCCTCCCTCCTCCCCTCTCCTGTTTGGTAACCACAGGTTTGTTTTCCTCAGTAATATTAAAAGTGTACAGAATTAAATTCAATGCACATTGGATCTTGGAACAGAAAAAGAATATTAGTGGGAAAATTGATGAAATCCAAACAAAGTCAATAGTTTAGTTAATAGCATTGTATCAGTTCAGTTTCTTAGCTTTGGTAAATGTATTGTGGTTACATGAGATATGCACATTAGAGAAAGTTGGGTGAAGGGTATATGAGAACTCTTTGTACTATCTTTCTATTCTTCTGGAAATCTAGAATTACTTCAAAGTAAAGAGTTTTTGTTAAAAAAAAAGGTGTAAAAGCATCTAAAGACCAAAAGTTTGAGAGCCACTGACCTACCATATGCCAAGCTCTGTGTTGGGATCTGAAAATGTAAAGATGGGTTACTGATTGCACTCACTCACTATGTACACACAAGCAGGGTTTAATGCTGTCTGACTTGTGAGCAACTAGTCTTTTGTGTATGGACATGGTCTTACAACTCTTCATGCTTCCCTTTTCACTTTGACTTCTAGGAAGCTCAGAGCCAAATGTGGGCTCATTTCCAGCAATAGGATCTTCTGGAATGCTTTTATGTTCTAATTTGTTCCGGCTTACACCCAGTTTCCCTACTTTCATTTTCCCTTTGTCCTGATTCCCTCACTTTGTATTTTGAGGATTTTTCTCATGTGTATTTTAGTTGATGTACTACCACACACCCCTCTGTAGGCCCCATCAAACCTTTTGAAACAAGGCAGGACACTCACAGTAAACACTTAGGGTTAGAGTTCGTGGCATTTTAAATCTTCTAAAAATGTACTTTAAACCATCCCCATCTTTGATGAGATGACAACCTATTATATTACCACATATCCAAACAGCTACTGGAACCAGCAGAACTTAATAGGTTACAAAGGTGGTCCAAGCCAAGTGGGAATTCAGGAGAGAGGCCCGTTTCTGTCTTTATGGGAAAGGTGCGGCCTCACCAGTCCTTGAAATATGGGTAGTCTATCATTGAAAAGGTAGGAAGGGGGCACGCTCCTGGAGCTGGTTAAGACTTCACCTTCCAATTCAGGGGTTGAGGCTTCAATCCCTGGTCTAGGAGCTAAGAACCCGCATGCCTGGTGGCCAAAAAACCACAGCATAAAACAGAAGCAATATTGTAACAAACTCAATAAAGACTTTAAAAATAATCCATATTAAAAAAAAATAGAAAAGGTAGGAATGGTAGACTTGTTTAGATATATATGTGCAGTGTTTATACATATATGAAATTTGAATACTCAAACATATATGCATATATGGTGGCAGAAAACCCATGGCTGGAATACAGTTTACTAGCCTTTTTGGCATTCTCATTTACTTTAAAACCAGTTGAGCTGTGATTACGTCATTTTGTTCTTTCGGCTGCTGCTATATCTGGATTTTATCTCCCTTCGTAAAGTATTCCAAATTTACCCTGGTTATCCAGTAACCAGTAGAAATGTTAAACGGGCACCTCAGTGAATTCTAACTTCCTCTTAGAGGAAAAAGTGTCTCTAATTCTATTTTATGGCAAACTTAAGTAGAAAACACTGATTGGCAAACAGCTTGAAGACAAATTGAAAACTTCATATTATCATTTCTGAAGTGAAAGAAAGTGAAAGTCACTCAGTCGTGTCCAACTCTGTGACTGTGTAGTCCATGGAATTCTCCAGGCAGAAATACTGAAGTGGGTAGCCTTTCCCTTCTCCAGGGGATCTTCCCAACCCAGGGATTGAACCCAGGTCTCCCGCATTGCAGGAGGATTATTTACCAGCTGAGCCATGAGGAAATTATCAATTCTAAGGTGATTATTTTTGTTGTGTTTTTTCTTTTTTTTCTTTTTTGTGGGTTCTTTTGGTTGGTTGGTTGCTTGGTTGCTATTGAGATGGAGATAGGTTTTTGCTTCTTTTTTCTTTTTTTTACATTTTATTTATTTTTTGTTTTATCTTTTGGGCATGCATCTTTTTTAGAAAACATTTATGATATTGGGGTGCATTTTATGGTGTCATGGGACTTGGCAGCATTTTTTTCCTAAATGATACATAAAATAATGATGCTTTTTATGATTGATAATGAAAACCAGTATTAATTCAAAGTAAAAAATGGACAAGGAAATGGCAACCCACTCTAGTATTCTTGCCTGGAAAGTTCCATGGGCAGAGGAGCCTGGTGGGCTACTGTCTATGGTGTCACAAAGAGCTGGACATGATGTGATACTGAGCACCAAAAAGGAGATAACTGTGGATAAATTACCCAGGGCTGGTAGGCTGAAGGAGGACCAGCCCTCACTGAATGGAGAGTAGCGGGGGCAGGCTTACGGAAGGAAATTAATCCCTTCAGCTTCCACTTCTGGGTTTCACACTCAGACTCGCTCCATGTCAAAGACTGTGCCCAGCCCAGGAACTGGGGCCACCCTGCTAACGCTTTCTCTGCCTCTGTGAACATCCTCCCCTCCCAGGCTACCTTGGCTCGGGTCTGAAGAAATCCCTTCCCCTTTCCTTCAGCAAGACAAAGATCGACATTTTAAAAAGGAATGTGCAGTGGTTACAACAACTCGCTCCCAATAGGGGCTCCATGCCTAGTTGGGGAACTAAGATCCTGCAGACGGCACAGCTCGGCCTAAAAGAAAAAAAGTAACTTAACCAGAAAACAAAGGAAAAACAAATACAAAGGAAATACTGCAAGGTAGGAACATGGATTTCCAAGCTGACTTTACAACTTCCTTAGCCCCAGGGACCCGAGGTAGACCTTGGTTTTGGTACAGCTAATAGAACTTGCTGGCACCTGCCCGCTGTCAGGGAGGGAGGTGTGCAGAGCAGGCTGTGGGCTAAGGTGGATTTGGGTTGGCACCCGGACAGGCACAGTGGCATTCTGGTCCCTGCCCAAACCACGTGAGGTCCCCGCAGGGCATGTTGCTGACGTGGGCCAAGGTGCCTGTGTGTGTGCTAAGTCACTTCGACCGCGTCCAACTCTTTGCGACCCTAAGGACGATAACCTGTCAGGCTCCTCTGTCCATGGGGATTCTCCAGACAAGAATACTGGAGTGGGTTGCTATGCCCTCCTTCAAGGGATCTTCCTGACCCAGGGATCGAACCCACGTCTCTTACATCCCCGCTGCCTTTGTTCCTGAGGCCCTGGAGGAGTTCTCAGCTCCCCTGCCAGCCCCCTAGATACCTCCCTGATTCCCAGCTTCCCCCCTTCCGATAGCCCTCCTCCCCGCAGGATGTGCTCCCAAAAGGCCCCTTTTCACCCACCGCCGCTTCTCCTGTGTCTCACTGACTGGCCTGAACAAACAGGCCATCGCCGTGCCTCCCCACGCCAGGCGCGGCTACATTTCCTCACCGGCTCTTGTCAACCAGAAACAGGGATGACCTTACTAGTACTCACATGGCCCGTGGTGGCTGCTCCCTCACCTGGAACATCTTGGGGCAGGCTAGGCTCTGGAGGGGGTTAGCACACACCTCCTGGGGCAGGAAGTGTGTTCCAGTGGAAAGAAAATGGGCTTCGGAGGAAGCCAGGTGTCCTTTCAGATCCTGGCTCAGCCACTTACTAGGCACCTGACCCACGAGGCCTGTCCGAACTTGAATTTCCTCTCCTGTCATGTAGGATGTAACTTTCTGGGTGTTGTAAGGCATGAGTGGCATCAAGCAGGTGAAAGCATCTACTTAACACCCAACTGGATGGCCATCCTATTATCAAAACACTGAAAATATGTCGGTGAAGATGCAGAGAAATTAGAACTCCTGTACATTGCTGGTGAGAACATGTAGTACAGCATCCTTCATAGAAGTCAGTATGGTAGCTTCTCAAAAAAAAAAAAAAATGAAGCACAGAATCACCGTATAATTCAGCGATTTTATTTCTGGATGTATATCCAAAAGAATTGAAAGCAGGGACCTGAACAGACAGTTGTATATCAGTGTCCACTGCAGCATTATTCATAGTAGCCAAAAAGTAGAAACAGCCCCCGTACCCATGGACAGATGAACAGATAAACAAACTGCAGTCTATAGATACAATGGGGGTATTATTTAGCTTCCAGAAGAAAGGACGTTCTGACACATGATAGATACAACATGGTTGAAAATTGAAACCCTTAAAAAAAAAGAAAAGAAAATTGAAACCCTTATACCAAGGGAAGTAAGCCAGTCACAAAAGGACAAGCGACACAATTCCACTTTTTTTTTTTTTTTTAGGAACTTAGCAAATTCATAGAAACAGAAAGTAGAATAGAGGTTAACAGGTGCCAGGGGTAAGAGGGAATGAGCAGGTATTGTTTAGTGAGTATGGAGCTTCAATTTGGGATGATGAAAAAGTTTTAAAGATAGACGGGGTTGGGGACCTCCTTGGTGGTCCAGTGGTTAAGGCTCCAAGCTTCCAATGCACTGGGCAAAGTTTCAATCACTAATTGGAGAATTAAGATCCCAAATGCCTCATGGCATGTCCCCCCCCCCAAAAAAAAAGAGGGGGTTGATGGTTGCACAACAATGTGAATGTCCTTAATGCCACTGTATTGTACACTTTAAAGTGCTTAAAATGGTCAATTTTATGTTGCACAATTTCACACATACCCAACTATACAGTGCCTAAAGTTATTCAATGCATTTATCAAATGGTAGTTCCCTCCCTGTTTTTGTAAGTGAATTTGTATCTTTGTATCATCCACTGTTCTGTTATTTTGGCTAGCATACAAACAGAACATCATCCAAAGGTGCTTCAGTAAAACTCAATTGTAAAGTGACAGACCCTGAGGGATCTTGCTGCTGCTGCTGCTGCTGCTAAGTTGCTTCAGTCGTGGCCGACTCTGAGCGACCCCATGGACTGCAGCCTACCAGGCTCCTCTGTCCATGGGATTTTCCGAGTACTGGAGTGGGGTGCCGTTGCCTTCTCCATGAGGGATCTTGAGTCCTGTACTTTTTCATATCTTTCTCCCTTTCAGTTCAGTTCAGTTGCCCAGTCGTGTCCAACTCTTTGTGACCCCATGAAGCGCACACGCCAGGCCTCCCTGTCCATCACCAACTCCCGGAGTTTACTCAAACTCATGTCCATTGAGTCAGTGATGTCATCCAACCATCTCATCCTCTGTCGTCCCCTTCTTTTCCTGCCTTCAATCTTTCCCAGCATCAGGATCTTTTCAAATGAGTCAGCTCTTCACATCACATGGCCAGAGTATTGGAGTTTCAACTTCAACATCAGTCCTTCCAATGAACACCCAGGACTGATTTTCTTTAGGATGGACTGGTTGGATCTCCTTGCAGTCCAAGAGACTCTCAAGAGTCTTCTCCAACACCACAGTTCAAAAGCATCAATTCTTCAGCGCTCAGCTTTCTTTATAGTCCAACTCTCACATCCATAAATGACCACTGGAAAAACAGCCTTGACTAGACAGACCTTTGTTGACAAAGTAATGTCTCTGCTTTTTATTTATTTATTTATTTTTTCTTTATTTTTTTTTTATTATTAATTGGAGGCTAATTACTTCACAATGTCTCTGCTTTTTAATATGCTGTCTAGGTTGCTCATAACTTTTTTTCCAAGGAGTAAGCATCTTTGAATTTCATGGCTGCAGTCACCATCTGCAGTGATTTTGGAGCCCCCAAAAATAGAGTCTGCCACTGTTTCCACTGTTTCTCCATCTATTTGCCATGAAGTGATGGAACCAGATGCCATGATCTTCGTTTTCTGAATGTTGAGCTTTAAGCCAACTTTTCCCCTCTCCTCTTTCACTTTCATCAAGAGGCTCTTTAGTTCTTCTTCACTTTCTGCCATAAGGGTGGTGTCATATGCATATCTGAGGTTATTGATATTTCTCCCGGCAATCTTGATTCCAGCTTGTGCTTCTTCCAGCCCAGCGTTTCTCATGATGTACTCTGCATATAAGTTAAATAAGCACGATGACAGGGTGACTTTCTTCCTTTAAGTTACATCTAAAGATCCCAAGTGCAGCCAAATAAATAAATATTAAAAGGAAGAAGAAGAAGAAGAAGCATCATCCTTTTCTTTCCAAGCAACCTGCTTCAGCTTTAGGAATCAAGGATGTTAGTTGCAGCCAATCCCAGTAGGTAGATGCTTGCCCCCGAGCCTCTGTAGTCTCAGAGTTAATGAGCTAAGGGCGTTGAGGGGAATTCCACTGAAGTGCTGGCTGTCCGCTCCATTGGGCCTCCCTGGCGGCTCAGCTGGTAAAGAATCTGCCTGCAAAGCAGGAGACCTGGGTTCCGTCCCTGGGTCGGGAAGATCCCCTGGAAAAGGGAAGGGCTACCCACTCCAGTATTCTTGCCTAGAGAATCCCCATGGACAGAGGAGCCTGGTGGGTTACAGTCCATGAGGTCACAAAGGGTCGGACACAGCTGAGTGACTAAGCACACAGCCTTTCCTTCCCGTTAAGTCAGTAAAAGGTAGGGTGGTACATACTTTGTGGGAATATTGGAACCTATAGCTTAGAGATCATTATTACAACAGGCAAGGGGTAGATATCCTTTTATTTACGTTCTCTACAGTCTCCTCTCTTCTTCCTCCCTCCGTTTCTTCTCAGAGCGTGCCGTGGGTGACATTTCTTACAGCTCCCATCTTGGACCCATTCATTAGAATCAACTCAGCACTCAGCAGCCGTGGCTGTTCTTTGGTTCCAGGCTGAGGACCAGGCCTTGGGTGCGCCCAGGCCCAACACCACACAGGTGGAGTCACCAGAGTCTCCCTCCTGCATCAGCAACAGGGGAGTTGATGAGTCAGGTCTAATTTCCTTTCCTGGATAATCAGTGAGTAGAAAGGACTAGGATTCTAGTTCTGCATGTCAGTATGCATTCTCTTAAACAACCTAAATAAGGATTGGGAATTTCCCTAATGTAGAATCTGAAAAGTAGAAGCAACTTTTAATTTTTTTTTTTTTTTTGTGCAATAATACACTTTTATTTTCCTTTTACCTCTGCAGTCATCTTTGAGTAATTATTGTGTAAACAATAGAATGGAATGAAATTACATTAAGTTGTATGCAAATGGCTCTAGAACACCTTAACAATTATGACAAGGCAATTATAAATAACTTTTTTTTTCTTAGTAATATATATTTGCTTTTTAAAGTACATTAAAGAGCTGCCATATCTAGGGTTAGCTAGGAAAGAGCGAATGGTACCATCTGGGAGCCGCCACCCTGAAAGTTTAGACTCCAGTTTTGAAAATCTGATGGTTCACTATTCCATAATATATAGTCAAGCAGAGGGTGATTTGGGTTGAAAGTATTTATTCTTGAAACTTAACAGCGTTTTACCTTTTAGTCATTGCACAAAACCCTTTCTATTATTTTTCACTCCATCTGGGTATTCTGCAGAATTTCAAGTAAAACACGGATTCTGGTATTTTCAAGTTTATCACCTTTGGAGCGACAGAGCCTATCATTTCAGGAGACATCAAATCAGAGGTGGGTACATAATTAGCAATCTGACAGAACGGCGCCATTTTAGAGAGCATCCTAAACGTTCCAGTGAAGCAAAACTTACATATGCCACTTTATGTAGAGGAAATTTTAGATCTGAGACTATTCCAGAGTAAAGCAGCCTCAGGCACATTCTTAATATGAATTTTTTTATTTTTTAGAAATGTTTTTGTTCAAGTATAATATACATTCAGAAAAGTGCCTGTTTTGTAAGTGTACAACCCAATCATTTTTCACAGAGCACCCAGATCTATAGACAGATTGTTACCAGCCCCACAAAGCCCCCTTTGTATTCCCAGAAGGGCCTCTGAGAGGTTATTTTATAGGTTCAGTCTGTCTTTTAAGTAGGCCCATGCCTGAATCCACCTACATAGACAGGCAAATACCCTCCCTTTTTACTTTATTAATTTCTATGCATAAAGCTGCTGCTGCTAAGTCACTTCAGTCGTGTCCGACTCTGTGCGACCCCATCGACGGCAGCCCACCAGGCTCCCCCGTCCCTGGGATTCTCCAGGCAAGAACACTGGAACGGGTTGCCATTTCCTTCTCCAATGCATGAAAGGAAAAGTGAAAGTGAAGTCGCTCAGTCGTGTCTGATTCTTAGCGACCCCATGGACTGCAGCCCACCAGGCTCCTCCGTCCAAGGGATTTTCCAGGCGAGAGTACTGGAGTGGGTAGCCATTGCCTTCTCCTTTTCTATGTATAAAACCACACCTAGTTCACTTAGGAAATGCATACATGTTACTGTATCATATGTGCTTTTTGTGGTAGTGGAATTTTTTCTTTTTTTTCTTGGCTCTCCTGCTCCTGGCCTCCTCCCTATGAATATCTCGCCACCCTGCAGACACCCTCCTGGTCACTTCCCAGGACAGGAACTAGAACAGTTTTGAGCCACTCCCAAAGTTGCGCCTTGTGCCCCAAACCCATCAAGCATTTACCCTGCCTTTCTCTGTGAACACTCCCCGTAACCACATCAGAGATGTGGCAAAGTGTCTTTTTATAAAAGAGCTCCAGTGAACACATTTTTTTTCTTTTTTGGCCGCACTGCATGGCATATTAGTTCCTCAACCAGGGATTGAACCCAGGCCTTCTGTAGTGGAAGGGCAAAGTCTTTACCACTGGACCACGAGGGAATACATTTTAAATGAATACATTTTAAATAAGAAATGGTAGAGTTTCTGTTTGTGACCACATGGAAGTACAGAAATGGATAGTGGTATTGGTTGTACAGTATTGTGGATTACTTCAAGACACTAAATTGTACAAATAAAAATGGTTAAAATGGGGAATTTTATTCTATGACTATTTTTACTAACATAAAAAAAATCACCATTTTACAGCCCTCAAATTAATCCTATCCTGTCTCACCCCTCCCTGCCTTTTCCTTAAAGTAACCACTCTCCTGATTTTGTAGTGATTACTTTCTTACATTTTTTTATAGCTTTATCAGCCAAATGGCATCTTTACAAATAATAGTTTAATCTTGCTTTTTAAAAAGATTTGATGGATCTTCTAATTTTTTGTTTTAACCTGTAAGTTGCCCTCTGTTCCTTTCTTTTTGTCTAATTCATCTGTTGGTGAATCTGATCATGTGACCTTTTTACTTCTATAACAGTTTCTCAGATCAGTCTTTTCTAGGGGGCTTCCCTGGTGGCTCAGGGGTAAAGAATCTGCCTTCAACGCACGAGACCCAGGTTTGATGCCTGGGTTGGGAAGATCCCCTAGAGAAGGGAATGGCAACCCACTCCCGTATTCTTGCCTGGAGAATCCCGTGGACAGAGGAACCTGGCGGTACAGTCCCTGGGGTCTCAAAGAGTCGGACATGGCTGAGCGACTGAGCACAACGCAGCATGCACCCCAGTGGGGAAAGGCTCCGGCAGAGAGGCCTACAGTCTTGAATCAAGATCAGGGCTTTCCCTTAGTCCTCCCGGGCAGGACTGAGAGTATAAGGAAGAGGCTAGAATCTCCCATCCTCTCCCTGGACGGGAGGGTGGAGAAGGGAACCCCAGCTCTGATCAGTCCCTCTTGTTGACACAGCATTTCACCTGCCTCTTGCCCTGCATCCGTTTCCTTTGAACCTGAGGATCCCTGCCTCTGACTCACCTGATGAGGTGGCAGAGCATCAACCGTCTCCAGCAGGACCACACTCCTTCCCCGACCACCCTCTCACGTCCACACCCACAGTTCAGACTGCTTCCTGCCTCCTAGGGGCGCTTCACTCCCTGTCCCAGTCTATTCCCTCTCTGACTTCTTTGGGTGATGTTGGGGGGATGGGGGGGTGCTGGGAGTCCTGAGCTATCTCAGCATGGAGGTATGAATGGAGAGCAAAATGTCCTATTTGAGAGGAGTTCACAGTTGATTTGTGTTATCCTGGTTATTTTTTTTGCTTGTTTGTGTGCTAAATCCTTGATATTCAAAATGTGGCTCATTTGCCAGCCATCTCAGCATCACCTGGGAGCTCGTTAGAAATGGTGCATCTCTGTGCCCACCCCAGACCTCCCAAATCAGAGGCTGCATTTTAACAAGATCCCCAGGTGATTGATCTGCTCATTAAAATTTGAGAAACCAGTTCTACAATGAAATACACTTTTAAAATTAAGAGCATGATAGACTTTTAAGAAGAGGTAGACTTCCCCAGTGAATTATTTACCCGATTTCTGGACCATTAGGCCAGAGGCTGGAGACGTCTCTGCATAGAATTCCATCTCCCTGTATGATTTTTTGGACCTGAGGGTGAAGATTTACTTTCCTCCATTTACTATGGAGACAAAAAAGCCTCTTAAACATTTATGTCAGCAAGTCTCAAGCCCCCCAAAGGGCTGTGAAAGAGAAAAATTTTGCCCTTCCCAAAGCATATTAATTAACAATGAGATGATTATTATCATGGGACAATGGTTTCTGGAGGAAGATAATAAAGTAAAAAGAAAAGTGGGTGAAATCAGGGGCAGTGGCAAGGAAAGATAAAAAAAAAGGAAAACCACCACAGGAAATGACAGCAAGGCTCTGACTAAGGTAATGCCTCAGCCCCACCCTCTGCCGGCACGGGCACCTGAGCGGGCACCCTGCCCGTGCCCACGTGCACCCTTCCTTGACCCAACAGGAGACTGAGGAGTCACAGCAAAGTGTTGAGACAGCTTTCTACTTCAGAGCATGCCTCCTACTTCCTGGTACAGAGTGATGGACGGGCTTAGACAAGCCTATGGCGCCATAAGAGCTAGCCTAGACTGGGCGCTGACCTTTCTGAGTCTGGACGGATTCCTGCCCTCGTGGAAGGAAACAGGAAGGAGGTGTCTTCCTTTCTCAGAGGACAGTGAGCCCCGGGCTGCTTTTGTTTTGCAGTTTCATCCTTCCAACCGGCTCTCCTCTCCCACGCTCACCCCTTTGGTGGCACGCTCTCTCTCTCCCACCTCACCCCTTTCTCTTCTCAGATCCGGCCTCCAAAAGGCTGGCGTTTCTGAAAGTTTGGTCCTTGGAACGCTCCTCTCCCCAGGGAGCAGCACCCATTTCTAAATAGTGCCGATGAAGCTAAAAACGACACATTCATTTCCATGTCTAGCCTAGATGTCTCCTCTGAATTTCAGGATGAGGTCAGTGAAGAGCTCACTTTTACACACATGAAGTCTGAGCTGCCTGTGAGTTTTTGTCTTGTGCTTGACTGTTCTTGGGTGTTATCACCGGCCTCTCACCCTCAGTATAACAGCTCCCCTCACTCTCCCAGACATGCTTCCCCTCCCGGCTCAGTCTCTGCTCCACAGCCCAGCTTCCTGAGCGTGGACTGCCCCTTCCCGGCTTCCTCTCCCGGGCCCCACCCCCGTCTGTCCCCAGTCCTGCCACTTCTCTGTGAAGTTCTCCCCCATCCTCACTGCCAAGCGCCTTCACTCTGCCTGAACAACTGAATGTGTCTTCCATTCCATCCTCCTCTTCTCTTGCCTCCCTATCGCCTATTATCCATTTACCACAATCTTGTTAAGTCACAAGAGATCACTCAGAGCCCCTGCTTAAAAGCTTACAGAGATGTCTCACTGTATATACTTAGATTGGGGCTAAACTTCGTAGTTGGCGATGGACAGGGAGGCCTGGTGTGCTGCAGTCCATGGGGTCGCAAAGAGTCGAACATGACTTAGTGACTAAACTACTATATGCTTAGATAATAAAACCCAAGCTCCTTATCAATGCCCCAAAGGCAATGTAGAATATTGAGGCTGAGTGAGGCTGTACCACTGGAGTTTAAATTCGAGGTTTGCTACCCACCATCCACGGAAATCGGAGAAGGCAGTGGCACCCCACTCCAGTACTCTTGCCTGGAAAACCCCATGGACGAAGGAGCCTGGTGGGCTGCAGTCCATGGGGTCGCTAAGAGTCAGACATGACTGAGCGACTTCACTTTCACTTTTCACTTTTATGCACTGGAGAAGGAAATGGCAACCCACTCCAGGGTTCTTGCCTGGAGAATCCCAGGAATGGGGTTGCACAGAGTCAGACACGACTGAAGTGACTTAACAGCAATCCACGGAAATATATACCTCATCTCAATTCATACCCCTACCCACACCATTACTCAGAATGCCCCTGATTTCCTCTGAAAGCCTCAGAAAAGAACTCCATAAGCCACCTGGAATCCCCTCCCTGGCTTTCAAGACTCATTCCTTCTCAAATTTCAGATCTTGGCTTCCAGTCAGCTCCAGCGAGAAGATGTCCTTGGCCATCCTTCCTAGAATAAGGAGCTCTCAAAACCTAGTTCTTTCCTTTAGAGCATCCATACCATTTATAAGTAGATACTTAAGATTGTTTATTTTCCTAATACCTGTTGCCATCACTAGACTATAAACTCCACAAGCAGAGAGTTTGCTGCTGTTGTTATTATTATTATTTTGGTCTTGTTTTGGGCTAAGAAGAGTGCTTGGTGTTTACTAGGCATCTAATACTTGTTGGGGGAAATGAGTGAGTAAATGAATCAAGTTTGGGCAACTACTAGGGAAGCAATTCTTTACCCATTGGTTCTCCAACCCACTGAATAAGCCACGTCTGTACTCGCCTCCCCCCGCCCAAATGTGTGTGGATGGTACTCCTGGTGGCTCAGATGGTAAAGAATCCACCAGGAACACAGGAGACCTGGGTTCGATCCCTGGGTTGGGAAGATCCCCCGGAGGAGGACATGGCAACCCACTCCAGTATTCTTACCTGGAGAACCCCATAGACAGAGAAGCCTGGGGGGCTACAGTCCATGTGGTTGTAAAGAGTCGGGCACGACTGAGCGGCTAAGCACAGTACTATTCTAACTAAAAGCAAACTCTTCATTTGTTCATTCATAAATAGAATATGATCATTATGCATTTTCTCGATCAACGGCTATTAGTAGTACTCACTCCACATCACGGGAGGGAACTGCATAACATTTTGTGATATTGCAAAGAGACTGGGTAGCACACCCTGAGCCCCGGTACACATCCCCCTGAAAGGAGTTGGTTGCACTTTGGGTCTTTACCGCGTGTCCAGCAGAGGGCGCTGCGGAGACACCGCTGCCGCGGGCGCAAGCGCAGCCCTGAGGGAGGGGCGGGGCGAGAGAGGAATGACGTCCTAAACGAAAACGGTGGGAAGTGCTAGCAAGGTCTCTGGAGGCTTTCTAACTGCGAGGCAGCCAGGATCATGCAGTGGTTTCGGAATCCAGCTGAGTTATTGGGATCCAGAGAGATTTTGAAAAACAAAACAAAACTGATTTCTGGATGGCTGGTCAAGTAGGACCTGGGCAGGCTTTGGACCCTCTTGAAGATGTTCTGTACGATTTTGATGATCAAGAGATTTGGGACCCATGGGTGGGAATTCCCCAGGGCCAGCTCGGGGAGAGGAAGGGGTGGGGAGGAGACAAACCCTGTTGCCTTTTACCTTTGACCTTTCTGAGTACTCCACCCTAACTTGTAAAATGGAGGTAATAAAGATGGAACAATAATGCATACTTTGTAAGGTTATTTTAAGGACCAAAGGACATCCAGGTGTAAAACTGCTAACAATAAGTGTTCAAAGTAAGGTAGTCTGTGCTCTGGATCAAAGGGAGAAGAGGCGTTGTGGTTCCTCTGTTGGGTCTTTACCTCCTTAGGGAAGAGGAGACCCGTGCAACCTAAGAATTTGGAAGCTGACTTAATATTTATTCTAGAACCTCCAGGCCCCCTCTGTTTCTGCCAGTCTTTAGTTCTTTCATTTGTCCTCCAGAAGGCAGGCAAGAACAATCAAATGAGGAGATAAAGGACAATGCTTCTAGAAATTAAAAGAGATCTTATGCAGCATTTAATGACCCCCTATATTGCTCAGATTTCTCAACAGGTGCAGAGAGGTTGAGACTCTTACCCAAGGTCACGCAGCTGCTGAGCACAAAACCTGGGAGCCCTGAGTGCTTTCACCAGTATTCAGTGCTTTCTCAGGAAGGTTTGTGGTGAATATTTCTGGGTCTTGCCTCTGTCCTCCAGAGAAGAGAAATCAGTGCTTCCTACATTACTGCCTTATCCAACAGATCAGACTTGCAACAAAAGAGGAATGACAGTAACAGTGATAATAATGCCATTGTTAAGGTGCCTGGCACCCTCCAAAAGCTTAGGAACACCCTCTCCTGTAATCCTCATCTTATCCTTTTCGTGCATTTATCAACGATTGGTCAAGACTTCCAAGGGTGGGACTCCCCTGACAGTCCGGTGGTTAAGAATCCACCTTGCAATGCAGGGGACCTGGGTTTGATCTCTGGTCCATGTGCCATGGAGCAGCTAAGCCCTCACATCACAACTAGAGAGGCTGTGTGCCACAACTAGAGAACCTGGACCCCAACGAGAGATGACACAGTGAAGATATCTAGTGCCACCACTGAGACCCAATGCAGCCAAATACATTTTTAAAAATTAAAAAAAAAAAAAAAGAAAAAAAAGACTTCAAAGTGTTCCAGGCTCTGGAGGTACCACAATGAGCAAACATCTCCCTGCTTTGGTGGAGCCTGCATTCTGCGGAGAAGTGAGAGGGGTGACGAAGACAATCACACATATAAGGTTGTTTCAGAGAGTGTTAAGAGCCTTGAGAAAAACAGTGATGTGATGGAAAGTGCCTGAGAACAAGGGAACTGAAACTTAGCAGGACCCTTCAGGGGAGGGGCCTCCCCGCCCCCTGATTGTTTGTAGAAAGTCTTAAGTCTCCAGGGCCTTCTGGGAGTTCCAAAGAGCAGACTGGAGCAGTTACTAATTAGAGAAGTGAGAGAATGCAGAAACAAAGGGTAAGTGGTCAAGAAAGGACAGTTCAGGGGTAAAACTGAGGCCTAGTTCGTCCTCCAGGGATACACAGAACAATATGATTCAAATCTTTGAGCTGCTTTGTGGGGACTAAGACCCCACCCAGGTGGAAAATGGTAACTACCTGCTGAGACCTCAGACTTGTTGGAACCAGAAGACTGGTTGGATTGAGCTTCCTGGTCACCTCACCACCAACCAGAAGGAAGTCAGGCACCCTCAGCCCTCACCCCACATTTCGCCTTTAACAACTCTTCCTTGAAGCTGTCAAGGAGTTCGGGTCTTCTGACCTCAAGCCACCTGTTGTCCTTGCTTCAGTTCAGTTCAGTGGCTCAGTTGTGTCTGACTCTTTGCGACCCCATGGACTGCAGTACCCCAGGCCTCACTGTCCATTCCCAACTCCCAGAGTTTACTCAAACTCATGTCCATCGAGTCGGTGATGCCATCCAACCGTCTTGTCTTCTGTCGTCCCCTTCTCCTCCTGCCCTCAATCCTTCCCAGCATCAGGGTCTTTTCAAATGAGTCAGTTCTTCGCATCAGGTGGCCAGAGTATTGGAGTTTCAGCTTCAGCATCATTCTTTCCAATGAATATTCAGGACTGATTTCCTTCAGGATGGACTGGTTGGATCTCCTTGCAGACCAAGGGACTCTCCAGAGTCTTTTCCAACACCACAGTTCAAAAGCATCAATACTTTGGCGCTTAGCTTTCTTTATAGTCCAGCTCTCACATCCATACATGGCTTGGCCCTGCGATAAAACTTCCTCTGCTCCAAGCTTTGACATTTTGGTTTATACGGCCTCTCTGTGCTTCCGGCACATGGAGGACTTGGATTCAATAACAGGACTGAAGGCTGGTGGGTCCAGAAAGGTGTCCTGAGGAGGTAACATTTGAGCAGAGCCCTGGACAGTGAGAAAGAGCCAGCCTCACTGTGGTCTGGGAGGAGAGCTTTCTGGGCAGTGAACAAGGCAAGTCATCAGAAGCCCCGAGAGTGGGTTTGGTGTGATCCATGAACTGGAAGGAGGTGGGTGAGCGCGGACAGAAGCTGACAACAGCTGGAGGGGAGACCCATCTGGAGAAGGCAGGGCAGGCCGCCCCACGCTTGTCCAGCCTGCCTGTCCAGACCCTGCCCCCGGACTTCCCCGTAAGGATGTGGTTACTTCCCCTCCCTTGGGAAGAATGTCAGGGAGGCAGGGTGGGCTTTGGGGGAGGGGCAAGGGAAAGGCCTTTGGAAAAGAGTTGCATGACTTTAATAAGAGGTGAGTTTTTTTCTAACTTATAATATGTGAGTTTATGATTTGTTTACTGATTTTTGGCTGCACTGGGTCTTCATTGCTTTGCTCAGGCTTTCTCTGGCTGTGGTGGCCTCTCTTGTCGTGGAGCACAGACTCTGGGAACACAGGCTGCAGTGGTCGCGGCCCTGAGGCCCAGTAGTTGAGGCACATGGGCTTCGTTGCTCCGAGGCACGTGGGATCTTCCTGGATCAGGGATTGCACCTGTGTCCCTTCCACAGGCGGATTCTTATCCACTGTGCCACCAAGGAAGTCCAGAAGTGAGTATTATTTAACTTATTTCACACCTGAGCCAGCGCAGGTTGAATGGTGGCTTCTGTTTCCTTCCAAACCATGCCTCTCATTTTCCAGCGTCCGTGCCATCCCGTAAACAAGAGGCTGACCTTCCTCTCAGCCCAATCCCGCCCCTCCCCTCCGTCACCGGGCCCTCCTCCTCTCGTCTCTCATCTCTCCGAGCTCAGGGCTGAGCTCTCCAGGGGATTCTGGTTGCTGACCTCCTTCTGAGGGCTCTGTTCCTATTGGAATTAAAACCTACCTCCTTTTCTTGATCTTAGTTGCAGTACACGGGTCTTCAGTTGCAGCACTTGGGCTCTTAGTTGCTATGTGCAGGATCTAGTTCCCTGACCAGGGATCGAACCCGGGCCCCCTGCCTCGGGAGCTGAGTCTTAGCCACTGGACCACCAGGGAAGTCATGAAGCCCACTTCCTTTTGTGTAGACATCTACTGCTAGTCCATGCGGGTCCCTTTCTCCTCTCTGGGTCCTGAGTGACACCGCCCGGCTTCCCGATTGTCTGGGCTCATGCTTCCCCTTGAAAGCTTCCCGAGGGGCTGCTGGGGAGGAGAGGAGGAGGACTTCCGGGGCAACATACCAGTCGGGACTGTACTTCACTCTGAATTCTGCAAGGAAATGACGGCAGCTTTGGTCTCTAAAGGAAAGGAAGGCAGACCCTTCCTCTCAGACTCGGCTGAGTGGTCGTGTCCCTCACACAGCAACCTCAGCCGGGAAAGCGCTTCCTCATCCACTCACACGTTTACACTCGCCCTGCGAGCGCTGAGCCTACTCAGTCGGGTCTGACTCTTTGTGGCCCCGTGGACGGCAGCCGGCCACCGGCCCTGCTGCGTGCCAGGCCCCGGGACCGGAAGTCAGGCTCTGACCTTCAGGGAGTCACAGCCCAATGACAATGTCAGGCACGGTCCAGAGTGACGCTCCTGTGTGTTCCCTCACCTGACGTTCATAAGCAGCCTCGGAGACAGGCGGGGCGGGTGTGGTCTCCTTGTGTGTTGTCCAAGGTCACAGCAGCCTCCTGGAAGAAGTGGGCTTAACCCAGGCCCCTCAGGCCCGTTTTTATTCCTCTGGAATCTTAATTCTTTTGATTTTAGAGGGTGAGTTCAGCGCATTAGGGGTTATATATATATATATATATATATATTGGTTGTGCGGGCCCTCCGTGCTGCTCGTGGGCTTTCTCTGGCTGTGGCCGGCGGGGGCTGCCCTTCCTTCTGGTGCTCGGGGCTCTGGCGGCAGCGCCCTCTCTCATTGCAGCGCTCTCTAGCTGCAGCAGTTGTGGTGCTCAGGCTCCGCAGCTGCCGCTTTAGTTGCTCAGCAGCGTGTGGAATCTTCCCGGACCAGGATCGAACCCACGTCTCCTGCATTGGCAGGCGGATTCTTAACCACTGGGCCACAGGGAAGCCCAGGCGTGAGGTTTTCACATGGATTTCAGGGGCACAAGCATTCCGTCCGTACCATCTCCCATCACTCCATTTCCAGCCTCCCGTCCCCTCGCTGTGTTCTCAAACAACTCAAGCACACTTACCGCAGGACCTTTGCACTTCCTGTGGCCCAGGTCTCACATTCTTAGATGTCTTCTTCCCTTTGCTCTTCTCCCAGAGGTGTGCGGCGTGTGCTCTCATCTCATCCGATCACCTCTCAGACATGGCGGGCCAGCTCCTCTTAACGTGGCACCCCACCGTTGTTTTCTCTCTCTCTCCACCCTGCTTCCCTTTTCTTTGTGACGTGTCTCTCTCCTGACATTATTTCCCGGTGTGTTCCTTTATTATCTTTCTCTTCCTAAGCATGGTGTTAATATCAGGTCTGAGAGGGTAAGGATTTTGATTTGCTCCATGCTGCGTGCACTGTGCCCAGTAAAGTACCTGGCATATCAACAAAATTAATGAGTATCAACAGAATGGAAGAGCACACACATCATCGGTCTGGAAGAGTGTTTTAAAAAAATATTTGTTAAAAAAAATATTTGTTTATTTGGGCATGTTGGGTCTTAGGTGTGGCATGGGGATCTTTGTTACGTCATGCGGGATCTTTTGTTGCAACACACGGACTCCCTAGTTATGGTGATGGGCTCAGGAGTTGCGGTGCTCGGGCTTAGTCACCCTGCAGCAAGTGGGATCTTAGTTCCGGGCCAGGGATCTAGCAAACCTGTGTCCCCTGCATTGCAAGGCAGATTCTTAATTGCTGGACCACCAGGCAAGTCCCTGAAAGAATATATTTTTTGACACTACAACTAAGTGGATGTCTTAAAACCAGTCTGTCAGCGTATTTTTTTTTCTCCCATTCTACATATATTTAAATTGGTTTGAATCAAGAATAAGATTTTATGAGAACGAAGTATTGAGGAAACAGGAGGTAGACAGTTGTTCATCTGCAAGTAATTCCTTTTCTCAGTGCCTAATGAATTTCCCATAAGTCATAAAAACAGGTCATAAAGGAGATTAAGTGTAATACTGCTGTGTGCATTAAGCTCCGATTTCTAATTAGAAACCACAGAAAGTGATTGCTTCAGAACCAGGTGGGCCTAGCCAGCACAAAAGGAAGCAGAGTCTGGTAGGATAAGCATCCTATCTAGATAAAATCAGGGCATCCGACTCCAGATTGGTCACATTATTTAGGGAATTGCCAAATGTCTGTTTCATGCTGTGGCAAAGACAAGCTCTCAAAGACTTCATTTAAAAAAAACAATTAGTTCTTTATTTGGCTGAACCGGGTCTTGGGACTTCCCCAGACACAGGCAACAGGAAGCACTGAACTCAGTGGTAAAGAATCCATCCCTAGTGCAGGAGACAGGGGTTTGATCCCGGGAGGGAAGACGCCCTGGAGAAGGAAATGGTAACCCACTCCAGTATTCTTGCCTGGGAAATCCCATGGCCTGGCAGGCCGTGGGGTCGCAAAGAGTTGGACACGACTTAGCGACTAAATAACAACAACAACTGGGTCTTAGTTTTGACACCCAGGATCTTTAGTTGCAGCATGTGGAATCTTGTTCCCTGACCCAGGATTGAACCCCAGGCCACCAGGAGGACCCACAGTCCTGCTGACCCCTTGATTTCAGCTGGGTGGAACTGACTGTAGACTTCTGACCTCCAGAAGGGTCAGAGGACACCTTTTTATTTTTGGCTTTCTTTTATAGAGAGATTTTTTTCATATGGGCCATTCAAAGAGTCATTATTGAATTTGTTACAATATTACTTCTGTTTTATGTTTTGGTGTCCTGGCTGAAAGGCATGCAGAATCTTAGCTCCCTGACCAGGGATGGAAGCCACACTCCCTGCACTGGAAGGAGAAGTCTTAACCACTGGATCACCTGGGAAGTCCCTAAATTCATGTTGTTTTAAGCCACTAAGTTTGAGACAGCTCGTTACAGCGGCAATAGGAAATGAACCCAAGTGCTGTCTGGGGATTCCTGGCTTCTGAGGAGTGGGAGCCAGGGCATCTGAATTAGAACTGAGCTTCCTCGATGTGACGTGTGCACACTGGCCACTGCCTTAGCAAAAAGCAGAACCGGAGGTTATTAGGAGTGGAAACCTGGGGCAGTGAGGGGGGTGAAGCAAGGAGAAAGAAGTGCAGACTCCTTGCTCTGAGACAGACCTGTTCCGTTCCACCTGGCCTCTGTTAGCCAGTGAGCTGTGAATGGATACAGCAGATCGTTCAGTGGCTCATCTGCTCAGATATTGTTGTTCAGTCGCTCAGTCGTGTCCAACTCTTTGTGACCCCATGATCTACAGCACACCAGGCTTCCCTGTCCCTCACCATTTCTTGGAATTTGCCCGTTTGTTGTCCACTGAATCAGTAATGCCATCCAACCATCTCATCCTCTGCCTCCCCCTTCTCTTCTTGCCCTCAACCTTTCCCAGCATCAAAGTCTTTTCCAATGAGTTGGCTCTTCGCATCAGGTGGCCATAGTATTGGAGCTTCATCCTCAACATCAGTCCTTCCAATGAGTATTCAGGGTTGATTTTCTTTAAGATTGACTAGTTTGAGCTCTTTGAAATCCAGGGGACTCTCAATCTCCTCAGACAGAGGCTTGCCAAGAGTAAGGATGCTTCCTCAGAATTGCCCACGGAAAGAGGAAGGAGGGAAAATGAGTCTGGTGGGCTCCCTCCTGTTTCCCATTCCCAACTGGTCAGGGCTCATCCATGTTGGGGTCGGGCTGAAGTTAATGCCCTGGAACCCCGAGTTGATTCTATCCGGCCCCCAGAGGCTGCCTAGGACATCCTACCCCCAAGCCTCAGCTTCTGCTGGTTCATTCACATCCACGGATGAAGTTCAGGTTCTCACTGTTGGTTGGGTAAGGATTCAAGAGAGTGAACAAAAGCTGGCGGCCTCTGGAGGCCAGGGCCCGGAACCACCCACCAGCACACTTCCAGAACAGTCCATGGGCCAGGCAGCCACAGGCCGGCCCGGAATCAGTGGCCGTGGAAATCGGCTCCCTGTCTCCGGGAGAAGCTGCAGAAGGCCTGGCTAGCAAGAAAGGAAGGATTGGGGCAGTTTGGGCAAAAACTTTACCACAGGCGGGTTAGCGGAGAAAAGGAGAGGAGGGGGGCGGGCGGAAGATTCCGGAGCCGGGAGACCGGGAGCCACAGGTGCAGCAGGTTTGAGCAGGATGGAGCCGAACCCCGCGGCCGCGATGCGACGGAAGGCGGGCTGGAGCCGGAGCCGCATCACCGAGGCCCCGACGCTGAGTCAGGGCGCTGGCATTTTGTTCTGAAAGCAGCAGGGAAGCGCGAAGCCAAGGCAGGTCTGCGGGGTGTCTGTCCTGAAGCCCTTCGGATGGGACGCGGAGAGTAGGTCAGGCCATCCCAGCGGGCCTCGAGGGTGGAGCGCGCAGCACAGGCAGGAGATGACGGGGGGCCTGATGGCAGGATGGTGGAGAGGGACAGGTGGATGTGTGCGGGGATACGGAGGAGGGAGACACGCTCGGACGTGGTGATGGGAGGGCGCCGATGGAGGTCTGGTGGACAGAAAGCAACGGGATTGAGGCCAAGATGCTGGATGGGGAAATGGGCACCACGTCAGTAGTTAAGGAAAGGAAGTAGAGAGGAGGATATACAGAGGAAAGAGCCCCACGCTGGTGTGGATCGACTGAAGGATGCCCTTTCTAGTTCATCTGAACACCAGGCTGATGATCAGAATTTCATTATCCTGCATCATCCAGGAAAGGGAACGGGGGTGATTCCAACCCCCAAGCCCTCTGAAACCCCTCTCTGATGTTGTTGATGCTCCTGAGCACAGTCCATTTCCGTGTGTATTTGTGTGGTTCTAACAGGCCTTTGAGGAAGAACTGGGGTGGGGCTTGGAGCAGGGGCCTCTGATGTGGTTCCTGCTCTGTAAGGCTTGAAAACAAACTCACAGGAGCCACATCTATCAAAACTCAGAATATCACTTCATATATGTTCAGTGAAAAATACAAAGTAGATGGGAAACTTGTACTCACTGCCCAGAACATTCTCTCCCACAAAGCAAAGCTATGCAGGAAGTTAAGTGATTATCTGGGTGCTTGGTAAATCCATCTCCTGAGACTCAATTTCTCTGTCTAGAAAATGGGGGTAATGATTCCTACCTCCCATGGGTGGTTACAAGGATTAAATGTATAGACATTTTGTACACCTCAAGTCCAAGGGTCAATTGTGGAAATAACATTCTAAAACTGACTATATATAATCTTATAATTAATAACAATGTGAACAGATCTGTTACTTTTTAAATTAATTTGTTTTTGGCTGCACTGGGTCTTTGTCGCTGCTCATGGGCTTTCTCTGGTTGTGGAGAGCTGGCTTCTCATTGCAGTGACTTCCCTCGTTGCGGAGCGCCGGCTCCAGCGTGCACACAGGCTTCCGTGGCTGCAGCTGGTTGGCCGTAGAGCTCAGCCTCAGCAGTTCTGGTGCTTCGGCTTAGTTGCCTCAAGGCCTGTGGGATCATCCCCAACCAGGGATCAAACTGGTGTCCCCCGCATTGGCAGGCGAATTCTTAACCACTGGACTGCCAGGAAAGTCCTAACTGGATTCCTGATAATCGGATCTGTTTAGTTCAGAAATTAGGAAAATCCGATCCTTACTCCAGTGACTACGTGTTTGTGTCCCCTCCAAATTCATGTGTTGAAACCCTAACCTCAATGTGATGGTGTTTAAAATAAAATAAAAAATTAAACACATACGCACACACAAAACACACACACACACCCAAAATCAATGTGATGTTGTTAGGATGTCGGAATTGATCAGGTCACGAGGGTGGAGCCCTCCTGAATGGGATGAGCACCCCTATAAAAGGGACCCTACAGAGCTCTGTTACCCTCCTTCTGCCATGTGGGAACACAAGAGAAGCTGGCAGTCTGTAACCCAGAAGATGGCTTCACCAGCAGCATGATCTCAGAGTTCCAGGCTCCAGAACTAAAAGCAATAAATATTTATTGCTTATAAGCCATCCAGTCCATGGTATTCTGTTGTTTATTTGATGAGTTGTGTCTGACTCTTTTAGAACGCCGTGGACTGTAGCCTGCCAGGCGCCTCTGTCGGGAATTCCCAGGCAAGAATATAGGAGCGAATTTCTATTCCTTTTCCCGGGGATCTTCCTGACCCAGAGACCAAACCTGGGCGGTCTTGGTCACCTGCATTGCAGGCAAATTCTTTGCTGACTGAGCCACTAGGGAAGCCCCTGGTGTTCTTCTAGAGCTTCCCAGGTGGCGCTAGTGGTAATGCAGGAAATGTAAGAGATGCAGGTTCCATCCCTGGGTTGGGAAGATCTCCTGGTGAAGGGCATGGCAACCCACTCCAGTATTCTTGCCTGGAGAAACCTACGGACAGAGGAGCCTGGCGGGCTACAGTTCATAGCATCACACAAGAGTCGGACACGGCTGAAGCGACTTAACATGTAGGCATGCAAACTAAGACAGCTAAGACAAGGTGACTTCTAAAGTATCTATAAAAGGCCACACTTAAGATACAGGGTGGTAAATGCAGTCACTCAAAGCTGTCCTATAAAGTTCCCCTCGAGGCAACATTTTACTTGGTGCAACGTTTGTATTCCTGGTATCAAGGCCTTTAAAACTGTATGCTCTCACTTTGCTTTCTACTAATTCCCTGGAAATCTTTAAAAGCATAGCCTCGTGAGATGAATTTCCTCGTAGCTTTTGCATTTTACTGTCTTTGTCAGCTGTAACTCTGTCCTTTATCAAGGTCACCTCCCAATGAATAGCCTCTCATGATCCCGTTTACAGTCCAAAGTGGTTATTCGGCCTCAGGACTTTTTCAGTTTGGAAGAATTATGCTCAGCGGATGTTCTTCAGTCATCCAGAATGTCAGCCCAGGGAACCTTAATTCCAGTCAATTGCCCTCCCTGAATCTTGCTGTTTTTTCTTGAGCGTTCTGAGTTTGTCATGAAATGAGAACGTTTACTAGAGGAATGTGTTTAAAGTCAGAGGGAAAACAGGTGCCAAGTCAGGATGAGTCTGGAGGGAGTTGAGGGAGAGAAAACTCTTTGGAAAAATTCTAGATTCTCCGTCAAACAGCAAGCATCATGGAGCAGCTGTTATAGGACGAGGCTCTCACGGATGGTGAAGTGAAACATGGAGATGTGACGGCAAGGGCTTCCCTGGTGGCTCAGTGGTTAGGAATCTGCCTGTCAGTGCAGGGGACGTGGGTTCGATCCCCGGCTGGAAAAGATTCCACATGCCTTGGAGCAACTAAGCCCTTGGCCACAACCACTGAGCCCGCCTCTCGAGCCCCTGTGCTGTGACTGCTGGGGCCCACACGCCCTAGAGGCAGTGCTCTGAAGCTAGAGGAGCCACGGCAATAGAGAAGCCTGCAGCTGGAGAGCAGCCCCCGACTCCCTGCAACTAGAGAAAAGCCCTCCCAGCAACGAAGACCCAATACAGCCAAAAATCAATAAAATTATTTTAAAAAGATGTGACATCAACTGTAGATTTGAGAGAGAAGCTTTCAGCTTACAAAAGTTAAATAATACAGGAGAAATACCAAGCTAGGCTAAAGGTCGTTGCTATTAGTGAAGTAATAGTATCCATAGAGTCATTCTTTTTTTTTTTTTTTAATATTTGTTTGGCTGCATCGGGTCTTAGCTGGGCACATGGGACCTTTGATTTTCATTACAGCATGCAGGATATTTAGTTGCTGCATGCGAACACTTAGTTGCGGCATGTGGAATCTAGCTCCCTGACCAGGGATCGAACCCAAACCCCCTTGCATTGAGAGCATGGAGTCTTAGCCACTGGACCACAGGGAAGTCCCCGACAGAGTCATTCTTTCACAATGTACTTGGCCCCAGCCACTGGTATGTAATAGTGAACAAGCTACTAGGAGAGGCGTCCTGGAGGACTGGCCATCCATTCCAACTCAAGGGAGAAGAGAGGGAAATGATGGTGTGAACAGAGCCACTGAAATCCAGTATCGAGTCATAGGACCGTGAGTCCGTCACTTGAGTTGTTTCTCCCAAAGCGATCAGCTGGGCCTGGATCCCTTCCATAGCTCACTTGAGCTTGTTAGAAGGCTTAATTTTTGATAGAGCAGCTCTGAACTCTCCCCCAGTTAGGTCAGTCACTTTTGCTTTCTGGTCAGATGAGGCCCTGTTGTGCTGGAACTTGGCACCACGTGCAGAATAAAGGTCTAGGACAAGCCTGGGGCATGGTTCTGAAAAGCTGGAGGAGTGTGGGAGCTGACGCACTTGTGTTTGAACCCGGCAGACCTGGGGCCTGTGTCATCATCGTGTGACCCAGGCTCACCTGTTTGCTGAAAGATGATTAAAGGCACAAGATCACCCAGCTGGTTAGGGACCCAACCGGCCCACAGCTCCACCGCGCTTCCCATCTTTTGTCGAACCATGATATCTGGTGGCTCAGACAGTAAAGAATCTGCCTGCAATGTGGGAGACCTGGGTTTGATCCCTGGATTGGGAAGATCCCCTGGAGGAAGGCATGGCATCCCCACTCTAGTATTCTTGCCTGGAGAATTCCCATGGACAGAGAAGCCTGGTGGGCTGCAGTCCATGGGGTCACAAAGAGTCGGACACGACTGAGCAACTAAACACGGTGTCTTCAGCTCCTGGGCTGTTCCAGGTGATCTCAACTCCCATCTGTCCCTGTCACATTACTTGCCTTTTTCTGCCTCTATGGGTCATCTTTTTATTTTCCTTTGGTCCTTCACTTCTTTCTGAGAAGATAAGGTAATGGGACTTCCCTGATGTCCCAGTGGGTAAGACTCTGAGCTCCCAGTGCAGGGGGCCTAGGTTTGAACCTGCATGCCGCAGCTAAGACCCAGTGCAGCCAAATAAGTAAATAGTGATAATTTTAAAAATAGGTAGGGCAAAAAAAAAAGATAAGGCAGTGTCCTCCACCCCCGAGTTCCTCTCATTTGTCCTTTGGTAGGTGAGGTGCTGGCCACTTCCTCCTGGGACGCTGGCCCCTCGCCAGCTCTCCAGCCCTTGTCAGCTGCCCCGAGCTGGGTCCTTATCCACTGCTCATCTCCGTGTGCCTGGGAGCCCTCAGTCAGAACTAAGGACTTCCCTGCTGCTTGTGTAACTTCAGTTAGTCTCTGTTTGTTTCTAGCCCTCACTTATTTCCTGAGTGCTAGTTCCAGATGGGCTTCCCAGGCGGCGCTCACAGTAAAGAACCCGCCTGCCAATTCAGGGGACAGAAGGTTCCATCCCTGGGTGGGGAAGATCCCCTGGAGGAGGAAATGGCAACCCATTCCAGGATTCTTGCCTGGAGAATCCCACGGACAGAGGAGCGTGGTGGTCAGACACAACGGAACTGACGTAGCACGCGGGTAGCACACACGCAGATCCACACAGCAAATTGACTCAGACGCTTCCAGGTGAAGCCTGTCAGGCAGCTCAGCATATCTCAGACAGAAGCCTCTCCTTTGCCTCTAACCACCCTCTTCCCCAGTCTCTGCTCTGAGGGGCACCACCAGCTGGACAAGAGCCAGGAACCCGAGTGTCTGTCTCAGCTCCCTCCCCTCCACCTGCATGGTGGGGCAGTCAAGTTCTAGGCCCTCTGCCTCCTTCACCTCCCCTGTTCCCACCACTGCTGTCTTAATTTAGCTTTTCAACTGGGAAACCTACATTCACGCTTCAGGACTTGGGCAGTTCAAGTGTCATCTCCCCCAGGAAGCTTTCCAAAATCCGGTTCAGACTATTATGTAATTGTTAGGTTCTTTTTTTTTTCCCCTTTCACCAGACCATAAATCTCTAAAGGCAAAGGCATTTTTTCCCCCTTGTACCCAGCATGGCATTTAGTGATGGCTCAGTACATGAATACGTGAGTATATAAATGACCAAGATGAGGAAATAATACTTATTTTCCATAGCCGCCCACAGGATTCATGGTCAAATAAGGACATTTCCATTTTTACCTACCACTCTCCACAGGTTTTATAGTTATTTTCTTTTTCCCTAGGCATATTTTCTCTTGTTCTATTTCATTCTCTGCTCTACTAAATACAAAGGGAAGTAAGTCTCAAGACTCAGAATATAAAGCAACTATATACTCCAATAAAAATTTAATTAAAAAAAGACTCAAAATAACACACTAGTGACTGGAAATTTAATTCTAGTTTCCTGGACCAGAGAATTAAGTGAATATAAATCTTCAATGGAAGTTAAATTTGCTAACCACAATTAGACCAAATTAGCCATCAGAAACCTCATTGTTCTCTACTGGAGAGTCTCTTTACATCCTCTCAGGGCTAACTGTGGAAACACCACCTGTAGACAATATTCCTCCCTAATCCCTTCTTGTGGGATAGTTGGCTGTTATGTCTCATTTTAAGGTAAAGTGTTGTTGGTGGGTGAGAGCAGATAATAAAATGTGAGCTTGGAGACATTCATTATAGACAAGCTCTGATGGGATTCTTGTGACATTCTCACAGAAAATGGAGGCCCGGAAACAATTGTCAGCCTAATCTTGTGAATTTCCAGGTTGGCGTCACTAATTATAGTTTACCTGTGTGTGTGTGTATTAGTCAGTCATGTCCAACACTAATTACTCACATCATACCACGTATCACATAGTCACAACTGGGAAAACCACCTAGTCATCACCAACATTTTTTCAAATGGAAAAAGAACAGTGAACATCACACACACACACCATCCTTAGTTTTTATTTTTCTATGAATTCTGATTAAAGGAAATATATTTGGGTAAAGGGTCATCCTGTTTGTTTATGTAGGACTTTTTTTTTTTTTTTAATTTGGAAAAGAGATGCTGAGTCGAAGTATGCAGGTCATTCTCTTGGACAGATCAGTGTGCTTCAGCCAAGGTCTAGTTATCCTCTTTAGGTAAGTAGGTGAAAGGGTCACAGTGATAGTATGGGTGCTTGTAGCTTTGGCTGTAGAATCTTCTCCAGGCTGCTGGAAAATCTAAATTAAGGCCAGGGGTTCCTGATCACTTCCTTGGTGGCTCAGATGGTGAAGCGTCTGCCTGCAATGTGGGAGACCCAGGTTCAATCCCTGGGATGGCAAAATCTCCTGGAGAAGGAAATGGCAACCCACTCCAGTATTCTTGCCTGGAAAATCCCATGGATGGAGGAGCCTGGTAGGCTACAGTCCATGGGGTCACAAAGAGTCGGACACGACTGAGCGACTTCACTTTCCCTTTCCTGGTCTTATATTTAGAGGCTGCTGTCAATTTAAAACCCTTCTGTGGTGCTAGTAGACAAGTCTGGCCTTCATCCAATCTGAAAGGAATGCAGGTTCATGTGACTCAAACCACTAAGTAAGAACTGGCCTTGACCTGCGGGGGAAGGACAGTAATGAAGACAGAAGCCGGACAGGACCTGTCAGTTTCAGCAGAAGCCTGGGTCGGAGGTGTGGCTGCTACTTGTTCTGCCTTCCGCAGAGGAGTTTGTTAGTTAACCAGCCCTGGTTGAGCGTCTGCTTCATCTAGAGCTCATGCTATGTGGACTGCCGAAACATGTGCTCTTCAGCTCATAAATACAGTGAGCGTTCTAAACAGGCAGCGTGTCTTAAAGCCTTTAAGAAGGTTTGTGTCACTCTGGGAACCACACACTAATTATTTTATGTAGGGTCGCATTGGTTCTGTGATGGTTCTCTTTCACATTAGCAATGATAAAGTGTGCTTCACTGCGTTGACAATTCAGTTCTTTGAGTTCTGACTGCGTGAAACCACATCCGACAGCCGATGCAAGCAGTGTCTGTGTAAGATGCACAATCAGACATAAACTGTTCCCTTTCCGATGGTTCCGTTGAGCCTGGGCACTGACCTGTGTAGTGGCTGGGTCTCTGTCATGCGTCTTCTCAGCAAAACCCAAAGTGATGGTTAGAACTGGAGATTATAGAAGTTGTTAGAACAACTGGATGTATCTGTGGAATAAATAATGTGCAATTTTGAAAAGTTTACTTAAGGAAAGTATAAATCTATAAGACTTATTTTGTTATAAGTTCTATATATATACTAGTATGCACATTAGTGTTATCAGGTAGGAAATCTGCAAGTAACAGTATCTGCTCATAGGGGAGTTTCCTGGTGGTCCTGGGGTTAGGACGCGGGGCTTTCACTTCAGGAGCCCAGGTTTGATCCCTGGTCAGGAAATTAAGATCCCATAAGCTGCATGGGCTTCCCTGGTGGCTCAGATGGTGAAGAATCTGCCTGTGATGTGGGAGACTCAGGTTCCATCCCTGGGTCGGGAACATTCCCTGGAGAAGGGAATGGCTACCCACTCCAGTATTCTAGCTGGAGAATTCCACGGAGAGAGTAGCCTGGCGGGCTACAGCCCATGGGGTCACAAAGAGTTGGACAGGACTGAACGACTGACACTTTCACTTTTTCACTTCAAACTGCTTGGAGCGGCTATAAATAAATAAATCTTAATAAAAAAAAAAAAAACAGCCGTGTGCTTAACAGTGGTATTTTTCTCGTAGAGCAAGAAGTCTGGAGGTAAGAAGCTGCAGGCACTGGCATAGCTTCCCAACAATGCTAATAAGGACCCTGACTGTCTGTCTTCCTGTCCTGCTCCTCTTGGCCACGTGGTCTTTTGTTTCCGAACTTGTCCCTTTGTGACCGTAAGATGACTGCCATGGCTCCGGGTACCGTGTCTGTCTTACTGACGGGAGCATGGAGAAGGGCAGTCCCGTGGCCACTCTTTTTTTGGGGGCTGGTCCTTTTATAAAGAAGTAAAAGCTTCCTCAGACACTCTCCCTTCCCCGCAAGAGTGCAAGCTTTGTCTTGGTGGTTGGAACTTGTAACTTGGCCATGCTTAGCTGCAGAAGGCCTGGGAGAGGAAGTATTAATGTTTTCCAGCTTCTGTAACAGAGGGCTGGCAAAGCAGAGGAGGGGCAGGAAGAAGTTATCTTACCAGCAGTATCAGAGCTTTTTTATCAGAGCAGCTACCGGCTTCCCTTAGGCAAGCAGGGAGTGGCCAGGATCCTTTCAGTTGCCTTCTTTTGTGGCGCTTAAATCGAACTCTACCCAGTTTGGGGCTTCCCAGGTACCCAGTGGAAGGCCTGGATCCCTAGTCCTAGGCGACTTAATAAGCCCTGTCAAACTGGCCTTTTTGTGGGTGCAGGTGGGGGTTGGAGCTGTTTTTACTATTTATAAAAAGTTATCTGCCTTTCTACCTTCATTTGCTCGAAGCTAAAGCCCTACAAGTTTTCTACTTTGACTACCCATGAGTGCCTTTTAGGATCTTAGTTCCCCAACCAGCGATCGAACCTGGGCCCTTGGCAGTGGAAGTGCGGAGTCCTAACCACTAGACTGCCGGGGAATTCCCTTGATTTTACTTTTAGAAGCAGTATGTTTCAAATTTAGAATAAATCAATAAAACAGCAACAAATCCCACCCCCCCCCCTATATTTTCATTGCTCTGATGGTATATATTCTTATTTTTTTTCCATTGAAGAAAGTTTGGGTGAAATTCACATAAAGCTAGACCTAAGGTGATGGACAGGGAGGCCTGGCGTGCTGCGGTTCATGGGGTTGCAGAGTCGGACACGACTGAGCGACTGAACTGAACTGAATTGAACCATTTAAAAAGTGTATTTAGTGGCATTTAGCGTATTTACAGTGCTGTGTAACCACCACCTCTATTGAGACCCAGAATATGTTTTTTTTTTTTATTTCTTACATGTTCTCTTTTTATTAAGTAAAGCACGTGTACAGGACTGTTGCTTCCACTTAAAATGTACAGAGTTGCAGAGGACCACTAGAGTGAAAGTGAAGTTGCTTAGTCATGTCTGACTCTCTGTGACCCGATGGACTGTAGCCCACCAGGCTCCTCCATCCACGGAATTTTCCAGGCAAGAGTACAGGAGTGGGTTGCCATTTCCTTGCTCCCAGTCTAAAATGAAAATGAGTGATACAGGTTACAAATGCATAGTTTTAAAAAATCTTTTAGAGATCTAAGACGCAAATAAGCCTAAATATACTGAAATGCAGAATGTGATAAGGCCTTTGTAGGACTTATGGCAGAATGACAAGATGAGGAGGTATCATGGATAAGGAAAAATCAGAAAAACTTCAAATGAACTTTTTGCAGACCCCTTGGGATGGCCTGGCTCTAGGTGAGTGATCACACCATTGTGATTATCTGGGTGAGACCCAGAATATGTTTGTGAACAAGTGATCCCAAATGCGGGGGAAGGTGTGGTCCTCTGTGCTGAAAAGACTGTCGATGCTGCCTGCAGGATGCCCCCCACCCCTCCTACCCCCACCCAGGGGCTCTGGGCTCATAGACTTAACTTCACTATAGGCTTCATGTGAGAAAAAACGATCTTTCCAATGAACACTTACTGGACATCTGTCCCAGTTCTCAGAACCCTCTTGGCCTTGCCCTCTCAAATGTCAAAGGTTGCAGTGAGAAGCTCTTTGTTTGCTGAGGATTTGCTGTTTATGGCGGCTTAGATAACAGTTCAATTCACACAAAAACAAACAAATGATGATCCAACCCTAGTCAGGTACAAGGCCATGAGTGGACTCAGGGGCGGGGCGGAGGGGAGGTGACGTGAAAGTAGAAACTCTCCTTTGACTCACCTGCTGGGAGAGGAATTTTCCAGGTTAAGTCCTTAAGATGAGTTATCAGAGGGCCAGGTCACAATTTATTTGTAGAGCCCCATACCCTTCCTTGGCACCGTCACAGAATCAGCTCGTTGGGTCCTTGCAGCAGTCTGATGGAGGAGGCTGGGCAGGTGTTGGCATCTTACAGCATCGCCCTCTTCTGAGCACTTACCTCCTCTAACTGTAGAGATAGAAAAGGAGGGCCACAGAGGCCCCTCTAATTACAGAATAACTTGGAAAGAGTAAGATTTGATTTGAATTTTTTTTGGCTGCACCATGCAGCTTGTGGGATCTTAGTTCCCTGATCAGGGGTTGAACCTGCAGTGGAAATGCAGAGTCCTAACCACTGGGCCACCGGGAATTCCCTGATTTGACTTTTATAACCAGTGTTTTTCAAACTGTTGAGTTTTCCATGTAGCAGATTATGAACAAAAATGAAAGAAAATAGGATAATAAATGTTGGCGTGTATTGTAGTCATAGTAAGTATTTTTTCCTGAAATGTTTGCCTCGCTGAGGGGTGTGTGTGTATGTGAGTGTGTACTGGGTGATGATGCAAAATGTATTTCCTGATGTGGGTTAGAGTTTAACCAATTTGCAAGCCCTGAGCAGGAATGGCTGTGGTCCCTTTAGCACCACTCAGATTTGAACACTGCCAGCCTCAGGCTTTGCCCGCTGCCCTGACCCTCCAGGTCAGGATGGTGATGTCATGTGTGTGTGTTCAGAGTCCTTTGCTCCTTATCAAAAGCAAAAATTGGGCGTCTGCCCCAAAGGCAAGTTCCAGGAACCGAAAACGTGACTCTCACTGGTTGTACAACGTTTTGACTTTCCCGTGGTAAGAACAATGTCAGTCCTGGCTTTGCTGTCTCCATTTATTTTTTGAGTGTTCTCGAACATTTTAGGGCATTTCTATGGCTTCAGGCCAGTTTACTGACCTGCCTCCTGGCCCCAAGAAGCACACCACAGGGAGCTCTGGCTAAAATTACCCCACGGAGGTCACCTGTTAACCTCCTTTATCCTCTGCCTCTCAGCATCAGGCAGCCTGGATCACTTAAAATTCCCCAGTTTCTTTTTCATGGAAAAAGCCATTTATTCCATCTGTTGGAGATTGCATTTGGTCCCTTTATCTTGCTTCTGATACACTTAAGTCTGATAGTTTTCTTAGGCAGTGTCTACATGAAGGCACCCAGAAAGTTAGAGAGTAAAATATTTAGCCAAATAATTGGCTTAAACAATGCAGATAATTCCAATTAAAGCCCACTGATTTTTTTTTTTGCATGTTGCATTAGCTAGTTATCATGATGTCCCATAGATATAACTTACCATAAAAGCAAATAAAAAGCCATTTTGGTTTCTGTTCCCATGTATTTTTGAAACTATATCATTCAAAAATTAATTGGAAGTACTGAGTATAAGTCTTGGGGACAAAACCACTAAGAAATATGAGAAGCTTTAACTTTAGGCTCTTACCTAGTTGGCTATACTGGTTTTACGTTTTGGGGGGTTTTTTTTGTAAATTTTCTGGCCACACTGCAAGGCTTACAGGATCTTAGTTCCCCCACCAGGGATTGAACCTGTGCCCCCTGCAGTGGAAGCATGAAGTCTTAACCACTGGACCGCCAGGGAAGTCTGGGCCCTTTGTATATAACCTGAGTCATTTGTAATGATGGTCATAATAACAAGGGCAACAGTGATGTTGATTATATGCAGGGCACTGTGCTCATGATTTCATTTATTCCCTTTAATTCTTACAAAAACCCTCTGGAGAGAGTTTGTGATTTTACTTTTAAGAGAACTGAGACTTATAAAAAAGATAAATAACTTTTCAAGTTCTCCTGAGTTGGATGCCAAATCCCCAAGCTGCATCTTTGTGGAGGGAGAGAAATCAGCCAGGAATGTGAATCCTTTCAGCCATTTTCATAGAGGTGTTCATATGTTTTCTGTTCCCCCTCCTCCCTGTTCAGCCTATCAGCTCACCAGGTGCAGAAACTGGAGGGGAAAAACCTCAACACATTCCTGACTGTTTATGGGGAGACTGGGAGAATGAAGGTCATTTCCCAAGGAGCAGACCCCAGAGACCCAGGCATGGACCTGCCTGAGATCCAGACCTGAGAGGGAAGAACAGAGGGCTTATTGCAGAGAGAGATTAGATGCAAACCCAGCTGACAGGGCTGGAAGGTGGGGTGGTCAGGGGAGTCGGCGAGTGTGGATGAGTCTTGTATTGCTGCTATGATGAGTTACCACAAGCTTGGTGCTATAAAACAATACACAGTTATTATCTTTTGTTCTAGAGGTCAGAAGTCTGGAATGGAACTCACAAGGCAAAAATCAATTGATTGTCAGGGCTGTATGCCCTCTGATGACTCCAGGGGAAATATCTGTTTCCTTGACTTTTTCAGCTTCTAGAGGCTGCCCGCATTCCTTGGTTTAGGGCTCTTTTTCATCTTCAAAGCCAACAATGGCAGGTTGAGTTCTTCTCATCAGGTCACTCCAGCCTACATCCACAGTCGTATTGTGTCTCTGACTTTTCTGCTTCCCTCCTTCACTTAGAAGGATACACGTGATTATGTTGGACCCATTCATTATCTTGGGTAATCCAAGATAACCTCCCCACCAAAAAGTCAGCTGATTAGCAACCTTAATTCTATCTGTAATCGTAATGCTCCTTTGCCATATAACCTAACATAGTCACAGTTTCCAGGGATTAGGTCATGGAGTTCTCTGGGGCTATTATTATGACTATCACAGTGGCCTCTTAGATGAAAGCAACATTTGACCTGAAACTTAAAAAAATGAGTTAATGTCAGGTTGTGAAAAGAGGGAGCAGGTCAGGTAGTAGTCCAAGCAGAGGTGACAGTCTGCGCAGATGGAAAAGAGCTTGGCGCCTTGGAAGAACCGGCATCATGCTGGCCTCCAAGGCCAGGGTAAGGACTTGGGGGCTTGTGCTAAGGACAGTGGGGAGCTTTCAAAGGCTTTTGGGCAGCAGGAAGGCTTGATCCAGATCACTGTGCTCTATGGAGATGGATGAAGGAGGCAAGAGGGGACACGAGAGGCTACTGCTGCTGCTGCTAAGTCACTTCAGTCGTGTCCGACTCTGTGCGACCCCGTCCCTGGGATTCTCCAGGCAAGAACACTGGAGTGGGTTGCCATTTCCTTCTCCAGTGAGAGGCTAGTGATTATCAAATACCTTCCTTCCTGGAAGATCATTCCACCAAATTTGGACAGAGATTCACCAGATATTCACCAAAATCCATTTTGTTTTCCTGTGCTAAGCTGCTTTAGTCATGTCCACTCTGTGACTCCATGAACTGTATAGCTCACCAGGCTCCTCTGTCCATGGGATCCTCCCGGCAAGAATACTGGAGCGGGTTGCCATTTCCTTCCCCAGTTTGTTTTCCTAGATGTACACTTCCCAGCATCCTGGTATTATTAGTGAGGCTTTGAGACTAATTCTTGCCTATAGACTGTGACCAGAGACAGTAAGAGCAGGTGGGCCCTCTCTCTCTTCCTTTTCTACAGAGATCTTCGATGCCATCTATGAAGAGGGTTGCTTTGGGGGAAGGGAGGATCCTGGGTTCCTGAATGACACTATGGAGCACAGCCCCATTATCATTCTGACTGTTGTATGGGAGAGGAAGCAATACGCTTCACTTTGTTCCAGCACTGAGATACGGAATTATCTTTTGCAGTAGTTAGCTAAGCCCAGCTAATAGACAACCCCTGCATGCTCAGTCACTCAATCATGTCCAACTCTTTGGAACCCCATGGACTATAACCTGCCTGCACCTCTGTCCATGGATTTTTTCCAGCCAAGAATAATACTGGAGTGGGTTTCCATTTCCTCCTTCAGGGGATCTTCCTGACCCAGGGATCGAACCTGCATCTCCTGGCATTGGTGGTAGGTGGATTCTTTACCACTGAGCCACCTGGAAGCCCAGTAGACAACCAGACAGACCAATAAATTAAGCAAAATAATTTTGAGTTTTAACAAGAGCTCTGAAGGAAATTAACGTATGAGGTGATGGAGAAAAATTAGGTGTTTCTCCCTCAGAAAGGATGGTCATGAAAAGCGTTTCTAATGAAGTGGCATTTGATCAGAGGCTTAAAAGATGAGAAACAGTGGCTCTGAGCAGAGGGAGTGGAGATCTTTGTGGACAAAGAAATTAATAAATGTGATAACTCTGAATGAGGAGACACCGGCTGTGTTGGTAGGAGAAAAAAGGTGGCTACTGTGGCTGAAACTTGAAGCATGGTCAGAAACTCTCACTGGGAAAGGATTCATGAAAAGGCTCCAGCCTAAAAAAAAAAAAAAAAGAAAAGAAAAAGAAAAGGCTCCAGCCTTGGTGCTCCTCCCGCAAGGGTCAGAGTTCTAGAAGCATGTCTCTGCTGGACTGTGTACTCACTGAGACAGTTCTCTCTTCCTAGCTATTGCCACTGCCTGGAGCATAAGTAAGTTCAGCCAAAGTGGAAGCAGGGGGACTAGTTAAAGCAAAAGTCTTGATCAGACATTTTGGTGACTTTGACTAGGTTGCTGGCAGAGCTGATGGGGAGAAGTGACTAGATTTGAAATACGTTTTATCTCTTTTTTAAAGTTTTTTTTTCTTGTGATGAGAACTTTTTAAAAAATGAATTTATCTTTGACTGCGCTGGGCCTTCGTTGCATGCTTGGGCTTTCTCTAGCTGCAGCAAGCGGGGGCTACTTTTTAGCTGTAGTGCGTGGGTTTCTCTTTGCAGTGGCTTCTCTTGTTGCAGAGCATGGGCTTCATGGTGCGCGGGCATCAGTAGTTACGGTTCTCAGGCCCAGTAGTTTCAGCTCTGGGGCTCTAGAGTGCAGATTCAGTGGTTGTAGTGCATGGGCTTAGCTGCCCTGCGGCATGCGGAGTCTTTCCAGACCAGGGATGGAACCCGTGTCCCCTGCACTGGGAGCCACAGATTCCTAACCACTGGACCACCAGGAAAGTCCGAGATGCATTTTAAAGACAGAGGTGACAGGACTTACAGAGTGGATGCTGCAATTGAGAGCAAAGGAAAAATCAAGGATGACGTCTGGGTTTTTGGATAGATCTTGAATAGACAATAGTGACGTTTACTAAGAGAAAGACCAAAGAAGGGACAGGCTTCAGGGACAAAATTAAGAGAGCTCTTTGATTTTCTGATGGTTGACCTTATGTGTCAACTTGACTAGTCCTTGGGGTGCCGGATATTTGTTTTATTTTTTTGCACTAGGTGTGTCTATGAGGGTGTTTCTGGATGCAGCTAACATCTGAAGCAGTCGACGGAGTGAAGAGAATTGCCCTCTCAACATAGGTGGGTTTCACCTAATCAGCTGAAGATTTGAAAAGAACAGAAAGCCTGAGTGAGGGAGACCTCTTTCTGCTTAACTGCTTAACTGTTTCCTTTTCCCGTCTTTGAGCTCAGACTGAAGCATCGGCCCTTCTTGGATCTAGAGCTTGTTAACTGCAGATCTTGGGACTTTTTAGTCTTCATTAACTGTGTGAGCCAATTCCTTATAACAGATTTCTTGAGCTATCGATATATCTGTTTCTGTATCTCTGCCTCCTGTTGGTTCTTTTCTTTGGTGAACACTAATGTAGATTTGATAGGTTTGAGTGGCTGTTTCCATCCAAGAGAAGGTATCCCGTCGGGAGTTGGAGATACAAGTCTGGGGTAGCAAACAGAGCAGGGCTAGAAAGACAAACTCGGGATCTTTGGTGGCATTTGGAGCCTGTGGTCAAGAGGAGATCATTAGAGAGAGGGTTTGGTATGAGAAGAAAAGAGGCTCAGGCTAGAGCCCAGATGCATTCTCATCCTTAGAGAGCTGGTAGAAGAGAAGGAGCCAGTGAAGGAGATAGGGAATGGTTGGCCAATGAGGATGGATGAACCCTAGGAGTAGATTTCTTTCTTTCGTTCAAAAGATTTTTTAATTTTTAAAATCAAAGTTGTACACTGTCATGGTTTTTAAAGTCACGTTGTTCTACAAGAGTTGCCATGAAAAATAATAGTGAGCAGCCCCATTCTGGCCCATTACTGACCCCTCTTTCCCAGAAGCAACTACTTTCAACTCTTTCAACTGTTTCTTCTGGCATTTACTGCCTTCATTTCTCATAAGCTGGTTTATCTGCCATTTCTTAATTTTTCTGCTTGGATATGTATAGACTTCCTTCTTCTAAAGAGTTACTCTCTACGCCCACGCACACTCACCCTCACACCCACTCACACACAGGTACTCACATAGACACACAGCGTTCTTCACTGTCCTCTAATTACAATTATATCGCCTATTTTGGTTAAACCAATATATAGTGTTTTAATTATTCTGACTTTGTAAATGTTATTCATAGCTGAGTCATGTAGTATACTATGATTCAGTTCAGTTCAGTTCAGTTACTCAGTCGTGTCCGACTCTTTGCGACACCATGGACTACAGCATGCCAGGCTTCCCTGTCTATCACCAACTCCCGGAGTTCACCCAAACCCATGTCCATTGAGTCAGTGATGCCATCCAACCATCTCACCCTCTGTCGTCCCCTTCTCCTCCTGCCCTCAATCTTTCCCAGCATCAGGGTCTTTTCCAATGAGTCAGTTCTTCGCATCAGGTGGCCAAAGTACTGGAATTTCAGCTTCAGCATCAGTCCTTCCAATGAACATTCAGGACTGATTTCCTATGATTATGTTTCCTTTTTTTAATCTGACCTCTGGTTTTCCCTGGAATTAGTAATTGTCGACATTTAAGGCCTTCCCTGGCAGTCTTGTGGTTAGGACCCTGCGCTTCCACTGCAGGGGACGAGGGTTCAATCCCTGGCTGGGGAATTAAGATCCCACATACTGCCTGGCACACCTCTCCCCCGCTTCCAAAAAAAGAGAAAAGAAAGAATTGTCTTCATTTAAAAGATTTGGGGGGACTTCTGCCTGTTTCTAATTCATCACTAGACTCTCTGTTAGAAGTTAAAGCCTCCTGTCACTTTCACAAATGTCAGGTGACTCATGAGTCTCCGTTTTCCTCTGCGCTGTATTTCCGGGATCTCTATGTACTCCTGCCCTAATCTAGGCTAGTTGCTGTTGTCCTGAGATTGACTTTCATGGTCATCTTAGGAAGTCCCTTCCCCACTTTCCTGTGTTAGAGATCCCATTTCTTGGACCCCATATTTTCCTTTATTAAAAGTTTATTCCTTAGTTTTGAGGAAATATATCCTCTATTAACTTCTCTGAAGACACATACATGAGAGGCCAGTTCTTTGTGACCTTTTGTGTCTGTAGCTTTAAAAGTTTTTTGGTTCGATATGATGTTACAGTTTGGCAATAGTTTTCCCTCAAATTTAAGGCCTTGCTCCATTGTTTCTAGTTTCCTGTACTGATGTTGAGAAGTTTCTATTATTCTCTTTAAATGTCACTTGCTTCTCTCTTGTCTGTCTATTTCTCTCTCTCTCCACCTAACCAGTCCCTAAAAGTTGAAATGGAACACAAACAAATTGGGTTTGTTGGGGGGCAGTGAGCAGGGATGAAGCTAGAGAAACTAAAAGAAAGACTTAGACTTGAAGTCCCTGCTACAAATCAGACACAACTGCTCTATAAAAAAGGAACACATAGCTGGCGTGTAGCTCACAGCACTTCGAGATAATCTTATCAATGTTCTGATTCTTTTCATTATGTGATTACTCCGCTGACCTGAGCTATAAACCTGCTATTAGTTGCGTACCTTATTATATGATTACATAACCCCAAGAAGGTTTAGAATTAAATATAGCAATGGTGAACTAAATCAAACCCATAGTACTAATATTTTTAGTACCAACCTTAAAGTGTAAGACAATCTGCATGTGTCTGTTATTTATGTGCGGTGTCCGTAATAAAAATAGAAGCTATACTCTAGACAATCTGACAGATCACCTTGTGATTTCAATTTGACACGTGTTTAATTTTATATTTATGATTTTAAAGTGACGGTGCAATAGAATTTGCTTAAGTGTGTAAGCTGCATGGATTGTGTCAAGAGGACTGTGGTATAGGTCTGTCCTCTGAGGTGGCAGGGGTCTTTGTGAGGGTCTCATGATCGTTCCTTCTGCTGCCATCAGCTGTTAAGGGCTGTGCTCCTCTCCTTTTACCAAATGAACCCCAACAGGCTAAGGGCACAATAGCCAAAGCACAGTGGAGATTGTGGAGAATGAAACCTTTAAACACAAATGTGCTAACGACTGGAGTAGAGATCAACCAGCACATTTCTTCTGTGAAGGACCAGATTATAAATATTTTACTCTTTTCAGTCCAGGAGGCAAAACTGAGGCTATAGCTATGAAAAAGGTAACCACTAAGAAGTGTAACAGCCACTATTGGCTCTAGGACTGTATGAAAACAGGCGACTGTCTGGATTTGGCCTACAAACCACACTTTGGCAATTTCTGGGCATAAAAATTAAAAGGATATTAAAAAGGAAATAAACACAGAAAATAGCAAACAGTTAAATACCTGAGATTCCTGGTATAACTCACTGGAATTCATATGAGATTCCCTGTAGTGGAAGTATTTTTTCTGCTGAATACTGAAACACAACTAGGGAAGCTTTGATCAAAGCCCACAACTGATAACCAACTTGAGGAAGGTGGGTGGACCATTTGGAAAAGGTTTTTATCTTTCAGCAAGATCCCAAATTATACAGACTCTTCAAATGTGTATATATTCACTACCTACCATTTCATGTGCTGTGCTGAAGACTAGAAATACAGCAGTGAGCAAGACTGGGTCCCTGCTAGAAGGCGCTTTACACTGGTTGGGAGAACTGGGACAAGGACACAAGTTATTTCTACTGAAGTGCAGTAACTGTTCTGATAGCAGGAGGGAGGTGCATGGGGGCATCTACTGTGTCTAGTGTTCAGGGATCAGGAGAGACTTCCTGTCAGTCAGTTTATTACTGACTCGAGCCAGGACTCTCCGCCTGCAGCCAACGCAGTGGTGCTCTCTGAGTCCTGGCTCGAGTCAGTAATAAACTTCCCTTCCTGCGAGTTGCATTGTCTTGGAAGCCTTCTCTCTTCCCGCTCGGGGATTTGGACATCGGGCATAACAGAGATGATGTCCAAAACTGAAGCCTGAAGGATGAGAACAGAGTAGCAAGAGGAAGAACTTGGGAGGTGCAACTTAGCGACGTGCAAGGTTCCGGAGGTGTAGGGAGCAATAGCACGTTCAGGGAGCTGTAGCTAATTCATACAAACACTCGGAGACTTGCACAAAAGATGGGCTTTCCAAAGAGGACCTGTGGGACTTCCCTGGTGATCCAGTGGTTAAGACTCTGCGCTTCCAATACAGGGGGTGCAGTTCAATTGCTGGTTGGGGAACTAAGATCCCACCTGCCACCCTATAAGACCACCCCCCACCCCTTAAAAAAAGAGTGCCTGTAACCAAGAAAAATATATGCCAAAAGCCACATTTCCATGGAATATCATTTCTCAAACCTCAGCATCATTGCCATTTTTGATAATTCTTTGCTGTGGGAGGCCTTTTCTGGGCATTGTAGGGTGTTTAGCAGCATGGCTGGCCCCTACCCCACAGATGCCTATAGTATCACTCAGCTGTGGCAATCAAAAAGCATCTCCAGACATTGCCTGTCTCCTGGGGGACAGATCTGCCGGTTAATAACTACTGCCGTGAGATATAAGGTTAAAGCATTTTACTGGCGCATTCCAAGCATACCAGTTGGGAACACTGCCCATCCAGCTGTTGTTGTTACGAGTAGCTGTGGCTCATTACTGCTCCACTTTGCCAGGGGGCAAGGTGACCAGATGTCTCTGATACAACCTCTTCCTCCTCCTCCCACCACCAATCACTGAAGTCCACCCTGAAAGTGGTCTGATTCAGGCCTTTCATGCTGCATGACACCAAGCGCCTAAAAAACCCAAAGAGACTCCTTCCTGACAAGTAGGGTCACATGACAATGTATCAATGTCGTTCCTGTAGTTTAAGGTAGTTTCACACACGTTTATTAAATTCTAGCTGATTCCAAAGCATTTGTTCCTCCTTGTTACTACAGCAGCGCAAGTGCGACTGCCAAGGCGATGAAGAAAACCAAGACGTGAGTGAGGAATGTCCTTGCTGCCCAGCTCTTCGTGGAGTCTGGCACAGCCCAAGTCACAGACTCTGGTGCTGGATTTTTGAGGACCGTACTCTTCTCAACGGGGGCTAAGAACGGGCCTCCTGCCCAAGAAGGAGACGACAGAGGATGAGATGGTTGGATGGCATCACCGACTCAGTGGACATGAGTTTGGGTAACCCCGGGAGTTGGTGATGGACAGGGAGGCCTGGCGTGCTGCGGTTCATGGGGTCGCAAAGAGTCGGACACGACTGAGCAACTGAACTGAACTGAATAAAGGGCCTGATGGAATTACAACACAGCGTCCAGCTACTTGAGCCGGACAGGGTTGAGAGGCAGGTGAAGAGGGGAGGACGGGGAACAGGATTCCTGTGACTGGAAGCTCTAAGGGCCACAAGGGAAAGGGCTTCTCTGCTAGGCTAAGAGGTTGTCCTTGATCTTGAAGACACTGGGAAGCCAAGGAAGAATTTTAAGCTCACAAGTGACAGAGCCAGATGAATGTATTTATTTATTTTTGGCTGTGCTGAGTCCTCACTGCTGCAAGAGGACTTCCTCTAGTTGTGGCGAGCGGGGCCCACTCTTCGTTGGCGCGGCGGGCTTCTCTCTGCGGTGGCCCCTCTTGTGGTGGAGCCCCGGGCAGGCATTCGGGCTTCAGGAGTTGTGGCTCAGGCGCTTAGGTGCTCTGCGGCATGTGGGATCTTCCCAGATCAGGAGTCAAACTTGTGTCCCCTGCATAAGCAGGCGGATTCTCAACCGCTAGACCACTAGGGAAGCCCCACCAGATGAATTTAGAAGATGTTTCTACATCATTTACATTTTACAGAGTACATTTTTGCATGTCACTTCATTTAACATTCTGTAAGTTAGGTGTTGTTTGTACTTGGCAGCTGAGGACTTAGAGAAGTTAATTAATCAAGGTCAGAGAGCTAAAACAGTTGTGGCCAGGGCTGAATAGAATCCAGGTCTCCATTTCCGCACTGCCTCTCGTATTTTGACTGTAGTCAGATAAAACACACACACGAAAGGCCGTTATAGGGCAAATGTGAAAGCAAAGAATAGGTGAAAAATTAGTTGTGTTTAGCAGGGACTGGCACTGAGTAGTTAGTAGATTTGTTTCTAGACTTACTGTTTCATCTGTTATTCTTTGTTTTTTTCTAAACTGGTTATGATGATGTCACCATGTTAGTATTCCCTAGAGCAATAATTTCCAACACGTGGATCAAGACCCTTGGGGGAACCCAAGGTTATTCAGAGGGTCCTCAATTCAATGTGAATTTTCTTGATAGATGCTGAAAGTACTACCATTTATTTTCCAGAGATTCCAGTCTTTTTAAAAATTTAGTTTACGTTACAAAGGGATCTTTATACTTGAAAGGGATCTTCATGCTAAATATAAACGATATTACGTGTGTAGTACTAAAGATGATGTGCATATTAGCAGAGGCTGGTGGGGCACAGGGAAACAGTGGAGTTTGGCTATCTAAAGAATCTATAGGAAAGGGTGTGTCACACAGTCGTGAGACTGGAAAGGACTTGGTGAGATGACAGTGGAGGTAGAAGTCATGTTCTTTTTTCCCTGCCTTAGAAAGAACAGCATCCCAGTGACTGTCCCCACAGGCTGGGGATTACCTTTGTCTTTATGGCAGGAATCACGTGATACCTCAAACAGGTCCAAACTGTATTGACATCAAATCAGCGAGTGGACAAAACTCCAGGGTCTCACTTAGAACTCAAGTTGGAGCGTGGAAGTAGGGTTGTTGAAGCCCAGCCCAGGGCTTGAGCTAAAGAAAAATAGGAAAAGGGATGAGAGAGAGAGGGTTCTGGCATAGACCAGTTACCTCCTGCAGCCTCAATTTCCTCATCTATAACATAGAAATAATATCTTTCAGCATGAATGAACCATTGAATATAAAGATTCCTGGAAGAGGGCTTTGCATCAATAAATGCAGGGTTTTTTTTTTTAATTAATTGATTTATTTGACTGCGTCTGGTCTTAGTTGTGACACTCAGGATCTTTGTTGAGCTGTGCAGAATCTTCTATTGCAGCGCAGGGAATCTCTAGTAGTCGTGTGAGGGCTTCAGTAGTCGTGGTGCATGGACTCCGTTGCCCTGAGGCATGTGGAATCTTCCCTGACCAGGGACTGAACCTGTGTCCCCTGCATTGCAAGGAGGATTCTTAACCACTGGACCATCAGGGAAGTCCCAAATGCAGATTTTATACACAGGCATGTGCCTTTTGGGGCTTCCCTGGGGGCTTAGGGGTAAAGAATCCACCTGCCAATGCAGGAGACACAGGTTCAATCCCTGAGTCGGGAAGATCCCCTGGAGAAGGACATGCAACCCACTCCAGTATTCTTGCCTGGGAAATCCCATGGAGAGAAGCCTGGTGGGCTATAGTTCACCGGGTTGCAAAAGAGTCAGACACGACTTAATGACTAAACAACATAATACAGTGGCTGGTGTCTTAGCAGAAGGAAATTTGGACGCAGACATACACACACATAAAAAAATGCGAGATGAAGACAGAGGCAGAAACTGAAGTTATGCAGTTACAAGCCAAGAATACAAAGGATAGCTGGTAAGTGCTAGAAGCCTGAAGAGAGGCAAGAAAGGATTCTTTCCATATTTCTGTCTTTCCATAGAAAAAGCCTCAGGAGAATGTGGTCCAGCTGACACTTTGATTTTGAACTTCTAGCCTTCAGAACTGTGAAAGAGTAAACCCCTGTTGTTTTTTTTTTAAACTATATTGTTTGTGGTAATTTATTAAGGCAGCCCCAAGAAACGAATTCACTGGCCGACAGGCATTGGGGACCAGAGATATGCCAACAGCCCTGTGAGGGAGCTTGAAAGAGAATAGTCCTACAGCCGGTTGAGTTTGGAGGCAGATCTCCCCTCAGTCCAGTCTTGAGAGGACTGCAGTCCAGAGTGCCATAGTAAATACATTCTTGTGAGAAACCTGGAGCCAGAACTACCTACCTAAGCCCGTCTTGGGTTTCTGATGCACAGAAACTGTGAAGTAATATATGTTTGTTGTTTTGCAAAACATAACCCTACAGCAAAAGATAACAAACAAATGCATATTCTTAATTTTGGGGGGAGTGGGAGAATAAACTAGAAACTAATGGCAGTGGTTAGTGATAGGCGGTGATGGGAGCAGAGCACAGGGAACAGGAAGGGAGGCTTCCTCCTCTGAAAACGTTTGGAAGATTTGATTTTGAACCAAGTGAACACTTTATACATGCAAAAATTAAAGCTAGATAAGAAAGATGAAAAAAGCAAACTAAAATTATGCAAATAAAAATAACAAACCTAACACTGTATCACAGTGTATCACGCAGATAACACAACCATATTGCAAAGCAGATGAATTCAAGTAACTTTTGATCACCATCCTCTCGCTTTACACCTTTGGGAAGAGATGTATTTACAAAGATAAAAAAAGTGCAAAGAAATCTTAAACTTAGGTTTGTTACTGGTGTTAGTATCGAAGTCACAGCTCTTTTGTCTATATTATAGGATAGAATAAACCAGTAAATACATTGATGCTGATGAGAACCAGAGTTTTCCTGCATTTTTACCTCTCCCCACCATGTTTACTGTTTTTGACATCATATTTTACATCTTTTTCTTAGTAACCAGGGTTTTTCACTGTGGGAGAAGAAAAATATAAAATGGAAAGAGGAAGGCTAGAATGAACCTCGAGATGCTGACTTTTTAATTGGAGGTATCAATATGAACTCATGATTTTAAAATATATCTGGGTAAAGAGTATACTGTTTAGTGTTTTATAGCTCTATGAATATATATACATTTGGTCCACTGAAAGGGGCTAGAAGAAATAACATCCCAATAGCAATGAGCACCCTGGACACTAAGATCTAATTTTCCAAGTACCATTTCCTACTAAAAGGAACTAAGATTTCTCTGCATCAGGCAGAGAAAATGCAAGGAGAGCTAGCAGGTCCTATGTCAGAAAGCAAGATGGTGTTCAAAGATTGATCAATCGATCGATAGGATGGGGACTTCCCTGGTTTCCAGGGACTAAGACTTGGCTGATCCCAATGCAGGGGGTCTGGGTTCTATCCCTGGCCAGGGAACTAGATCCCACAGTCTGCAACTGAGACCCAGCACAAACAAATATATAAATATTAAAAAAAAAAAAAGATAACAGGATATATGTAAGGAAAGTGCGAGAAGGGACTTTCACAGGTCACAAAAAATTCAAACACCACAAATAATATTGGTAGTTGGTTATAACTGGGTTAAATTGAATTTTAAGGAACATCAGAGTTCATGCTGTTATTCAAAAGAAGAGGAGACTTGTGAAGGGGAAGGGAAGGAGGAGAAACAAAATACAGGTATTATCTGTTGCAGAGGGGGAGAGGATCTTTGTGGAGGACTGCCAGACCACCACTGACCAAGTGATCAGGCTTGACATGGACGCAGGATACGGTGTCTCTGGATGGAAATAGCCAGCATCACCTCTGACTTCTCTTACTAAAAAGTTTGACTTGCATCTAATCATAAACAATTCAATAACCCCATACTCTTAGAGTCTACTATTGGCCTGGACTTTCCAAATTGTCAAAGTAATGAAAGATTTTTTTTCAGAGTACTGGAATTCCCTGGTTGCCTAGTGGTTAGGACTGGGTGTTTTCACGGTCGGCCTGCCAGGTTTGGATCTAGGATTGGAATAACAAAGATCCTGCAAGCTAGCTTAAAAAAAAAAAGTGAGAGTATTAGTACTCGGGTAATCCTGGGTAGATCTTGAACTGAAAAAGTAAAAAATATGTGTGTGTTTGTGACCTTTAGGGACAACAAAAGAAATTTAAATATGGACAGTATATTGGGTTGGACTGAAACGGTAAATAATACATTTCTTGCTTATCCTAATGATGAAGTATTTAGGGGGTGAAGCAGGGTTGTTTGCAACATTCCAATAATTCAGGGTGGAAAAAAACCCCCATACAGTGAAAGAGAACACAAGTATTGTTAAATGTTAGCATTAAATTTAGTGCAGAGTCTACTGTACGAGTCTTCATTTGGTTTATAAATTTTCACATTAAAAAGCCGGGTTTTAAATAAAAAGGGAGCAAGTTTACTTCTGATTGCAGAGGGCTCTTCATGGCTCTTAAGTTTCTCTTTCACTGCGGCGTCGATCTCTAGGCCGTAGGAGGCGTCACCGCGACCAGGGCAGCTCCCACCCTTGCCAGAGACAAAGCCCCTGGTGGCCCCCTGCTGCCTGGGACGCGGCCTGGGCGTGGCCTGTGCCGGGAGCGGCCAATAGGAGCCGAGCCGGCGGGCGGGGCCGGGGCGGGGCTGCGCGCGGGCCCCTGGGCCGCCCCCGCCTCTCTGCTGCCTCTCTTCCAGCTCCCGCGCGGCCGCCGGTTCCGTCTGCTGCAGACCCCGGGACCGAGGAGGCGCAGGGCCGCAGCCGCCGGGTAAGTGCCTGGCTTTCCGGCCGCGACCGCGCCTGTCGCCCCTCCTCCGGCCCGCCCCCTCATTGCCCCGCAGCGCCCAGAAGCACCGGCGCCGGACTCCCGGGCCCTTACGCGGCAACGCTGCCTGGTCGGCCGCGGCCAGGGGGCTGGGGAGCGGGGCCGGGTCCTGGAGAGCCCCGGCGCGGGTGGGGCCTTTCCCGGGCTGCTGCTGCTCTCCGGCTCAGTGGAGCGCGAGGTCCCGGGGTGCGCCCCCCTCCTGGTGGTGCCGCTGCCTGCGGTTGGCCCGATGCTGCAGGAGGGCCGGTTCCTGGCTCTCATCACTCGGCGGCATGGGGGTTGATTTCTCTCCCAGCGTCGCCGAGATCAGGTGTGAGGCCCGTCTTGCATCCCGGCGTGTGCGCCCTCGCAGCCGCGGTGCGTTTCACCTTCCTCTGCATCGCTCACACCTGCGGTTCATTCAAGAGTGTGCAACCTGGGCCGGGCGAGCTGCGTACTCTGGGAAAGGGCCCTCTCTTCTTTGAGTTGCTCCTGGAACACGCCAGGTTGTCTCACGTTTTCATGGACTGGTGGAATTCATTTGCTCGGAAAGTTAGTGTAGCTAAGGGTTTTAGCATAGTTTTAGGTGTGATTAGTTTCGTGTACAGCGGTTGCAATGACATTGTTCCTGCGCAAGAATTGCTAAACGTGTCGTAGCCCTGCGCGAGTCTAGCTTCGTGCTTCTGTTGCGAGAAAAGTTGAAAGGCGTACATTTTGCTCTTGATTTTGCTGCTGCCAAGCTCTGTGACTCAGTTAATTCATATGAGATAAGATAGATTCCTAAGACTCTTTTAAAATCCCACGTTTCGTGAATCTGATGAGCTTGTTTTTCGTCCTGTACCTTTTAAAAAGAGTGGGAAATAGGAAAAATTCCATGGAAGATAGCCCCGCGGGGAACAAAGCTTGATGAGCGCACCGAAGTTGAGAGGCTGGATTGCGGTTTAAGATTGGGAACTGAAAAGGGAGCACTGTAATACTGAAAGAACTTACCCAGAGTTAATTATATAAGAGAAACTTGGAAAGCTTTCAGAAGTTCCAGCAGCAGTTGCTGTATTTAATTACCTCTCTTTGCAGCTGTATAGATGCCGTAAGGGGAAGATAAATGCTAAAGTTATAGAAAATGTAATAGGATACGTAACGTATCTTAAGTGTAGAGAGAATGCTTTGGAATTCTTAATTTATATAGGCATTTCCGCTCAGGAAACACTTTTTTGTTTGTTAATAGTTAAGAAATGTTTATATACCCCCCTCAGGAAAATCATACGTTTATTTTGAGTATGTTGATTTCCTACCCTCCCACCCCCCCATCTGGCTTTTTATTGTATTCTTATTAGGTGCGCCAGTGTTTTTTTAAAACAGTCTTTGGAAAATAGTGTTTGGCTTTGTAGTTAAGTAGAGGAAGATCAGCTTTCCCTCAGGGAGAGCTCATTTTGAGTCCATAGCTGTGTGACTTGGCAAAGTCACTTTCTTTCTCTGAGGCTGGCTGTCCTCAGTTGTGAAACGTGATGATGCCTATTGCATAAGGTCATGGAGATTAACCAAAATCTTTTATGTGGAAAACAGAGCGGTGCCTGACATTAATACATGTCATGTATTAATAATGACGGCCATTGTCAGTAATGTGTTCACAGCTTAGAGAATTGGTCTTTGGGTTTTAGTTGAGCTAGAAAGCAGGGCCCGAAGAAGAGAGCAAAGTGATCGGTGATCAACAGCCACTTCCCCTGAAGGACGCTGGAATTTTTGCAAGTTGTGAGTCCCTCCCTGAATCTCAGGCTGAACTCTTGCTCACACACTAGTGATTGTGAAGGGACACTTCAGTCTCCCTGACTGTGTTGGCCTTCAGTCTTGGCACTTGAGTAGAGTTGGGATTTTGCCAAAAATTGAACTAGCAAGTTAAGGAATGTGTGTGAGGAGAATCCCTCCAAAGAGAGCTCCAAAACAAAGAAATGGTTGAAATGCTGAAGAGAGGTTTCAGCCCCAGGTAGCTGAAGCCCTGTTACAGCTAACTTTGGCCAGTACGCTTACTGGACCTACGGACTCCTATTCCAGTATTAACCAGAACCTCTTGTTTGGATGCTTGCCCAATTACTGATGCTCTTGGGTTGTTCTTTAAGCCGCGTTATTCCTTCTTTGACTCTGCAGACAATACGCTGGGAAGGCACGGTAGTCTTAACTGCTGAGGCATCTAGTCCTGCTTTGGGAAAGGAAAAGAGAAGAGCTCCAAAGTTATTTTTACTCTACTTTTAGTTAACTTTTAAACATCTTGTTAGTAGTTGAATAGAAAGTACTTTCCTACAGTTTAACCAGGGATACCAGAGGGGCTCTGGTTAGTGGAAGATAAGATATTGTGAGGGTCCATCTGAATGGGGACTCACGGGTGGCTGTGTGCCTCATCCATGGTGATTCAAAACCGTGGGAGGCAACGCCACTGCAATGTGGCACCCTAGTTGAGTATTTGCATATGAGTATAACCCAGAACCTCTGGGTTTTAACATTATAACTAAAAAACCTAATCTTAAAGCCCGACAGAAAAAAAAAAGCCAAATCTCATTAAAACTAAACTAGCAAAACAAAGTAGACAGGAAACCAGAAGATTTAATGGGTGAGATGGCATGAAGTCATATACGATACAGTTTTTTAAAAACATTTTTAATTAGAGATCAGGTAAAGTCCATTTCCCATACATTTTTGCTGACGTTTTAGAGGATATCTTTTATGTTTGTGGTTGTGTGTGTATATATTTTGTATGTATGCATTTCCACTACACTGTAGGAAAAAAATCACTGCTAAATAAGATGAATCAAAAGAACTATCTGTAGTGTCGTCACTATCTGATCAACTACCTAAGTTATTTAAGTGATAAGTATTCCAAGGTGTTATTTGCCATCACTATTTGACTCATTGATGCTTGGGGATGCCCCTGAGGTCCTCATTCAGTGGGTGGGGCCCTTAGTATTGTACTTCTGAGAAGCTCCTCAGACAGGTTAAGTGCTAAGTGAAGTCGCTCAGTCATGTCTGACTCTTTGCGACCCCATGGACTGTAGCCTACCAGGCTCCTCCGTCCATGGGATTTTCCAGGCAAGAGTACTGGAGTGGGGTGCCATTTCCTTAGGAGCTGCTAAAAGGAGTCCCGTGTTCCACTCAGCACATATAGTGTCACAGCCAAGAAAATAATCCTAGAGGCCATGAGGGGTGGGGAATGGTTAATGATTTCCTTTTGGAGTTGTTAGTTGCAGTAGGCAGGTGGTTAGGTGTGAGTAGAGAAATGGGGGCAGGGGCCAAGTGCATCTTGTAAACAGCGAGGGTCCATAGGCAGATAAAGGAAAGCAGGAACCTTCAGACTGACAGGAAGCGACACCATTTTGGGTGATAAGGGTTGGAAAAGCAGACAAAGAAATATAGGAAAGATGGGAATCCCCTGCATCCAAATGTAATCCTTTGCTCACTGTGCTCCCTTTACAATAAGGCTTCCCTGCGGCTCAGTAGTAAAGAATCTGTCTGCCAATGCAGGTTCAATCCCAGGTGGGGAAGATCCCCTGGAGAAGGAAGTGGCAACCCACTCCAGGATTCTTGCCTGGAGAATCCCATGGACAGAGGAGCCTGGTGTAGGCTACAGTCCATGGGGTCACAGAGAGTCAGACACAACTGAGTGACTCAACAACAGCAAAGTCTTAGATATAAGAAGTACGCATCTTGCACTGATGCCATGATGCTTCTGATCTGAGCTAAATCCCTAAGACAAAAATCCTTCTTCCCCTCAGGAAAATGGGGCTGGGATGAAAATCAGGGAATATGACCCCCAGGCTTGTCCTTCTCCAGTAAATATTCTGCCCCTTCACTTGTATGCTCCTCGTAACCAGCTTGCCAAAGAAACTGTGGGTGGCGGCTCTTCACCTGTAAGCCTACTCTCCCTCTTTGCTTAAATAAACTTTCACTTTACTTTCTTGATTTCTCTGCTTCATCTCCGAATTCTTTCATTATGAAGAAAGAACCTCCAATTCACTGACCACAGGGTGATGCAATATTTTGGAACTAGATAGAGGCACTGGTACAACTCTGAAGGTACTAAGTGCCCCTGAGTTGTTTGCTCTGGTGCTTTGTTTGCAGTATGTGAATTTTGCCTCAGTAAAAAACACTCTGGAAAAAATAGTACTATCTGTATATTGTGTATTGGAAAAATTATCCCTATTCAAATTGATTGAGAAATACCAATAACCTCAGATACGCAGATGATACCACCCTTATGGCAGAAAGTGAAAGAGGAACTGAAGAGCCTCTTGATGGGGGTGAAAGAGGAGAGTGAAAAAGCTTAAAGCTCAACATTCAGAAAACTAAGATCATGGCATCCGGTCCCATCACTTCATGGCAAATAGATGGGGAAGCAGTGGAAACTGTTACAGACTTTATTTTCTTGGACTCCAAAATCTCTGCAGATTGTGACTGCAGCCATGAAATTAAAAGACACTTGCTCCTTGGAAGAAAAGCTATGACCAACCTAGACAGCATATTAAAAAGCAGAGACATTCTTTTTTTTTTTTTTATTAGTTGGAGGCTAATTACTTTACAGTATTGTAGTGGTTTTTGTCATACATTTACATGAATCAGCCATGGATTTACATGTATTCCCCATCCCGATCCCCCCTCTCACCTCCCTCTCCACCTGATTCCTCTTTATTTTGCTGACAGGTCTGTCTAGTCAAAGCTATGGTTTTTTCCAGTAGTCATGTATGGATGTGCGAGTTGGACCATAAAGAAAGCTGAGCACTGAAGAATTGATGCTTTTGAACTGTGGTGCTGGAGAAGACTCTTGAGAGTCCCTTGGACTGCAAGGAGATCAAACCAGTCAATCCTAAAGAAAATCAGTCCTGAATATTCATCGGAAGGACTGATGCTGAAGCTGAAACTCCAATCCTTTGGCCACCTGATGCAAAGAACTGACTCACTGGAAAAGACCCCGATGCTGGGAAAGATTGGGAGGAGAAGGGGACGACAGAGGATGAGATGGTTGGATGGCATCACCGACTCAGCGGACATGAGTTTGAACAAGCTCCAGGAGTTGGTGATGGACAGGGAAGCCTGGTGTGCTGCAGTCCATGGAGTCACAAAGAATTGGACACGACTGAGCGACTGAACTGACTGTTTCAAATTGACTTCCTTCTGAGTATTGTTAGGAGCTTCCCTGGTGGCTCAGATGGTAAAAGCGTCTGCTTGCAATACAGGAGACCCAGGTTCAATCCCTGGGTTGGGAAAATCCCCTGGAGAAGGGAATAGCAACCCACTCCAGTACTCTTGCCTGGAAAATTCTGTGGATGGAGGAGCTTCGTAGGCTACAGTCCATGGGGTCTCAAAAGAGTCGGACAAGTCTGAGTGACTTCACTTTCACTTGAGTATATATATTTCTGTTAAGACTTTTCTCTTAAATTAAGCACATTTTTATTCTTTCTATGATGTGTCTCATCAGTAGTACTCAGAGCTGCTTAGTAGTATTTTCTGCTTAATTAAAACACCACCATTCCTTTTGATCATGGACAGCCTCAGGTAGTAGCAGAAAGAACAGGAAACTTGGGCTCAAGTTTGGGGGTTGTAGGTCCATTTCTGCCCCCGTGGCCATGTGGCTTTGGACAAGGCACGTTCCTGAAACTGGCTTTCCTGGTCTGTTTTTCTGTCCTATCCCAAACTTCTTGTGGGGGGATCCACTGAAATCATTTATATTGAACACTTTTGTAATGGCAAGCTACAGTACTTCTGCATGTCACTGTTACGTGGTTATTGTTTGGATTTTTAACTTGAAGTCAGCAAAATTCAAGAACGGGTTGAGGACAGTACATGGATTATTGGACTTATTATTAATATGTGTTATAGCTTGTAACTTATAGTGTTAATCATTATCTTACTTATGACTTCAGTAAGGCTAAGAATTAGTTAAATACAAATATTAAACTTTAAGGATATTAGATGAGTTTTTGGGAGTGGTCCTTGTTCTTTGGTATAAAAATACATAAAACATGATTTTTAAGTTCCATGCCTAGGGAGCCTTCTATCTTACCCATCTGTAGCCACTCTGAATTTAGTTAACGTCCATAAATGAGAAATAGATACCAGTTTATCAGTCTACCAGGGTCCCCTTTGAGTTCCTGTGTTTTCTCTTAGTTTAAGCAAGCCGATTGGCCATCTTGTGAACCGACATTAGTGGTGACTTGTGTGAGGTCGCCTGGGAAGACTCCCTGGACCTACAAAGAAAAAACCTTGGGCATGTTGCTTGCCAACGACTATAGTAAATTACTGGCCCAGAAGGTCATTCCGGTGTTTCCATATCTTACGCGACACCCCAACGAACTTTTTGGTCAACTGAATGCAGTTTTACTTTAAACTGACAAGAATTAAAGTCGATAGCATATACACAAAAGTGGGCTAGTTTCCGTGTCTCCTTTCAATGGGCGCAAGCCCAGATTTGCCAGCTGAAATCCCATGAAGCTGCAGAACATATAATGAATGTGGGGACCTGGCTGCGGCAGGTGCGTGCACATGTGTCACAGTGAGTGAGGGCGTGTGGACTCAAAGGAGGATGGAAGGCAACCTTTGTGAGTGTCTTTTTTGTGTTGGTTTTAAAAAATATACTTAATTTCCACAATAGGCCTAAAAGCTGGGCATTTTATTTCGCCTAGTGAAGAAAGGTATGGGCTCTACCCCTGACTGGTTGTCTTGGATGTTTCATCGATGAAGAGGATGGCGAACTGAAAAACCTAGAGGTTAACTGGGGCTTTATGAACGAGGAAGGAAGTGATGAGGCTCTCACCCCGTAGTCTGCCTTGATTCTTCATCCCAGGCCTCCTCACAGCTGGTAACACACTGTGGGTAAGAGAAGAGAGGTCACACTTATACACTGGAAGTATACTGTGGCCATTTTAGGTCAATAATTACCATTTTAACTTGAGACACTCACTGGGTTGCAGCATTTCTCTACTTCTGTGAATCTGAAGGACTTCATTGCGTCCCAAGAGGGACTCACTAAGACAGTGGCAAGCTAACAGCAAATAGCAAATTTAGCAATTATTTATTGAGTGTTGAAGAACAGGTTGAAGATAACACGGGCCACCCAGAAAATCGCCTTCATTGTATCACACTATACACATAACGCGTTTCAAGGTATTATTTTGGATTATTTATGGCCTATTACATAAGTCCACGTATAAAGTGATTTGGGGTTTAGGAGATAGGGTGCTTCGCTTTATAAGGTGAGGATCACCTTGGGAATTGTGGGGTTTTCCACGGGAGCGTCTGGTGGCACCCTCATCTGACTCTTTGCGACCCCGTGGACTGTAGCCTGCCAGGCTCCTCTGCCCATGGGATTCTCCGGGCAGGAATACTGGAGTGGGTTTCTGTGACCTCCTCCAGGGGACCTTCCCGACCCAGGGGTTGAACCTGGGTCTCCTGCATTTCAGGCAGATTTTTTTTGTTACCATCTGAGCTACCAGGGAAGCCCATCTCCAAGTGAAACACAAGTTTAAAAAAGAAACTGCCAAAAAAAAAAAAAAGAAACTGCCTGTGTGAGAAGTTCCACTGAAACGTCTTACTTTTGTGTCCAGGAAAAACCCCGTTGGAGGCTATGCTTCTGTGAACGACAGACGGCGGTGAGCATGTCGGCCCTGAACTGGAAGCCCTTCGTGTACGGAGGCCTGGCCTCCATCACAGCGGAGTGCGGTAAGTAAGGAGCCCAGAGCGGAGGCTGGCCAGCTGCCCGCTGCATCCACCAGGCTTAGACTTTGGTCACGATAATTGGATATTGGATATTGGAAGACTGGTCTGAATGTAGTTCAAACACAGAATGTGAGATTTTCAAACACTTCGTCTCAGAATTCAAAATTTCTTTCTCCTCTTGGGAATCTTTTAAGACAAAATAGGGACTTTCTGGGTGGTCCATTGGTTGAGAATCCACCTTCCTATGCAGGAGACATGAGTTCGATCCCTGGTCTGGGGACTAAGATCCCATACGCCATGGGGCAGCTAAGCTCACTTGTCACAAGGAAAGATCCTGCATGACGCAACTGTCATAAGACATGATGTAGCCAAATAAATATTAAAAAAAAAAAATAGGTAAACAATGACTCTGACTGCTTATTAGCAGTTTAGGGTTCAAAGTTCAGTGGGGAGAAGGTTGAACCTGTTGCTAACAGAAGCCCCATGAATCATTGTTGGCTGACATCTGTCCTCATTCTCCTTGTTGTCCTTCCCACTCTGTCCCTGTGAACACATTTGACTCTAAAGAGGTTCGGGGGCCCCACGATCTTCCCAAGCCAGAGGTGAGCAGCCGTCACCGCATCATCGTGTTCCCATCATGCTCGTTGTCCGTGTCCTGCTGCTGACTTCATCAGCTCCGTCTCCCATCACGGCCCTTGTGCTCCTTTCTTTATTCCTCGAATCATTCATTCAACACGTGTTGGTGATTGGTGAGAATTCCCTGGCGGTCCAGTGGTTAGGGCTTCCTGCTTTCACTGCCTGCGGGACCCGGGTTGATCCCTGGTCAGGGAACTAAGATTCCACAAGCCTCCTGCTGTGGCCAAAAGGAAAACAAAACAAAGTGAAACCCACGTTGACTGAGATGCTGCTGCGTGCCGGGTGCTAGGTGGGTCACTGCTGACCTGGGAGGGACGCTGCCCTGGGGTGAGCGCAGGGCCTGGAGCCGATGGGCTGGGACTCTGCCCACTCACCCACCCGCCCCTGCCTTCGGTTTCCTCTGGACTCACTGACACAGTGACTCACAGTCACTGTGTACGGGTGTGTGTATTTGGATGGACGCTGTCTTAGGTACTACATTAAACATTTTAGCTTATATTAAGAGTCACTTCTGGAGAAGGAAATGGCACCCCACTCCAGTTCTCTTGCCTGGAGAATCCGGTGGATGGAGGAGCCTGGCAGGCCGTGGCGCATGGGGTCACAGGGTTGGACACGGCTGAGCGACTTCACTTCACTCACTTCTTACTTTATCACTGGAGGAGGACATGGCAACCCACTCCAGTGTTCTTGCCTGGAGAATCCCATGGACGGAGGAGCCTGGCGGGCCGTGGTCCATGGGGTCACAGGGTTGGACACGGCTGAAGTGACTGAGCAGCAGCAGCAAGGGTCACTTTTAAGCTGAAACACACAGTAAGAGACTCCTTTAGAAGAGGCATTTGTCTCCACTCATACTCAGCACAATATTAGCCTTCACATGTGTGAAAAATAGTAGCTTTTATTTTATTTATATCATTTTATTATGATTAGTTTTTGGCCATGCTGCACAGCTTGCGGGATCTTAGCTCCCCGACCAGGGGCTGAAGCTGGGACATAGCAGTGAAAGCCAAGTCCTAACCACTGGGACTCCCAGGGAATTCCCAGTCACTTAGAGTTTAGAATGGATATCCTGTTTGTATAAAGCATTCCAAGTACCTACTTTAGACAGCAGTGCAGCCTCTTCACATCCTATGTAGAAACAGATGGGACAGAAATGCAAATATATGGAAAAGAAAATAGTTACGTGTTTTGATTCTTTTGATTCTTAATTTTTAATTTTAATTCTTTTGATTCTTAAAACTTTTTGATTCTTAAAAAAAACTTTTGATTCTTAATTTTTTTTAAATAAGTAGAAGACTGCAAAGTATCAAATTCTTAATTCTGCTTCTTAGTCTGAATGTTTCCTCAGTAATAAGTCCCTGTGTATCCTTTATTTAGTGGAATTTCTTTCTATTAAGTGAAACCTTTCCTTCTGAAAAATTTTAAGGTACCTTTCCAATTGATTTAACCAAGACACGGCTCCAGATTCAAGGCCAGAAGAATGATGCAAACTTTAAAGAAATCAGGTATCGAGGAATGTTGCACGCATTAGTGAGGATAGGCAGAGAGGAAGGCCTGAAAGCGCTATATTCGGGGTAAGTAGACGTTTCAAATGGACAGACTTCACACTGAGACTTCACAGAGAAAAAGTACAAGTTTAGGGTGTATTTGAAAAGAGCAAGTAGCAATGGTTGATTTTTTTCATTTCAACTTTGTTTTCTACGTTTTTTTTTTTCTTCTGCTCATTTTTTTTTTCCCATTTATTTTTATTAGTTGGAGGCTATCTACGTGTTTTATGTAGTGAATGTTGTGGTAAAACTTTTTACTATAGTCAAATACAGATAATGGTACAAAAATTACATTTGTTTTGAAACATTCTGTAGTTTATTTTTTTCCTCTTCCCCTTGGTTATTACTGAGCTTTTTATTATAATGAAAATGATGTCCTATTCTCCATGGACAAGAATTGCAGTGAACAGCTTCTCTTTAGTCCAATGTTTAGGGAACATTGTGCTGTAGGCGCTGGATAGGAAAGTGATTAAGATGGGACCCTGTCTCTATCAGAGGCCCTGCAGGAGACCATTCATTTGGATGATTTAAACGAAGGGAGATTTAATGAAAGGGGCTTCCCTGGTGGCTCAGTGGAAAAGGACCTGCCTGCAGTGAAGGAGATCTGGGTTTGATCCCTGAGTCGGGAAGATCTGGAGAAGGGATTGGCTACCCGCTGCAGTATTCTTGCCTGGAGAATCCCATGGACAGAGGAGCCTGGCAGGCTACAGTCCATGGGGTCATAAAGAGATGGACATGACTGAGTGACTAACACTTTCACTTTAATAAAAGGGCTGCTTAAGGGTTAAGGGAACAATCGAAGGGTTACCTAGAAACTGGCAAAATGAGAAATGGTTACACAGGCTAGGACCAAAGGAACAAGGACAAAGGAATAGTGTTCTCAGAGCCTACCAGAGCTGCAGCCTTGAAGGAGCCTGTAGGAGTGGTCGAGGGATGCTCTGCTAGTACCAAGGAAGAGGAGGAAATCCCTCTGCTTCTTCCTCCCCCTCCTCCCCTCTCTCCCACCTTCTACCTGCTGAATCCTCCTGGAAACAGCTAGCAAGGGAGCTGGGTGGTAGTGTCCAGCAGCAGCTCCTGCCCTGAAGGAACTGTTTAGGGCAGAGCATCCACATAGTGTGTGACCTCATCCATGGAGGTGGTGGGGAAGGAGGAGACAGGCTAATGTCTCTTCAGTTCCGGCCAGTATGCAGACGGAGGTTCCATTCCTTGGTCTAGGACCCAGAAGAGGAGAGCGGATCGTTTGGAAGTAGGGGTGATTAGCTCGGTGTGGACTCTTGCTGTGGTGGTAGGTGCAGGGCATGTGAGTTGAGAAATCTGGGAAGCAGATGGAAATGCACCCTAGAATCAGGGTTGGAAACACGAGTTTAGGAGTCAGCAGTCTTTGGTCAGTTGAAGCCATGCAAGAAGATGAGCTCATCTGCTGAGTGTGTGGAGCCAGGAGGGGAGAGAGGAAGGACAGAATCCCCTGGCCCCCCAGAGGACAGAGGTAGGATGTGCAGAGAAAGAAGAGGAATGGAAGAGGGTGAAGTTAAGGTGGCTTAGGGAGGAGATGATTGCAAGCAGGGTCAAGGGTGGGCTGGAGCAAGTACCACAGAGGCAACAAGGCTTCATAAGATGCTGATTGAAAAGCGTCATTTGATTTAGTAATTGAGATGTCCCCTGGGTCCATTTTGGTGGGGGGAGGTTATTGATGGAGAAGTTGGAGGGAAGCCCCATTGCAGCCTAAGAAGGAAGTGGTAAGTGCGGCAGGAGTGCCTGTGAGTGTGAATGCCACAGGGTGGTTCTGGGATCAGGGCAGGTCCCCGGAGGAAGAGGGAATAACTGGAATAAGGCCCCTGGGGAGGCGGGCGGTGAACTTCAGAGAAACCCTGGAGGATGCTGGCAGAGGCCAGATTTCATCAGGGGCCCTGTCCTGAGGAAGGAAAGCCCTCCACGATCAGGAAAAGAGAACTCTGTGTTCACGTATTTGTGTACATTTTCACTGAGGATAAATACAGTGGGCTGAACTATCACTTAGGGAGCTAATAACTTGCACACATTTGACCGAACCTGCCTGTGTTTTTGCTGAATTTTGAACTTTAAGAAAAATCCATCTTAGTGTAGTTTGCGGAAGGCAGATAACATGATTCTTTCCCTTGTGTGCACCCTCTAGAGGATTTTCAGTGACTTTGAAGAATTTCTTTGTCCCTTGGTTTGGCAGGATCGCTCCGGCAATGTTACGCCAGGCTTCCTATGGCACCATCAAGATAGGCACCTACCAGAGCTTGAAGCGGTTATTTGTCGAGCGTCCAGAAGGTGAGCGGGGAATCCTTTTTTCCACTTGTGGACAGGAGGTGGGTTGTTTGTCTTTTTACTCAAGTGGTTTACGAACAGAGGAGAACTTTGGGCATAAAGTCTAAACAAATTCTGCCGAAAGCATGTCAGCTATCAGCTGAGTTTAGGAGGGTAACAGTTAAAAGGAGCAATTTACAAGGTTCTTAATGAGTTATCGCCACAACATCCAGACTAGAGTATGTCGTTATAGTTCTAGCCTACTTAAAATTCTCTAAAGTCCTAGGAATTATCACCTATTTTTTCAGGAAAGCAGACTGTATATCTTAGTATTAAGAACTCTGATTTTATTTTATTGCTGGTTGATTCCTTGACTTTGCTTTAATCCATAGAAGTTCCTATCTCTTTTTACAAAGGAGTGAGCACCAGTCACTGTTGGGTGAGGAGCAAAGATGCTTTAAAAGTGCTTCAGTGTATTCCAAATAAATATGGTGTGCTTGAAAATTTTATCTCCACGTTATCTCATAGGGTATCTTCTATTCTCTTACCAGGTGGTGTGCTATCTCATCTTAATGACAATAGTTACATTTACACACACGAGTGAATTGATGCGTGGTTACTCTTCCATGATAATTCACATTCCTTTTTAGGTATCAAGAAATTTTGCTATGGGACCTCCCTGGAGGTCCGGTAGTTAGGACTTTAACTCACAGGACTCAGGTCAGTCCCTAGTTGGGCAGCTAAGATCCTGTAAGCCAAGTAGTGCAGTCAAAAAAAAAAAAACACAATAAAAAGAAGTAATTAAAAAAAAATAAAAAGTTTTTCCTGAGCAAAATCTCTTCCGCCAGCAAAATCCCAAATTCTTTTAAAATCACTTACTTCGTTAAGCATATATTTCTTTATTCTCTTAAGTGAACAACTGGTGTGTACTTGAATTTCATTTGTATATGCATTACTCACATGAAAAGTTCTATATATGTGAAAAGTCAAATAATGTGTCTTTGCAGATGAAACCCTTCTGATAAATGTGGTCTGTGGGATTCTCTCTGGAGTCATATCCTCAAGCATTGCTAATCCAACGGACGTTTTGAAGGTAGGCAGCCCTGTATCTTGGGCTTCCCTCATAGCTTAGTTGGTAAAGAATCTGCCTGCAATGCAGGAGACCTGGGCTCGATTCCTGGGTTGGGAAGATCCCCTGGAGAAGGGAATGGCAACCCACTCCAGTATTCTTGCCTGGAGAACTCCACGGACAGAGGAACCTGGCAGGCTGCAGCCCGTAGCACTGCAAGAGTCTGACACGACTTCGTGACTAAACCACCACCACAGCCCTGTGTCTTATAGGCACACTCTGCATTTTCTTCATGAGATCAACACTCAGATCATGAAAATTTGTGAATATAACACACTGTGCACGTGTGAATCTGTTTATAGTTTAGTGCTGTGAAGCCTCTGACTTAGAAAGCTGCACTCGGTGGTTTTCCCACTGATGCAGGTGAGCTCACAAGTACAGCCCGTTCTTGGAGACGGTGGTGATTTGGGAGGTTTTGGTGACTAACCAGAGAAAAACGTTTAGGCTTGGATGCATTTCATTTGTCATTGAAAATCTCCTGTGTTTTATTGGTTCATGAAAATAGGTGGACTGCAAGTTTTACACCTGTTGAGGCTGCATATTGGTGACCCTTTCTGAAGGCGTTATGTTATCCATTAATCTGACTCCAGGAAATAATAAAGAAAATATTTACTTAACCACAAGTAGACATACCTTATTAGATGACCTTGCCGACAGCACCAGAATACAGTCTTCTTAAATCCCTTGGGGCTAACTAATTAAAGTCAAAATTAGGTGCAAGTCCTTGTTTGAACCCTCTCAAGTTTTCCCTTTCCTTCCCTCCCTCTCCTTCTCCCCCGTAATTACAAGCAGCATTCATTGCACTCTTCTTTGTACAAGTTGGTGTCCTGTGTGCTTAGAATCCAAGGATGACTAAGGCAAGGACCCTGCCTTCAGTCTTCAGCCTAGTAGGAGATTCTGATAACATCAAAGTTGTATATGGCAGGGACGCTACAGTTACACGGGTGCAAAGAGAGCTACCAGGCTGTAAGTTTACCCCGTGCTGGGGTTAGATTGCTAGAGAAAAGTTTCCACACTCATTCACCTCTTAAATGTTCGGAGAGGCAGTTACTGCATTTTGTCTTATTTTCGCATGTTACCATGGCAGTAGCAATCACCTTTAGAGTTTGAGGTAAATGCATGTGCTCCCTCAGACAAAATAAGGTACCAGTTTTTAGTGAAAAGTCCCTCTTTATTTTTAAAAATGTGGAGAGCTACATCAAACGTTATTTTTATGTTGACATCTTGGTCATGTGAATTCCATGGCTGTGGTAAAGTTCACTTGTAAGTTCAAGTGTAAAAGAGTGTGACGGCGTCACATGCTGTCCTTTGGCCAGCACATCCACATACCTTTCGGTTTGGCTGGAGTGAAATAATAGTGGCGTGGAGTAACTAATTTAAGAAGAGTGCTTGCCCATGCTTGATGCTGCCAGGCACACTGGATACTCATTAATTATGTGAAGTCTTCAGAATTAACACTCAGAGTCTCTTTCCTGCTTAGTAACCTAGAGGAAAAAATGCCACTTTCTTTCCATTTCAAAAGACTATTAATAATAACAATAGTTTTGTTTTGACACTTAATGAGCTACTACCTGCAATACTCTGGACTTTCCTCGATGCTTTTTGATGATTCCAAAGTGCCTAAGAACCAATCCATATAAACTTAAGCTAGCTTTATAGTAATATATATGGTACAGTTTTTTTTCTTTTAACGGTTATTAAACAGCAGATTTTTTTTTTCTAGTTTCTTTCTCACGTTAGTCTTTAATCTTTAGATACGGATGCAAGCTCAAAGCAGCACCCTTCAAGGAGGAATGATAGGCAACTTCATTAACATTTACCAGCAAGAGGGCACGAGAGGACTGTGGAAGGTGAGCTGACTTGGTTCTTCTTCTTTAAAAAAAAAAGGTTTTGTTTTCCCTATTTCCATTATTTTATCTAATCCAAATGGCATAATGAAGTAACTGAAGAATGACATCTGCCCTTGAAGGGATCTTCTTGCTTAATTTCCTTAATTTGTAAAATGAAAACATGTCATGATTTTACATCAGGAATGTGTCATGATTTTACAGTAACTTTCGTGTAATTCACATGGAAGAAATGCTATGAAGGCTGAATTTTTGTTTGTTTTTTTCTTTTTTAAGTTCTTAGGGAGAAGGGCTTACAGTTATGTTGGGTTTTTTCAGTGCTGTGGTTTCATGGCTTCTGTGAAGACCGTTAATCAGGCGCTGGTATGGAATGCTATTTCCTAGTATTCTAGGGACTGTTAGTTCGTAGAATGATCCGAAAGGCGACCCAGTCCCATTCTCTCCGTACATACAAGGAAACCGGAGGCGCTGAGTGGTGACTTGTCCTGGTGAAGGTCGTACAGTTAGTACCAGAATCAGAATTGGGCTTTGGAGCTTCTGACTTCTTACCCTCTGTCACTGCATTTCTACCCACCAGCAGGCAGACATATAAAAATTGGCCATCGTTTGTGGGGGAGAGATGTCTGAATCTTCATTATTGATATTTTTACCCAGGGTGTGTCCCTTACTGCTCAGAGGGCTGCTATCGTGGTCGGCGTGGAGCTGCCAGTCTACGACCTCACCAAGAAGCATCTGATTCTCTCAGGCCTGATGGGAGACACGGTGTACACCCATTTCCTGTATGTTTATGGATTTTTTTTTTAATTAATGTTCTAGGTATGCGTGACTTTAGAGTGGAAATTGGCTACAAATTTATAGACATTTTAAAGAAAGTGTATTATAAAAGTATTATATTCTCATATTTGAAAATTACGGTACAGAAGTAAAGCAGGAAAAGGTATAATAAGCCTTCATCCTTTTACCTGGGTAGCCATTGTTAACTGTTTGATATGTACCTTCAGGTTTTTCTATGCACATGTAAGTACATCTACAAAAATATATTGCTGTGTTGTGCTCAGGCGTGTCCGACTTTTTACAACCATGTAGACTGTAGCTCCTCAGTCCATGGGTTTCTCCAGGTGAGAATACTGGAGTGGGTTGCCATGCCCTCCTCCAGGGGATCTTCCCAACCCAGGGATCGAACCTGAGTCTCCTGCATTGGCAGGTGGATTCTTTAGCACTGAGCCACCAGGAAAGCCCCACAAAAGTATATCACATGTGCTTTATTACGCAACTATGATCGTGTTTGGCATTCTTTTACTTTTATTTTTATATTTTAAAATTTTTTTCAACTTTATTGAGGTATAAGTAACAAGTAAAATTTTAAGATATTTAAAGTGCACAATGTGATTTGATACATATGTATATTGTGAAATGATTACCCCCATCCAGTTAATTAACACATCCATCATTTTGTGTGTGAGAACAAAATTATTCTACTCTCGTAGCAAATTTAAATTATGTATGATACTGTTATCAGCCATAGCCACCGTATTATATATTAGACCCTCAGACCTTATTCATTTATTATTTTTAAATGAATTATTTTGGAGTATTGTTGCTTTATAGGGCTTCCCAGGTGACTCAGTGGTAAAGAATTCACCTGCCAATGTGGGAAACTCTGGTTCGATCCCTGGGTCAGAAAAATTCCCTGGATAAGGAAATGACAACTCACTCCAGTACTCTTGCCTGGGAAACCCCATGGACAGAGGAGCCTGGGGTAGCAAAAGAGTCAGACCAGGACTGAGTGACTAAACAACAAGAAGTTGCTTTATAAGACCGTCTTCATCTTAAAACTGAAAGTTTGTATGCCTTTCCCAACCTCTCCCCTGTTTCCCCCAGCCCCTAACTCTCGCAGTCACTTTTCTACTCTCTGTTTCTATGACGTTTGGCAACTTTGGAGACTGTTCTGATTCTCACACCTCAGCTGGACGAGGAGTGCTAATGCCATCATCTGGGTAGAGGCTAGTGAACCACTTACACCTTACACTGCACAGCAAAGACATTCCCAACAGAGACTTATCTGTTCAAAGTGTTAGTAGCTCCGAAGCCGTGAAACCCGACTCTTGAGTTAGTTGATGCCAGAACGGGTCTATGGTCCAGGTATCAGTTTAGTAGTCCCATGGGCCCCCGGTGGGCATTATGTTACAGTGAGGAAATCTTTGTCTCTGATCTCTTAGGACAGGATAGTTATGATACAGCTAAAATTACTCTGATGCCTGTTTATAGGTGGATAGATAGATAAATAGATCATCCTTGGAAGATGTTCCTTGTATGTTTCTGTATTCCTTCCTGTTTCTACGACAGCCCAGAACCTCAAAGGTATTGTTAGCCGGGACTGGAATTAATAAGCCAGGACAAACAGTGCCGGTGTTTAGAAGTCTGTGTAGCACTTAGATAAGGTCCTGACTCGCATGCGTTCTGTCTTGTTACCTGTTACACATTAACCTAATTTGGGGGGCGGCTGTTTCCTGCCTTTGATATGCTTCTCTAATGGTCTCCTTTATAGCTCAAGCTTCACCTGTGGGCTGGCGGGAGCCCTGGCCTCAAACCCTGTGGATGTGGTGAGGACACGTATGATGAATCAGAGAGTCCTCCGCGATGGCGAGTGCCCCGGCTACAAAGGCACCCTGGACTGCTTGTTACAGGTGAGTGGGGCTGTCCGTCTGTGCACTGTTGTGAGTTCTTTCTGTGGCTTCCATGTTACCCTCTGAAGAGTTTCTCTTCATGATTTAAAAACACAAGGGTTTAGAGCCCGATGACCCTCTGGTTCTGTCACTTGTAATCCTGTGACTCTGGTCTGTGTACAGACAGTGTACACCTCCATTTCCTCACAAGTAGCACGGTGATAGCACCTGTGTCACAGGATTATTATAAAAACATTGTGAAAATACTGCCGAAATGGTTAGCGTGGTGCCTGGAATAATGTCATGTAGAAATATTGTATATATTTATAATAAGTATAAGCATAATAATACAGCCTTGTTCATAGAATATAGTATATTAATATGAGGGACACTGGTTAAATAAGCACATTTGCTTAGTCTTCAACATTCTGTGGATTGCTTCTGTCTATGAAACTGCCCCCCAAATATATGTATACATATATATATACATTTTTTAATTTATATTTATTTAATCAAAGAAGTATCTAAGTTTTGAGGGCTTAATATAACTACGATGAGTGATGCTCTAAAGCCTTGAGATGGTACAGTATTTGCCTAACACAGGGGCTTTTATAAATACAAAATTTAAATGAGTATTTAGAAATGAAAGTTCATTTTTCTTCTGTCTCTGCTCTGCTGTGAAGGGTGAGAAAATACTCATATTTTCTGCGATGACAGTAGAATTGTGTCTGCTTCCAGAATATATCGCCTTCCTGTTGGAATGAATATCCTTCATTCAGACATCTCTGAAAGGAACCCATGAATCGTAACCTTAATTTGCAGTGTAAATAACTGGGCCTGCTGTTGATGAGTAGATGACAGTTTGGGACTGTCTCTGCTACTGACTGCCAGCAGCCAAGATGAGGGACCACTTCTGTGGTTGCTGTTTCCGTCATGATGCTGGCACACCCCTAGACTTCAAAATACTGCTTTAATGAAGCAAAGATACTTAATGTTGTCCATCCAACAACATGAAGTAAAGGTGCCCTGAATTATACCTTTATCACTGTTGCCTCCCTTTCTAATTTGTGACCTGTTGTGAGTCCACATGGCAAGGAGGCAGTAGACTCTAGTTTGGAATTAAATCTCACTTCATCCAGCTCCTGTTTGCTTTGGGTGTGGCATGGTGTGGTACAGAGCCCGAGTCCTCACCTAGGCAGAAAGCTTTAAAGAACAAAGTGAGGCAGTGGGCGATGATTTCGTAGATAGTCCTTCCAACAGAACTTTATTTTTAAGAAAAATAGACCAGTTCAGTCTGGCTACTAATTATTGAGGCATATTTGACATAATTGGAAAGTTGGGCGCTAACTTTTTTTTCCCCCTCTCCCTTCTAACAGACATGGAAGAATGAAGGGTTTTTTGCTCTATATAAAGGGTTTTGGCCAAATTGGTTGAGACTTGGTCCTTGGAATATTATTGTATCCTTTTCTGTTGTAGTAGATCTGAACAAAGATATACCGAAAGAATGTTGTTTGCATAAACTATCGGGTTATTAACTATAATTAAAAGGAGATTTTTTTTCTCTTTTGAATTCTTCTCATTCAAGAAGTTAACTATTTAGTTTCTTTATACACAGGTATAAAGTCTCTCTGCCAGGCTCTGTGAAACTTGGTTTAATGATGGTGTTCTTGAAAGCCAATGATATCAATGAAAACCTTTATTTAGACTCTGCTCTAGGAGCTGAGTGTGTTTATGATTTCAGAGAGAGACAAGGATTTATTTATTTATTCTGTAAATCCCTGGCCACCCTTGGGCAGGATGTGGTTTGGCAGCTATGTTTAGAATGCTTGAGAGTGCCCAATGATAGGAATTAGCTCCAGAATTATTTGCCTGATAAGCAGTTTGTCCATCACACCAAAGTGAGAGGCAGGAAAGAAACAACAGTTTATTAGGAATGAAAGAATTGTAAAGTAGGAGATGTTGGTTTCTACCACCCTTGTTCTACTTAAAAAAAAATTTTTTTTAATTGAGTATACTTGCTTTACCACCCCTGTTCGTCATTATCTGTGCTTCCCTCCCATGGAAGCTTGCCTACCGGCCACCCTGGAGGAGAACTTCTAGGGTTCCTGCCTTCTCTTACAGACTTGACTATTCTGTACAGTCTTCCCCAATGTTAGAAAAGCTAGCAGTATGGATGTACTCCCAGAAGCTATTGCAGCTGATGCGAGGGATTTGTGTGCCTCGACTGTGGTCTGTCTCTTCCAAGCCGATCTTGGGAAGGCTCCCGGGGAGCTCTTCTGGGGTGTTTGAGGATGGAGCCCCTCATATTTCATCATGCCCACAGCACATTGTCTGCCCAGACATGTTTGTTAGGAAGTGTGTGCTATTTGTGGGTCTGTTTTGGTGGGTCAGGATTAAGATGGCATAAAATGTCAGCCTTAACTAATACACCTGCAGTTCTTTGTGACCTATGAGCAGCTGAAGAAACTGGATTTGTGACAGGTCAAGACTGCATGAGACATCCTCTGAAAACGCTCACCTCTGAAATAGCGAAGCTTCCTGTCTTTCCCACTGCTTCTCACTGCTTGGCCCGCCACAGATTGGGGTATGAGCAACAGGTGAGGGCTGGGTTAGCTCAGATCGCTGTGTCCCCCGTCGGACGCTCTGCACCAAATGTTTAACGGCCTCGACTGTAACATCCAGACACTAGTCCTTACCATTCAAGTGCCCTTCGACATCAAAGATAACAGGAAATGCATGTTTCTTGCTAAAGAAAACTTGCATGAAGGTCAGGAACTGTGGACTGTTTCCTTCAGGCGAAGAGTAACTCCTGGTGCACCTCAGCTCATAGCGGAGACTCCCAGACTGTTCTGAAGAAGCTCTTTGGAACTGTGGGATAGAACATCTGAGATGGTGTTACTGTTCCTGAGCTTCTGGGGGGGCTTTGGCTTCGTGTCCGCTGAAGAAATTCACACATGGAGACCTGGTGTACCCCAAGTATAAACAGGGCAGGATAGAGATCCCTGGAACATTGCACTGCTTTGTAATTTTCTATTTTGGCAGGATCTTTCACTTATAATAAGTGACTTTTAAGCCTTTGACCACTCGACCTTTGTGGGGAATTGTTACAAAGTATTACCATCTAAGCTCATGATGGTGTGAGAGGTTGGCTTGGAAGGTAGCAAAGTCGGTGTTGTGGGAGGTGTGTTTAAGCAACTTGGGTTCTGTCCTAGGTGGTGGTAGTACTGGGTTGGCCAAAACGTCTCTTCAGGTTGCCAGAGTGTGGGGAAAATCCGAACGAACTTTTTGGCCAACTCAATAATTTTCTCTGTGATATTAGCAAAGTTTCTGTCTCCCAGCCTACAATAGGGATAATAACATCTGTTGATACTGAGGGTCAGGTGAAGAAAACAGTAGCTCCTACTACCAGACTTGTAGGATAAGTGTCTTTACATCATGGTGTTGTATAGCCATAATTCCAGAATAAATAGTTCCTATGTGTGAAGAGAGTCATTTTATCATGGACTTCTCCCAGGTGAGGTCCTGTGATAAAACTCTTGTGAAAGAAAGGCTAACGTGCTGTTGTGTTTCCCATAGTGAAATGTGGCAAGTTAATTGAAGAGTTGCTTTTTCCAGATTTCCCGGGTTTTACTTTAGTTCTGGTCACGTTTGTTAAAATATTTCCTGTCTTGGACTTCCTTATCAGTTTGGATGGAAAATACTTGCTTGAAATTTGAAAAGCAATATTTTTGTATACCTAGAGTCTGATACGGAGAAGGCAATGGCACCCCACTCCAGTACTCTTGCCTGGAAAATACCATGGACGGAGGAGCCTGGTGGGCTGCAGTCCATGGGGTCGCGAAGAGTCGGACACGACTGAGTGACTTCACTTTCACTTTTCACTTTCATGCACTGGAGAAGGAAATGGCAGCCCACTCCAGTGTTCTTGCCTGGAGGGTCCCAGGGACGGGAGCCTGGTGGGCTGCCGTCTGTGGGGTCACACAGAGTTGGACGCGACTGACGTGACTTAGCAGCAGCAGCAAAGTCTGATAAGAGGTATATAATAGCTTCCTTCTTTTCTTCTAAAGACAGGATATCATTCTTCTTTCTCGTCTTCATCTTACTCTTTTCAGAATAAAAAGTGACTCTGAGAGAGTCCCAGGACCTTTATACTTCTGGGAGACATCCCTAGGAAAGAAAATATATTCAACATTCACTTGGGTAACTTTGGTTCTACCCTTAGAGTGTGTTCAGTCGTGTCCGACTCTTAACTACCCCATGGACTGTATCCCGCCAGGCTCCTCTGTCCATGAGACTTTCCAGGCAAGAATACTGGAGTGGGTTGCCATTTCCTCCTCCAGGGGGTCCCCCCAACCCATGGATCGAACCCATTTCTCTTGTGTCTCCTGTGTTGGCAGGCAGGTCTTGACTGCTGCGCCACCTCGGAAGCCCTGTGAGAGGGACAGTAATACTTACTTGCTGGGGCTCCAGGACAGGCACCTTTGTGGTATATGCAGGTTCCCAGTCCGTCCAGCCCCTGGACTGCTTCCTCCTTCGAAGCAGAACAGAAGGCACGCAGATGTTTTTGGGGGATTGGGCAGTTTTTCTCCTGGTCTCTCTCACCTTGCCTTCTATATTAATGCTGACTTTGAAAATAAGATTTTGTGAAGCAGGATTTCTGTTCCAAAAGTAAGAGCTAAGACAAGAAAGGAGGAGGTCAGAGGGGCAGGTAGGTGTTGATTGCTTCAAGATTCAGATGGAAGTCTAGTTCTCGCTAACCAGCTCCGGATGTGATACTAGAGAGCTGACCCTCTTCAGGCCTTGTCCCTTGTACTAAACCATATGTTTAAAGAGGAGACTTCTCTTCTTACCAGAACATTCCATTGATGTAAGGGCTTTCTATAGAAAGGCTTTCACTTTTGGGTTCCTTGAGTTTAAAGTATGACTTTTTATGAGCCACTCTTTGTTTTTTTCCCCTTAATGTAGAAAACATTATAAGTGTACATATAATTCCTAAAACAGTAGAAGTGAGTTCATTTTGAAGACCGTGAAAAGATTGAATGTCATGCACTATTCATTATATCAGTTTATTCCAATATGTTCATTTTCATACCAGGATGAAAAGAACACCAAACCTCTCTGTAAAAGGTAAGCACATTTTTAAGACAAAAATGCTGTATATCTTCAGTGCAGACTTATTATAAATACCTTATAGAACCGAGTCTTAACCTGTTTTGATTTTTTTTTTTTTCTGTTCCCTGAAAGAGTTATGCAGTTGTTGAAGCTTCTAACCAAGGAAGAACTTGAAGGACTGGGAGATTTGGTCTCCTTGTCTCCGGGGCTGTGACTATAAGTTCCCTCCCTCCACCCCCTTGGGTGTTGTTAAATGTAGCAAAGGGATTTTTAGCTTTTATAACCCAAATGAAGAAAGTGGATTTTTTTTGTTTGCTTGTGAATTTGTGTAATCATTGATGGCTAAGTTTGGCTGATTGTGATACAAAGAACGGCTTCTGTTTTCTGTATTTATTCATGCACCAGAAATAGTGTATATTACTATATAAAGACTATAAAAGTTTTCATAAGCCTTTATATTTTGAACTCTTTATTTAAACATTGTTGGAAAATGTGGCATAAACCTTGTGTCATTATTTAATAAACTGTAGTAATATATAATAATAAAAATGATTTGTGGTTATTTCAGATGCATTGAAACATTTGAACAAAGACAAGCTCTTAAACTGTCCGGGAAGTTGGAGTAGATCTGGCATTTGTGAAGGTGGCTGCAGACATTTCTCTCTGCGTAGAGAAGTTGTTGAGATCATCTTACTAATTGCCTGGAGACGTGTGTGGCCTGCCAGTCTGCAGCTCAGTAGGGGCCAGTGAATTTGGCTCATTGGGTTTGCTGGGCAAGGCAGCTTTGAGATTACGGAACACAGGTGGGATGCCATCAGGGTCTTGAAATTTCAGGACCCCCGCAGTCCTTCTAACGCCTGGTGTTGGCAGGATCCTTGGTTAACTGTTGGCTAGGCGGACACCTCTGGTTGTGATAAAACAACCAGGGGATGAAATGCAAACCTGGTTCATTACTTATTTATTTTTTTACTTGAAAATATTTTCTAGGTGCCTGTTTTAACATTTGAAATAAATTCAGTGGTCTATTGAAAAAACGGAATTGGCAAAAAAAAAAGGAAGCCTTGTGGTCTCTGGTCCCCTGCCTAAGAGATCAGATGACATACCTTTATGTGATCGAGTTCACGTGAAGGTCAGTGGGAGGAGCTGGCTGCTGGTGAACCTTAAATGCTTGGAGAATTCACATCCCACTGGATCCGGGCACATGTTAGACACACTGGGCGTGGAATCCAGGCTATCTATTTTTAAAGGCACAGCTGAGAAAATCTGATAGTAAGCTTTTGGTAGATGACAGCTGCTCCACCCTGAAGCAGAGTATGGGAATAGAAGACAAAGGCAATGGATGGATCAGTTTCTTGCAAACTTGATGCAAATCATGGGACCAAGAGCAAAAAACTGGAAACTCCCTATGCCTATATGTCCCTTGCTGATATAATAATCTGTACAGTAGCTTACCACGGACTCAGGAGAAGAATGAGTTATATCTCAGTCTGCTGACCTGGAAAGATATACATGATATGCTATCATAAGAAACAAGATGGAGACTTCTATAGGTATATCATGAACTCATCGCTTAGAGGAAAAAGCACAATCTTATGTCAGTAGAGAATGGTTGTAAAGGTTGTGGATTAGGCTTCTCCAGAGAAAGAGGGACCAGTGGGATGAGTGTGTGTGCCCATGCATGGTTTATTTTAAGGAATATGCTTATATGACTGTGGGAGGCTGGCAAGTCTAAAACCTGTAGGGCAGTTAGGCAGGACAGTAGACTGGAAACTCAGGCAGGGTTTTAGTTGTCTTTTTTTTTCTCTTTGGCTGTGCCATGCAGCTTGAAGCAGTGAATACACTGGACTGCCAGGGAACTCCCTCTGTTTTAGTCTTAAGTCAGAATTCTTTCTCTGGGAAATCAGTTTTTCCCTCCTAAGATCTCTAACTGATTGAATGGGGCCCCCCCATATTATGGAGTGTAATCTTTTTTTAAGCGCTTTTTAAAAACTTTTGTTTATTTTTTGGCTTTGTTCCTGTACGCAGGCTGTTTCTAGTCTCAATGAGTGGGAGCCTCTCATTGCGGTGGTTTCCCTTGTTGCAGAGCACAGGCTCCAGGGCTCACGGGCTTCGATAGTGGTGAGTCCTGGGCTGTGGAGCTCGGGCCCAGCAGTTGTGGAGTACAGACTGAGCTGCCCCTCGGCACGTGAGATCTCTGAGCAGGGATAGAACCGTGACCCCTGCATTGGCAGGCAGATTCCTAACCAGGGAAGTCCAATATGGAGTGTAGTCCTAATGTCAGCTGATTGTAGATGTTATTCACAGCTGCATGTACCTTCGTGGCAACATCTAGGCTAGTGCTTGCCATATATCTGGGCACTGTAGCAAGGTCAAATTGACACAAAATTGAATCATCACAGGGTAGAAAATTATTAATATTTTCTTTATGCATAATTGTATTGGTTGGTTTGAAAACTGATGTTTTGCCATTTAAAGAAAAATCTTAAAGAGGACTAATTTGGAATACAAATGTTCAAGGTACATATAAGTGAAGGGAATTGGGGGGAGTGAGAGTTGCAGTATATGTAATAGTCTACTTGTATTTTAACTATGTTTGTAAAGTATACCTAATGCCTGTCAAACATAAAATTGAGCTGAATGGTTAAATGGGAAACTTGTTTATTTCAGTTTTTAACTACTTCCTGTTCCTCAGTAAACTTAGTACTTTTATAATTTAAAAAGTTTTTTTAACTTTCTTTTTTTTTTTGGACAGTGGGGGAAACCTCTAGAAGGGTGTATCATGTACACACTTAGCCTCTAAACTACACAGTATGTTATACAATTTTTAGACTTACTCTGACATAATGATATGCAGTTTCATTGTATTATATGGTAGAGTGACCACTACATTTTTAAGAGGTTTTGCTTCATCAATTATAATCTTGCAAATAGATTTCTAAAACAACCCACAATTCTCTATGGAAAGAGAAGCTGACAAAATGTAAGCTATTACCCCTGGGCTGAATGTATGTATGAGAATCCCAGTGATTTTTGACTTAAAAGTAGGTCTGCATCTAACAGTTAATGCCAGGGTTATGCACATCCAAGAACTGTTTCATTTTGAATTGTCACTACTTTACCTCTTTTTTTGGTGCAGGGGAGAGAGGGCTGTGTGACACCCAGGATCTTAGTTCCCCGACCAGGGATCAAACCTATGCCCCCTGCAATGGAAGTGTGGCATCCTAACCACTGGACCACCAGGGAACTCCTGCATCATTATTTTATTTAAATATTTATTTGCTTTTTTATTTATATGGCTGCACCGGGTCTTAGTTATGGCATGCAAGATCTTTAGTGGCAGCATGAATGCATGCTTAATCGCTAAGTCGTGTCTGACTCTTTGCGACTCTGTGGACTGTAACCCTCCAGGCTTCTCTGTCCACGGGATTATCCAGGCAAGAATACTGGAGTGGGTTGCTGTGCCCTCCTCCAGAGGATCTTCCCCATCCGGGGATCTATCCCATCTCTTACATCTCCTGCAGTGTCAGGTGGGTTCTTAACAAGTGCCACCTGTCTTAATTGCGGCATGTGGGATCGAGTCCCCTGACCACGGATGGAATCTGGGCCCCAGCATTGGGACCGTGGGGTCTCAGCCACTGGATCACCAGGGAAGTCCCCCTGCGTCACTATTTTAATTTGCTCTACTACTTGGTGCTGTTTTAACATCATAATTTGCAGAGTGTTTGTGTGCATGTGTGCTCAGTCGTGTCCAACTCTTTGCAACCCCATGGACTGTAGCCTACCAGTCTCCTCTGTCCATGGAATTTCCCAGGCACGAATACTGGAATGGCTTGCCATTTCCTACTCCAAATTTGCAGAGTAGATAATACCAGAAATACTTGCCATGTTAAATGGAAGCAACCTACTAAGGTTTGTTCATTACTTCTGGGAATCTTGTGTGGTAAACGTTATCTTAAGGTCACCAAGGAGTCTGAGAATTGGGGTGAGAGCACTGTGTGTGCTATTTCTTACTGACCTCTTTATTTACCCAGTTTCTCTTATGACACAAAGATTTGTCAGTGTTCAGTTCAATTGCGGTAAAATATGCATTTAAAAATTTGCCATTTTAATCATTTTTAAGTGTATAGTTCTGTGGCATTAAGTTCACCATCATCCATCCCCTTAACTGTCCCATCTGAGCTCTATACCCATTAAAGGGACTGAACTCTATACGCATTAAATAAGTCCGCATTTTCTCCCCTCCTCCCAAACCTGGCAACCCCCATTCTATTTTCAGTCTCTAGGAGGTCTTCCGTGTTTTAGCATATTCATAATTTCCTTCCTTTTAAAGGCTGAATAATAATTTTGTTATGCATATATGCCACCGTTTGCTTATTCATTCATCCATCAATGAACACTTGGGCTGTTTGCATGTTTGAGCTATTGTAAATCATACTGCTATAAATATGAGTGTACTAATGTCTCTCTGAGACTCTGCTTTCAGTCCTTTTGATTATATACCCAGAAGTGGAATTGCTGGATCATACGGTAATTGTATTCTTAATTTTTTGAAGAACTGCATACTGTTTCCCACAGGGGCTGTACTCTTTGACATTCTCACCAACAGTGCCAAAAGGTTCCACTTGATCCACATCCTTGCTAACACTTCTTGTTGTTGTTTTTTTCTTTCTTTTTAATGGTAACTGTCCTAATGGATGTTAGGTGTTACCTCATTGTAGATTTGATTTTCATTTCCCTAAAAATTAGTGGTGTTGAGTATCTTTTTTTGCTGTTCTTGTTGTCCATTTGTATATCTTTGGAGAAATGTCTGTTCAAGTTCTTTACTTTGTTTTGAATTGGGTTGTTTGGTCTTTTTATTGAGTTTTAGCAGTTCTTTATATAATTTTAGATATTAATCCCTTATGAGATATATGATATGCAAATCTTTTCTCCCATTCTGTGGGTTGCCTTTTTACTCTTTGAATAGTGCCTTTTGCTACACATTATAAAACTTAATGAAGTCCAGTTTGCTTCTAAGGGCTTTATTGCTTTAAGGTCTTATATTTAGGTCCTTGGTCTATTTTTAAATTTTTATATATACTGTTAGATAAGGGTCCAACTTCCTTTTTTTGTGTGTGGATATTCAGTTTCCCTAGTACCATTTGTTGAAAAGACTGTCCTTTCTCCATTTAATAGTTTTGTCAAAAATCATTTCAATATATATGTGAGGATTTATTTATGTATCTTCATAGGTCTATCTATGCCAATACCACACTGTTTTGATTACTGTGGGTTTGTATTAAGAATTGAAATCAGGAAATGTGAATCCTGCAGTTTTATTGTTCTTTTTCAAGATTGTTTTGGCTTATTTTGGGGTCCTTTGAGTCTCCATATGGATTTTAGGATGGGTTTTTCTGTTTTGCAAAAACCATCATTGGGATTTTGATAGAGATTGCATTGAATCTGTAGATTTCTTTGGGTAGTATTGACATTTTAATAAAATTAAGTCTTAAAAGCCATGAACATGGGATGTATTTCCATTTATTTGTCATCTTCAATTTCTTTCAGCAATGTTTTTATTGTATAAGTTCTTACAAGCCTTTTATCCCTTTGGTTAATTTGAGTATTTTCTTCTTTTTGATGCTATTGTAAATGGAATTGTTTTAAATTTTCAGATTATTCATTGTTTGTATAGAGGAATGCAACTGATTTTTGTGTGTTGATTTTGTATCCTGTTACTTTGCTGAATTCATTTATTAGTTGTGATAGTCTTTTTTTGTAGAATACTTAGAGTTTTCTACACTTAAGATCATGTCATCTACAAACAGATAATTTAGTTCTTCCTTTCTAATTTGGATATCTTGTATTCCTTGCCTAATTGCTCTCGCTAGAACTGCCGGTACAATATTGAATAGAAGTGGTGAAAGTGGGTGTCTTTGCCTTGATCCTGATCCTAGAGGAAAAGGTTTCAGTCTTTCACCATTGAGTATGATATTTGCTGTGGATTTTTCATATGTGATTTTTATTATGTTAAGGTAGTTTCCCTTTATTCCTATTTTCTTGAGTGTTGAATTTTGTCAAATGCTTTTTCTACATCAGTTGAGATGGTCATGTGGAGTTTTTCCTTCATCCTGTTAATGTAGCTTGTTACATTGATCAGTTTTTGTATGTTGAACCATTCTTCCATTCCAGGAATAAAATCCACTTGGACATAGTATACAATCCTTTTAATATGCTGCCAAATTCTCCTTGCTAATATTTTGTTCAGGATTTTTGTAGCAATGGTCATAAGGGATATTTGTCTGTAGTTCTCTTGCAGCATCTTTGTTTGACTTTGTTATCTGGGTAATGCTGGCCTCATAGAATGAGTTAGGAAGTGTTTCCTCTTTAGTTTTTTGGAAAACACTGAGAAACATTGGTATTGGTTCTTCCATAAATGTTTGGTAGAATCCACCAGTAAAACCATCAGGTCCGAGGGTTTTCTTTGTTAGATTTTTGATTACTGATTCAATCTCCTTCCTTTTTTTTAAAAATTATTGCTGATTCAATAATTCTTTTTTTTTTTTTTTTGATTGCTCCTTACTGAATAGGTCCATTCAGATTTTCTGTTTCTTCCTGATTCAGTCTTGGTAGGATTTGTGTTTCTAGAAATTTGTCCATTTCATCTGTATTATCCAGTTTGTTGGCATACAGCTATTCATAGTAGTTTCTTATATTCCTTTTTTTCCCCTCTAGAATTGGTAGTAATGTCTCCATTTTCATTTTTGATTTTAGTAATTTTAGTCTTCTGGGTTTTTTTTTTTTTTCCTTAGTCCATCTAGCTAAAGGTTTGTGAATTTTGTTAATCTTGTCAAAGAACCAAGTTTTGGATTTTTTTATTCTCTATTTAATTTATCTGTGCTCTAATCTTTCTAATTTTCCTTCATTGTGTTAGCTTTGGGTTTAGTTTTGTCTTTTTCTAGTTGGTTAAGTTGTAAATTTGCATTTCGCTTTCATTTGTCTCTAAGTATTTCTCATTTCCCTTGTGACTTCTTTATTGATACCTTGTTTGAGAGTGTATTGTTTAATTTCCACAATTTTGTGAGTTTTCCAGTTTTCCTTTAGTTATGGATTTCTAACTTTATCTCATTGTGACCAGAGACCCTTCACAGAGACTCAAGCAAGAAGCAACCTGAAGTTCTTCTCTAAGAGTAATGGAAGAGGATCTCCTTGGTCCAGGGATTGAAGATCTGCCTGCCAATGCTGGGAGCACGGGTTTGATCCCTGGTCAGGGAAGATTCCACATGCCAAGGGGCAACTAAGCCTGTGTGCCACAACTACTGTGCCTGAGCTTTAGAGGCCACGAGCTCCAGCTACTGAAGCCCTTGAGCCTAGAGTCCATGCTCTGCAACTAAAGAAGCCACCGCAGTGAGAAGCTTGCATGTCACAACTAAAGAAAGCCCAACTGACGCAAGGAAGACCCAGCACAACCAAAAATAAAATAAATACTTTTCTAAAAAGAGTGATAGAAGAGACTGTGGAGTTTGAATCAGGGCTGGAAAGGATCCAGCAATTTGCTTATAACTACAAATGGCTGAGTGCTCCTCTGTTCTCAACCAGGGAGGTCTGTCTTTCCCAGGGAGGTCTTTTCTGCATCCTGGGTGAGATCCAGCCTACCTTGCACTTCCCCTCGTTAAAGGATAATTTTCAGGAAAATGTAAAAGCATGATTCATACAAATATAAATTAATGAAACAGAAGGAGTGAAACAAACAGGGAAGAAGTCTCAAAAAATGCCCAGGCAAATTAAAAATATAACCAGATTTTAGAAAATTACAATATTTTGAAAATCTTTATAACTGAAGAACATCATTAGAATTAAATAGATAGGCAATTTGCCTTTAAATCATGATACAACTCCCCCCCCCCCAGATTCCTAATTAAAGAAAAAAAAATTTTAGCTAGTTTAAAAAAATTAATTCAATGAGATGGAATTAGTTCAGTACTGAGAGTTTGAAGCCTATACTTGTATTGATTCATTTTTAAAGAGCAATAAAGTTTGTATAAGATTAAAAAAAATAGACAGTTCTTTGAACAGAGCAATAGTAAACTGTAAAATCAGTTCAGTTCAGTTCAGTCGCTCAGTAGTGTCTGAATCTTTGCGACCCAATGAACCGCAGCACACCAGGCCTCCCCTGTCCATCACCAACTCCCAGAGTCCACCCAAACCCATGTCCATTGAGTAGGTGATGCCATCCAACCATCTCATCCTCTGTCGTCCCCTTCTCCTCCTGCCCTCAATCTTTCCCACCATCAGGGTCTTTTCAAATGAATCAGATCTTCATCAGGTGGCCAAAGTATTGGAGTTTCAGCTTCAACATCAGTCCCTCCAATGAACACCCAGGACTGATCTCCTTTAGGATGGACTGGTTGGATCTCCTTGCAGTCCAAGGGACTCTCAACAGTCTTCTCCAACACCACAGTTCAAAAGCATCAATTCTTCGGTGCTCAGCTTTCTTCACAGTCCAACTCTCATCCATACATGACTACTGGAAAAACCATAGCCTTGACTAGATGGACCTTTGTTGGCAAAGTAATGTCTCTGCCTTTAAATATGCTGTCTAGGTTGGTCATAACTTTCCTTCCAAGGAGTAAGCGTCTTTTAATTTCATGGCTGCAATCACCATCTGCAGTGATTTTGGAGCCCAGAAAAATAAAGTCAGCCACTGTTTCCCCATCTATTTGCCATGAAGTGATGGGACCGGATGCCATGATCTTAGTTTTCTGAATGTTGAGCTTTAAGCCAACTTTCTCACTCACTCTCACTTTCATCAAGAGGCTCTTTAGTTCTTCACTTTCTGCCATAAGGGTGGTGTCATCTGCGTATCTGAGGTTATTGACATTTCTCCCGGCAATCTTGATTCCAGCTTGTGCTTCATCCAGCCCAGCATTTCTCAGATGTACTCTGCATATAAGTTAAATAAGCAGGCTGACAATATACAGCCTTGATGTACTCCTTTTCCTACTTGGAACCAGTCTATTGTTCCATGTCCAGTTCTAACTATTGCTTCTTGACCTGCATACAGATTTCTCAAGAGGCAGGTCAGGTGGTCTGGTATTCCCATCTCCTTCAGAATTTCCACAGTTTATTGTGATCCACACAAAGGCTTTGGCATAGTCAATAAAGTAGAAATATTTGTTTTTCTGGAACTCTTGTTTTTTCGATGATCCAGCGGATGTTGGCAATTTGATCTCTGATTCCTCTGTCTTTTCTAAAACCAGCTTGAACATCCGGAAGTTCATGGTTCACATATTGCTGAAGCCTGGCTTGGAGAATTTTAAGCATTACTTTACTAGCATGTGAGATGAGTGCAATTGTGCAGTAGTTTGAGCATTCTTTGGCATTGCGTTTCTTTGGGATTGGAATGAAAACTGACCTTTTCCAGTCCTGTGGCCACTGCTGAGTCTTCCAAATTAGCTGGCATATTGAATGCAACACTCTCACAGCATCATCTTTCAGGATTTGAAATAGCTCAACTGGAATTTCATCTCCACTATCTTTGTTTGTAGTGAGCTTCCTGAGGCCCATTTAACTTCACATTCCAGGATGTCTGGCTCTAGGTGAGTGATCACACCATCGTGATCTTCTGGGTTGTGAAGATCTTTTTTTACAGTTCTTCTGTGTATTCTTGCCATCTCTTCTTAATATCTTTTGCTTCTGTTAGGTCCCTACCATTTCTGTCCTTTATTGTGCCCATCTTTGCATGAAGTGTTCCCTTGGTATCTCTAATTTTCTTGAAGAGATCTCTAGTCTCTCCCATTCTATTGTTTTCTTCTATTTCTTTGCATTGATTGCTGAGGAAGGCTTTCTTATCTCTCCTTGCTATTCTTTGGAACTCTGCATTCAAATGGGTATATCTTTCCTTTTCTTCTTTGCTTTTCGCTTCCCTTCTTTTCACAGCTATTTGTAAGGCCTCCTCAGCCAGCCATTTTCCTTTTTTGCATTTCTTTTTCTTGGGGATGGTCTTGATTCTTGTGTCCTTTATAATGTCACGAACGTCCGTCCATAGTTAATCAGGCACTCTGTTTATCAGATCTAGTCCCTTAAATCTATTTCTCACTTCCACTGTATAGTCATAAGGGATTTGATTTAGGTCATACCTGAATGGTCTAGTGGTTTTCTCCACTTTCTTCAATTTCACTCTGAATTTGGCTATAAGGAGTTCATGATCTGAGCCACAGTCAGCTCCCGGTCTTGTTTTTGATGACTGTATAGAGCTTCTCCATCTTTGGCTGCAAAGAATATAATCAATCTGATATTGGTGTCGATCATCTGGTTATGTCCATGTGTAGAGTCTTGTGTTGTTGGAAGAGGGTGTTTGCTATGACCAGTGCATTCTCTTGGCAAAACTCTGTTAGCCTTTTCCCTGCTTCATTCTGTACTCCAAGGCCAAATTTACTTCAGGTGTTTCTTGACTTCCTACTTTTGCATTCCAGTCCCCTATAATGAAAAGGACATGTTTTTTGGGTGTTAGTTCTAGAAGGTCTTGTAGGTCTTTATAGAACTGTTCAACTTCAGCTTCTTCAGCATTACTGGTTAGGGCATAGACTTGGATTACCGTGATATTGAATGGTTTGCCTTGGAAAGGAACAGAGATCATTCTGTCATTTTGAGATTGCATCCAAGTACTGCATTTCAGACTCTTGTTGACTATGATGGCTACTCCATTTCTTCTAAGGGATTCCTGCCCACAGTAGTAGATACAGTGGTCATCTGAGTTAAATTCACCCATTCCAGTCCATCTTAGTTTGCTGATTCCTAGAATGTTGATGTTCACTCTTGTCATCTCCTGTGTGACCACTTCCAATTTGCCTTGATTCATGGACCTAACGTTCCAGGTTCCTATGCAATATTGCTCTTTACAGCATCGAACCTTGCTTCTACCACTAGACCCATGCACAACTGGGTGTTGTTTTTGCTTTGGCTCCATCCCTCCAGTATTTCTCCACTGATCTCCAGTAGCATATTGGGCACTTGCCGACCTGGGGAGTTCATTTTTCAGTGTCCTATCTTTTTGCCTTCTCATACTGTTCATGGGGTTCTCAAGGCAAGAATACTGAAGTGGTTTGCCATTCCCTTCTCCAGTGGACCACATTCTGTCAGACTCTCCACCATGACCCGTCTGTCTCAGATGGCCCCACACGGCATGGCTTAGTTTCATTGAGTTAGACAAGGCTGTGGTCCGTGTGATCTGATTGCCTAGTTGTCTGTGATTGTGGTTTCCGTCTGTCTGCCCTCTGATGCCCTCCCTCAGTGCCAACTGTCTTGGGTCTCTCTTACCTTGGACGTGGGTATCTCTTCAGGGCTGCTCCAGTAAAACTCAGCCGCTGCTCCTTACCTTGGACGTGGGGTAGCTCCTCTCGCCGCGCTCCTGCACCGCCCGTCTCAACCTGTAAAATAGATCTTAGAAAATTTCTCTGTATACAGCTTGAGACAAGGAGATGGGAAATATGAAAGGTTAAGAGACTTGGGGGACAGAATGAAAAGGTTGTATTTGGACAAGTTCCCATCAAGAAGCAGAATTTATGTAAAGACTTGAATGGAGTTAAAGAGACCAACCATGGTTGTTAGAAAACCTAGATATGAGCTGCTGTGGGAAACATTTACCACCCCTAAACTTGAAGAAGCAAGGCTAGGAAGTTATTTTTTGGCAACATAATGTAATAATGTTTTTTTTTTCCATTTCTTTAAATTTTATGACTAGTAAACATGCAGTTCATAGATTTTTCAGGTTGAAAACTTGACAAGTGCTTATGTCTTTATTCAAAATATCCCTTGATTCTAAATTGCAAGCTGGGGGACCATATGTCTGACCTAAGGAAGCAATTCTGTCGTGAAATAAAGCCTAACCTACTATTTAAGTAAATTGTCCATTTTTAAAGTGATTTATACAGATCACTGATGTGTGAATGAGAAATTGATACAGTGAGTAAGCAAAGTAATAATTTGAAAAGGGAAACAGATCTTCAAATACTTTTTGAAGCTATAAAAACCAACACTAAGAGAAGTGATTCTGATAATCAATTAGGGATCATGTAGGAAGAAATTCAACAGTTTTAAATTACCATGCTCTGAAAAACGCAAGAGGGAGCTGCAGACATGCAGGTGGCATAAGAATGTTTTCTTTCAAATGATTTCATCTTGTGACTTCATTGTAAGCCATGAAGTGAATGTATAAATCTGAGAAGCCAGATGTTTAATCTTTCCTCCTCACCGATGCTATGATTTAATGTTTTGGCACTTAAACTTCACCTACTGGGTAAAGTAAGGAGCAGATGAGAGGTACTTGATACTACAACATCAGCTGTTCTTGTGATGCTACATTATTAGCTGGGATCTTTGGCAGTGGTCAGATTTTAATCACTGAGTGGTGAGAGGTGAGACCTTGAAGTGGAACGGAAGGATGTCTTGGGATCCGTGTCTCCATCTCCTCCATGTTCTCTTCCCATCCTTGATCTGGAACACCCTTGACTGCTGTCCCATACACAGTTTTCCATTTCCAGCAGCCTATTCTAAGACATTCATGGATGAAAAGTCTTACGAAGCAAAGATAAACAGCTTTAGAATGTTTACAGACATTTATGGCATGTAATAGGGATGTTCACCATTATCTGTGCCTTTAGAGCAGCAGGATACAATGTGTGGCTTTTTTTTTTCCTTCTATTTTTTGCTACAGTGCCTGGCAAGCAGGATTTTAGTTGTGTGATCAGAGATCGAATCCATGCCCCCTGCTATGAAAGTGTGGAGTCTAACCACTGGACCATCAGGGAAGTTGCTGTGTGGTGTTTCTTGAACCAAAGCCTTGGATCAGTGTTTTTAATGTGTGTTTTCATTTCATATACTTTATGTAGATATTTTTTCTACATCATCAGCATGATTGTCTTAGGATTGCCACATGATTTCAGTTTCTACCCCACCTCCCTCACTTTTAATTAAGCTACAGAAGAACAGGGATTGATTTATATGCAAATGGTATGTACAAGCTGGATTTAGAAAAGGCAGAGGAACCAGAGTTTGCCAACATCTGCTGGATCATAGAAAAAGCTAGAGAATTCCAGAAAAACATCTGCTTTGATGACTATGCTAAAGCTTTTGACTGTGTGGATCACAACAAACAGGCAGGCCTGTTGCACCAAAGAATTGGTGCCTTTGGATAAGACTCTTTGAGAATCCCTTGAACTGCAAGGAGATCAAACCAGTCAATCCTAAAGGAAATCAACTGTGAATATTCATTGGAAGGACTGATTCTGAAGCTGAAGCTCCAATACTTTGCGACGTGATGCTAAGAGCCAACTAATTGGCAAAGACCCTGATGCTGGGAAAGATAGAAGGCAGGAGGAGAAGGGGACGAGATGGTTGGATGGCATCGCCAACTCAATGGACATGAGTTTGAGCAAACTCCGGGAGATGGTGAAGGACAGGGAAGCCTGGTGTGCTGCAGTCCATGGGGTCACAAAAAGTGGGATGCAACAGAGCGACTGAACAAATGTATAAGCCATTTAAGGACAACATGATGTTTGGGATACAGCCTGCGTGAAGACTTCCTGGTGATTCAAATGACTGAGTGTGTTGCTGGTGTAACATGAGTGTGAGAACCCCAAAGCAGCTCTGTGGCAGGAATCAGCACCGTCTTCATATTGTCAGCAGCAAGTTCGTTTTCCAGCAAGACAGTATCATCCACGTCTTTATTGTTACTTTGAATGTTACTGGTTTTATATTTTTACTGATATGTAGCTTATAAATCCACTTTGATATAAACATGCAAAGCTTTTAGGTCAAGTTTTCTTTTTCTTTTTTCCCCATGCTTAAATAACATCATACAGTTGTTTATGTCAGAGTTGGGACTCTGCAAGTTTTTTTTAAAGGCTTTGTGTATCACTTGGACACAACTGAGCAACCGACCACTCACACACAACTTGGAAAAACTCTGGTTTAGCACAAAGAGCATCATCCCCAGGTTATCTGAGTTCTAGTCCTAGTTTTGACATTAATCATCCATAGGGCTTTAGACTGGTCATCTCTCTGTCTACCTCAGTTTGCTCATCTGTAGAATGGAAAGAGTTTGATTTTAGGCTCTTTAGGTTTTCTTCTGGCTCTTAATCCCATTCTTACAAGGTCAAGAGCCCTTACTTGGGAACACACCCAGGTGCTGGTGTGTGCTATTTGCTCTCTGAGAATAAAGCCTGAAGTCACTTTAAGCTAGAAACTGTCAAGATGACCACGAAGCTGCTTCTAGCTGCTCAGAGCCCCATGGAGGAGCAGGATGGGGCCTCATTAACTGTGTGGGCTGAGACACAGGCACATGCTTTGGGTGTCCCAGGTGTGTGATGTTGCTGGTGTAAAACAGTGATTCCTTATGGGGCTGGGGAGCGTGGACTGTCATTAGTATCAGGGCTTCTCAATCCAGTGAACGTGCTTCTGGAGCCCCATCCCACTTGAGAACTAGGTGGAAATAGACGCTGATGACTGCTGGCAGTGGGTCCGGTCCTCGGGGCTTGGCACAGAAGAAAGGTTGGAAAGCAGGTGGGGAAGTTGTCCTTGGAACGTGCTCGATGGTATTACTGGGAGGTCCCCACAGGCAGAGGTACAGCTGCCATCAAGTCCTAGAGGCTTTGGAAGGTCAGCCTGGAAAATTCCAGAGGTTAAAATAAAATCTAAGCCACTCGAAAGTCAAAGTTCCTCCTCCTTCCTCTCCCCCCGCCCCCCAATACCTACGCCTTATTGAGCAGCCACCCTGTGTGATGCTAAAGCTTCCACATTAGAGCATCTCATTTTCGTCTAAGGGCACGTACTTGTATTATTTTACTCAGTACACCTTTCCACATCAGGACGCTGAGGCACGGAGGTTACAATCCCCACATTCACTCGGGGAAGGTGACCAGGGTCTAGCCCTGGTGGTTGGCCTCTGGGACCCGGCTCTTAAACACCGTTCTGCATTGTCAGCACAGACCCAAGGACAGGCAGAGGATGGTGAGCACCCTGGACCGACCCTGGCACTGGCCTTGGGAATGTAAGCGAACCGGCTTAACCATCATCCATCTCGTGTGCAGCGAAGCCTCCAAAGAGACCCCAGGCTGGGATGCTGATGCTCTCCGGCGGGAGCTGGGTCGTGGCCGCCTGGGATCCAGCTTCTGTGACAAGAACGGGAGTGTCCCCAGGCAGCCTGGTACAGATACGCGGGGTCCTAGTCACTACTCCGGCCCAGAAAGGAGCGGGCCCTGCGTGGCTGTCGCGGTTTTAGGGTGAGCCGGCCACTGGCGCGCGAGCCCCCCAGGCGCCCGCCCACCTGCCGCGGCCAGCGGGAGGCGCAAGCGCAGACTTGGAGGCGGGGAAGGAGGGGAAGCCGGACCACGGAAACCACGGGCAGCCCTGGTGGGCCCTGAGGCTCAGCCACAGTTGTTCCTTAGCAAGCTCACAACCCAGGAAGGAAGTGGGGGCAGCGGGGTTGTGGGGGGAGGAAGGGGGGGGGTAGCGGGGGTAGGGGAGAAACAAACGTGGCAAGAATTTTTTTCTTTTCCCCTGTTTCAAGTTTACAGTTCGAGTCAACAAAATGCCAGTCATGCTTGATAAAAATCTGCAGATGAAAATTTTAAAATGCAGGATCTAGGATATTTCGCGTGAATATCTGCCTGTTATGCCATGCCATAATCATGAAACTTATTTAAAAAAGAAGACATGCGTTTTTGCTTTTTGGTTGTTTTGTTTTTAATCATCAAAACCAAACAAAACATCCCTCATTTACCAACCAGAAGGCTGGAGAGCATATTTCCACCCAGAGGAGTCCTCCAGAGGTGACCAAAAGGTGACCAGTACCTCCCCTCCCCACATCCCAGCCAAGGGGAGAAGGAAGGAACCTTCTTTGGGAGGTGGGGATAACCACTTAAGACCTTGTGTTAGGGTTCGGTTATTTTAGATTTACTGCTAGTACATACGGAGAAGGCAATGGCACCCCACTCCAGTACTCTTGCCTGGCAAATCCCATGGATGGAGGAGCCTGGTGGGCTGCAGTCCATGGGGTCGCTAAGAGTTGGACAGGACCGAGCGGCTTCACTTTCACTTTTCACTTCCATGCATTGGAGAAGGAAATGGCAACCCACTCCAGTGTTCTTGCCTGGAGAATCCCAGGGACGGGGGAGCCTGGTGGGCTGCCGTCTATGGGGCTGCACAGAGTCGGACACGAATGAAGCGACTTGGCAGCAGCAGCAGCAGCTAGTACATGTTTACATGTTTTACACCATAACCTACTGGCAGGGAGTCACAAGCTGAATGAGCACCACGTGGGGGGATTAATACCATCAGAGGCCAGTGGAGGTGGCTTCCAATTCTTGGTCAATCCCCTGAGGTCCAAGTCCCTCTAGCTTTCCTTTCTTTCCTCTACAGTTGGCCCAGCTGTTGCTCAATTTCCAGGCTGCTGTGGTGTTTATGCTCACGTTCTTAATTTCAGAAAACAGTCACAAATCCCTTTCAGAAAATTTCCTTTCCTCTACCCTTTTCTGAAAGACTCCTCAAACCATTGCCATATATATTTTGGCCATGCTGTGCCGTGTAGGAACCCCAAGGACTGAACTCATGACCCCTGCAGTGGAAGCATGGAGTCTTAACCAGTGAACCATCAGGGAATTCCCTGCAATATTTGTATCCCACAACCTAACTCATCTCTGCTTCTTTGTGGCAGGTCCCCAAATAGTTGCACATATGTGTAGAACTTTATGGATTCTCAGTGGAACACTAATTAGGGACTTCCTTGGTAGTCCAGTGATTAGGACTCCATGCTTTCACTGCCAAGGGTGAGGGTTCAATCCCTGGTCAGGGAACTAAGATCCTGCAGCACAACCAGAGCAAAAAATAAAAAATGCTGCCTATTCTTAACTACTCCTCCCATTAGGAAGGGGGTCAGCTCCTCCCCTTGAATCTGACCTGACTAAAGTGACTCGCTTGGCAGAGTGCAGCAGAAATGACCTTCTGTGACTTCTGATGCAAGGTCAGAAGAAGCTGGAACAATGTCTTCAAGCCTTGAGTCACATCCAAATACTCTGAGGTCTTCACATATGAGCGGCCTCATGGAGAGACCCTGTGGCTCCAGACATGGTGAACAGAGACAACTCTTTTGTGATATGCTCTCTAGAAATTCCTGACCTGCAAGATTATGAAAGATAATGAAGTGGTGGTTCATGTAGGGCATGATTTTGGGGTTAGTTTGTTAGGTAGCAATAGATAATAGGAACTAAACCATTCCCTCTATTGAAAAATATTTAAGCTGTGTCCATTTTTTCCCCACAAAATTATCCTATGTATGTACTTTTTTGTGTTTAATATGTAAAAATTTCTCAGGATAGATTCTCTCATATAAAATTGCTGGATCAAAGGGCTGTCTTCTCTTTCCATTTCTCTGGCCTGTGCTCTGATAGGTGTTGGCAAGATTCCCTCTAGAAAAGAGTGTATTAAAGTGGCATTTTCCTTCAACTTCACAAATATCTTTGAGGTCTCACTTCATCATCCTGTGTTTCATTTATTTACACCTAAATGGGAGAAAAACCTGCCTTACTTACAGGGTTTCAATCAAGAGGTCAAAAGGGAAATTTGAATAACATGACTGAGTGACTTCACTTTCACTTTTCACTTTTATGCATTTGAGAAGGAAATGGTAACCCACTCCAGTGTTCTTGCCTGGAGAATCCCAGGGATGGGGTCGCACAGAGTCGGACACAACTGAAGTGACTTAGCAGTAGCATAAACAAAAATGTCATCTATGATGGTATGGGGATGAGACTCCAGTGACCTCATCCTTGTCCTTTTCCCAAGATCAGTTCAGTTCAGTCGCTCAGTCATGTCTGACTCTTTGCGAGCCCATGGACTGCAGCGTGCCAGGCTTCCCTCTCCATCACCAATTCCTGGAACTTGCTCAAACTCACGTTCAGTGAGTCAGTGATGCCATCCAACCATCTCATCCTCTGTTGTCCCCTTCTCCTCCTGCCGTCAATCTTTCCCAGCATCAGGATCTTTTCTAATGAGTCAGTTCTTCGCATCTGGTGGCCAAAGCATTGGAGCTTCAGCTTCAGCATCAGTCCTTCCAATGAATATTCAGGGCTTATTTCCTTTAGGATGGACTGGTTTGATCTCCTTGCAGTCCAAAGGACTCTCAAGAGTCTTCTCCAACACCAAGATAGCCTATGCAGTCCTGTCTTCTCATTTCTCTCTTTCATGCACACATTGTATGAACACATAGTGTGTGCATGTTGTGTGTGCTCAGTCGCGTCTACTGTTTACAACCCCGTGGACTGTAGCCCACCAGGGTCCTCTGTCAATGAGATTTCCCAGGGAAGAATACTAGAGGCTGCCATTTCCTTCTCCATATGAATACATATGTGTGCTTTATACATACATGCATATATACACATATATGTGATATGAGTGTTTATCAATTTGAATGACTTTATGGGAACACTTGTCAATACTTGAATCAAATAAATATATTGTTAAAAATTACAGTAGAGAGAGTTCCCTGGTGGTCTAGTGGCTAGGATTGGTGCTTTCACCATTGTGACTTGAGTTCAGTCCCTGGTTGGGCAACTGAGATCCTGCAAACTGTGAGGTGAGGCCACCTCTCCCCAAAAAAACTACATTAGCAAAGCTGCAGTTGTATTTGTCATGGCATCTAGTGCATCTGGGAATAAGCTAATCATCAGTTGGAAATAGGAAGAAATTTGACTTGTGATATAGACTGTAAAAGTGGATCCATTATAGGAAATTTATACTTCTGGAGGTGAGGGGCCACTAGATAGTATTTGCCCATACAGAAAAGAGCACTAGAGTCTGAAGTAGAATTCAGCATACTATATTCCACACTCTCCACTGAATTTTGAGCAATCAGTGCATTGTTCAAATGTATATACTTCTGTGCCAGTGTTCTGCATTGAAAATACCCCAGGAACACTGCAGTTACTGTTCCATTGCCTTTGTCTCTCCCCCACCCTGCAGGGCCGGCTGGTGACTGCTGGATCTCTGCTGTCTTCTCTTAGCTCCAGTTCTTCAGTTCAAGAATAGTCCAGTCATCATTGTGTTGGATATCTACCCTTCTCTCCCCTCATTTGCCTCATTTGCCCTCACAGCAGCTGGTTAAAGATTCAGCCCTTGTCTAAATCATTTCTGTGAGTATCACAACCTGCACTGCATCCCTGTAGCACTGTGAACCACCAGTTGGCAGATTATATTTTAAGAAATTTAGCATAATATTTAAAAGAAAGTATGGGGCTTCCCTGGTGGCTCAGTGGTAAAGAATCCACCTGCAGGAGCCTTGGGTTTGATCCTTGGGTTGGGAAGAACACTTGGAGAAGGAAATTGCAACCCACTCCAGTATTCTTGCCTAGAGAATCCCACGGACAGAGGAGCTTAGTAGGCTACAGTCCACGGGGTCACAAAGAGTTGGTCGCAACTTAGTGACTAGACGGCAACAACAATAACAAAGCATGATTATGAGTTTAGGAAAATCTGCAGAATAAGCACATGTGTGAGAGAAGATGCTTATATTTGGCCTCTGAAGGATAATATTTGGTGAAGAATTATTATCACAAAACTCAACAGGATAAACTTCATTTCTGATATTTTTGTAATCAGCCTGGCTTGAAAAGGAGAAAGTGTGTTTTAGGTATAATAATTAAACGGACAAAAAAACCCTTAACTTAGATGCAAAACTCACTGAAAAAAAAGAAAAATAAAGTAATTATTAATAACTCTAACCATCTGTGAATATTTTGGGAGTGTTTCTTTTGGTCAACAGTATGATACACTGTTTTATTCTCAGTTTTATCATTTCTCCAAAGAGATACACATTTGCTACAAGAATTTTAACTCTTTAAAATATTTAATATATTTATTTGGTTGCAGTGGGTGTTAGCTGTGGCATGTAGGGTATGGTAACTATGGAATCTTAACTGCTAGACCACCAGGAAAGTTTTAACTCTTGACTTTAATATAATTTTCAGTTCAGTTCAGTCGCTCAGTTGTGTCTGACTCTTTGCGACCCCATGAACTGCAGCACGCCAGGCCTCCCTGTCCATCACCAACTCCTGGAGTCCACCCAAACCCATGTCCATTGTGTCGGTGATGCCATTTTAGACTTTAGAAAACTGCAGAAGTGCTACAGAGTTCAGATGTGCCCTTCATCCATTTTCACCTTGTGTTACCATCTTACATAACCACATCATGTACAACAATCAAAGCTGGGAAGTTACTTTGGTACACTACTGTTATCTAAACCATAGTGCTTATTTTTTTCTATAGTTTTCCCTTTTTTGTCCCAAGATCCAATCCAGGCTCCCACATTGCATCTACTTGTCAAGTCTCTCTCATCCCCTAAATGTAATAATTCCTCAGTCTTCCTTCTCATTTATGACTTTGACTTTTTTTTTGTTTTTTCACTTTGACACTTTTGAAGACTACTGGTGAGCAGTTTTGTAGGATGTCTGTCAATTTGAGTTTGTTTGATGTTTTCTCATAATGAGAATGTGGTTTTGCATTTCTGGCAAGAATATCACAGAAGTGATACTGTGTCCTTCTTGATCTATCATTAGGAGTTTCATGGTGATGATGTTGACCTTGATCACTTGGTTAAGGGGATGTCTTCCAGGTTTCTCCACTGTAATGTTTATAGTCACCCTCACCTCCCCCCATTAATAAATATCTTTGAGAGATCCTTTGATACTATGCAGATTTCTGTATCTCCTCCAACTTTGACCCACTAATTTTAGCATCCTTAGATTTTCCCCTGCTTTTTAATTATTGCTGTGATATCCTTAGTGATTTTTTTCCTTTGGTCTTTCTACATTTATTTGTTGAAATTCTTTAGTAAAATGGAGTTTTTTTCTCCCCTATTTATTTATTCATATCAGTGTGAACTCAGGTATTTATTTTATTCTACAGGTTACGGTCAAATAATATCATTATTTATTCTGTTGCTGAAATCTATATGATATAAATGGCAGAACAGCTTTCCAGTTACACATCTGTGTCCTGAATTATTGATCCAGTTCTTCAATGCCTGACGTTTGAGTGGTTATTTGATACTATTTATGATGCCTGATATTGGAGGAAGACCCGGCAACCCACTCCAGTATTCTTGCCTGGAGAATCCCCAGGGACAGAGGAGTCTGGCAGGCTACAATCCATGGGGTTGCAAAGAGTCGGACACGACTGAAGCGACTTAGCATACATGATGTCTGATATACCTAAGCCTTTGAGTTTTTATGTTTTCATAAATTAGATTTCTAACAGCGGAATTTTGAATGTTGGAAAAGTTGTGGTAACTCAACACGTCAACACGGAAATCGCAATCCACAGACCGAACCCAAATTACGGTGCTGTGAGTTGAGAGAGGCAGCAGATCCTGGAGCTCAGTAAGGCCCCTGCCGGCAGGGTCACGGAGCACAGTTGTCAATAACGACACGTAACAATAAAGTTATTGATGTTGAAGCAGGGACTTCCGGTAGGGGCAAGTCTATTTCCGTTAGGGCCTAGAGCCTTCGTCCTCTCGGTCTCTACGTCCCAACCGGAAATACTTGTACCCGGTCGAAAGCCACGTCGGTCCTGGACTCAGTCCCGCTCACGCAGGGGAGGGAATCGCTTCCGGAGTCAGAGTGTTCTGGCTCGCCCCGCCCCGCCGCCGGTGCCGCGCTGGAAGCCTCAGCGCTCCCGGAAGTGGCCTCGGGCCTCTCTGTGTCTCTCTCGGGGTCCCCACCTCCCCGCTGCTGCTGCGGGCCGGGGAGGCGGCGATGGCGGAGGCGGCTCTGCTGCTGTCGCTGCCAGAGGCGGCGGCGGAGCGCGACGCTCGGGAGAAGCTGGCTCTGTGGGATGGGAGAGCGGACACGACGGCTCCGCTGACCGACCGGCAGACGGACTCGGTGCTGGCGCTGAAGGCGGCTGCCGAGGCCCTGCCCGTGCCGGCCGAGGTGAGGCGACGGCGGGAGCCGGGCTGGGTCAGCTCCGTGGCCGCGTCCGCCGACGCCCGCCCTGTAGACCCCCGCCCCGGGTCTCTGCCCTCCTTCCCGGGCGCAGGGACGGCTCCGGTGGGCGAGGCTGCTCCCTTTCCCGGGCTGTCAGGCCTCTCGCTGCCCGGGACCGCCGGCGCTCCCCCTGCGGCGCGGGCCGGTTGGCCGGGAGCTTTGCCCCTGGTGTCTCGCCCCGGGTGTCCCTGGGGTCACCGAGGCCCGGTCCTGCCGCCCACACTCTCCCGGAAGGAGAGCGCGGCGAACCCGAAGTGCTTCGCTTTCAGGACAGCCTCCTGTTGGTGTTCGTTTGCCACCGTAATGAATAACCCGGCTTCCTTTTTCCCTAGGGGCGCCTGGGGAAGACCAGCGTTAGCCCCCGGTGACAGTTTTCATTCATCGCACGTTGATCTGTTGAGCTCTCGAATCAAGTGCCGGTTGTGTTTATATTTATAAAAATGTTTTTCTTTGGAAGCTAGGTCAGTACTTTATTAGATAATGCTGGCTTTCGGTTTTAGTGTCAACGTTTCTAATTATAAGTACCATTTTGGGATGCTGTGCATTTTACTGCCTGTGTGATTCAGTTCAATTAATTATAGTATCAAGAAGTATGTTTCATGAGTTGTCAGATGTTTGACAAACTTTTTCTGGTTTGGGGGCCAGGTTTAGAAGGTCATTTTATTTGTACCCATAGTTACTTTTGATGTTGAAAGCCTTGTTTTCACACGTTGGTGTCCAAAGGCAGGTGGAGTTTAGCGATTTAAGCTTTTAGAGGGTAAGAACTTCGGTTCGAAAGTTCTCACTTACATTGCCTCATGCTTTGCAGTAAAATACAGGTGTTCTTTCTTGGGTTTCTCTGTCCACCTGTATAAGTCTGTGCTGAAATTGGATTTGAAATAAATGAAGTAGGTAGAAATTTGCTTTGGCGTTGCCATCAAAACCTTTTATGCTCGGGGAATAGAAGTTTGCTCTGTAAATATTTCAGTCTGTTTATAGTTGGATCTGGCCTGTTACCAAAGCAGTATGCTTGGACATCACAGTACCTTTGGCAAACTGTGTCCCATAAGAAAAGTGACCCAATTTGTTTCTGTTGCCTTGGGTCACAAACTATTATTCTTCCCATCGAGCATGAGGAAAAGCGGTTGGAGAGAAGTAAATGGAATTTCTTCATTTTCATCCTGTTATGAGATATTCGTGCAATATAATGCCTACTGTTAGCCCCATGCAGTCATTTAACATATATTATGTGCCTGACTGAGGGCGAGGAATTGAGGATGGAAAGATAAGAAAGACAAGATCCCTGCCTCATGGAGCTGACATAATTATGGTGATCATAAATATGTAAAAAAAGAGCTAAGAAGGTAAGTTCAAATGGTGGTCCAGGATATAGAGAAAATAAAACAGGATGGTATGACACCAAGGAATGAGGTATGCCCTTTCAGATAAGATGGAAGGCCTTTCTAAGAAATTGACTAAGTAGAGAACTCACGTTGGAAAACAAGAAGCCAGCGTTGTAAAGACAAGAAAAGTAATCTAGCTGGAGGACAAGGCAATGTAAAGTCCTGGGTAGGTAGAGTGTGACCAGATCAGAGGTTCAGTGAGGGTCTTCTGGTGTGTGCAGTCTTCGTGTTGGATTCCTGTGAGAATCAGATACCAGCCTGTCATTTACCCATCCTGGAACCCGTTAGAGGGATTCTCATTGCCCTTCTGCTTTCAACAGCGCTCTTTCCCCTTGATGTGTCTGATGGGGAGACTTGTGTGTGCATGTGTGTGCTCAGTCTCATCTGACTCTGGGACCCCATGACTGTAGCCCTCCAGGCTCCTCTGTCCATGGGATTCTCCAGGCAAGAATTCCGGAGTGGGTTGCCATTTCCTCCTCCAGGGGATCTTCCTGACCCGGGGATTGAACCTGGTGTCTCCTGAATTGGCAGGTAGATTCCTTACCACTGAACCACCAGGGAAGACGGAAACTGAATTTTTTAACCCTGTTGTCACTCTTTTAACATTGGCAGTGAGAAAGAATGCCTCAGTTTTTATTTTGTCCAACCCAGGTATCTGTAAAGGATTTTCTGTAGCATTTTCCAGTTTTCAGGAGATAAATTGTTTCCTGAATAGCAGGAACTGGGCAAGTTAGTTGAATAGCAAGAGACCAGCTAACTTTCAATAAATATCATAAAGCTGTTAATAACCTTCTTTTTTATAAAAGTGAACTAGTCTTTTCTTGGAAAGGAGTTACACCTTTTAAGTTGGTGTTAAATAAGAAAATTTGTGGTAGACTGGTTTCTTGTAGCTAGGGCATGTTTTTTAGTCATGAGATCCTTTTTCTTTCTGCTGAGTTTAGTCATTCTGGATAAAATGCTGAGATGATTTACCCTGAAAGTTACCTGTAATTGACTGTTAGAGCTGTTTTCCTAAAGGCTTTGTGACTTTAGATTGATCCTTCCCTGAAACTGTTTTCTTCTTTATACAGTGGGGATGATATGTGCCTCTCCGGGTATGTGAGAATTAAATGATGTGTGTGCACACAGCAAGCTGCCTGTCAGTATTGTATTATGAATGTGCTTCTCTCCCCAGGTGGCTAGCCCTGTAAAAGTACAGGCTAGAGTCTTACCTCCTTGAGCTGATGTAGGTGTCACTCAGACCAGATGGCAGAAGAGGAGGAGTTAGGTGCCTTGAGGAAGGTTCTGAGTCTCCATCTGTACCTCTTCAATGATTTCCTCCAAGCAGAGTCGATAATGTCAGGTTTCGTTTAGGGAATAAATTCATTACATTGATTACAAAAGTGATTTTCTCCAACCCAAAACTGTGCAAGAAAAGTTTGGAGAGAAAGGCATATTTGCTTATTTTTTCCTGGACCTGCTCAGCTGGTCAGGCAAGGCTTGATAGTTTGTAATTAGTTATTTAATATGTTAGTGTCCCCGTTTATATACAGTAGCTCTCTGGAACTACCAGTCAGGAACCCCAGTCTGGGCTCTTTCCTCTCTGATGGTTGATGTCCTCTCCATCCGGACACCGGGACAGTGCGTGTGAACCAGAGGTGTTCGGTCATCTCCTCTCCAGGAGTGAAAGAGCGGTCAGAACAGGACAGTTGGTGACACCAACACATGTTTCTTAATTTCCTGTTCTGTTCCAGGTGCTTTGAGGAACGAAGACAGCTGGGCAGATGTACCTAATGAGGACATCTTTTTATAACTTCTTTTTTAAAAAACATATTTATTATTTATTTGACTGCACCAGGTCTTAGTTGTGGTACGTGGGATCTAATTCCTTGACCAGGGGTTGAATCCCGGGCCCCTCTTTTGGGAGTGAGGAGTCTTATCCAAGAGACCACCAGCGAATTCCCTCATAACCTCTTAGAAAGCAACTTGTTTTGTGATTCTAAAAAATTGTTTCTTAGAAGTGGTTGCATTGTGACTTCTAGCTTGTTTGGTTTGAGAGAAAATGGTTTTGTATTAGAACGAGGCAACAGGACAGGAAGCCGCCTTCTGCTTCTGATATTTAAAAGTCCTTGTGGTTGGAAAGTGGTCATTTGTGCGTGAAGTGATCAAGTAGAATGCTCCTTCATAATTCAGATTGTCTCATTTACTCACAACGTCTATATTATATTTGGAGTGTGTAGTACCTTCTCAAGTAGATAGAGTTTTCATATGACTTTATTTTCTAAAGTGTATTAGAGAATACGTTTTTGTTCAAAGTGACAGAGCACATGTATGACACCCCGGATCCTTTTGACTTGACAGTAATGAGGATGTGGCACACCCAAAAAAAAGGTGGTTTCAGTAAACCTGCGATTTTGGCAAATTCATCATTTAAGAAATGAATCTAAGACTTAATTATCTAGCAATACAAATTTTGACAGTCTATAAAAGAGGTGGTATATAGGTAACAGAATTTGAGAGTAAATATAGAAGGAAATACTAAAGGTATTAATTTCACTTTACATCATGGGAGTCAGTAGATAGGACCTTAAATTGATGAATTCAAACACAGTTTTGTTAATCTGTGTTTTCGAGTTATGGAATAACCGCCAAAAATACTGAAAACAGTGAACTTTTTAACTCTTCTGAAGTTTTGGAATAAAAATGTGAATAATTTTTATAAAAGAAAGTTGATAAAAATTACAGATAATCTCTTCAGTTCCTTCTGCTTTTAAAAGTTCTTCATTTTACCCTACAATTCCTTAGAAATACTTCTCAAATTATAAGCGTTGGTATTACCTCAGAGAAGGATTGAAAGGTCAGAGAAGGGAAGAGGGCAACTTGATTTTCATGTAATCATTCTAAACTGCTGGACTTGTAAAATAATGCCCTTGTTATAATTTAATGACAAGAGTTGTGAATTTGAAGTAAGAAAATAAATTCCATCTTTTTCTTTTTTTTTCCCCCATCTTTTTCTTATACTCTGTTGAAAATGCTGCATGTCAAATAAAAAAGGCAAGATGTATGTATTATACTGTTATTTGGGTTTTTAAAAAAAGGTACACTTCCTTTGTATATGCATAAATTGCCTTAGAAAAGCTTCATGAGAAACTAGTTAACATTAGTAACTCCTGGGGAGGGAACTGGGTGGCTGGGGAATGGGTCCGTGGGAAGAAGATGTTTCATATCATTTTGAATTTTGTGTTTTCTTACCGTTCCTCCTCAACCCTCAGCTATTGGTGGGCCTGAAGGTGCCCTTCTTTTTCTAGCTTTTTAGCTGCTTGATGACACTGGGACCTCAGCTCTCTAGTGGAATACAGTTTGTAGATTATTTGTATTTTTCTTATAATAAGAGTGCAAGCCACACTCTGTCTAGCCTTTGTATTTCAGCCTAGCCTCCGTGTGCTTTCTTGCTTTCTGCTTTTTTTCCCCAAATCTCTGCCTGATCCACATCTCCCTCCCCCCTTTACCTTCTTGTGTGTGTGTTCATTGCTCAGTTGTGTCTGACTCTTTCCAACCCCATGGACTGTAGCCACCAGGCTCCTCTGTCCATGGGATTCTCCAGGCAAGATACTGGAGTGGACCGCCATTTCCTTCTCCAGGGTATCTTCCCAACCCAGGGATGGAACCCAGGTCTCCTGCAGTGCAGGTAGATGTTTTACCAGTCTGAGCTTCTCAGATAACGTATAAACTGCTGAGAGAATTATGTGTTTGATTGTTGTCATGATCTGTTCATAAATAACTGATAAAGGTAATTTATAGACTATTCTGTTTCCAAGAAGCAGTTCAATTCTGACAAATAAATTTACTTACTCCGTAAAGGGAACCCTCTTGCACTGTTGATGGGAATGCAAATCGGTGCAGCCACTATGGACAACAATATGGGGGTTTCTTAAAAGACTAAAAACAGAACTACCATATGAGCCAGCAGTCCCACTCCTGGGTGTACATCAGGAGAAAACTCTTAATTTGAAAAGATACATGCACTCCAGGATTCATAGCACCACTACTTATAATAGCCAAGACACAGAAGCAACTTAAATGTCCATCAGCAGATGAATGAACTAAGGAGATTTGGCATTTATACAGTGGACTATTATGTAGCCTTAAAAAGGAATGAAATAATGCCATTTGCAGCAACATGGATGAATTAGAGATTATACTAAGTCAGGTGAGTCAGACAAAAACAAATATGGTATGACATATGTGGAGTCCAAAACAACGACACAAATACTTATTTACAAAACACACAGATTCACAAATGTGGAAGCCGACTTATGGCTCCCAAAGGTGGGAGAGGGAGGGGTAACTGAGGAGCTTGGGGTTAGCAGGTGTTTCCTACTGCATATAGACGAGATTAGCAACAGGGCTGTCTGTAGAGCGCAGAGAGCTATGTTCAGCACCTTGTAACAACCTGTAGCGGGAAGGAATCTGAAGAAAGATTTGTGTTTGTGTGTGGCTGGACCACTTTGCCGTACAGCGGAAGCTAGCACAGCATTGTAAATCGACTGTACTTCAATACAAATTAATCAAATAAACTTACTCTGTTTCTGCTGGTAAGTAGTGGTGGTAATAACGATAACATGATGATAGCAGTAGCTCCGATTTCTCGGCTGACTGATTGGCAGGCTTCGTGCTCCGCGCGTGGAGCACTGTCTCCGGCGGCGCCTCCCGAGGAGACAGCTGGTTGGAGGCTGGCGTGGCCGCCCAGGGCGTGCGCAGCTGCCCTTGGCTTCCTCTGTCCTCAGACCTCTGGTGGCAGCGGACAGTTCTGGTCACACTTTAAACTCAAGGTAGATTCTCACCAGATCTCAGAAACTTAATTCTTACTGCCCAACAGTCCTTTTATATGCAGAGATGTGTCACCATTCAGCACGAGTTTATATGAAGAGGTGATGCCCTTAATACATATTTACATACACCCAAGACCCTCCTGGCTCTCCAGCCAGACTCATTTGTGTGGAGATTGGGGATCAGTCACCTTCCTAAACTTTTTCTGTGTGCAGCTTCCCAGTGATCCAAGAAGTCTGTTTTCTCACACTTTTGGTTTCTTGTTTTTGCAGTGGCCCCATACAGATAATGGAATTTCTATTTTGGACGAATAAAAAGTGCTCAGTCGTTGAAAAAAAAAAAAAAAAAGAAAAGTGCTCAGTCGTGTCTGACTCTTTGCAAGGACTGTAGCCCGCCAGGTTCCTTTGTCCGTGGAATTTGTCAGGCAAGAACGCTGGAGTAGGTTGCCATTTCGTTTTCCAGGGGATTTTCCCAACCCAGAGATCGAACTTGTGTCGCTTACATCTCCTGCATTCAGTTCAGTTCAGCTGCTCAGTTGTGTCCGACTCTTTGTGACCCCATGAACCGCAGCACTCCAGGCCTCCCTGTCCATCACCAACTTCTGGAGTCCACCCAAACCCATGTCCATCGAGTCGGTGATGCCATCCAACCATCTCATCCTCTGTCGTCCTCTTCTCCTCCTGCCTTCAATCTTTCCCAGCATCAGGGGCTTTTCAGATGAGTCAGCTCTTCACATCAGGTGGCCAGAGTATTGGAGTTGCAGCTTCAACATCAGTCCTTCCAATGAACACCCAGGACTGACCTCCTTTAGGATGGACTGGTTGGATCTCCTTGCAGTCCAAGGGACTCTCAAGAGTCTTCTCCAACACCACAGTTCAAAAGCATCAATTCTTCAGCACTCAGCTTTCTTTATAGTCCAACTCTCACATCCATACATGACTACTGGAAAAACCATAGCCATGACTAGACAGACCTTTGTTGGCAAAGTAATGTCTCTGCTTTTCAATATGCTGTCTAGGTTGGTCATAATTTTCCTCCCAAGGAAATTAATTTCATGGCTGCAATCACCATCTGCAGTGATTTTGGAGCCCAGAAAAATAAAGTCAGCCACTGTTTCCACTGTTTCTCCATCTATTTCCCATGAAGTGATAGGACCAGATGCCATGATCTTATTTTTCTGAATGTTGAGCTTTAAGCCAACTTTTTCAGTCTCCTCTTTCACTTTCTTTTTTTTTCTTTTTCTTTTTTCATTTATTTTTATTGGTTGGAGGCTAGTTACTTTACAATATTGTAGTGGGTTTTGTCATACATTGACATGAATCAGCCATGGAGTTACATTAAGAGGCTCTTTAGTTCTTCTTCGCTTTCTGCCATAAGGGTGGTGTCATCTGCATATCTGAGGTTTTTATTTCTCCTGGCAATCTTGATTCCAGCTGTGCTTCCTCCAGCCCAGCGTTTCTCATGATGTACTCTGCATATAAGTTAAATAAGCAGGGTGACAATATACAGCCTTGACGTACTCCTTTTCCTACCTGGAACCAGTCTGTTGTTCCATGTCCAGTTCTGCATTAGCAGGTGGATTTCTTGAGCACTGTGCCAGTTGGGAAGTCCATCATTAACTTAGAAATACTTAGGTATTAAGTAAGTTGCCCGTTGTAACACAGCGCATAAGTGAGCAGGAGCAGGAAATTCCCTGGTGGTCCAGTTACTAGGACTCTGCTTTCACGGCTGAGGATGTGGGTTCGATCCCTGGTGGGGCACCTAGGATCCCGAAAGCTGCATGGCTGAAAAAGTAGGGAGCAGGAGCAGGGTTCAAAGCAGGCTGTGCTATAAAGTGCTTTATTTACCATGGCTGAGAGGACAGCGCCATGTGAACCCAGGTACAAAATCCCCTACATTTAAAGGGTCATATTTCTAAGCTAATGATGGTGCATTTTGCATCTCCCTTATTTTAGCTTTAAAAAGAAAATACTGCCCCAGAAGAAATTTCTGTATCTAGAAAAATAGGAAGCAATTTCCTAAAACCTTGGATTAAGGTCTTTTATTGCTAGACCCTAGATGTCATGCCCTAAGGGTTGAAAACTGGGATTGAAAAGAAATAGTTGGGGCTTTTTCTACTTTCCCCAGCAATCACACCCCACCCCCCACCCCCCTCCCTTTTAGGTTTAAAAACAGCCTGCCTGTGTGACTCTAGGCAAATGAACACCGGGACTATCTTTGGTAATGGAGAACTAGACAGTATTCTGGGTCTGATGGCATCAAAGTGAGGCTCTTAGGACTCTGATGGGACACTGAAATTCTTTCTCTTCAGTTGTAATTTCAAAATCTGTCAGCTGGAAGATGTGGGGGAAGTATGTCAGCTGTGTAGAAATAGTGGAAGGAGGTGCAGTTGTTGGTCATTGATTTTTGGGTACACTTTGTTTTCTGTTGGTTGATGTTAAGGAGGTCAGTCTTTCGTGCTGATATCTGAGAGGGCAGCTCCTTTCATTAGCACACAGGGTTTGCCTTTGACTGGTGCTAGTTCACCAGAGGTTCCAGTAGGAAAATGTGTGCAAATTAGTAGATTCACCACCAGTTTTCAAAAGGTAAGTCTAAAACTTTACTAATGGGATATTGGTATCCTGTTTTCATTTTGAGACTAGCATTTAATACGTGTGTGTGCTCAGTTGCTCAGTCATGTCTGACTCTTGGTGACCCCAAGGACTGTAGCCTGCCAGGGTCCTCTGTCCATGGAATTTTCCAGGCAAGAATTCTGGAGTGGGTTGCCATTTCCTCCTGCAGAGAATCTTCCCAACCCAGCGATCGAACACACATCTTTTGTGTCTCCTGTGTTGAGAGGCAGATTCTTTATGGCTGTGTCACCATAGAGAGAGCCTAACTATAAGTGTTAGTATTATATGGCACTTACTAACCTCAGATGATTTAATGGAAAACATTTCTCTTTCATAACAACTGAGATGGACTACTAATTTTGAGTTAAGTTCAGAGAATTTTCAATTTATTTGAATCTCTTTGTGACTTTTTTTTTCAAGCTCCCTATTGAAGATTTATGCAGTTTAACCTCCCAGTCACTGCCCATTGCACAGACTTCAGTAGTTCCCGAATCTACAGAAGACATTCTCTTGAAGGGATTCACGTCCTTAGACATGGAAGAAGAAAGAATCGAAACTGCACAGCAGGTGAATGGCAGCTTTTTCTTCTAAGAATATTTATTGTTTCAAATGTCTCAAGAGAGGGCTAATAAAAAGCCCTAGTTAAGACTTTTGACCTTTTAAAATTGTAGTTAAAATCTTTCTAGAATTTTTTTGTGTGTGTGGGAGAAGGATGTATTATATGCAGCAGGTAAGGAAAACACCAGGGATCTTGCCCAAAGCAGTATCTCTTTCTAGAACAGTCTTGATTTTGTGATTTTGTGTTAGTGGTGGCTATTTCTTAAGTGTCTTAAGTGAACCTGTTGCCCAGTTTTATTTGCGGTACAGATAAAAATATGATATTCCAAGTCTGAATGTTGATAGACTGTTACATTTATTAAGGTTTTGATATTTTACGCCTTTCTGACTTCCTCCCAGTGTGTGTCTGTGTTAATGTGTGCCCCCTCAGCATGCGAGTGTGCTCACCTGGACATACACAGACCTGCCCCCACTTGTTGCTAGGTCATCTCTTTCTTAAAAACCTCAGTATTCTCTTTAGACGAACACTTACGGTTATTTTTCAGTAATTTAGCATATGTAGTCTATTGTTTTTTTGCTTGTTACTTGTTCCCAGCTATAAATTTAACTCAACTATAACTTGAGTTTGAAAAAAAAATCAAAGCTGAGGCGGTTACCAAGTGAAACATGGAGCAGAGGTGCTGAATTGCACACACACTTAGCAGGAAGGGCAGTGCTGCAGAGGAATGAAAAGCTCTGGCTCTTGAGTTAGGCCAACCTGGATCTGAAAGTCACCTCCATCTCTTATAGTCACGGTTCAGTGAACCAAAGCCAAGGTACTTGGCGAGTGTAATATCTTGGGAGAATAAAGCATACCTTTGACTTCAGATCCCACGTGAGAACTATAGAAGATAATCTTGCACCATGTCTATGAATTTATTTGGAGTATTTGAGGAAAAAATCTGGATTAAATTTGCACTTGCTTATCTCTCTTGAACGGAGAAGGCAATGGCACCCCTCCCCAGTGTTCTTGCCTGGAGAATCCCAGGGACGGGGGAGCCTGGTGGGCTGCCGTCTATGGGGTTGCACAGAGTCGGACACGACTGAAGCGACTTAGCAGCAGCAGCAGCATCTCTCTTTAAATTAAAAAAATCTAATACATTGAGTTATAATTTACATATAATGAAAATGTACTCATTTTAAGTATACAACTTGATGATGGGCCCAGAATTCAAATCCAGGTTTAGTTGATGCAAAAGCTATGTTTTTAAACCACTCCTTTATATTATTTCTGAGCTTACAGTCTCACAATTATTATTAGATAATGTTAATATTTGCCTGAAGCCCTGTGTTACCTACTCATATTAGGCAACTTAGCAAGTAGGCAGAAGGCAACGGCAACCCACTCTAGTTCTCTTGCCGGGAGAATCCCATGGACGGAGGAGCCTGGTAGGCTGCAGTCCATGGGGTCGCTAAGAGCCGGACACAACGGAGCGACTTCACTTTCACTTTTCACTTTGATGCATTGGAGAAGGAAATGGCAACCCACTCTAGTGTTCTTGCTTGGAGAGTCTGAGGGACGGGGGAGCCTGGTGGGCTGCTCTCTATGGGGTCGCACAGAGTCGGACACGGCTGAAGCGACTTAGCAGCAGCAGCAAGTAGGGAATAGCCTCTTAGGAAGAAATATTTATTCCTGTTAATACATATTGTCTTGTTAATACTCTTATTATTTGACTCTGAATGTGGCCAGTGTTTTTAAGATACTTTGCTTTTGCTAGCATATAGACACTGACCATGCAATTAAGTTATCATCTCCTGGCTTAAAACTTTTAATATCTGAGCCCCAAACAATACGACTTAGTGTCTGCCCTTCTGACTTGCTGTTTAGCATGTAGCCACTCTTCACTTTGTTGTAGTTTTATTGACAACATAATACTCTATTTTTCCAGTTTTTCTCATGGTTTGCAAAGCTACAAACTCAGATGGATCAGGATGAAGGAACTAAATATAGGTATGTGCTCTCATTTGTTGGCTATCCTGATTTTTAGATCATCTGAAGCATTTTGTAATCTGTGTCTTTAAATAAAATTAAGGTACAAAGAAAACTTGAATAGTCACATGTTCTTTAAGGATAGGTAGAGAAGATGTAGGTCATTACAACTGGTAGTGAAAGTTGTGTGATTAAAAGAAAAGTCAGTTAGCAGGTTAGGAGGGAGAGACTTTGATTTTTAGATAACTTTAAATGAAGTGGGAGTGTTGTGAGGAACTCTGCTGTCTTTTCTTTAGAGGGAGAGACCCAAGAGACTTTAGGGATGGCCGACTGGACTGGGTGTGTGCTGTGTTGTTTTGTTTGCGTATATTGACGGCATGGAGGAAGTGACTGTATGATCTCTAGCTGATTTGGGGGCTCTGGGTTGAACATTTGCATTCATTTAACATTAAGTGACAACTGTTGCTAGGCACTGTATTAGGCTCTTTTTTTTTTTTTTTTTTTTTTTTTCCGCTTTGCGACCCCACGGACTGTAGTCCACCAGACTCCTCTGTCCATGGGATTTTCCAGGCAGGAATACTGGAGTGGGTTGCCATTTCCTTCTCCAGTATTAGGCTCTTTTATGTATGATTCCATTTAGTCTTCATAGCAGCATTATCCCCATTTTACAAGTAAGTAAACTGGGACCTGGAAATATTGAATCCTTGCCTAATGTCATTGAGACTTGGGCAGAGCTGGGACTTGGACTCACATCTTCCAAGTTCAGAATTCTTCCCGTGACTTTGTCCCTCAAAGGCAGACTTGACCTGAGGGATGGACCTGCTTGATGACCTTGGTGGCCCTGGTGTCCCAGTCTTTGAGAGCTGAGCCCGTGATTTAATGACCTACATGTGAAAAGCCAGTTTATGGCTCCAAGGCTGATTCCTTTCCTTGCTCATAGTTTCAGTCATTTTCCTCTTTAGGCATTGAAACAGTTTGTGACATAGTTTTTGCTACATTTCTGAATTAATAAATGTTTGTGACTAGGTCAGACTTTCCTTCTGAAATGCAAGCATTTGGGGGAAAAACAAGATTTTGTTGTTTATTATCTATGCTTATTGGGGGAAAATACTATTGCCAATCCCCTTTTGGTTCTGTTTTCTAGACAGATGAGGGATTACTTGTCTGGGTTTCAGGAGCAGTGTGATGCTATATTGAATGATGTAAACAGTGCTCTTCAGCATCTGGAATCATTGCAGAAACAGTATCTTTTTGTGTCCAATAAGACAGGAACCCTACATGAAGCCTGTGAACAGCTCCTGAAAGAGCAGGTAATTTGGAAGAAGAGAGAATGTCAGTGACTATATTTAATGTTTTTAAATAAATGAATATAACTTAATTTTGATTTCCTTAATTTTGAACACTGCTCTGTAAGAGACTTGCATTTGTAAGCATGCAAATGGTTACTTTGACAGCCTGCTTTTAAGCTTGTATGAGCAGGGGCCCTGGCAAGCTCTCGGATGTTTTGAGCTGTTAGGTCTCAGTACAGTTTCAGAGTGAAGAGGATATTTCGTTTGCTCTGTCTGCTCTTTATTACTGACACTTTATTTTTGGCCACACTGTGTGGCTTACAAATCTTAGTTCCCTGACCAGGGAGTGAACCCCAGCCTTGGCAGTGAAAGCACTGAGTCCTAACTACTGGACCACCCAGGAATTCCTTGTTGACACTTTTCAAGCAAGGGGTAGTGATTGTAGTAATGGTGGGGTTTATGAAATGATGAGCAGATCTAAATTGCACTTAAACTTGTGACTTAAAGATAGAATATTTAAGTTACTATATTTATCTCAGAGATGTCTCTGTGTGTATTTTGTATGATTTTTAAAAGGCAATGCTTTGTTATTTTGTAAAAAGAGCTTATATAATTTACTGTAAGAATCATTGCTTATTTTAGCCCATGATTGCAGAAATCTTTGGGCATTATTGTGAAACTATGTATCTAATATAAACCTGTGTGACTGATACAAACCTCTTCAATGTAATTTTGAGACTGGAGTTTTGATTCTTATATTCTTGTAATAATTGATTTTTCTCTTTTAAAAAACTGCAAGTCGGAACTTGTTGATCTGGCCGAAAACATTCAACAAAAACTTTCCTATTTTAATGAATTGGAAACTATTAACACAGTAAGCATTGGTTTTTTTTTTTTTTAATCTATTTCCCCCCCCTGAGTATAATCTTTAAACTTATAAATTGGCTTGAGTGGTATTTTTAACTTAACAGTTTGCTTGTTGTTATGGTATTCCTATTTGTGGCTGATAGACATACCATTACCAGTTCAGATTTTTTCCACATATGATTTAAATAATAGTTGTCTTTATATTGTATTCTTGTTATTAAAATCTCTGTTTTGGTTAACTCTTTAATAGTATCTTAATGGCAAGCTGTGATGTTTATAAGAAGAAATATTCCATTTTAAATGTTTCTGTGGTTGTGTTTCTATAATATTAATTAAAACATTTCTTAAACTAATCTCATGTTTAGTTTGAGGAAAACTATAGCCCTCTTGAAGCATTGTATCACAATGAGGACTGCTGTGTAAATTATATTTTTCTTTGCTTCTGGCTTATAAATTAATTATAATAACTGTGTATATACCATGTTATTAAAATTATTAAAAGTAATCTTAATTATTAAAGTTCTTTGAGAGAGAAATAAAAATGGTAGCCAATTAACAATGGAATACATTGACAAACTATTTGTATATCAAGATTAGAAATAATTGATTTTACTTATATTTTATATATATTATATAGCTTTATATATTTTAATATATATTGTCTATTACATTAAACATTAAATATCATGTTTATATTATGTTAACCTGTGTTTATACTCATTATTACTTGTATATGTTTACTTAATATTTTATTTTTATAGTATGACTGCTAAACTTAATGTTTTAACTTTGAGAAAATCACCACTTTTTGAAATGTGAAAATTTATGTTTTAAAGTTTTTAAAGTACTAGAAAATGAAAAATCTAGGTTCTTGATGTATTATTTTAATGTAACTATACAATGGATAATGTTTGCTAATTCATGAAGAGCTCCATTAAAGCTCATTAGGAATAAACTGAATTCAATCCCTATAATTTTAATTTGTCCTCTATTGTATTGTAACACATGGGCTGCATTTGAGGCTATCTTTTGACTCTTAAAATGTAAAGCTTTTTTTTTTCCCTTAAAGAAATTGAATTCTCCCACGTTGTCTGTGAATAGTGAAGGATTTATACCTATGCTGGCCAAATTAGATGATTGTATAACATACATCTCATCTCATGTAAGTCATGGTATTTCTGTATGTTTTAAAAAAATCTTAACATCTCTGTTACATCACTTCTTATGCAATAATTATTTCTTCCTAAGGGAAAATACATATCTGTAACATACTTGAAGAAAAACTGAGGTAAATTCTTAGTCGCTTTCAGTAGTGATGTAAAAAAGTATTGTACTTTCAGCTGCTGTGGAAACCCCTGAAGTAGAAAAAGGGTCTGGCTGACACAACTTTATCCCATCTAAAAGGACTAGTGATTTGTTTAGAGTGTTGACTTCTGTTTTGCTAGCTACTTCCTTGGAAACAAAAATTATTACTTGGCAGGGGAAAGGAAGGGACAAGCCCTTTAGTGTAATCACCGTCTCCTTCTGTCCACTGAGGATTTATAGCTGTATTTATTTCACCCAGCTCCTATCCTTTTCCTAGCTGAGCCTCACATATTAGCCTTGAGGTCTGTGGGGTACTGAAAATATATTTTGCTAAAAATGGTGACTATTTACTGAGCCCCTGCTTTGTGTCAGGCACAGAGAATGTGGCTCTGACCGAAACAGTCATAGTACTTGTCTTCAAGGAGCGTGTGACCCACGTAAGACCTTTTGAACTTTCTGTGCAGCTTTACATAAAGGTTGGTTTTCATTAAAAGTTTGCTTTGTTAATGTCTGTTTCATATTTATAAATCTTTCCCTTTCCTTTACAGCCGAATTTTAAAGATTATCCTGTATATTTACTGAAGTTTAAGCAGTGTCTTTCTAAAGCTTTGCATCTCATGAAGACATACACTGTGAACACACTACAGAACCTCACAAATCAGTTATTAAAAAGGGTGAGTTAACTGGTGAGGTGGGGTTTTTTTTTTTGTTTGTTTGTTTATTTTCTATAACCTTAGTCTGACATAGAAAAACTATACAGAAAAGATCTTCATGATGCAGATAACCACAGTGGTGTGATCACTCACCTAGAGCCAGACGTCCTGGAATGCAAAGTCAAATGGGCCTTAGGAAGCATCACTGTGAACAAAACTAGTTGAGGTGATGGAATTTCAGTTGAGCTATTCCAAATCCTAAAAGATGGTGCTGTGAAAGTGCTGTACTCAATATGCCAGCAAATTTGGAAAACTCAGCAGTGGCCACAGGACTGGAAAAGGTCAGTTTTCATTCCAATCCCAAAGAAACGCAATGCCAAAGAATGTTCAAACTACCTCACGATTGCACTCATTGCACACACTAGCAAAGTAATGCTCAAAATTCTCCAAGCCAGACTTCAACAGTACATGAACCGTGAACTTCCACAAGTTCAAGCTGGTTTTAGAAAAGGGAGAGGAAAGAGAGATCAAATTGCCAACATCCACTGGATCATCAAGAAAGCAAGAGAGTTCCAGGAAAACATCTGCTTCTGCTTTATTGACTATGTCAAAGCCTTTGACTGTGGATCACAACAAACTGGGAAACTCTGAAAGGGATGGCAGTACCAGCACACCTGACCTGCCTCCTGAGCAGCCTGTGTGCAGGTCAGGGAGCAACAGAACTGGACACGGAACACCAGACTGGTTCCCAATAGGAAAACGAGTATGTCAAGGCTGCATATTGTCACCCTGCTTATTTAGCTTACAAGCAGAGTACATCATGAGAAACGCTGGGCTGGAAGAAGCACAAGTTGGAATCAAGACTGCCGGGAGAAATATCAATAACCTCAGATGTGCAGATGACACCACCCTTATGGCAGAAAGCGAAGAACTAAAGGACTTCTTAATGAAAGTGAAAGAGGAGAGTGAAAAAGTTGGCTTAAAGCTCAACATTCAGAAAACTAAGATCATGGCATCCGGTCCCATCACTTCATGGCAAATAGATGTGAAAACAATGGAAACAGTGACAGACTTTATTTTTTGGGGCTCCAAAATCACTGCAGATGGTGACTACAGCCATGAAATTAAAAGATGCTTGCTCCTTGGAAGAAAAGTTATGATCAACTTAGACAGCATATTAAAAAGCAGAGACGTTACTTTGCCAGCACAGGTCCGTCTAGTCAAGTTATGGTTTTTCCAGTAGTCATGTATGGATGTGAGAGTTGAGCTATAAAGAAAGCTGAGTGCTGAAGAATTGATGCTTTTGAACTGTGGTGTTGGAGAAGACTCTTGAGAGTCCCTTGGACTGCAAGGAGATCCAACCAGTCCATCCTAAAGGAGATCAGTCCTGGGTGTTCATTGGAAGGACTGATGCTGAAGCTGAAACTCCAGTAGTTTGGTCACCTGATGCGAAGAACCGACTCATTTGAAAAGCCCCTGATGCTGGGAAAGATTGAAGGCAGGAAGAGAAGGGGACAGCAGAGGATGAAATGGTTGGATGGCATCACTGACTCGATGAACATGAATTTGAACATACTTCGGGAGTTGGTGAAGGACAGGGAAGCCTGGCATGCTGTGGTCCATGGAGTCGCAAGAGTCGTACACAACTGAGCGACTGAGCTGAACTGAGCTCCAGTTTTTTAACCTTTTATTAAAAAAGAATATACATTGCAGTGTCATTTATAATAAGAAAAATGGCCATATGTATTTGTCTGTCACAGTTTTATTTTCAAAGAATACATAAGAATGTGAGAAATAATTCAGTACTATATGATAAAAAAAAGATTCAGACTATTTCTCACTGAAACATTTTCTGTCTTTTTAAAGAAAATATTAGGAAATACATCAAAATGATAAAAGTGGTTCTGAGTGGTGGAATTATATATGATGGATGATTTGAGTATTTTTCTTTATAAATGATGGATTATTTAATTTTCTCTATTTAGGAAATTTATTATTATTGAATGCCTCCTAAATGCTTGGCATTATACTGGGAACGGTACAGTAGTGAAAGGAGATAACAAGGTCCCTGCCTTCATGGAGCTTATATTCAGGAGAAATAATCAGTAAAGAAAGAAAGAAATTAGTCAATTAAAGATTGTGGTAGATGCTAGGTGGAAAATTAGCTGAGTGTTAGGTTAGAAAATAAGAGTGGAGCTAGATAGGATGGTCATTGAGCACATTTCTTTCCTAAAAAAAATAAAACCTTAAAGGTAATACATTTTGTTTTTTAAGCTTACTTTCTAAAAATACGGAATATTTTCTTGAGCTTTCCGTTCAGAGCTACTGATTTTTGTATTGCATTTTATCATTCACATTGCTCTTAGTTTACAGAACAGATTGTATAATTTTTCTATTTTGCAAAATTTTTAATTTTGAAACTAATACCTAATACGTACTGGTACTTACTATGTGTTAGTACTTTGTAACTGAGCTCTGTAGAACATTTGTGCACATGTTTTGTCACCATTTAATGGATGCCCTGTATCTCAGAGAGGTTAAATAATTTGACCAATGTTCTACAGTCAGCAAATGATTGTGAATCTGAATTCAGTCTTTTTTACCAGCAAAATTCTTGAAGCATAGGATAAATTTTAATTATAAAAAGGAGAGAGATGGCAGCTCCACACAATTATTTTATATGTAGCAATAACAGTATTTAGTCTTTTTCTCTGTAAGCTTTTGGTTGGTATATAGGCCAAGCAGGAGCCGTATGACATGGTTTGTGTTATATTTTCTGAATAATTTTTTGTTTGCTAATTATCTGCCTTCTCTGTCCTCCGCCTTGTGTTTTTAGGATCCTTCATCTGTACCTAATGCAGACAATGCCTTTACACTATTTTATGTGAAATTTCGAGCTGCTGCCCCCAAAGTCAGAGTAAGTCTACTGACATAAAAAAGATACTGCTATGAAATTTATTTGGCCAGCCCTTTGGAAATGCTAATATATGTTAGGTCCTTTGCTTATACCAGGAAAATGAGCATGAATGAATGTTAGGCTTTGTCCTTCCACATTACAGCAGTATATGTTGAGGGGCTTTAAGCCCACAGAGCAGGAAACACCTAGCTCTTCTGTGATGCTCAGGGAAGGTTTCCAGATGAAGCTGATATTTGAGCTTAAAAAGCTTGAATGTAGAGAGCACTTGGGGGGATTGAGAAGGATATTTTTTACAGAGAGAACAACATGTACAGGGAAGGTAATAGAACCATATAAGACATGTATTTGGGGAGAACCTCATGTAATTTGTTGATACTAGAACACAGACTTTAGTGGAGTGTGATGAGAAATAAGAATGATGGCAGAGACCATCTCACGAAGGATGTTTCATGTCATGCTAATTCAGGAAAAGCAGAGAACCAGTACAATATTTTAGACCAGTGTCATCCCAGATACAGCTGACTGGAGCTGGTATGTGTATCTTTTTTTATTGTTGCGAAGTTTCTAGAAAGAGTGATCTGCTTTTGCTGACTTTGACCCCACTCTCTTCCTTGTATCCATCTTGAAAGTAAGTGGAAAGGAGTTTTTGTTTTTCAAAGCAGGAACTTGGTCTTGTTTAGAGAAGATACAGCAGCTAGTTGATAGTTCGAGGTTTAGATTGTGCCAGGTTGGTTGCTTTCACTTGCTAGTCAATTAACAGTGATACAGTTTTGATTAGCAAAAATGGTGTAGGCAAGAGGGCTCAGTGGTGAGTGGTATTTTTTGGTCTGTTAGAAATTGACAAAGTAAGGTGTAGTAGTGTTTTTCAGGATTTGGTGAGACAGGTGATACTGCTAATGGACTGTATTAATAGTTAATTTCTTCCTCAAAAACATTTTAGCAGAATGGAACAAAAGTCTCTAAAAATATTTATCTTTTCTGACCCAGTGCTGGGAGCCCCCAACTGGGAGGTAGGTATTATCATTGTATCAGCTTGCCAAGGTCAGAATTGGAATCTCAGTGATGTGGGCTTGTTCTCCTGGACTCAGACAGCTACTGGGAGTCAGCACTTAAACCCTCTAGTTTCACTTCATGACCTGGAGCTCTTAACCACTGGGCTGATTTTAGAAAACAACCTTGATGACTAGCAATAGAAGAATGTCTGACTTAGAGTACATCCACTCAGTAGGATATCAGATAGCCATGTAAAGTGATGTTTTAAATAGTATTTATAATGATGATTCACTGACTGTTTACTAAGTGCCAGGCAGTAAGGCTAAGGCTTTTCAAACATTTTCATCTGATAATGGAAGTTATTTAATAAAAGGAAGTGTTTTAAAATATTATTTTTCAAAAGCAGATTGTAAAGCTGAATATATAGTATAATTCCAGTTTTGTTTAAAAAGGAAAGTAACTGTATACATACAAACACTGAAAGAAAATATTCTAAAATACTGTGGTTTTTTTTTTTTAATTTTTGCATTTTAGGTGATTTTTACGTTTCAGCTTTTTTGTATTCCCAGATTTTCTAACATGAGCTTCTGTTACTGTTACAGTCAGAAAGTAATTAAAAGTATAACTAAAACAGATGAAGTTAGTGAGCTTTTCTTTATTCCACAGACTCTCATTGAACAGATAGAACAACGATCTGAAAAAATACCTGAGTGAGTACCCACAGGTTCTTCAGTTTCCAAATTACCTTCCTTGAAGTGCTGCTTTCCTAAGTTTGCTGTGTCCCTGATGTTTTCTGAGCACTTACCTTGTGTGCTATACCAGCCTTTTCTTGTGGCACACAGCTCAATTTGGGGAACAAGGTTATAGACCTGACTTTGTGAGTTTGTGAGTTTACAAAGCATCTTTTTCCCATATAGCAGGATTTTCTTCTCATTGAGGTAGATATAGGACCACTACTCCTGGAACATGAATCTTTCTTTAAAAGATAAGGGTTTTGTTAGATCATTGTGATTTGTTTGCTTTTTCTTTATATACATAAATATTTCTAGTTTTTAATGTGGGCAAGTGAGCAGCAACCATGTATAGCCTTGGAGTCTTGGCACCCTATTTTGGATTAAGATCAGATTTAATTTACATACCTGGAATCCGAAGTTTATGCTGCTGTCTCATTTGCTTTTCATCAGATACCAGCAGCTGCTAACTGACATCCACCAGTGTTACCTTGATCAGCGGGAACTCCTTTTGGGCCCCAGTATTACTTGTACTGTAACAGAGTTGACCAGCCAGAATAACAGAGACCACTGTGCCTTGGTAAGTTTCTGCTTGTTGTGGTTTAATGTTAAACCTTCTCTTAAGCTGTTCTGACACCCCAGAAACTACACGTGGGTAAATAAGTTTTGGTCCCACCATCAACAAACTTACAGAATCTTCCACTTATGACAAATCTCATTTAGTAATTAGCATTCATTTGGGCAAAATATTCTAATTTTGATCTATTTTTAGCATGTGATGATTTACAAATAAGTATTGTTTTTTGAAAGATGAAGTTTCAGAGTTGGTGGAGTTATGTAGACAGTTTAATCTTAGCTTTTGCTGCAGGAGTGCTTTTTTATTTAGTGTGATTTTAATTCAGACTGTAGGAAAGTACATAAAGATTCTTTTTCTAAATACCTTCCTTTGGACTGGAAGAGTACTTTTCATTGTCACAAGTTTAGAAAACTTAAGAAAATAAAAGTCATCCATGTCCCCATTATGCTGAAAACTGTTTTCTGTTATTTAGGAAGTGGTTTTATGAATATATACGCATAGTCTCTTTGTAAATAAAACGTTTGCTTTATTTCATCAGTGCTGGCTGGAGTCGTTGTGTGCCTTTGATCACAGGTGCTGTGTGTTTGTTCCCCACAGATTCGCAGTGGCTGTGCCTTTATGGTTCACGTGTGCCAGGATGAACACCAGCTTTACAATGAATTTTTCACAAAACCAACATCAAAATTAGAGTATGTGGTACATGGACTCTGATTCTTGTTTTTAAGATTTAATTTGCTAATGGCTTATTATATTATAGTAGTACTCTAAAATTAACTAAGGCATGTTTTAATTTTTGTGGGTATATGAACAGAGTATTGTTGGATGAGACAGTGGCTATTTACTTTGAAATAATTATGCAGCTTAAAGGCCAATATGCTTTCATATTTTTATAATTATGGAAACGGTAAGTTACAAGAGTAAGATGCCTGTATAGGGAGCTATTTTGGTATATGGAGCCGTTTGTCTCCACTAAGTGTAATAATTCTTTTCAGTTAAAAAAAATTCTATGATTCTGACTCATGAGAGATACTTAAAAATGTAGATACTATTTAAAATACTTTTTATTATTTTTCTCAAAGTGTCTTTCAAACCCACTGTTAGTCACTTCTGGGTTCTTCATATTGGTGATTTTGACTCATAAGAATCCCAAGCTTATGACTCTCATAATGGGGAAGAAACAAACACATCTTATGGTTTTGGTGAAAGTCTATATATAGAAGAGTATGGTTGACAGTGTAAAGAGTATTAACAGCCTCACTTTTTTCTTTTCAAATGTTTAAAATTGTTAAAATACTTGGTGCATGTCCAGAATACTTTTGAGTTTTGTTTATCTAAATCTGTATGTATTCAAGAGTTTTGAACCAGTCTTTCCTGGGAAAAATGTCACCATTTGATTCATAGTGGTGTAGGTTATTTTATAGTATAGGAAAATTAAAAATAATTAAATTATTTTATAGTGTAGGTTATTTATGGTGTAGGAAAATTAAGTCTACTGAAATATTTTATTGTTTTTGAAAGGATAGACACAAGATTATTGCTAATGTAAGTAAAAATTATAATAAATTGACTTTCAGCTGGGGCCAGCTAGTTTGTTAACTGTGAGGATTGCTTATTCTGAGCTTTTTTATTGATTCTAGCAAAAACAGTCCAGAGAATTACTTTCAGCCTTTCAGTTCTCATTATTTAATGTTCCCGAATATTATAGTCCAGTAGGTTTTCATTATTTTTATTGACTGGAAGTAATTAAGGGTGACTTTTAAACTATTAGAAAATACTAAAAGGATTACTATTGGTAACCATGTTTCATTCTTTCATTTTAGCGAACTTTTGGAGAAACTGTGTGTGTCGTTGTATGATGTCTTCAGGCCATTGATCATTCATGTTATTCACTTAGAAACTCTATCGGAACTTTGTGGGATACTTAAAAATGAGGTGCTTGAAGATCATGTACAGAATAATGGTAAATGAAAGTAGAAATGATCATTTCAAAGATTATTTTAAAAAAATATTTATTTGGCTGCACTGGGTCTTCATTGTGGCGTGTGGGATCTAGTTCCCTGACCAGGGATCAAGCTCAGGCCGCCTGCATTGGGAGCACAGAGTCTTAGCCACTGGACCACCAGGGAAGTGTCCCAAAAGGTGTTTTTAAATTATATCTGTGACTCAATGAATTTGAAAAAGATCAGCCACTCCTCCCTATATAAATTTAATATATTTAAAACTTGGGTTGATGCCTTGTCTCTTTTTGAACCAAGATGCACTTTATCCTGTGACTAATAATGGGGAAAGAATTTTAAAGTCTTTGTAAAATTAGTAATAAAATAATTGCAGTTACTGTTCTTTCTGGCATCTGAAATCCAGAGAGAAGCAATGATTAGTTTTGTTTGGGCATTTCTAGTACACTGTTGGGGCTTGCCAGGTGGCTTAGTGGTAAAGGATCCTCCTGCAATGCAGCAGACCCTGGATGGGGAAGATCCCCTGGAGAAGGAAATGGCAACCCACTCCAGTATTCCTGCCTGGAAACTTGCATGGACAGAGGAGCCTGGCAGGCTATAGTCCACTCTGGGCTCACAAAAATTCGGACACGACTGAGCACACACGCCTGACTAGGGATTGAACCTGGACCCTTGGTAGTTGAGAGTGCGGAGTCCTAACCACTGAGCCTCTGAGGAATTCCCTCATTTTATTTTTTTACTCATTTTTCCTTGTAAGAATGTTAACAAGTCATTTAGTATCTGTGGAACTCAATTTATATGTAAAATGGGGATTAACTTAGTTAACAAGTTGCTTTAGTCATCTCTCAGGCTTGGTATGAAGCTATATGAGGTACCTTTTAAAAATCGCAGAGCACTTTAAAACCAAGATTTTATTATTCATATTAATAATAGAAGTTATTTCAGAGAGTCTCAGGAAGAAGATATAAGGGCAAATTTATTTCCCAACTTTAAATCTGAGGAAATTGGAAGACAGTTATTTCAAAATAGAATATAACCAGTCCCTGAAGCAAGACTGGTTTATCTATTGTAGACAATTTTGTAATGTTTTTGCTTGTTTAAAGAAAGTATTTTCTAAATCTAAAGGAATGGGTGATTGCACTTTTGTTTTTAAATCAGCTGAACAGCTGGGGGCATTTGCAGCTGGCGTAAAGCAGATGCTAGAAGATGTACAGGAGCGGCTTGTCTACCGGACCCACATCTACATTCAGACGGACATCACGGGCTACAAACCAGCTCCTGGAGATCTAGCGTATCCTGATAAGTTAGTCATGATGGAGGTGGGTCTTCTTGTTGAATCTTTCACTCACCCCCACATGTTTGTATATTTTATACTGGTGAAGATAGGATATTTCTTTTTAATTCTCATTCAGGATGCAAAATCAAGGGAAACTTGCCATGAAATCTTAGGAAATAACATTTTTTAAAAAATGAACAGAAATGATTTGTTAGAGTGTTCTTTTTTTTGTCCTTCCTTTAAGTTGTATTTTACAAACATTCTGTTCAGTTATCTCTTCTTTTTCATTATGCATTCTGTTTTTAAGTTGAATTTGTGCTTTCTTTTTTTCTTGTAAGTGGCATCAGATCCATTGCTCAGTCATGTCCGACTCTTTGCGAACTGCAGCACACCAGGCTTCACTGTCTGTCACCAACTCCCGGAGCTTGCCCAAACCCATGTCCATTGAGTCGGTGATGCCATCCATCTCATCCTCTGTTGTCCCTTTCTCCTCCTGCCTTCAATCTTTCCCAGCATCAGGGCCTTTTCCAGTGAGTCGGTCCTTCCCATCAGGTGGCTAAAGCTTCAGCTTTAGCATCAGTCCTGCCAGTGAATATTCAGAACTAATTTCCTTTAGGTTGGACTGGTTGGATCTCCTTGCAGTTCAAGGGCCTCAAAAGTCTTCTCCAATACCATAGTTCAAAAACATCTTCTTTGGTGCTCAGCTTTCTTTGTAGTCCAGCTCTCACATCCATACATGACTACTGGAAAATCCATAACTTTGACTAGACAGACCTTTGTTGGTAAAGTAATGTCTCTGCTTTTTAATATGCTGTCTAGGTTTGTCATAGCTTTTCTTTTTTTTTTTTTTTAAATATGGAACGCTTCTCGAATTTGCGTGTCATCCTTGCGCAGGGGCCATGCTAATCTTCTCTGTATCGTTCCAGTTTTAGTATATGTGCTGCCGAAGCGAGCACCATAGCTTTTCTTTTAATTTCGTGGCTGTAGTCATCTCTGCAGTGATTTTGGAGCCCCACAAAATAGTCTGTCACTGTTTCCATTGTTTCCCCATCTATTTGCCGTGAAGTGATGGGACTGGATGCTGTGAACTTAGTTTTCTGAATGTTGAGTTTTAAGCCAACTTTTTACTGCCTCTTTGACTTTCATCAAGAGGCTCTTTAGTTCTTCTTTGCTTTCTGCCATAAGGGTGGTATCATCTGCATATCTGAGGTTATTGATATTTCTCCCGGCAATGTTGATTCCAGCTTGTGCTTCATCCAGGCCAGTATTTCACATGATGTATACTGCATATAAGTTAAATAAGCAGGGTGACAATATACAGCTTTGATGTACTCCTTTCCCTATTTGGAACCAGCCTGTTGTTCCATGTCCAGTTCTAACTGTTGCTTCTCGGCCTGCATACGGATCTCTCAGGAGGCAGGTCAGGTGTTCTGGTATTCCCTTCTCTTTAAGAAGTGTCCACATTTGGCTCCTAGGCCCAGCCCGGCTGGTCAGGTCCCTGAATTCTCCCCCAGTTTCGGGCAGCTTCTGCTCCACAGGGTCTGCGCACCACTCCCAGGTGTCCTGCAGCAGTTTTGTTCCGAACTTCCTGGCTTCTCAGCCTGGCCCTCCTGTGACAGTGAGACTCTCTGCGGCTGCCAGCCAGGCCTGTTTCCAGACCCTCCTCGGGTCAGACCTCTGTGTTGACTGTGGCCTTGAAGGTGATTCCAGGTTAGCTACCCCGCTGGATGCAGCGATGGGAGCTTCTGACCCTCCTAGAGGAGGATGCGCCCATGTTCAGAGTAACGCACAATCAAGCAAAGTAGGTAAAAGAAGGAAGGCAAGGAAGCAAGCTTGGTGGCCGAGACTCCCTCAGCCTGACCGTGCTTCTCACCTTGTGCCTTTAGGTCTGGCCGTTGTTTGTAAGTGACATAGAAGAGGATTAGTAACATATGATCCACCAGAGTGGATGGTCACATAACCATGTGTGATGGTCTCTTATTACAAACCCTGGAGGTTGTTTCCTCAGAACTACACAGTACTGGTCTCCAGTTTATGGTCTGAAGACTTAGGTACATCTCACTAATCTTTCAGTTACAAATGTATTTGCATTTCCTTTGAGTGCTGGACAGAGTTTAAATAATGCCTAGGGTATTAGTGCTAAAACAGAATTAGAACCTGGAGCTTCTTATTTTTATTGATTTATTTTTTTGAATGACAAAGTCAAGTATACTGCAGCAGCTTACAGCCGTGGAGACAGGACATGGGAAGGGGCGGGCTGGGGGAGTTGTTGGTGTCACCCACTGTCCGAGGAAGTTAGTGACGGCAGCCCCTGGGCCTTGGCCTGTGCTGAGCTCTCGGCACCCTGGGAAGTCATCCAGTCAGCGCACCTTGGACCTGCCGGTCACCCCCTCATGGGCCAGGCCCACAGTAAAGCTGGAGGCACAAGCCAGAGCTCTAGGCAGCATGTCCCTCCTGCCCATGGGGTCACCTGCGTGGGTCAGAGCACTGAGGAGGGGACTGCGGAGATGACCTCTGCTGGGGCGCGTATCCTCAGGACGGCGTCTATCTGGTGAAGGAGGAGCCTGTGCCTTCTTGGTGGGGAGCTTTAGCAGTGCCAGATTCTTGGGCAGACTGGTGTTAATGGATCTGCTTCTAAGCCTGATGCAGGGACTTGTGCTCGCTTTCTCCTTCCTCCTTTCTTTCCTTGTCTCCTTGTGAATATCAGTTTTTGTTTTCTAGATAGAGTACCTGTTTTAATAATTCTGTCTAATAGGATGTCAGGTGATTAAGTTTACTGTATACTCCCCCGACCCCGACCCTGGACTTCCCAGGTAGTGCTAGTAGTTAAGAACCCTCCTGCCAATGCAGGAGATGTAAGCGATTTACGTTCAATCCCTGGGTCGGGAAGACCCTCTGGAGGAGGGCATAGCAGTCTACTCCAGTATTCTTGCATGGAGAATCCCATGGACAGAGGAGCCTGGCGGGCTACAGTCCATAGGGTCACAAAGAACTTGACATGACTGAAGCGGCTTAGCACACACACATACCCCCTCCCAGTTTAATTTAGTAGTACGTTTGGTATGTTTATTCAGTCATCACATGGCCAGTGTCTTGAGTGTTTTCTTGTATAGACCTCTTGGTTTAAGGATACTGCTTCCAGTGAATCTACTTGCTTGTTTTCTTTTGGTGAAGGTCAGGGTCTCACCAATGGCTACATCTCTGTGCCATTTGGGGATTAGCTATACTTTCTGATTTATGCATGCAGAAGGAAAGGACAGGCCTGATTGATTTGGAGCCTGTCTCCTAAATAGTTATCTGGCCATCTCTTTTTTTTGGCAGTAGCTGAATGTCTTTTAGGCCTTCATTTCTGTGTATCTCCGCCTGTATAACCAATGTAAATTGGTAGGATTTTCACTGCCCCCTTAGTAGTTAGTGATGTGTATATTTGATGATATTTTTTTAAGCAGTGAAGAAGAAGAGCCAGACAGTTTCCAGTCCATAAGATAATTTTTAACAATCTGTTTAAAAAAAGACCAACCTGTAGCTGTTCTCACATAAAGAGAAAACCATGGTGTGAGTTAGCTGACTACTTGATACAAGCACTTCTGACATCCACAATGTATCCAGTCTTAAATCTGAGTATTTTGTTTCTAAATATAAAGTTGAAAATTAAGCTTCTAATCTGAGGCTTGTATATTTGACTTTTTAGCACATACCTTGTAATGGTTCTGAAATTAGTGGTTCAGGAAAGTCTGTCTTTGCCTTTATGAAAATAGAGATACTACCAGTTTAACTTTTCATTTCTATGTGCTGTTTTGGCATGGTTCTCTTAAGTAGTCCATTTATTCGTTAATTAGGATATATATCTTTTACTTTATAGAAACACTGTGTTCGTGTTGCTAGACACAGCTAAAAACTACACTTTAATGTTCTGTCTGATTTCTTTATACAGCAAATTGCTCGGAGTTTAAAAGATGAACAGAAGAAGTTACCACCTTCAGAAGCTTCGTTTTCAGATGTTCGGTTAGAAGAAGCAGAGCCTCCTAATAGTCTAACAAAATCTGGTATGTTATGCTGTCTTAACTTCCATTATTTAATTCATTCATTTAATAAACTTATATTGAGGACTTGCCATGTCTCAGGCATGAAAAACTGTTTATGCCTTTGAGGACCCCACACTTTAGTGGGGGGAGATTGGCGCGCCACAGGCATTAAGCAAGAAGTTCAAGGGTGACAGGATAGAGATATCCACAGGACTCTCTGGGACCATGGAAGGACCGTGGAAGAATTGTGAAGGGGGATGAGCTTTGTGTGCAGAAAGGCAGGTTCAGTGAGAGCTGTGGAATCTGAATGCTGTTGTGTGGATGAGTATGAGAGAGCCAGGTGGAAATAGGTTGTTTAAGACAGAGTAGCATGGAGGCCTGCAGACAGGAGTGGAGCACCGTAGGTGCTTGGGGAGGTCACGTGGTGTGGTGTGTTCGGGCACCAGTTGTTTGTAGGGAAGGAGCAGCTGAAGCAGGCCAGAGTGTGATAGGTGTCAGGGGGTAATCTCATGGACTTGGAAATTCTAGCTACTTGTACCATCAGTTTTGCATTTTTTAAATGTGCCTGGACTGGGGTGAAAAATTGACAGAAATATATGGGATAGTTTGAACTAGGGTGTATGTTATGCAAGGAGCAAAATTGTCTAAGAGTCACCCTGGATAACTCGTGAGTTATCTCGCGCCCCCTGTGTTGGCAGGTGGATTCTTTAATACTGGACCACCAAGGAAGTCCAGGGTGGCGTTTTAATGTGTCACATTTATGATTCACATAATAGTCCTCTTGGACTGCACTGCTCTAGAGCTATAAAGAGGAAGACTGGTTTAGAGATAAACTGAGGAGTCATTGATACTTTTTTTTTTCTTCTTTTTTTTTCACTGATATTTTGGAATTGTATAAGATCACCCAGGACAGAGAGTAGCAGAATAGCCATGGAAGTCTGGGTAGAGAATTGTAATAGGGGCTGACATTAGGAACAGATGGAGGGAGTGGACTGGTACCAGGTTGGCAGGGAAAGAACAGCCAGAGAGGTGGGAAGCAAGAAGAGAGGGTGTGATAAGTCAGAGGAGGAGGGCTTGGCAGAGTGATTTGAGTAAAGAGTTGAGAAATAAGAAATCTGAGGACATTGTGGCCAGAGAGTGGGATACCGAGTTTTAATAATTAAGAGGTAGAATAGTTCAGAGTAGTAAAATCTGTAGCAATTAATAAGAAAGTAATTCTGAAAGTTAAACTGTTTGGACTAGGGGTGCAGGAATGGAAGCGAAGGTCTTTGGAGTTGAGAAGGTCAGGGACAACCACGTGAGTCATCCATATGGTTCCTAATGTTATTTAGAATGGAGATGGAATTGGGGTTGGAAAACAAGACTCTGAGTCTTGGCAAGGGAAGCAAAAAAAAAAGAGTAATCACTTTTCCTGGTCTTCTGGTATGTCAGAAGTACATAGGAGATGCCTCTAAAGTGAGGCCTTTAAGTGATGTGATGTTCATGTAGTAGGAATGGTGAAAAAGTGAGTGTTAGTCACTCAGTTGTGTCCAACTCTGTGACCCCACAGGCTGTAGCCCACCAGGCTCCTCTGTCCATGGGATTCTCCAGGCAAGAACACTGGAGTGGCCTGCCTTTCCCTTCTCCAGGGGATCTTCCCAACCCAGGGATCGAACCCAGGTCTCCTGCATTGTGGACAGATTCTTTACCATCTGAGCTACCAGGGAAGCCCAGTAGGAGTAGATGTCAGGGCAAATTGGCAGATTGGTGAAGGGTCTATCCTGTGAAGAGGCTGATTATCAGTATCTTCAAAAAGCATAGCTCTTAATCTCCATGAGATTGCCTCACATGCAAGTGAGGGCAGTGTGAGGCTCATGGAGGAGGAGACAGCAGGCGCGGGGGACACCCTGCAGCCGGTTTGCGCTGCTACTCAGAAGAGGCAGCCAGTAGTCCCTGGACTTGCAGTGTAAGGAACTTTTCCCCATCCACTGCTTCAAGTATTAACTGTTCTCAGGAAAATGCAAAAAGTAACGAATAAATTGACTTCCGGCTTTAAGCTACTTAAATACATTTATTTCACTAAACTTTAACTTGGGAGTACTTTTTGGGCTCTTTCATTTTGAAGGAGGAATCCTGCAGATAGCCTGATTCTCAGCAAAACTATGGATACTTAATCTCCTAAATATTCCATGATATACTTTATCTAGTTCATTCTTTCTCCTTAAGAAATTTTATATAAAGTAGATATCCTAGTTTAAAGTAAGGCAGAGCTTTTTAAAATTTTACAAGTATCACATGCTTTTGAAAAAAAATTAAGCTTACAGAATGATAAAGAGAAAGCACCAACTCTTAACATTGCCCTCAACCCTTTCCTGCATAAAGGCCTCCAGGTCTCCTTTTGAGCATATGAAGATATGGCTGTTTTTAAATGTTTTTTATTTTTTTGGCTGCACCGCATGGCTTGCAGGATCCTTAGTTCCCCAACCAGGGTTCAAACCCAGGCTCCCTGCAGTGGAAGTACAGAGTCCTAAGCCCTGGACCGCCAGGGAATTCCCTATAGCTCTTCTTTTAAAAAATGAATTCTGTTTTGTTTGGCTATACTTTTACTTTTTTATTATTAAAAAAAAGCTCAAATACACAGAAACATGGAATGATACAATGAACACCTATGCCCACCACCTGGATTTAAGACTTAACATGTTATCATATTGTATCTAATAGTTTTGCTAATTGTTTTAAAGTGAGTTATTGACATCATTGCAACTTTACCTTTGAGTATTTCAGCATCTCTCCCCCCACCCCCCAAAATGGGACATCTTTCATGTAACCATAAACCATTATTGCACTGAAAAATTTGGTAACGTTTCCTGGTGTGTTCTAATACCCAGTCTGCATTTCAGTCTGCCTTTCTTGTCTCAGAGTGTGGTCTCGGCTCCACTTTGATGGCTCATCCGAATTCTGGTCCCTCCACCCGGGTGATCGTGCTTCTCTTACAGAAGTGTTTCTGTGCAGCTGTGCAGCCACATTCCTCTCATTCTCCTCTTCACACGTGCTGGCAGCTGCCTTTCCTGGCCTGGGGAGGGTGCGGTGGGGGGCTGGACACACAGCTCTGGTCACTTGGGCACTGGATATTCTGAGTGGGCCTGGAAATGATACAGTTCTGCACGTGGAAGGCTGTAAGGCAAACGAGCTTTGATTAATCTTCCGATTTAAAGTGCTTTGTTTTCTTGTTACTCCCTTCCCACCCCCACTTGTGTCTACGTGACTACATTTTGATCTGTCTCTTTTTTATTGGGTGCATGGTATTCTGTAATGTGTGTATACTGCTCATGTAGTTCATAAAGATAATTGATTCCAGTGTGGAGAAGGCAACTTGGGCTGAGTGTGGGAGGCCGGAATGTACAGATGTGGGTATTCATGTGTGTTCTTACTCAGTGTGTTAAATCTCACCTGGCACTGATTTAGATTTCCTTTGGCATTCTCAGTTAGAGACGAGTCTAGAGAAAATGTATGCTTCCAGCCTTTGATAGGTAACAGAAACTAACAGTTTATAGTTGCTGTGCATGTAAGACAGACCTGTGAAATGTCTTCTTTTCCATTTGGGGTTTTAGGTTCATCTGAATCTCTCAGTCCTAGACCGCAGACCACGATTTCTCCAGCAGATCTTCATGGAATGTGGTATCCTACAGTTCGACGAACTCTTGTCTGTCTCTCCAAATTGTACAGATGTATAGATGTATGTGTGTCAGTCAATCCTTGTATCTTACTGTAAACTGTTTGCTCTGTGGCTTAAAATATTTTTTAATTTGAATTTTATTTTATTTTAAGATCCTGATGCAATATATTTTGCTTGGTAGTAGATTCAAATAATAAGATTTTTAGATACAGAGATAACTTTAAGATCAATCTCACTGAGTGTTTGGTAGGCCCTCAGAATCCTCTCATGGGCTTTGGGTGGTCTGTGAACACCTTGAAGTTGTGGGTAAAATTTTGTCTATATGTTTGTTTTGAGAAAAAGACCTGTAACTTTTATTGTTTCTCATGGCTGCAGATACATTTAAAACTCTTGATTAGTTCATCTGTCTTTAGTTTCATCTGTCTTTAGTCTATAGATGAAGAAAAAGATGCAGGAAGGTTAATATGTCCAATGTCACATATGTATATTTTGTATAATATACATTTAGTACTGAATGCAATTAGTTTTGTACTCAGTTTAAATCAACCTCTTTAACAGGTGTTTCTTGTTACACAGATTATATGTGTTTCTAACCATGGACTAATTATTTGCTGAAATTAGCAGTACCCTTTTAGTTTTTCAGCCCCAGCTTATACTGCACATTTATTTTAGGTGGCATTTATTTTAAGCATTTCAGTTTAGTGATATATCAGTCACTGAATGATCAGTTGTCTACATTTATTTACTGTTAGTGGTAAAACCCAAAAAAATAGTTTGTAAAATCGGTGACTTTAATTCACTTTTCAAAAATTAATTTGATCATTACAATTTAAATAGCATATGAAGAGAGAAGTGATTAAATACAGATAGAAAAGAAAGTGAAGTCACTCAGTTGTGTCCAACTCTTTGCGACCCCATGGACTGTAACCTACCAGGTTCCTCTGTCCATGGGATTTTTCAGGCAAGAGTACTGGAGTGGGTTGCCGTTCCCTTCTCCAGGGGATCTTCCCAATCCGGGGATTGAACCCGGGTCTCCCGTATTGCAGGCAGATCCTTTACTGTCTGAGCCACCAGGGAAGACTAGGACGATCATGTAATTAATTGTCCAGAAGCCACTGTCTGTCAAGAGTGTGGTTCAGAAGGGAACGTGTGTGTCCCCTCCCGCTCTGGAGACCGTCTGTGCTCACCGCCCTCAGGCCTGAGCAGCGTTGCACAGCTGACTCATGGGTTCTCTGGAGAGCGCACTACTTGGTGTCTGTGTTAAACTGCATCACTCCTGGAGTTTGTGCTTGGAGATGCTGGGATTGAACCAGAAAGCGCCTTTTACTCGATTCTGGGATATTTAGGGGTGAGGCCAGGTCGCCTGTGCAGAGTTGGATATCTCAGCTGTTTTGCCCAGCTTCTGAGATCTCCCCCAGAGGGAGACTTGGGTGTTGGCAGCCCTTCTTCCCCAGGTCCTCCCAATAGGTGTATTGAATGATAGTGTTAGGTTGGGATTCAGAAACTTCCTACAGTGGATCCAGGATCCCAAGGGAAGTACGCGGGGCCACATTCCACATAGAACCCATTGTCATCACAGACCCTGGTGAAGTCTCTTAGGTGTTTAGCGGGTATTTTAGGCAAACAGTAGGTAGGCCCACTAATGACACTGTGCCTGTTTTTATTTTATGCCCTAGGCCTACCCATTATATTTTCACCTAGCTTAAATTCAAATCTTATCCCTCTCCATCTGACCAGTCAAAGGTAAAGAAAGACAAATGAGCAGGAGGAAGAGAGGGTCTTAGTCGAAGCTGTCTTCCTAAGGCAGGCAGGGTGAGTGACCTAGCAAGTTCAGTTCAGTCGCTCAGTTGTGTCCGACTGTTTGTGACCCCATGGACTGCAGCAAGCCAGGCCTCCCTGTCCATCACCAACTCCCAGAGTTTACTCAGATTCATGTCTATTGAGTCAGTGATGCCATCCAGCCATCTCATCCTCTGTCGTCCCCTTCTCTTCCCACCTTCAATCTTTCCCAGCATCAGGGTCTTTTCAATGAGTCAGTTCTTCACATCAGATGGCCAAAGCATTGGAGTTTCAGTTTCATCATCAATTCTTCCAATGAATATTCAGGACTAATTTCCTTTAGGATGGACTGGTTGGATCTCTTTGCAGTCCAAGGGACTCTCAAAAGTCTTCTCCAACACCATAGTTCAAAAACATCTTCTTTGGTGCTCAGCTTTCTTTATAGTCCAACTCTCACATTCATATGTGACTACGGGAAAAACCATAGCTTTGATTTAACAACAAAGACGGAACTTTGTTGGCAAAGTAATGTCTCTGCTTTTCAATATGCTGTCTAGGTTTATCATAACTTTTCTTCCAAGGAGCAAGTGTCTTTTAATTTCACGGCTGAAGTCACCATCTGCAGTGATTTTGGAGCCCAGAAAAATAAAGTCTGTCACCTTTTCCATTGTTTCCCGATCTATTTGCCATGAAGTGATGGGACCAGATGCCATGATCTTAGTTTTTTGAATGTTGAGTTTTAAGCCAACTTCTTCACTCTCCTCTTTCACTTTCATCAAGAGGCTGTTTAGTTCTTCACTCTCTGCCATAAGGTGGTGTCATCTGCATATCTGAGGTTATTGATATTTCTCCCAGCAATCTTGATTCCAGCTTGTGCTTCATCCAGCCCAGCATTTCTCATGATGTACTCTGCATATAAGTTAAATAAACACGGTAACAGTATACAGCCTTGACGTACTCCTTTTCCTATTTGGAACCAGTCTGTTGTTCCATGTCTGATGCTAACTGTTGCTTCTTGACCTGCATACAGATTTCTCAAGAGGCAGGTCAGGTGGTCTGGTATTCCCATCTCTTTCAGAATTTTCCACAGTTTGTTGTGGTCCACACAGTCAAAGTCTTTGGCATAGTCAATAAAGCAGAAGTAGATGTTTTCCTGGAGCTCTCTTGCTTTTTCGATGATCCCAACGGTTGTTGGCAATTTGATCTCTGGTTCCTCTACCTTTTCTAAAACCAGCTTGAACATCTGGAAGTTCACGGTTCATGTACTGTTGAAGCCTGGCTTGGAGAATTTGGAGCATTACTTTACTAACATGTGAGATGAGTGCAATTGTGCAGTAGTTTGAACATTCTTTGGCATTGCGTTTCTTTGGGATTGGAATGAAAACAGACCTTTTTCAGTCTTGTGGCCACTGCTGAGATTTCCAAATTTGCTGGCGTATTGAGTATAGCACTTTCATAGCATCATCTTTTAAGATTTGAAATAGCTCAACTGGAATTCCATCACCTCAACTAGGTTTGTTCGTAGTGATGCTTCCTGAGGCCCACTTGACTTTGCATTCCAGGATGTCTGGCACTAGGTGAGTGATCACACCATCGTGATTATCTGGGTCGTGAAGATTTTTTTGGTATAGTTCTTCTGTGTATTGCCACCTCTTCTTAATATCTTCTGCTTCTGTTAGGTCCATACCATTTCTGTCCTTTATTGAGCCCATCTTTGTGTGAAATGTTCCCTTGGTATCTCTAATTTTCTTGAAGAGATCTCTAGTCTTTCCCGTTCTGTTGTTTTCCTCTATTTCTTTGCGCTGATCGCTGAGGAAGGCTTTCTTATCTCTCCTGGCTATTCTTTGAAACTCTGCTTTCAAATGGGTATATCTTGACCTAGCAAGAGACAGCTTTAATCTCGTCTCACTGTGCAGTAGCCTCATGAGAAACAGAGGAGAGGATAGCAGTGCAGAAAGAGAATAAATCATCACGCCCGACACCAGCGCCCAGGATGGTGGCCTAGTAATAAATGTTTGCTCATACACATCCTGATCAGTTCCGCTTCAGGTGGAGCAGAGGCAGAGAGGAAGCAGGGGAGCTGATAGGAGTCTGTGCACATACCACACCTCTGGGAAGATACAGCCATGGCAGAATTAAATTAATCATACGTCACCTTTTGTTTTGTAACCTGATTTTGTTTTTATGAATTATATTCTTGTACAAGAATTTTATCACTTCCTGTTTAGCATTCTTTGATTTCATGTACAGTGTTCCATAATTTAGATTTACTAGTATTTTGTCAGCCGCCTATCACTGAACATTTAAGTTATTTCCAGATTTTTTTTTTTTTTGCTGCTTTAAATAATATTATGAAAAGAGCCATGCATATGAATCTTAGAATACAGTACTGATATTACTTGAGATAAATTTTTAGAAGTGGATTTACTGAGGCTTTGTTTTAAAGTTGGTTTTGTATGTTTAAAAAATAGCCTATATCATGAGATCGTACTGGAGTGAGAGCTCCACAAGGTCAGATCACATCTGCTTTGTGCACCTACCACTGTGCTTCCAGGACCAGCACAGAGCCTGGCATGAAATAGGTGCTCAGGAAATACTGTTGAAAGGTCACATGAGAGTTTCAAGAGGTGCAAATTAGGAGATTGTGCTGGTCTAGAAAGCTTATGTGGGAATAGGAAAGTCTGGGAGGAGTATTAGTTCAGTTCAGTTGCTCAGTCGTGTCTGACTATTTGCGATTGGTAGTAATAAATTAATTCATCAGATAAGGGCAAGCAAACTGTACTCACAGCCTACAGATTTCCTTTTTGCTATGTTTGAAGTGCTACAGGGGATGTTTCTCTTTTGTTTCACCAGAGGGCAGTGTTCCAAGGACTATCACAGGAAGCCTTGTCGGCCTGCATTCAGTCCCTGCTTGGAGCATCAGAGTCCATCAGCAAAAACAAGGTTTGATGAAGTGTTAGATGAAATCTGATCATCTATAATACTATTGTGGAATGCAGCGTTTATTTACAGGCACAGAAATTTAAAGCCATTTTGACAGTAGCATTTATTTTTTTAATGTGATTTAATTTTGAGGCCCTTTGAGAAAAGCTAGTACTTCATTTTAGTGCGACTATGCTATGTAAGAGAGTGCCAGCTTTGCTGAAGTACCAAAGGTGGTACTTAGGCTATAAATTCTGTGGGATAAAGGTTTCTTGTTCTAGTGTTAGTAGCAGGAAGGTACTAGACTGCTTTTTCCCTGGAATACCGAAACTGTTTTCAAGGAAACATAGCAATCTGTCATCATCCCTACAATGACATTCCAAATAGTTGAATGGCCTCACTTGGAGGAATCAGTCAGTCAGTTTGGAAGATAAGAGTTGTGGCCCATAGATTATGTGACTGGAAGGAGTTGACGTGATTTTGTAACTTACAGTTTTTATTCAAGAAGAAGGGATCTGGGGATGATGGCTGTTGGCATGTGCTGCTCCCACAGCCCCTGAGAGTTTTTTTCTTGCCAGAAAGTATGGTTCGGGATGCTGCTCTAACTGTCCACCTAAAATACCTGTTGTTCCCCAACAGGGGGGAAGTTTTGGGACTGTTTCCAGCCAAAATTTCATAGCTCGTGGGAGTTTTCAGACCTTGTGAATCTTTCTAGACTTCCAGATTTATAAACTTGGTTTCTAACTTCAAGGTTTTAGATAAACTAAAATCAGAATCCTCCTCGTGGGAGAATGTGGGATCCTAGACAAGCTGGAGAAAGCTCTGCCTTTGTTTGTGACCACTGTATGTTCCCATTCATGGGATTGAGAGTTGAAGGGAAATTCTGACATGGGAACTAGAAGAGAATGGAAAGTTAAGTTATAGACAGGGAGTTTGAAATTTAAAACGTATTTCCCAGCCTGAGCTTTCATATTCTTTTGTGATAGAGGAAATTAGGAAACACGTCTAACACTAGACACATGTTTAAGTAAGTTGTGGTATATTCCTTACAGTGAAATATACAGATGTTAAATTCTAGAAGAGGGAATGGTAAAATTTAACGTGAATATGTTAAGGTAGAGACAAGGCACAGGATACGAATCAGATGATAACTATGTAATGAGTATATTCATGTAAAAAAGTAGTGATGAAAGGTTTTGGGTGACTGTAGATGATTTTTGTTTCTTCTCACACTTGTCTTTATTTTCCACATTTTATACAGTGCGCATGTATTTCTTATATTATCAGAGGGAAATGACCTAATTTAAAAAATTCACGTGCTTATATCCTCTTGTACCACTGTCCCCATTTTAAAGGGAAGAATGAAAGCCCTTTTTATAATTATTTGGCCTTTCCCCGACACCACCTGTAAGGCCATCCTTGCATAAGGCCATTGTCTGACTCTGTTTCCTTCATATTATAAGGTACTTAAATATATATGAGGAGACCTTCAATTTAGTAAGAATTAGCTGATTTATTTTCATAACTAAGTGTGCTTTTCATCTTTCAACTTTTGGAAAAGTGATCAATGCAAATGTCTTAATGTGTTGAGACTTTGTTAAGGCAAGAAATTTTCTTCCATACTTAAATTGAGCACCTAGTATATCAGTACACTAACACGATACTATTTGCTGAATCACAGTAGCTTCAGCAAAGTAAATCCAATCTATATGGTACTATTTTCTCCTTCGGAGCTGTTAGTTCTTTTGAAAACAGAGCAATTATTCAAAACGGGTAGCATTTCCTACTTACCCAGTGCTCTGTGTTCCAGAGTGCAAAGTGAGTTTCCGTCAGGTAAATCACACGTGCACGTTGATTCGTGTCCGTTCAGGACGGTGGGAAGGAGAGAGAACAGCGGAGTCACTGTAACGGCCTCTTTAGAGCTGGCACAGCGCACCTCGCTTCACCGTGCGTGGCTCTGTTGTGCTTCGCAGATAACTGGGGGGTTTGCTTCTGTGTTTTACAAACTGAAGGTCTGTGGCCACCCTGCATCAGACACGTCCGCTGGCACCATTTTCCCACAGCATTTGCTCACTTAGTGTGTTCGTATCACGTTTTGGCAGTTCAGTGTTTCAGAGTTTTCATTATTTTATTTGTTATGGTGATCGGTGATCAGGGATCTTTGATATTACTGTTGACTTGCTGTAGGCTCAAATGATGGTTATTTAAAAATACTTGATTGCTAAAGATGGTTAATATTTTTAGCAATAAGTATTTTAAAATTAAGGTATGTATTTTGTTTCTTTAGACATAATGCTGTTGGCCACATAATAGTATGGTGTAAATGTAACCAAAAAATTTGTGTGACTCGCTTTGTTGCGATAATCACTTTATTGCAGTGGTCTGGAACCAGACCCGCAGTGTCTCCAAGGTATGCCTGTATTAGTTACTGAAAGACATTATTCTTTTCCTAATGCAGAGTAAGGTCATTAAAAATATTTTCAAAGTCAGTCTGTCTTGGATAGCAGCAAGAAGGAGCAAACATAGCCTTGCTTTTCTTAATATACAGACTCTTTTCTGAAATGAGAGCTATGGTGATTCACTATTTTGGAAACTGGGTCAGAGCTTTGAGAGCTGAGCTTGAATCACAAAACTCTTGAGGATGTGTCCTGAGAGGGTAAAAGGAAATGCAGGAGTGTCTGCACTTCCTCTGTGGGGTGTAGGTAGTCCGTTCTCCATTGCTGGCAGGGTGATTCAAAATGACCACCCCAAATCTTTTTACATTTGGAGGCTCCTTTTGTACTTTTTACATAAATACCAATATTTCCGATATTTTGAATATTGAAACCACTTTGACCAAACAGTGAAAGCTGTGTTACTAGGAGAAACCAGGAAGCTGTGAGAGGTCAGAGTCAGGCTCAGGCTTTGCGCTCTGCTTCCTGTGCTGTGCTGTTCTTGGGCCATATTGCCTCTGCTCTTTCTGCACCAGGTTAGAATAGACTTGACTTCTAACGGGGCTGCTTTTACGACCTTTTGTCTGGTTTACTTTCTTGGTTTTGCTAAGTAGAGTAGATGATAATAAAAGCTTGAAGTAAGATTTTTCCAGATAGTTCCAACATGAAAATATGATAGAGTTCATCGCACAACAGAGGAGTATTGGTACCATGTAGTTATGCTAAAGGCAAGTGACCTAGATAGATTAATGTTGAGTTAATAGCAAACGTGTTATATGTATTCCTATTTTTACTTAATCTATGATAATATCCATTTTTCTGTCTTACAATTTAGACTCAGATTGATGGACAACTTTTCTTAATAAAGCACCTTTTGATTCTTCGTGAACAAATTGCTCCATTTCACACTGAATTCACCATTAAGGAAATTTCCCTGGACCTCAAGAAAACTAGAGGTACTTCATTGCCTTGGCTGGCACAGTTGGGTGTGTCTGACCCGTCCAAGTGTGGCAGCACAGGTTTTTAGGTTTATTTTATGTTCATCTGCAATTTTTTATTTTGCATGCTATGCTTGCTGAGCATGTTGCTTGTTCATACTAAGCTGAGCTGACAACATCCTAGTTACATCTAACTTGCTGTGTTTTCTTTATAGAGAGAACTATATTTGAGCATTTCAGCTTGCAGTGGAGTATGACTTCTCTTAGATCTGCCACATATTACCATAACCAGTTAAAAAATGAAAGATCACTGTAATAATACTTAAGAGTGTCAGCTAACTGGAATGATTTTAGACATTGGGTTGGGTTTGTCAGTTCATAGAAACTCAGGAAGCCAGCTGGGTAAAATCAGAAGAATGAGTCAGGTTCTTTTCCTGGTCCATCATTTCCTGGTTCTTGTGGTTTTAAATATGTGTTTTAGCTTACGTACCCCACGTAAAATGAGCAGAATCAACCCGTCACGATGCTTCACCAGATTATCAAGATCATTAAGAATGAAAATGAATGAAAATATGTATGTGTTTTTGTAAGCTTAAGGTGCTTAAATAAACTTAAGTTGTATTATTAAATCACCTGGTTAAGTAATTGCAATGATAGGGTCTTGAGTAATAGATATTAAATCATCTTGAGATAGGTGCTTCATCCATACTAATGATTTGTTTCTGACTGAATTAGCAAGTGATGATTTCTGAAAGATTAGTTATTTTTTTAGATGGTGATCTTGAACAGTTAAAGGGTATACCATCAATATCCATCTCCCTTACTTACAGATTTATCTAAACTTTATCTTTTCTTAACCATTTCCAAAGGAGTTAAGCTCTAATGCTTTAAGCCATCCATTTATGAAATGAATGGATTTCTCCCTTGTTCATTGGGAGAATTGTGAAAATTCATAGCCATTCAGATTACTTTTTGTATTCCATAGTTTAGAGGGTCTCTAAATATAGGATTTCCAAGAGGAACAAGTTACTTTCCTAATGACTGCTTATAAAATAGTGGACTTGATACAACATCACTTGGGATCAGAGTGAGTCATAGTAAAACAGTGTATTCTTTTTCATTTCCGAATGCACTTTCCTTTTCACTATAGAGAATACCTTTTGGTTCTGGTGGAGTCTGGATAGTAAGCCTGTATATTATTCGTCTGCTCTGTAAATTTTTTTTTTATAACAGCGGCCAGATTTCCTGACTTTTGCCTTTACAGAATATGCATCATTTTTTTTTTTTTTAAGTTTACTCTCATCAGAGGCTTCCATTACCCAAGCATTCTGGTTGGTTTCCTCCTTTCCTTTCAGTGTGACATGTGGGACTAGCACCCTAACCTTGAGGAGTGCCAGGCACTGATGGTCCTTATTTTATTCAAAGGATGAGGTGAAGCAGGACTGATCTATTTTTCTTTCATATTTTTTCTAATTCATAACCTGTTGCTGCTTCGTTCTACTATAGATCCACTGAGGTGTGAGAAAATGAAGTATTTTAAAATTTTGGCAAATTTTGGTTTAAAATGTTTTCCCTACAACATAATGAAGGTTCTGTAATCATGCAGTATGATCACCTACCTACAGTTTTTCAGGTTTCTCACAGAAAGGACAGTGGAAATGAAGACTCATTTACTAAAGAATACTGAATTCAGAATATTGAATCTGATAGGGGATTTTTTTTTTTCAGTAAAATCAGTTCACAGTCGAGGCAGGGAGTACAGTGTGGTGTGTGTGTACTTTTAATTCCAGGCTAGAAGCACTTCATGCTGTGCTTTCTCCAGTCTGGCAAGGCAAAGCAAAGCAATGGTCTTTTCTGACTATCACTTAATAATACTTGCTATCTTTACTTTTAAGCCTCTAACCTCTCACGACTAACGTTATATCTTATTGCATTTGAACATCAATGAGACCTGTTAGTACTTCATACAGATTCTAGTTAGTCTGGAGGTTAAGGGGTAAACATGTCCTTTTGGTGTGTTTTTTTTTTCTTTTTTTCTGGCTGACATATTAATTTATTCTCTCTGCTTCGAATGAATAAATTTCTATGCCAGCCAGATCTTAAACAAAAGAAGCTGGGTAAGTATATGAATCTTTTTTTTTTTTTTTTAAGAAAATCTTATTTAACATCATTAAAGCAAAGCTGTGAAATTGTAAGGTGTTAATTACCATTTATTCTTTTTCTTTTTTCCTAAAAATAAATAATTGCGATTAATAGCCATTTTGCAATTCTGAGTTGTAGAAAATAATTATGTGTGTGTGAGTACTGTAGCCATCACGGGCGCACTAAACTCACCCACTCATGGAGGTGACTTGGAAATGAAAGCACCCTTGCTCTGTGGTGATAGAGAACGAGTGTATGTTCACACACCGAAATAGTTACGTAACTTCTCTGTTAAAACTGTACATGTTCACTGGATGAGTAATTTTGTTTCACAGATGCAGCATTTAAAATCCTGAATCCTATGACTGTTCCAAGATTTTTTAGGCTGAATAGCAACAATGCCTTGATAGAGTTCTTGTTGGAGGTGAGAAGGAGTCTGTTTCCTTGGTGGTGGGAGAGAAATGACATTCTTTACATGTCTGGTAATTTCTAGGCACACAAAAACAGAAGGAAATTGTCATCTTCTCTTTAAGGGTACTCCCGAGATAAGAGAACATTACCTTGATTCTAAAAAAGACGTAGACCGCCACCTGAAGTCAGCCTGTGAGCAGTTTATTCAGCAGCAGACCAAGCTGTTCACGGAGCCGCTGGAGGAGTTCCTGACAAAGGTATAGACCTTGCTGCATATTTGGTAAAGTAATTTTGACTTCTTCCCTAGATTGCAATTTGAATTACCTTGTGAACTCCTTGGTAGAAGGAAGTAGTAAACCAACGTCTTAACAATCCTAAGAAATCACCGTGTTTCCCCTTACGGAAGCTTTTTGGTTTGGACTTTTAGGTAGGCATGCAGAACTCTCCAGTTTTAAAAGAAATGTGAGTATTGCAAAGCTAGTTATAGCAGGCTCCGGTTAGCTCTGTTCTCCACAGTGTAGGTGTCTGCGTGTGGTTTGGGACTCTCACTTGGATTAGGACCTTCATGGCAGTAGTCACAGACCTATGTGTGAGGGTTTCCCATTACCTAAATGACGGATTTATTTTCCTCTTGTTTTACATGCTGTTCCTACCTTTCATTTTGTATTGAGAATTGAAGATTCTATATCATTGCATTGTTAATCACCAGATATATAGATTTATAATAATCTGTCTATCTCTCTGTCTCCCAGCTAAAATCCATAAACTGGCAAATGCCAGCAAAGAAAAAAACCAGATTATGGCAGTTATGACTTTCTTTTTTCAATCATTGTCTTTAAACCTAAGTTTTGTTGCTAAGGACTTACCTCGTAAAGTTGTTTAAAAAGTTTTGACATTAACTTTATTACCAGACTTGAATTTGAGGACATTTAAAAAAAAATAAAAACATGATAGCCTTTTTTCTCAAATTTGCTTACCTAAGTCTTAAATGGGGACACAGGGTGTATCTATGAAAAGACAAGAGGCAGCTCAGGAAATTGTTCATTGGTAACGTGTTGCTGGGTCCTGTGATAAAGATAGAAGATACTAGTTCTTAAAAATAAGAAATGATACCAAAAAAAAAGCAAATATAGAAATGGTAAACTATTTTTTTATGATTGGGGTATATTACTTGTTTGGTGGATTTTAGCCTGTTCGTCAAGAATTTGGAATGTGTGCGTCTTCTTTTTTTTTCCTCACTACATAAATTTAAAAGGAGTGTGGTGTAAATGTTTTCTACCAGCTTTTGATTTTTAAAAAATGATGCAAGTATTGATATTTTGTAAGTTACAAATAAGTCATCATAGTTTTTACTAAAACTGTCTTCATGGACAGCTAGTTTGTAGAGTGTAGTATATGTTTTGGGGAGGGCATCCACGTTCATACTGGTGGGAAATGCTAGAGATGAATATTTTACAGTGACAGAGCAGCAGAATGAATCTTCTGATGTAAGCAAGTTGGTTATAATGAAATCTTGGCTTAAAGGGTTTTTTCCTAGAAAAGCACAGTTTTCCTAGAAGTCAAAAGAATGAAAATTTACTGATGGCAGTTGTCCAAGTTGACCTGAGTATAAGTTTGGTGTATTTAATATGTGCTAAGTCGCTTCAGTTGTGTCTGACTCTCTGCGACCCTACACACTGTAGCCCGCCAGGCTCCTCTGTCCGTGGGATTCTCCAGGCAAAAATACTGGGGTGGGTTGCCATGCCCTCCTCAAGGGGATCTTCCCCACCCAGGGATTGAACCCACGTCTGTTACATCTCCTACATTGACAGGCAGGTTGTTTACCACTAGCGCCACCTGGGAATCTGGTTTAACTTTGTGTATTTTGGAAGATTCTGGACACTGAACATTCTTTAACCGAGTCTGAATTATAGCATGGCTCTGCATGGCCATGCTGCACACTGATCATATAGGTCCTGCTGCGGGACAGGGAGGCAGAGGTCTCCCTCCCTCCCGCCACCAGCTCAGTCTGTGTTGCCCTTCCTCAGTTCATTTGCAGTTGTCTCGTTTTTTGTTTTACAACCCTGGTCCCTCACTGCTCCTCTGTTTAGTCAGACTCTTTAGTAGATACTTCAGCTTAGAGGACCCAGCATCCCTTTTACGTTATCTTATTCCAAATTGGAAAAGACTCTGATGCTGGTAAGATTGAGGACAGGAGGAGAAGGGGGTGACAGAGGATGAGATGATTGGATGCTATCATTGACTCAATGGACGTAAGATTGAGCAAACTCCTGGAGGTAGTGAAGGACTGGGAAGCCTGGTGAGCTGCAGTCCAATGGGTCGCAAAGAGTCAGATGTGTTCAGACACGACTGAGTGACTGAAAAACAACAAATTCCAAATTTAGGTTTCTTCCCTTGTCCTCTTGGCATAGAGTGGGTCAAAGGCGAAGATATATACACACATAGGCAACTCACATGCACCGTACACACTAGAGTTCATACAGACACTTGCGATCATTTAAGACATTGTTTCTTAAAATTTGTGGACCAAACATTTTTCATGTTTCATGTTTCACCAAGTCAACATTACTAGTAGTCTGAATAGCAGAGACAGAGTAAATGATTTTAAAACTTTAAAAGGATTTTCTTTGAAGGTAATTCTGCAGGTGCAGAATCTTATACCCCTTTTGTTATAATTGCCATTGTAAGGCAGTCATTTCTTGTGCCTTGATGAATGACTGCAACAAAAGCAGTATTCATTGAGGTAGAAAGGAAACAGTTTTTCATCTTTCATTTGGATGTATGCTTGTAGGTCTCGGCACTTACTGTTTGGATGTAAGCCTCATTAACAAAATGTCCTCAGCTTGTTTCTGAGTTTGGACTGAATAAAATATATATGGATTTGCCATAAAACAAACTATGAGAGTCTGTAGATAAAACATTTTTAGCTTGTCAGAAGACAACCAGAAGACTCCAGGTGTGATTCCAATCCCCTTCACCTGTTGTAAATTGGCTTTATTGTTTATGTAGCTCTTTCCTTGAGCTCTCTTTGTTGAGATGCTTTGTTTTCATTAATTCTCCTTATATCCCCTGTACCTAGAGTAGTTAAATCATCTTCATTTCAGTCTGAGAAATTCAGCCTTAGCAGTGTGACCCATTACACATGAGATGAACACTTCTACGACGTTTTTATCTGTCTGGTGTAAACATCCTTCCTGATTTTTTGGGGTCACAGTTAATAAAATTTTATTTTATAAAATAATGAAATTTCTTTAGAGTGATAAAGTTCTAGAATAACTTTGCCTTGTTTCCTGCTCCTTGAAAAATAGCCTTTTCTCTCAGCATCATTTGAATGGTCCTAGAAAGTGCAGTGGGCTTTCCTGGAGGTCAGTCGGTAGAGAATCTGCCTGCAGTGTAGGAGACTGCCTGCAATTCAGAAGACCCGGGTTTGTTCCCTGGTTCGGAAAGATCAGTAGGAGACTGCCTGCAATTCAGAAGACCCGGGTTTGATCCCTGGTTCGGAAAGATCCCCTGGAGAAGGAAATGGCAACTCACTCCAGTATTCTTGCCTGGGAAATCCCATGGACAGAGGATCCTAGTGGGCTACAGTCCGTGGGGTCGCCAAGAGTCGGACAGGAGTGAGCGACTGAGCACCCACGCAGGGAGTGTGAAACTGTTTTCCAAGTGTTGAGGGGTAGAGATTCATATGAAAACATTTGGGTCAGATATTTTCCAAAAGTAAAAAACTGTCCATACTCTTTTATTGTTCTCGAATTTCATCATATTGAATATTTCTTGAAGCAAACTCTTAAGTAGGGCTTGGGATAGTCAGGAGGGCAGTAGAAAGAGCATAGCGTTTCAAGGCAAGAAAAGTGAGCTGTGGGCCACATTCTGTACCTCCTGACTGAGAGGGGAGCATGCACTCAGCTTCCCCAAGCCTCGCTTTCTGATCTCCACAGAAGAGCGCTGTCGTAGCCCTCCTTTTTACTTAAGGTTGATATGACTGGTGACTCAGATGATAAAAAATCTGCCTACAGTGCTGGAGACCTGGGTTTGATCCCTGGGTCAGGAAGATCCCCTCGAGAAGGGAAAGCCAACCCACTCCAGTATTCTTGCCTGGAGAATCTCCTGGACAGAGGAGCCTGGTGGGCTTCAGTCCATGGGGTTGCAGAGTCAGACACGGCTGAGCAACTTTCACTATACTCTATATGGTGATATATGTATATAACAGGACCGGAAGATCAAAAATAGCAAAGTACTTTCTAAGCACTTGCAGAAATGTTAGTATGTGACAAATATGAAGTGAAGATTGTGCTTTTGCAAAAAAACCTGAATGAAAGTATTTTATAGGAAGTATAATTTCAAAGTTTATAGCTAAGCTAAAAGGTGTTTCCCATGGTGGGACCAGTTTATTCTAAAAACTCAGACTTATTAGCAGTTTTCATTTCCTCTCAAGCAATTTGCTAAAGCATTGCAAGTTTACTCTTAATGTTCCCTCTGAAGTATTATTAATTTCCTCAGTAACACTATAAATTTTTTTCTGACATAGTGTTGCAATAGAATTTGACCTATAGATTTAATTTCTGTTCTTAAGGAGTTATAACCTAATGGGAAATCAAGATGGATATTATGTAAACATGAAGATGTGTGCAGCAGTGTCATTATGAGACAGTGGGTCTGTCTTCATCCTGTGGGGTTTTAAAACAGATGGGGCTGACTGGGGAAACTGTTTGAGGAAAATGCTCCTTGAGGTTTAACTTAAAGACGAGTATTGGGTTGGCCAAAAAGTTCATTCGGATTTTTCCATACGATGTTAATGGGAAAACCAAAACAAACTTTATGGCCTACTTAATATATTATCTAGATAGTAAATAGAGGTGAATATACAAGTATATACTTGCTTTTAATATAAAAATAGTTCTGTGTAATATATGTCATTATGAAATTGGTTAAATTCTGGAACAGTCAGTGGACTAACAGGCAGGCATTACTATTAAAGTGTAACAGTTGGATACAGAAAAATGTTCAGGACTTAGATTTAAGTGGAAAAAAACAGTTTTCAGAGCACTGTGTTCCTGCTTTTGTAAATGTAGACACATTAGTATGTTTTTATTTATGTTGGGAAATATTGGGGATAATATACACTAAACATGAACATGTTTTTCTTTTAGCATTGTCTAATCCCTAGACAATGATTCACTTTTAAAAGCAGCATTTCATAGTAAAAATAAAGCCATATAGAGGAATTGAGTGACAGTGGAAAGGGGTGATTTTATACACATGACAACATGAGCAAGGGCCTAGAAGTAGTTTCAGGAATGTGAGCTCGGTAGAAACAGAGGACTGGAGAGGTCTGGGTTAACATTATATCCTGTCTGTGCTCATTCTCTGCCTAAATATTTATGTGGCCTTCTCTATGAGAAATCTAAAGAGCTGGTGTTGAAGTCTTTCTAATGAGACTGTCTGCTGAGGCCAAGATCATGGCCTGGACCTTTGGTACCTAGCAGTCCTTTCTAAAAAAGATGTTTTATGAATTTCTGTCTTTTACGCTCCCCAGCTCCACCTTAGCCCCACTGTAGTTTGCCACCTTAAGAACATTCTTGTCCAAAATGCATGGTTTTGCTTCTCTGGACTGATGCTGAGGAATGAAGAGAGAAGTGACTACAGGGTGGGCATCCAGTTTCATACCTCTAACACTGGTTAGTCAAGTGTGCTTTTTGATGCTATCTGAAAACCTTTTTTTTTTTTTAATAACATTCTCTCTGCCTATAATGAAGAAAAGGACCCTGTAGATATATAAAGGGGATTTTGTCCAGCTCCTATGACAGTTTTCTGATAACATAGGAAAATAATTTAAAGTTAACCTAACAGTCCACTTAAAGAGAGATCTGTTTGGTGTTGATGTTTCTCTCAGTCTTCATTCTTGTCTTCCTGAAATGTTTCAGGCAGAATGCCTCAGGACATTGGTGTGATTTTCTTTTTGCAAAACAGTGGTATGCCTGGAAATCACGAAAGAAGTTTTGCTAAGATATTTTATTGGTTGTAAAGGATTATGGGAAATGATCCATTTTCTCTTAGAGCTGTACATTTGGTTATTGTCATTTTCATAGGTTCGAATGGTGTCACATCTTCTGAGAGCAGTTCTGTTTAATTTGTCACCAGTGAAATGAAACTTCTCTCCTTTTGTCTCCTCTACTAGGTTTCAGCATTAAAAACAATGGCCAGCCAGGGAGGACCTAAGTACACGCTGTCTCAGCAGCCTTGGGCACAACCAGGTATCCACATTTTACTACTGGGATTTCTCTTTTAGGATGTCAGTTAATGTGCATTTATATAGTCTTGCTCTGACAGCTTGGAGTTGGTTTCCTACTCCTGCTGTGGTTTAGGTTAATGCAAGATCCAGCTTGGAGTTGACAGTTCCTAATTGAGCCAACACTACTTGTATTTCAATAAGCATTCCAAGTCAAAGGAAGAATTAAAAAAAAACACACACATACATATACATACGTACACACCCAGTTAAAAATAAAATATGGCTTAGATGAAAATGCTTTGAGTGCACTAGTTTTTGTATACCTGCTTTTCACTGTCTTAGAACTTGGATGAAAATACAGTGTTTGATAGTATGAAATTAATGGAGAGTATGCTACTGTTTCCAAGTATTATATGAAGAAATATTGGACATTATTACATTTTATACAAGTTACATTCTCTTTAATGTTTTAGAGTGTTTGAAAAAAAAATTGTAAAAGTTGTTTGGGAGTTGGCAGGCAATGTCATTGATTGACAGAAATGCTTGAGATGTTTCCTGTCTTAACTCTTTCCTAAATGTAAATTTTTTTGTGCTAGAAGGTTTTTTCCCTTCTTTGGCATTAGATATTAGACACTGAAAATCAAGACTAGTTTTGTGGGTTATTTTTAGTCCATTTTGTGACAGTTTCAGTTGTCATTCAACCAGAATAAATCACTTTGTTAGATTATATGTTTCTTGCTGTTCCTTGGCTCATGTTGGGATAGAGATCCTTTGAATGAGAAGAGCACGATGGCGAAGCAATCAGTGTTTTAATTATGGGTAAGCCGTGTGCAAGTTGGTAGGAAGTGTTTTGCTTATAGTGAGAAAGCCGAAGGATGATTCCGTCTTAGCAGCCATAAAAGATTGACTGTCTATAGGCACTTAAAGTGGAATTAGGTTTTTAACATGATTTGGCTTTCCATAGTGAAAGAATGTATGTCTGTCAGTTACTTACTTCTTTTGGGAAAAAGAATTGAGGCCATTCTGAAATTTTCAGTTATTCTTATTAGTGCCTCAGGTTAGTTTGAAGTTGAAGTAGAACAGAGAAGAGTAAGAGTAGCTCTGTATCTCTTAGGAAGATTTGCGAAGCATAGAGAATTGTCACTTGTATTTGAATGGAAGGCAGGATTTTATTCCAAAAATTTATCATGGGAACTTTTATAGGTTTGCATTGATTTGTTTTATTTTGCAAATAAACTTTGTGACACGCTTTAGTCCTTTTGTTTACTGTGGTAGAGATAGTGAATGGTATACTGGATTTATTATTTTAAACCTTGTGTTGTATATGAGATTGAAATCTTCGCCATATTATGAAAGGACAGAGAACATCCTTCACCTAGTACATTCTGTCAAGAGACAGAAAACCAGTCTTTTACAGACAATACTGGAAATTCTAACTGTAGTCAGCCTGGTGGCAACCGCTTGTTCTGACCCCTCAGGGTCAGCAGCAGGCTTGTCAATCTGTAGCTCAGCACCAGTTCTAGAAGGAATTCTGATTGTTTTTGGATTAACTGGGCTTTTGGCTCAAGGTTTCAGTTACTTGCCGAGCTTATTTAGAAATAGGAGCTGATTTTATTTTGAATGTTAATGTAGATGAAACTCTTGGGTGCAGTAAATTTTTCTTAAAATAGGTAGAAACCAACAAATTGGCATACGCATAGTTAGTACAGCTAAGCCTGGGGGCTCGATGCATAATTAATGTATTTCCTTTCTGCTCTAAAAAGATTCTCTCTTGCTCAGAATAGGGGCTGTCATTTTCTCAAGTGGAATCCGAGTAGAAGTCTCAGTGTTGAGTGTGTGGTGCTCTTAAGTAGCGCTACCGTTGGCATTAGTAAAGCAGGAGTAGATGAAAGGAAAAGGAAGCCGACAGAAGGACTAGATGAAATAGGGCTTACTGTTTTTGTCATTTAATCACTTTGGTTCTTTCTGTGTGAGGAGATGCTGGCAAGTGTTACCAGTGACACTTCAGTTTACCTAGTTGTATCTTCTGCCCCCTTTGGCCACAGGGAGCTATGGCGTTGCTGTCTCTTGATCTGTAACAGGAGAAACCCACACTGAAATGTCAAGGATTTTCGAGCCTTTGGGGAGGGAGCACCAAGAACAGTCTAGAAACTTGTCTTGGACCCCTGGAACCCATGGTTAATGTGGTACATGCAGACTTGATCACATTCTTGGGGTCAATTCATGATGAACTCATGAGATTGAGCTATAATTAGGATGCCAGTTTGTTATTTCAGTCTGGGAAATATACCTTCTTAAGAATTAGGGTACTTTATTTACTGAGCTCCACATATAACTGTAGTTATCCAGGCTTCTGAAAACTGACCAGTGATGCCTCAAATGTATTGGTGATGGGAGGACCAGAGCCTATGGAATTAACTGTCTTAAAGGAGTTTTCATCTGTTTTGAAAAATAAGCAGTTCTTGGATTGTTTGTTCTTTCTTCTTGAGAGCACTGGCTCTTTCTTGCCCTGCTCATCTATAACCCTCCTCAACTAAAAAAATTTTAACGTGGTTTGAAAGTTGAAATGTGGAGAAGTATAAAATTAGAAGTAATTCTGTTCTCCACCTCCAAACTAGTTCTCTCGAAGGTAACCACTGTTCACAGCTGCTTCCCGAACATGTGTATTCTAGCATATATGGACTTGAAACATGTTATACAAATAAGATTATATTATATAAGATTATAATATAATAAGATTATAATATAATAAAAAGATATACTTATATAATATACTTATTATAATATAATAAGATATAATATACTATATAAGATTATACTTGAAAAACCTGGGTAACCACTTTTCAGGTAACAAGTTTTAGCTCCACACTCACCAAGTTTGCCTTTTGGTAAGTGTTGAGCTAAAAGACACAAACAAGGCAAAGATCAGGAGAAGGAAGGAGTATTACTTGCGGCAAGAAAGAACACCAGGGATCTTTCCCAAAGCAGCATCTCCCCAGACAGCAAAATTGGGAAAGTTTTAAGCCAAGGGTTACACGTATGCATGAAGGGGCTTGAGCAGAGAATTGAGCATTGAACTGGGGCAGTGGTCTACAGAATCTAAGCTTTAGTTGATTGAAGTCATGAGGGTCAACATCATCATTCCAGCCTCCACCTGGTTGTGGAGAACTTACTGCCTGCAGAACTCAAAGATGTGTATCAGATTGTTCTCTGTATCCCTTGAGGACAAAGCTAGTGTTTTGTCACTGAACTGTTGTTTTTTTACTGCTTTTCCTTTGTTCCTGCATTCCCTCACTTTCCTTAAGATCATCAATTACTGAGACCTGTCCAGGGACAAGCATTGTGGCTGGGCTTAGATCACAAAAAGGCTTAGGACAAAATGGCTTCCCTTATGTCAAGAAAACCATGCTTGGTTCTCTTTCTCCAGGGACCTCCTACCCGATCTGCTTACAAAATATCCCCTCCCCGCCCCCTTTTTTAAAAACACTTAACTCTGTACCTTAGAGCCCTTTCTATGTCAGCGTATCGAGCTCTACCCATTCTATTTAATGGACACATATATCACTAGAGCACAGTTTCTTTAATAATTCTATTAATATTTAAATTACTTTTAGTTTTTCCTTATACTCTTTAATAAACACACATATCTTGGTGGTATTTTGTGAGCATGTCCATAAATTTTTAGCAGTACAGACATTAAATATTAAAGAGTATGGGTATTTTCAGTTTTGCTAGACGTTGCCCAGTATCTCTTCCAAGAAGTTGAACCAGTTTCTACTGTACTCCCATCAACAGTGGATGAAGGGGAATTCCCTGGTGGTCCAGTAGTTAAAATGGGCTTCCCAGGTGGCTCAGTGGTAAAGAACCCACCTACCAACGCAAGAGACACAGGTTTGATCCTGGGAAGATCAGCCCACCCCTGTGTTCTTGCCTAGAGAATCCCATGGACAGAGGCAGCTGGTGGGCTGCCGTCCATGGGGTCGCAGAGAGTTGGACATGACTTAGCGACTAGAGCAACAACGGGCAACCAGTAGTTAGGTCTCCACAGCCGGTGCCTCAGGGCGTGGCCACAATAACAGTGCATGAGGTGGCCTGTCTCCCCACTCCTCTGCAAATGTGGACATGCACCACCTTAGTAATGGTAAGCAGTCTGAACTATTTCAGTTGTTTTAATATGCATTTCCTTACTTATGAGGGAGGTTGACCATCTTTGAAATGATTAATCAGTCTTTTCCTTTCTAGCTTTCTAGGTAATTTTCCCTCTTAAATACTTTATACAGATTGCTGCTGTTCTTTTCCATTTGTACTTCTTTTGAGACACTATATCTGGGCTACTGATTATTTCAGTTACAGTTTTCTGGGATTCTATTCCTTTTCTGATAATATAGTATAAGAACATAACAAATGGATTTTTAGTTCCCATTAAAGATGTGTGGGCATTGTCTGAATGATCTCATAAGACAGAGAGCATCTCTTACTGTGAGTCAGTAAGAGTCACAGTGAATAAGTTCATTCATTACAAAGTAATTCTTTCTATTGTTTCTCTACAAATGACTTCTAATTTTACCTTACCTCTTATCTCCAAATTCCAAAGGCACCATACTACCGTCCCTATGAATGTCCTGAGCCATGCTGGGGGAATTCTTTTCTGTTTAGCCTTTGTGGTTAGAATTTTATGTATCTAAATACTTAATGAACGTTTATTGGCTTGTGATTAAACTTGATAAATAAACAAAAGTGAAAAAAAATTCTTTGAGGAAATAGTTGTCTTTTGCTGTTTTTCTCTCCTTTTATTCTCCTCTGAATTAAAATGGAAGTACTTCTGTTTTTACTTGTGATACTGAGGAGGCTGATTTCTTTGCAGCAAAGGTCAGTGACCTTGTGGCAGGTGCCTACAAGACGATAAAAGCAAAGCTGCCCCTGACATTGAGGAGTATGTCCTTGTACCTGTCCAACAAGGACACTGAGTTCATCCTGTTTAAACCAGTCAGGGTAAGTTTCATGATGATCTGTGTGAACATTGGCTGGTCTCTTCAAGTGTTCTTGCTTTGTCTAGCATTTTCCTCTTCCTGTAAATATTTGTAAATGTTTGAAAGACTTACAAAGCTTGCATCTGTCTGATTCTGCCCGCCCTTCCCCACCCAGCCCTCATTTTATCTTAATTTTTTATGGTTACCTATGGCCCAAAGGTAATTTCTGCCAAAAAGTAGAAATTAGTAAATGAGTAAATAAGTAATCAGACCTTTGTGTGAGATGTGGCCCCACACTTGAGAGAACAGCATCTCGGGAACTGTGCCCATTTCACTGGTGAGTAGTGGAAATAAATGGCTTGCAGCAACCCCCAGGGGATTAAACGCCAGAGCAGATTTAGTACTCACTGCTTCCAGCTCTGTGTTGAGCTTACATCTTTACCCAAGGCATTGGTTGGTTTTTAAAGTACAATTTATGTGTCTGGGAACTTCATTATCTTTTGTGGAAGAAATTGGTGCTGAAAACTCTTACTCTCTGGAGGGGACAAGGCTGGCAAGAGTTTAGTTTTTTCCAGGAAATACTATCTGATAAGTCTTACTAGTCAGGTTGTGCTGGCATGTGAAATATTAAGTGCCAGTTACATGTCTTTGGTAATCCCCTGGAAGATACGTCTCCTCCACTTGTTTTGGCAAATAGTAGTATTTAACTTCCTTGGTTCTTCATGTTTAAGGAGGCTGAATCTGTTTTCAGTGACTTATATAATACGATTGCCTTTTCTTCTTTCTAAGAATAATATTCAGCAAGTCTTCCAGAAGTTCCACGTCTTGTTAAAGGAAGAGTTTAGCCCTGAAGATGTTCAAATCATTGCTTGTCCTTCTATGGAACAGGTAGGTAATCTGTGTTACTTTTATAACCTTTTAGTTATTTTACTTCAGTAGATAGTATCTTTTGAGTTACCATATTTTGTTGTAATTTTTAAAATTGTACATTATTCTGATGATCAAGATTTCAAGCCTTGAATTGCTTTCTCACGTTTGGTGATGGTGTTCAGATTTTCAATTGCTGCTTTTTTGTTTTTTGGCCACACTTTGTGGCACATGGGGTCTTAGTTCCCCCACCAGGTATCAGACCTGGCCCCTTGGTGTGGAAGCATGGAGTCTTAACCCCTGGACCGCCAGGGAAGTCCCCTCAGTTGCTTTTTAATGCTTTCTGTAGTTGAAAGTTGCTATGTTTAAGATAAACTCTTTGTGGAAGACTCAAATAGTGGTATTTAGGTTGCTGCATAGTTTTGTTTGCAGTATGTATGATAAGAGGCCCATGTTTCAAAGATGTTAGAAAGATATCCTCTTTTTCTCTTCTTCCTAAATTAAAAAAAACTGAATAGAGAGCTCAGCCTGTGTTGACTGTCATCATTTATTCCGTTCTGTCAGCAAACTTTCATTGAGTAGGAGTAGACTGGCGCCACAGAGGATGCTTTGTCTCTGGTTTTAAGAATTGTTGAGGAGTTTAGTATGTGGTGAGGACTAGAGAGGAGAGCAGTAAGGTTGGTGAGCGTCTGATTTGCGTTGAACCTGCAGGGGGAGACTGGAGGCGGTGAGTGTGGTCAGTCTTTGAGGAGTTTTACTGTGCGGAGAGAGAAGAGATGGGGTGGTAACTGGAGGAGAAGTGGGGCCATTTTTAAATTGAGGTATAATTCATATACCATAAAATTCATCTTTTTAATTCAGAGTTTTTGGTATATCCACTAAGTCCTGGAACCATCACCATGGTCTAATTTCAGAGCATCTTCATCCCATCCCAAAGAAAGCCCTGTCCTTTAGCAGATTCTTCATTCTCCCCTCGTCTTCTAATCCACTTTTGTCTCTATGATTTGCCGAGTCTGGATAGTGCATTAAATGCAATCATGCATTTCATGGCGTTTGAAGACTGGCTTCTTTCTCTTAGCATCATGTTTTCAAGGCTCATCTATGCTGGAGCTTGCATCAGAACTTCATTCTTACGGCTGTATGAGTTTCTTATTTTTCAAAGATAAGGTGTCTCTGTAGTTCTTGCATACAATCAGGATGCTTTTTTATAGGTCATTTGAAGTAATTGGGGAGTGGCTGTAGTGGTTGCTGTGGAACACGGCAGACGAGGAGCAGGAGGCGCTGAGGGAAAGAGAGTGAGAAGGCGGGAGGAACCGGGTCATAGGTCCTGGTTGAGGCAGGATTACTGGAGGGGGAGGACGAGAGGGAAGATGAGCTGGAAGATAGTTGTGGGGTCGCAGTGTGAGCTGTGACAGTGGGATCGTGGAGCGGCTGCAGAGAGCGGTAACACGGAGCTGGCAGGTGCCCACGGCCTGAGGAGCTGACGAGGTTGGTGAAAGAAGAGGGCATTAGCGGAAAGGAGCCGTGCAACTGAGAGGCCTCCACCCTGGAAGGTTAGCTGTCAGGGTGTTGAAATCACTAAGAATTCTCACAGGAGTAGTTTTAGAAAAAAATGATAGCGTTCTGAGACCTGCAAAAAGTGCATGGCCAGGTTGCAGCCGAGGAGTGGTTGGTGGAGGAGTGACGCATGGCCTGGTCTGAAAACCAGAGCTGTGGAGGGTGGCGGGAGAGGGAAGGAGAATGGCCCGGGAATGGCAGTGGGGGGCAGGGGGACTCTGGTCCCACCTCCAGGCCCAGTGATCATGGGCAAGTGGGAGAGAAACAGCCATCACCTGCGAAGGCGGCGGCGGAGGCGTGTCCTGGCGCCGGTGGGTGCCGGGCTGCTGGTCAGAGGGCTGGCTGTGAGGTGGGGAGGAGCCCAGCGGGGTGACTCAGGGGCCTGGGCTGCCTCTGGTGGGCGACACGAACGTGGGTAAAGGTGTGAGGGGAGGAGGGTCTGGCCAGAACACGGAGAGCTCCTGGGTTCCCACCTGACTCCTGCCCGTGAGGAATGTGCTTTAGTGTGTGTGCGTGTGTCTGTGACTTCCACGTTTTGTCGTGGTCACTCACACTGTGCAACTCAGTTGCTTTGATTTTCTTCTCTCTTCTGTTGATGAACCACTGAACTGTTTTCATGACGACGAACCAATGGGTTGCAACCAGTAGTTTGAAAAACACTAAGAGAATCCATCCTCCTCTCTGTTCCTTGATCCTCTGTCAGAACCGTTACATTTTCTAGATAATAATAACAACTGGTATTAGTGACTGCTGACGACCCTGTGTGCAAGACAGCAAAAGAGACACAGATGAAAAGAACAGACTTTTAGACTCTGTGGGAGAAGGAGAGGGTGGGATGATTTGAGAGAATGGCATTGAAACATACATATTACCATATGTAAAATAGATGACCAGTGCAAGTTCGATGCATGAAGCAGGACTCTCAGAGCCGGGGCTCTGGGACCACCCAGAGGGATAGGGTAGGGAGGGAGGTGGGAGGGGGGTTCAGGATGGGGAGACACATGTGCACCCATGGGTGATTCATGTCAGTGAATGGCAAAAACCACCACAATATTGTGATTAGCCTCCAATTAAATAAATTAATTTTTTTAAAGGAAAGGACAATTATAGTTGCCAATAGATCTCATAAATTGCAATGTGCATACTTAATAGTAAATAAAATGCAAAAAAACCCCAAAAACAAACCCAAAAAACCCTTGCCTTTAGAAGGACGCACTGCCAGGCTCAGTCAGCCACAGGTCTCCCCGGGGCCAGGGTGGCAGAGCTCAGGCTGCATCCCTGCTGGTGACAGTGGTGACTTCTCTGGTTTCCCTGGGCCGGCTCTGTGTCATGCCCTCCTTTAAAGAGGGGGCAGGGGGCTCCCGAATCTGCCGGGCCTGTTCTTGTGCAATGAAGAATCATTGAAAGAATTCCTAGCATACAGCTCTCTGCACAGCACACTCTGCGTAGAGAAAGATGAAGTTGGTTATTTACAGGGGTTCCCAACTAGTGCCTGATGATCTGAGGTGGAAGTGATGTAATAATAATACAAATAAAGTGCACAATAAATATAATTCAAACGAATCATCCCCAAACTGTCCCCATCCCCAGTCCATGGAAAAATTGTCTTCCATGAAATCGGTCCCTGGTGCCAAGAAGTTTGGGGACCTCTGAAAGCTGTTTCTGTTTTTTGTCAGTGTTGGTGTCTAGCTATTTTCTGTCTTCCTCATCAGATTCTGAATGAGTTAAGGGTCCAGGTTCGGCAGTGCCTCCTTATAGGACCCCACGATGCGCAGTGCCCCTGGGGCTGCTCCGGGAGTCAGACCATCACGGGTCCAGGTTCTACTTTACAGCCGAGCTTATTGGTCTCTTAAAAATTTTAGACTTGCCCTGTTGTTCTGGTTGTGAGAATCTCAACACCTTTTCTTGAGTACGGTATTGCACAGCGGAACTAACACAGCCTTTCTTCTTGCTTTTCAGCTGAACCTCCTACTGTCAGTTTCTAAATAACTCGGCCCGTCGGGCTGTGCGTATAGATGGCCAGCTGGCAGGAATGGGCTGCCGGGTCCGGAGGCCTGCAGGACACCGGGGAATTGGACAATGGACGTCCCAACCACACGGCCGCCGCTCAGGGCTGACCACAGAATGAAATGGAAGCAAAGTGTGCACTGATTTGTGTTTCCCTTTTAAAAACATCAACATGCCAAAGATAAGTGATATAGTCTATGAGCGCTGATAACTGCCTCACTTAAACGGTCACAAGCAGTGTAAGTTTTTAAGAGGAAAAACTTATGGAGGGCACACGGGGAAATGGTTCTTAAGAAAAATGCAGTGAAAATAGATTATAATAAATGCCGCAAAGAGCTTTACGGAAATACAGCTAATTAGGAAACTTCTAAGAGTAGGGTTTGTTAGAGTGAGAAACACTTCAGTCCTTTTAACACTGAGCATTCCACAGTGACTATTTTTTTTTTACTTCCAGAAATGTTATTTCTACACTCTATTTGTAATGTTTCTCCTCTCACTTTGAAGTTTAGTTTGGAGTAGATTGGCTGCTTCTGAGAACACGTCCTGCTTTCCTGGGCATTCAGGGTATTCTGCGTGTTTGATGTGAGGTAGTTTCAAGATACAGGGCCTCATGTAAGGTCCCAGAGTGTGTACTCTGTGAATGGCTTCGGTACAGAGCATTCGGAAGCAGGCGGGGGCTGCAGCCTTCTCGTGGTGGGTGCGTGCGTGTCTTTAATGAGAATCTCACGGTACAGTAGGCAGTGTTGGTGAGGGGGAGGTACCAATTAGGGGTCTTCAGGCTGGCACACTGAGGAGGCAGGAAGCCCAGTGAATAGCGGGTCGCATGCATGATGTGAGGGTTACCAGCTTTCTGCACATTGCCTTCCATTTCCATAGTTCTTTGAAAAGCAAGCACTTTGATGTCCGGGACATTCACAGCGGCTGTGCCGCGAGCCGGCAGCCTGCGACTGCGACAGCAGAATGCAGTTTGCTCACAGACTGTGAAGACCGCCTGTCCCTCGAAACGGACTGCCTGATATCAGGGGTCATCAAATTAATTACGCACATCTCTTGCGTTTTCCTACAAATACCTGTTTCCTGATTGAATTGGTTTTGCCTCTGATGTTACAGTAAATGTCACCTGCTTTTTGGTTCACAATGAATTTTGAGTTACTCAGACACTAGTTTAGAGATAGAACGCTAACAAGGGCTCTGGAATGTAGCTAGCAGACCTCATTCTTTGAGACTAGTATTTTTCATTCACTTCAAGTAGACTCCCACCGCGTGTGGATAGTTTACATACCCTGATGTCTGTCATTTTAAAAGGTCACTTGCTTTTCACCTCAGTGTAACTTGGTGATGGATGTTGCTTGATAGACCTTAATACTCTGTATATTTTGGGAAGGTAGAAGGTAAAGAGGGGCCATATTCATTCTTTGATAGGAAATGAATGAATTAGGAAGATTCTTTTCACTTCTACTATTTTAAATATGTGTTTAATGAAATAAACTGTAAAATATCCAGTTTTGTATATTATATGTACATTTGATTTTTAAATAGCCTTTCCAAAGAAATGAGGGCATGATTATTGTACAGTACTGTGACTGATTTCATTTGATGTACAGAGCAGAGTGTGTTCTTAAGGATAAAAATATTTGATGGCACTCATTCTTGTGCTTTGAAGCTTTTATTTCTGAAACACTCAAATACCTTACTGAGTAGGTAATAGTGATCCACCCTGTTTGCTAAATGACTATTTGTTTAAATCTGTACAGTTTAAAGTGTTCACTTATACAAAGAGTGTACATACTTTCAAATAATTAATTTAAAATGCTTTATATTATTTGGCTAGAAATTGCTGTTTTTAATAAATGTGAATTTTTTCAGAAATAAAGATTTTTGCTTCCTACTTTGTCCTCATGAGTCTGTGTGTGGATCCTTTTAAAGGCTTTTTTTAACGAAGATTTTTACTGTTGATTCACATGCGGCTGTGGGAAGTCATACAGACCGGGCCTGTGCACCTGGACCAGACTTCTCCCAGTGGGCCATCTTGCAGAACGGTAACACGCATCACAGGCCGCGTGCTGATGTGGTACTCTCCACCAGTGTTACTCCCATTTCCCCCATTTTGCTTGTACTGTGTGGGTTCTTTTGGCAAGATGATGATTGTGGAAAGACATTTTTGAAACATTTAATGCTTCATTAGTTGAAAGATAATTTTCTTCATTTGCAAAACTGCCAATTTCCAGAGTACCATCAGCACATATAGTTGTGTTGAAATTTAGCATTATTAAAGTCACAATAAAAACGAGTCTTCTATTTTTACAACACTGTATCTAAATTCTTTTCTGCTGTTAACAAGGAGCAAAGAATAGTCAGCCTTAATTTTTAAAAACTGGCCATTTGTCAAAGGAACCTGCGGGCCCTGGTGGAGGGAAGGCTGCTCCTCGGGAAACGGGAGCTTCACTGCTTCCTCTCAGGAGCACTTTTCTTCGGCGGTGGCTCCTCCGCCAGCTTGTCTGTCTGCTCCTCCTCAGCCCCTTGGGAAGGAGGCAGCTGCTGGGAACTTGGTAGAGGGGCATCTGTTACATAGTCACCCAGTAAATACATATTTGGGATTTTAAAAAACCTTTTTCCCAGTTATCAAAATATGTTCACCATCAGACATTTCTACAGTGTTTGAACTTTAACATAAAATGTGAAAGTTTCGTAAATGAAACTTGAAAGGTAAACTGCTGTTAAATGTTTGCATATTGCTTCCAGATTTTTTCTATGTATATTCTAAATAATTTTTCATATCATATTGGGCTCTTTCACACTTTTTTAATCAGGTGAGTTTTACTTTTTTATTTTGGTTGTGCTGTGTGGCTTGCAGAATCTTAGTTCCCTGAATAAGGATTGCACCTGGGCCCTGGCAGTGAAAGTGCCTAACAGCTGAACCACCAGGGAATTCCAGTCAGGTAAGTTTTAATTATCAGTTATCAGTGGTGTTTGTTATTGTTCATTCACTAAGTCGTGTCCAACTCTTTGCAACCCCAGGAACTGCAGCGTGCCAGGCTTCTCTGTCCACCATCTCCCAGAGCTTGCTCAAGCTCACATCCATTGAGTCGGTGATGCCATCCAACCATCTCATCCTCTGTTGTCCCCTTCTCCTCTTGCCCTCAGTGTTCACAGATAGGCATGGTCTCATCTCAGTGTTTACAGATAAGATCCCTGGGTTGGGAAGATCCCCTGGAGAAGGGAAAGGCTACCCACTCCAGTATTCTGGCCTGGAGAATCCCATGGATTGTATAGTCTGTGAGGTCAGGTTGCAAAGAGTCAGACGTGAGTGGCCGACTTTCACATTCATTTGCTGAACTATTTGAAAGTAAGTTGCAGGTATCATGACATTTTACCGCTAAATACTTAAGCATCCATCTCCAAACAGTAGGCACATTCTCCTACATGACTCTAATACCATTATCACACTTTAAAAAATGAGTAATATCTACTATGTAGTCCATATTTCACTTTCCTCAATTGTTACCCAAAATGTTTCATAGCTTTTTCTTACCCAAATGCTTACATGTTACTTGGTTGTTACGTCTCTTTAGCCTCTTTTAATGTAGAAACTCTTAAGGTTTCTGTTTGCTTGTTTTCATGGCACTGGCATTGACTTTTTTTAAAAAATAAATATATCACAAGAGTTGGACACGACTTAGTGACTAAACCACCACCAGGTTAGTTATAGAATGGACCAGAGTCAGGATGTCTGCGTTTCCTCATTGCTTAATTCAGAATACCCAACCGTTGCAGAATACATTCTCAAGTATGTGGGACATTTGCCAAGACAGACATGTGCTGGGGCATAAAACAACAAAACAGAAATCCCAAACATTATCTATAACAGTAGTTCTCAATCAGATGACCCCTGCCCCTGCCACCAGGAACACATTAGGCAACATCTAAAGACGTTTTTGGTTGTCATGACTAGTGTGTACGTGTGCAAGGGGTAGAGGTTTTACTGGTTTCTATTAATAGCTGGAGAAGCAACTAGTACGGCCAAATATTTTATAATGCATAGGCCAGCCTCCTGCAACGCATAGTTATCCAGTTCACAATGTGGAGAGCGGTGGGGTTGCAGAACCCTGTGATGTACACAGCAACCCCCAATCTCCAGCACTGGCTGTTCCCTCACCTGTCTTCATGCCGGCACACGGTGTCTTCTGCTAGTTTGGCTACTGTGCCTTCTGCACTGCAGGTGGTAAGCCGCTCTGTCGTGTTGGCAGCTGCGTATCCGGCGCCTGGAACAGAACCTGCAGTAGGTGCTCAGTAAGGACCGGTTGAAAGAATCCCCGTGGACCCAAGTCACACAGCCTTCCCTTCCCCGTCCCGTTCCTCCCAAGTGCTGCCTGTCCTCTGCCCCTCCTTCCCACCTCCTCTAGTTCCTCCCGTCCTCTATTTACAATGCCATTGCCCTGAGGCAAGACCCTCATTTTCAATATTCCTTGCTGGGAATATTGTATTTTTACTCCAAGAACCTAGGCTTACTAACGCTCTCCTTCCCCTTTGCGAACAACTCCTGACGGCACGCAGGCAGTTCAGACCCCTGCGCATCTATGTGTCACAGCCCCATCTCCTTACTGCTCATCCTCTGTGTCCATCAGCGTCCTGGAGTATAAGCATCAGAAGGCGTCATGTCTAACTGGAGCAGGAAAGGGCTCTACTGGAAGGAAATGGGGGTGTGGGGGACAGACCAGAAGCGGGAGGACCAGAGGAATGGGAAGAGGAAGCTTTACAGATGCAGAGGTTTTGTCTTCATTTCCAAAGCAGGAAGCGTTGGTCCACTGCCTTGGCAGTGTCCTGGCCTTGGCGTGACTGCGGCTGTTTCCATCTCGGCCAAGCTGACTGTGTGTGTATGTGTCTGTGTGTGATTCTCCCTGCTTCATTAATGCTGGAGCGGGGAGAAGGAAGATCCTCTGTGTCAGTATCCATGGAGTGCCTCTCCCCTCCAAATCCACCCGCTTTGGGCCCTGCTTTGAGATTCTGGAGCTGGGCCCTGAGAACACTTGTCTACCGCCAGCAGGTGCAGAGGGAGGCTCTGTAGCGTGCTGATGTACCGCAAGGAGCAGGGGAAGGGGCTCTCTCTGTTTCTGGCGTCGGTCTTTCCTCCTACACCGCCCTGGCAGTGGTGTGGGGCGGGGGTGGGGGGGTCAGTGGCACTTGCTATCTGGTGAGTTTTCCTGCTATCCAAGCAGCAAGTGTCTGTGAACCAGTTTGTTCTTGCAGATGTAGTTGGCTAAGATACTGTAAAGAGGCGGGTCCCTCATCCAGTATGACTGGGGTCCTTAGCAAACACTTACTTGGCCACGTTGGCTCTTTGTTGCAGCACTGGGGCCCTCCAGTTGTGGCTAGCAGGCTTATTAGTTGCTCCTTGGCATGTGGGATCTTAGTTCCCAGACCAGGGGTCGAATCCACATCCTGTGCGTTGCAAGGCCGATTCTTAACCTGTGGACCACCAGGGAAGTCCCTGGAAAGGGGGAATTTGATCCAGAGGCCCGCACACAGGGAGAATGCCGTAGGAAGACTGCCAGAGACAAAGGAACTCCTAGAAGCTGGGAGCTGGGCCGGGGCCACATTCTTTCCACACCCTTGATCTTGGACTTCCGACTTCCAGAAATGTTGTGTAAGCCACCCAGCGTGTGGTCCTTTGTTACAGCAGCTCTAGCAGACTAACACAGAGAGTGGGGCTGGGTTTTTCTAGTTCACTGTCACTTGGCTGCTTTCACTACATCCTTCATCTGTGAGGGGACTCACTTTTCCTTATGAAGTAGTCCCTGGCTGCTGGGTTATTCTGTCTGGTCCATGATAACACTCACACAGACCAATAGCCGCAAGAGAAGTTGGAAATGCAAAAAAATCTCTGTGAAATATTGCATCTATGTAAGTGCTGGCAACAAGATAGTTTAATGGCTAAAGTTTTTTTAATATTTGTTATTCATTTATTTGGCTGTTCTGGGTCTTAGTTGCAGCATGTGGGACCCAGTTCCCAGACCAGGGACTGAACCCAGGAACCCCAGAGTTGGGAGCTCGGAGTCCTAGCCGCTGGACCACCGAGGAAGTCCCTGAAGATTTTGAAGAAATATTTCTTTATCTGTTTGGCTCTGCTGGGTCTTAGTTGTGGTGCACGGGATCTTTAGTAGTAGCGTGTGGGATCTTGTTCTCTGACCAGAGATAGAACCCGGGTGCCCTGCATTGGGAATGCAAAGTCTCAGCCACTGGACCACTAGGGAAGTCAGAATATTTTAAAACAGGGAGCCTGCCAAACCCAATGCCTCTTCGAGGCCACCTGTTGACAATCTCTGCATTAATGGGGTGAGTCACGCTTTTAGGCTTCTTGGGAGGAGCAGGACCAGGAGGAGGCACTGGCTGATGATCCTAAGCGCTCACAGCTGGGAAGCCCCACGCTGAGCACTTCCCCAGCGCCATCTGTTCTCATCCTCTAGCTGCGAGCTGTGTTCTGTGGTTGCCCTCCTGTTACGGAGGAGGGAATGGAGTCCCAGGGGGGCTCCCTGCCTCAGCCGAGGTCTCACAGCTGGCATGTGGCCGTGCCAAGACCCCCACCAGGGCCGTCGGCTTCCAGGGCACGTGTGGGAGAAACGTCGGGGCTCTGAGACGTGGGCAGGCTTGGAGGATTTATGTGCTGCTGAGACTCGACCCCGGAGCTTCCGTCTCCAGCACCTGGTAAGAGAAGGGGCCCCTGCCCACACCCAGCAAAGGTGTAAACCAACAAGCTCCCTAAATGTGGAGGTGGGCCTGTGACGCCTCGCTCCCCACAGCGGTCACTGGCCCCACTCGTGGCTCACCACCCGGCAACAAGTAACTGTAGTTCTAGCTGATGATGCCACGTGCCAGTAAGATGTGTGAGTCAGAGGGGAAGTGACCGCATTGGGCCCGCTGCTACCGGCCTGACCACCCTGGACCCACCCCAGGCGGTTGTCGGGGTTTGGAGTGAGGATGGGACTTTGGTGAGGATTTGGCGGCAGGAGAGCCCAGCTGCAAAAGTAGGGTTTGTGTGTCTGTTCACAGCAGGGATTGGCTAGTTGCTAGGCTGAGACAGGAAGAAGGGGTTTCCCACCCTCTTTTGGTTCAGGCTGCCGTTGGGGTCATTCTGGAAAGTCTGCAGTGTCTCAGGGACATAGAAAAGGCATGCTGTCCGGGACCACCCAGCTCCTGAACCCCCCTTTTCTAGGAACTACCCCCTCCCCATGCTCCCATAAACTAGGAGCTATGGTTACAAGACGTAACCCCGCCCTCCCTACCACACTGGCTTGAACCAAGAGTGACCTAATCAAGCCAGGCCAATCAGAGACCACTGGAGTCTGAGAAAGATCAGGAGACAAAGCCACACGAACTGAGATGACTAGAAAACGCGTCTTTGGAATAAGACGAGCGTCGGTGAGCTGACAGTGACAGTCCTGGCTCCGGAGGCCTCCCACACACCAGTCCTTTCTGGACCGGAGGCCCACTGCACCTTCCACCCAGATCACATGTTTCCCATTCTGCTTTACCTACTCAAGTTGGTGACTGTTACTGGGGACCAAAAGGGGCCCAGAGATTGAAGGGACTTTGATTGTGGGTCCTTTTGGGCTTCTGGTTGGCCCCCAGTTGGGGGACTGGCTGCAGGCTGGTGCTGCTTTACTGAGTGAGTGTCCCTCTGCCTTGGCAGGGGCGGAAGAGGGGTGTTTGTGAGGCTACTGTTTCTAGACCCATTTTACAGGTGAGGAAACTGAGGCAGGAAACTACATGCCCAAGGTCACATAGTCAACAATGGGTGGAGCTAGGCTTTGAGATAGTCTGTGTCCTGAGTCAACCCAAGGACTAGAAAGAACTTCTGCATTCAAATAACCAATAGAAGCAAGCAGGACAGGTGTTGACATGTATTCTCTGAAACAATTTGCTTCTGATACCCTCAGGGCACATGCTTAAGTCTTTTCTGTGCCCAGCCACAGATGTTGTCAGCCCCGTCTCTGCCCCCCACCCCCCAGAACTCTCCCCACCAAACCAAGGAGCTGTGATAGGTACCAAATTACAAACCAGCTGTCATGAGATATAGCCTAGGGCTTCGGGGGTTTCCTTGGGGGTTTCCTTGGGGCTTCTGACAACTCCACCTCCCCCAGACATTCAGCACCTGCCAAAGCCCCTCTGGGACAAGAGGGTGACGGCTTGAGCTTGGTGGGGGCGACCTCCTGCTCAGACCGGTGTTGGCTTGTTGGCAAGATCTTGACGCAACGTATGAAGCTTTCCAAGTCGGGGATGGTCAGTAGCCTCAGGATCCCGCTCATTTTCCCTAGAAGGACATGGATCTTCCGAGCCGTGGGACTGACTTCCATCTCCAGGATCGGTTTCTTTTTCATTTTGCTCAGCACCTCCAGGGTAATGTACTGGGGGAATTCACAGAAGGCTGGGTGAGGATTAATGTTGCCCGGACACTACGTGCCCCCCACGGCAGGGCTGGGACCCTGTGGGCAGAGTCTTCCTGGACCCTTACAGGACGGAGTCTCTCCAGGGCAAACCTGAGCGCCCAGTGCTGCCACCAGTGACCTTTCTGCTGCTTCCCCGAGACACTTGGCCCATGCCTCCGGACACACGGGCTACGGTGATTGGGCTGAGACCACATGCCAACCTGACCCCAAACCAAAGGCTGTGCCCTCCTGGGGGCGTCTGGCTGCTCCCCACGGGCTCCCTAGCACAGCAGGAGACTGAGCCCCGCCACCACCAGGGGGGCCAGTGTCTGCCTGTGATCCCCCCTCCATCTGGGGCTCCCTGGGGCCTGTCCAGGTCTTCCTGGGATGAGGATGTCAAGTCTCCTCAGCTCTGAATCTCAGGGTGTTCGGATGTTAGCTGATTGCCTCTCTTTTGTTTACGCTTATTTTTAATGAGAAGATAGTCGCTTTACAGTGTCGTGTTGGTTTCTGCCATGCAACGAGAATCGGCCGTCAGTGTCCCCTCCCTCTTGAACTTCCCAACCCTCTAGGAAATGATTGCCTTTGTACATGGTCACACGCTGTCCGTGAAGCTGGCCTCGTTTCCCGAGGGGCTGGGCTGGGGCAGAACATAGCCCGGACTTCGGGGCGGGGACCGCCCCCAGCCCGCGGGGCCCAGGAGCCCGTGGGGACCACCTCCAGCCCGCGGGGCCCAGGAGCGGGCGGCTCTCCGCCTGGCAGACGAGGTGGGGAGTTGGGACCAAACCTTGAACTTGGTGCCCAGGTTTAAGCAAACGCGCTTCTCGCGGTGGGTGAAGTGGAAGATGATCTTGTCCTGGCTCTTGATTTGTACCTCGACGTACCGGTTGATTTTCAAGGAGATGGGCTGGACGGGGGGCGCGTGCACGTGCAGGCTGAGATCCCACCAGTTCCAGGCCTTCTGGGACTCGTCTTTGGCGAAGTAGTAGCCCAGGTTTTGGCTCAGGCTCAACCTAGACCAAGAAGGCATCCGGCAGCGTGGCGCTGGGCCCGGGGGAGGAGCGGGTGGGGGCACGGCCTCCCCCAGCAAGGCGGGCCCGCCCTCCCCCGCCCCCGGAACCCAGGCTGGGCGCCGCCCTTCAGCCCTGGCCTGTCCAGTTCGGTCTCCTCCTGTGCCCCTGGCCCCTCACTCCCAGTCGCTCCTTGAAAGGACTGAAGTCCGGCTCATGTGTGCTTTTGCCCTCCTCAAGGCTTTGCCATGCTGTTGGCCCTCCCTGGAGAAAGTGTTCCTTCCAGCCTGTGTGGTACAATGGGTTCTAAGTCTCGGCTTAAATGTCACCTCCTCCGAGAAGCCCTTCTTGACCAGCCCCTCTGGGTCCCAGTATGACAATTCAGCCTTAGTTAGGTTCCTTCATATAATTTACTGATACATATTAATTCTCATTATTTGCTGTAATTAGATTCCATAAAGTTGCCTCAAACACGGAGTTAGCAAATAGTAAGCCATTGCTCCCCAGGGAAAGAGATGTGTGTATATACATGATGGGGGCTTCCCAGGTGGCTTGGTGGTAAAGAACCCGCCTGCCAATGCAGAAGACGCAGCAGGCGCGGGTTCGATCCCTGGGTCGGGAAGATCCCCTGGAGGAGGAAATGGCAACCCACGCCAGTATTCTTGCGTGGAGAATCCCACGGACAGAAGGAGCCTCGCGGGCTACAGTTCATGAGGTCGTAAAAGAGTCAGACGTGACTGGGCAAGCGCCGCAGCAGCACAGACACGTGGATACGCTCACACCCTAGAAACACCGCATCCTGGTTCCCACCAGCCCCAGGGCTGGACTTCCCAGCACCACCTGCCTTTCCCCTCCCGGTACCATCCTCTGTTTCCCGTGTTAAGAGCAGCATCAAGAAAGCAGAGCAGCTGGGAACGTGCGCAGCAGGCAACTCAGATTCTGCCCCGTGCAAGTTTGTGACTCGATGTGCCGTGTACACAGGCTTCCTTCCCCTGGGAGCAGCGGCTCGGCGTTTGCTAGTTCATGTCCTGGAGACTTGACAGAGCTGAACTATCTTGAACAATGAGAATCGGCCATCCTTGCTTCTCATCCGTCCTTCCCACTAATATGGAAACCTAACTGGAAGTTCAGGGTGCAGGGCCCCCATCCGTGTGGCTCCTGGGCGGATGCTGCCCCGCACGGCGCCTGGTGCCCATGTAGCCGCCCTGGGCGAGTGTGGACTGGTGGGTTCCTCTCTCTCCCAGTCCGGGCCCTGCTCTCCTGCGAGCGTCCTCTCCTGGCATTTCAAACCCATCATGTATCCTCCTGCCCCGGCTTCTGCTCTTCACATCCCACCAGGTCTGTCCTGAGAACCGGTGCAGAAGCTTTTCTCAGGAACAGAACACAGAAGGGGACAGAATCTGAGCCCTGGGCTAGTCAGGAGAAGGCAGGCTTTGGGGGAGCCTGGGTCCCTCAGATCACCTGCCAGGTGTTGTCCGAGCTGTCCAGGGACTTTACGTTCGGCTCAGAGGGAGAGGCCGGCTCAGACCTGCTCAGGGCAGCCTCGGTCACCTTCAGTAAGGAGGACTGCTGGTCACTCCCCAAAACTAGGTCCTCCTGTTGCTTCCCACTGCCCGTTGAGCCAAGTGCAAACTATTAAGTCCCTTCACCATTGAGCCCAGCCTGTCAACCAAACGCCTCTTCACCTAGACGAGAAGCTGTGATGCATGTAATGAATTAAAAAAAACCTAGACTTTTGTAAAGCAATTATCCTCCAAATAAAAAAAACAAGAAAAGACAAAACAACCTGGACTCTTGAGTCAGACTTTCTAGGTTCCTAGCCTGACTTGGTCACTTGCAAGCTGTGTGACTTTGGGCCAGTTACTTAAACTCTCTGTGCCTCAGCTTCAGTGGTAAAATGCAGATAATAACAGTATGTTGCTCATAGGGTATTTGTGAGGATTTAGCACCTGGGGTCGCACAGAGTCGGACACGACTGAAGCGACTTAGCAGCAGCAGCGGCAGCAAGCACCTGTACCAAGAAGGCACATCCCCAGGCCTCAGCCCAGACGGACAGAATCGGAATCTTGAGGTAGGGGGCAGGGAACAGCCTTTCCCCAGCTCTTAGCACCACCCTTCCCCTTGGGTTTGGGTGTGTTGCCGTAAGATGTGGTTTCTCTTGCAAACTTTATTTGATAATTGAAAATAATGCTTTAGTTCAAGCCAAGTCAAAAATTCCATAAAACCTCTTTCCTGTGACTTTACGTATGACCAGCGGCAAACAACTCATCATTTTTTCTGTACCTAAGTTTCCTTATCAAGAAAATAAAAGCAGATTATCCTCATGGTCTCTTCTGTCCCCCAAATTTAAGGACATTTAGGAGAAGAGTCCCTACTGTGTAGCAGATACTGTTGGAGATGATAGTTTCTTGCCCCCATTTCTTGATGCTTCTTGTATGCAGTACTTTCTTCCCAATTTTAGACATCAAATTCTTTCTTTTAAAAACACTTTTCTTGTTGACATACAGTAGATTTAAAATACTTGTGTTACACCGAGGAAACCAGAATTGAAAGAGACACGCGTACCCCAATGTTCATCGCAGCACTGTTTATAATAGCCAGGACATGGAAGCAACCTAGATGTCCATCGGCAGACGAATGGATAAGAAAGCTGTGGTACATATACAGGATAGAATGTTACTCAGCCATTAAAAAGAATACATTTGAGTCAGTTCTAATGAGACGGATGAAACTGGAGCCTATTATACAGAGTAAAGTAAGTCAGAAAGAATAACACCAATACAGTATATTAATGCATATATATGGAATTTAGAAAGATGGTATCAATGACCCTATATGAGAGACAGCAAAAGAGACACAGATGTATAGAACAGTCTTTTGGACCCTGTGGGAGAAGGTGAGGGTGGGATGATTTGAGAGAACGGCATTGAAACATGTATATAACCATATGTGAAATAGATCGCCAGTCCAGGTTGGATGCATGAGACAGGGTGCTCAGGGCTGGTCCACTGGGATGACCCAGAGGGATGGGATGGGGAGGGAGGTGGGAGGGGGGCTCATGATGGGGGTCACATGTACACCCATGGCTGATTCATGTCAATATATGGCAAAAACCACTACAATACTGTAAAGTAATTAGCCTCCAATTAAAATAAATAAGTTAAAAAAATAGTGTGTTAGTTTCAGGTATATAGCAAAGTGACTCAGTTTTATATACAGATTCTTTTCCATTTAGGTTATTACGAGATATTAAATATAGTTCCTTGTGTTATACAGTACATCCTTGTATTACTGTTTATACAGCAGTGTGTATCTGTTAATACAATATTCTTAATCTGTCCCTCCTTCCACACTTTCCCCTTTGGTGACCATAAATTTGTTCTTTTTTTCTGTGAGTCTGTTTCTGTTTTGTAAATAAATTCATTTGTATTATTTTTTTAGAATCCATATATAAGTGATATATGATATTTGTCTTTCTCTGACTTACTTCACTTAGTATGATAACCTCTAGGCCTATCCATGTCGCTGCAAATGGAATTATTTCATTCTCTTCTGTGGTTGAGTAATATTCCACTGTGTATATATACATATGTGTATATACATGTACACACACACTACATCTTCTTTATCCATTCATCTGTTGATGGACTTCTTTTCAGATTAGAATTTTCACCTTTTCTGGATATCTGACCAGGAGTGGGACTGCTGAATCATATGGCAGCTGTATTTTTAGTTTTTTTAGGGAATCTCCATACTGTTTTCCATAGTGGCTGCACTAATTTATATCCCCACCAACAATGTAGGAGGGTTCTGTTTTCGCCATACCCTCTCCAGCATTTATTTGTAGACTTTTTAATGATGGCTATTCTGACCGATGTGAGGTGATATCTCATTGTACTTTTGATTTGCATTTCTGTAATAATAAGTGATGTTGAACATCTTTTCATGTGCCTGTTATCCTTCTGTATATCTTCTTTGAAATATCTATTTAAGTCTTCTGCCCTTTTTTTTTTTTTTTTTTTTGGTTAGGTTGTTTGGTTTTTTATATTAAATTACTTGAGCTGTTTGTATATTTGGGAAACTAAGCTCTTGTTGGTTGCAAATATTTTCTCCCAGTCCTTGGGTTGTCTTTTCATTTTGCTTATCATTTCCTTTGCTGTGTAAAAGCTTTCAAGTTTGATTAGGCCCCATTTGTTAATTTTTGCTTTAATTTCTTTTGCCTTGGGAGACTGATCTAGATTTAGACCGATCTAAATATTGTGATGATTTATGTCAGAGAAGGTATTGCTTATGTTCTCTCCCAGGAATTTTGTGGTGTCATGTCTTACATTTAGGTCTTTAAGCCATTTCAAATTTATCTTTGTATATGGTGTGATGGTGTGTTCTAATTTTGTTGATTTATATGAGGCTGTCCAGCTTTTCCAACACCACTTGCTGAACAGACTCTCTTTTCTCCATTGTATAGTCTTGCCTTCCTTGTTGAATATTAATTGATTGTAGGTGTGTGGGTTTATTTCTGGGCTCTCTGTTCAGTCCCAATGATCCACATATCTGCTTTTGTGCCAGGACCACACCGTCTTAATTACTGTAGCTTTGTAATATTATAGACATTAATTTCTATACCCTCCAGGAAGAGCAGATACACCTGAGAACAAAGTAGTCAACTAGCAAATGATGTTGAAAACCTCATAACAGGGAAAATATTCCTAAAAACCAAGGCCTGGAGGGTGAAAATATTTCTTTGGAATTAAAATTTGGCCTTAATTATCAAGAAGTATAAAGTTGGTTTGAGAGAATATGCATTCTCCACTTTGTGACCACTAGAACAGAAGGCAAGGGAGAAATCCTGAAAACACAGAGTTCTTACACTAAAGAGATGGAGAAAAATTCTAAAGTGACTGAATTACCTTGAATGGGTAAGATGAGGTTCCCTGCCATTACCAGAAACGGGAACATAACAGCCAACAAAATTTTTAGAAGTTATGTTTTTAAAATACAATACATGTACCTCCAGCGCACTTATCATACGTTTCTCTCTGCGGCACCTGGAACAGAGGGGGCACTGGGTCTTTCTAAGGCCATTCTTGTGAAGTTCGATTCTTAAGTGAGAGGAGACGAAACCCAAAGCTTACTCCAGCTTTTGAGTCTGTGATTGCTATGTCCTGGAGGGGAAGCAATGGTGCAAAAAGGCTGGGGCACCATCTGAGGTCAGGGACATGTCTTACAGGTTCATCACGACACCCAGCTCCCCATGTGTGGGTTGGATGGATGAATTCTAAGTGAATGAGCGAGAGAAAGAGAGGCTTACCCAGAAAGAGCACAGCTATGCAGACTGGGAATCAAAACCTTAATCACAGTGCTTCTCTGCAGGGAGGGGTGTTTGGGACTCATGCCCCAGGCTTACCAGATGTCTCCATTTTCATCATGGAAGGTGGCATGGCCAGAGTTGTTGATAAGGGCCCGGATGCACGTTTTTGCACTGTCTTCCAGAATGATGTAAGTGAACTTGCTCTCTTTTATGCTGAGGATGAGCATAGCCAGGTGTCCTGATGGGTAACTGGGAGATGGTTAAGGCACTAGTATTCCCTTGGGGTCCCCTGCAGAAGGCAGCCCTGCAGAGCGAGGCAGGCTCCAGTAAAACCCACGCCCCGGCCCCAAAGCACAGACTTTTCTGGCATCGTATGCGTCCCTTGTTCCAGTGGATACTATATCTGGCCTGATCCATCAGGAAAGAGAATTTGGAAGATAATCTCATTGGGGTAGAGAATTATTTTTCCATCACCTTGAAGTACCTAGGGAGAAGAGAAAAACCTGTGTTGTCACCAGAAGGCTTGACATCAGTCTACTTACTCTCTGATTCCTGCATGCCACCCACCCATCACTCCCCTACCCATCACCACCACCAACTTGCTGGGGATTCCAGAAGGGAACCTTCGCAGGGGCTTGGTTTACCTGTCTTGGTGTTGAGGAAGCTGAAATGGACCACTCTGTGTTTGTGTGTGCAGATTTTAAACTATCATTTCAATCTAATGATTATCAGTTATATTAATTTCATAGGGCTACCACAGCAAAGTACCGGGCAATTTTAAATTGTAGAAAGTTATTCTTTCTCAGCTGTGGAGGTCAGAAGTCTACAATCAAGGGGTCAGAAGGGTCAGCTCTTTCTAGAGGCTCAGAGGAAAAATCTAGTCCATGCTTTCTCCTAGCTTTGGTGATGACCTGCGGTCCTTCCTCTTCCTTGGTTTGTGTATGCAGGGTTCCGACACCCAGCTCCATCTTCCCTGAGACTCAGTGTCTTCACTGTCCTTCATAAGGACACCAGTCATACTGGGTTAGGGGCCCACCCTACTCCAGTGTGACCTCATCTGAACTAATTACCAATTTTCCAAACAATGTCATAATCTGAGTCAGTGGGGTTTAGGATTTAAACGTATCTACTTTGGAGGGAGGCACAGTTTCACTGATAACATTAGTATATTCAGGTATTGTATCTCTGTTTGAATCAGTTTTAGTGAGTTATATTTTTCTAGGAAATTGTTTATTTTATGTAAATTTTCAAATTTATGGTCATAAAATTTTGTGATATAATATTTTCAAAAACCCTCTACTGTCTCTAAGTTGGGCTTCCCAGGTGGCTCAGTGGTAAAGAATCCGCCTGCCAATGCAGGAGATGTAGAAGACATGGGTTTGATCCCTGGGTCGAGAAGATCCCCTGGAGGAGGAATTGGCAACCCACTCCAGTGTTCTCGCCTGAAGAATCCCATGGACAGAGGAGCCTGAAGGGCTACAGTCCACGGGATTGCAAAGAGTCGGACACGACTGAGCATGCACACATGCACATCTCTTAGTCATGTCCTGTCCTCATTCTTTAGAGTGTATATATGTTTTCTTTTTTCCGGATCATTTGCCTGGAGATTTGCTAATTTTACTTATTTTTTTCAAAGACCCAGCCTTTTGGTTTGCTCATTCTAATATTTTTTTATTTTCCAGTGTATCAATTTTTGTTCCCAGCATTATTTTCTCCATATGGCTGCTTTCTGTGGGTTTTCTATGTTAGACTATGTATTTTTCTTCTAATTCCTTGAATTGAACATTGGGCTCATTGATTTCCATCTTGCTGCTGCTTCACGACCCTCTTCCTCCTCCTCTTCTTTAAGATAGGCATTTAAAGCTATAACATTTCTCTCAAAATTTTAGCTCTTTCCTCCAAGTGTAGATATTCACCTTTCATTTCATTCTGAGTATTTTAAAATTTCCAGTATGCCTTCCTCTTTGACACACAGGTTATTCACAGGTGTGTTTTTGACTTTGCAAATGTACGAGTTGCTTTTGGCTATGTTGTTAATATTACCAATTAAAATCCACAGGGCTGAGACTTCCCAGGTGGTCCAGTGGTTAAGAACCGGCCTTCCAATGCAGGTGATGGTGGTCCAGTGGTTAAGAATCCACCTTCCAATGCAGGGGAGGCAGGTTCAATCCCTGGTCGGGGAACTAGGATTCCACGTCACCCAGGGCAATTAGGCCTGCACAATGCAAGTAAGACTGAACACAGCCAAAAATTTATATAGAAATACTAAAAACAATCCACAGGGGTGAGAGAGCAGAGTACAGATGATATCACCTCCATCGTTGGCTGTGCTGGGTCTCACTTGCGGCATGTTGGATCCAGTTCCCTGACCAGGGATTGAACCCTGGCCCCCTGCCTTGGCAGTGAGGAGGAGTCTTGGCCACGGGACCACCAGGGAAGTCCTGGTATCAGCTCTTTAGTGCTTGCAAAGTGTTCTGTGGTTAAATGTGTCAGCACTTACTGTAGCTACTTCACTTGTGTCTGAGAAGGATGTGTGTCCTCCAGGGGCCTCGAGTCCCCATCAGACATTAAAATGCAAGCCGTTTCTCCTGCTTCCCACACCCCGCTCACTCTCACTATCCGCATTTTCCAGGTTCTGTTTCTGGTGTCACCCCCTTCCTTTCTTATGCACTCTTCTATGTGTGTGTGTGTGTGTGCCCAGTCGTGTCCTACTCTTTGCTACCCCATGGACTGTAGCCGGCCAGGCTCCCCTGCTCATGGGATTCTCCAGGCAAGAATACTGGAGTGGATTGCCATTTCCTTCTCCAATATACTCTTATATACTCTAGATTTAAATACTGTACATATATACTTCTGCATTTACATACTATCCATTTAAAAGGACATTTTTTTTTACATTTTATTTAAATTTCCCAGGTGTTTGTAGCAGGATGCCTTTTCCCGTTATGTTTTATCCTGCATTACTCTAACTAGGTGTCAGATCTGTGGTTTTCAAGCTCTTACTTTTAATGACTGAAGAATCCTTCACTCAAGAGAGCTCACTGCAGAGTGCCCGAATCTGAGACAATGAAAGAAGAAGGTGCAGCTGGTTGACGAGGAGCTGCTGTGGGCTCCGCAGGGCGCGGCCTTCAATGCCCAGGAACCGCTCCACCAGGGGATGAAGATCCTGTAACTGACTCTGTCCCTACAGCAGCGTTAGCGCTCAGCGCAGGACTTCCACAACACAGTGACCCCAGAGGAGGCGCTATCATTTTCCCCGTTTAAGAGAGGCGTTCCACTAGGGGGCACTAGTGGCAAAGGATCCGCCTGCCAATGCAGGAGACACAGGAGATGCCGGTTTGATCCCTGGGATGGGGAAGATCCCCTGGAATAAGAAATGGCAACCAGCTCCAGTAAACTTGCCAGGAAAATCCCATGAACAGAGAAGCCTGGCGGGCTACAGTCCATGGGGTTGCAAAGAGTCAGACATGACCGAACAACCTACACAAGGCTATCCAATGAAAGGGGAGCCAGACTCCCACAGTCTGTCCCTGCTACCCCCAGCCAGCAGGCTCATCCTTGGAAACGAACCACCTCCAGCCATTAAGCTCCCAGCCACCTTGCACATTTACTCTACAAACCACTGCCCCCTCTCTTTTTTTACCCTAAAGAAAGCACTTTATAAGGTCATCTATGGTTGGTTTCTTCCTGAGAACCGGTAAGAAGCTTCTAGATTTTGCTCACGGGGGAGGATTTTCTATTTTAGGTCTTATTTTCAAAAGCCACCTGAAGCCAGAATTTCTTAATACACTTTCTTTTCATCAAATTCACTTGTCATGGAATGACATTTTCCTAAAAACAAGAAGCCACGGGCAAAGAAAAATCCCTGACACAGAGATAGAGTCATTCCATTTTCCCTCACTGGGAAATATATCACACAAAAGCCCAAAGGATGAATCTAATAATTCTGGCCTGAGCAACTGAGAAAAAGCTGTATTATCCCTTAGTAAATTGGAGCACACTTGAGACTACTAGAAACTAACATTCATGTAACATCATGCAGGTTTTAAAGCACCTCTGCATATAATGTGGACTTAGCTTTTTGCAACAATTTTGTGGGATAAGTATGGTCTTATTATCTTCACTTTACAGTTCAAGAAAGTAAGACCCAGAAAAACATACATGACGGTCTTAAGCACAGAGGTTGTGTTATTAGTCAGGGCTACTTAAAAAATATGCCCAGTCAGCCAGCTTCTCACCACCTCCGCCACCAGCCTAGTAGAGATGCACGTCGTCTCTCACCTGAACTTTCTGCCCTTACTCTTGCCCCCTTCAGCCTGTTCTCTAGAGCAGCCAGAAAGATTCTTCTAGAGCTTAAGCCAGATGATGTTGCCCCTGCTCTGGCCCCTCCAGTGGCTCCATGGCATCCTTTGGATAAAACCATGACCCCCAAGGCTCTACCTGACCTAGACACCGAGCTCATTTCCCATGCCTTTCTCTCTTGCTCACCCCGTCCTCGAGGCTCAGGGCCTCAGGGCCTTTGCATGTGTGAGCTCTGCCTAGGACACTCCTCCTCCAAGTCTCTAGGGGCTCGCTCCCTCTTTCCATGCCTGCCTAGGCTCAAATGGCACGTCTGCGATTGCACTAAAAGCATGACAGTTACTCCTTTCTCAGCCCAGCAACTCTAGAGCCCCTTATCCTGCTTTCCTTCCTGCGGCACCTAACAATACCTGCCTTGGCACTGAACAGAATTTTGTGCGTTGACTGTTCAGTTGCTCAGTTGTGTCCGACTCTTTGCCACCCCATGGACCGCAGCACGCCAGGCCTCCCTGTCCATCACCAACTCCCGGAGTTTACCCAAACTCATGTCCATTGAGTCGGAGATGCCATCCAACCATCTCATCCTCCGTCGCGTGGACTGTGTGCTCAACTAAAACGTAAGTTCCATGGCCCCCAAGGTTGGTTTGTTCACCCTTGTAGCTCCAGCACCTAGAAGAGGGCCTGGGGCATTGTGCGTTCTCAGTATATATTGACAGAAAGCAGAGAGTCTATCACATCTTCCTACTTCCCCCTTCAGTGCCTTTTTTTTTTTTTTTAACTCTGGACCTTATTAGCTCATGTGACTAACTGAGACTAGGTTTCACTTAAGACTTTATAGTGTCCATCTTTATACATATACCATGTGATTGGCTTTTACAGATAGGCTTTATTTTTTAGAGCAGGTCTCAGCAAAATTGAGTAGAAAATACAGAGATTTCTCATAAATTCTCTGCACCCCCACACACGTGCAGTCTCCCCCCACTATCAACATCCCACACCATGGTGTACATTTATACAAAGAATCTACACTGCACATCACCATTACCCAGACTCCATAGTTTACCCTGGGGTTCACTCCTGGTATTCTACATTCTATGGGTTTATACAAATATATAATGACATATGGTCTTCCCTGGTGGCTCCGCTGTAAAGAATCCACCTGCAACGCAGGAGACACAGGTTCGATCCCTGCGTCGGGGAGATCCCCTGAAGAGGGAAATGGCAACCCACTCCAGTATTCTTGCCTGGAGAATTCCATGGACAGAGCAGCCTGGTGGGCTGCCGTCCATGGGGTCTCAAAGGGTCAGACATGGCTTAGTGACTAAACAGCGATAATAATGACACTTATCTACTGTTACAATACAATAAAGAATGTATGCATGGCCCTAAAAACCATCTCATCCTCTGTCGTCCCCTTCTCTTCCTGCCTTCAATCTTTCCCAGCATCAGGGTGTTTTCAAATGAGTCATTTCTTCCCATCAGGTGGCCAAAGTATTGGAGTTTCAGCTTCAGCATCAGTTCTTCCAATTAATATTCAGGACTGATTTCCTTTAGGATTGATTTGTTGGATCTCCTTGCAGTCCAAGGGACTCTCAAGAGTCTTCTCCAACACCACAGTTCAAAAGCATCAATTCTTCGGCACTCAGCTTTCTTTATAGTCCAACTCTCACATCCATACATGACCACTGGAAAAACCATAGCTTTGACTAGACGGACCTTTGTCAGTAATGTCTCTGCTTTTTAATATGCTGTCTAGGTAGGTCATAGCTTTTCTTCCAAGGAGCAAGCATCTTTTAATTTCATGGCTGCAGTCACCATCTGTGCAGATTTTGGAGCCCAAGAAAATAAAGTCTGTCACTGTTTCCACTGTTTCCCCATCTATTTGCCATGAAGTGATGGGACCGGATGCCATGATCTTAGTTTTCTGAATGTTGAGCTTTAAGCCAACTTTTTCACTCTCCTCTTTCACTTTCATCAAGAGGTTCTTCAGTTCTTCTTCACTTTCTGCCATAAGGGTGGTGTCGTCTGCATACCTGAGGTTATTGATGTTTCCCCCAGCAATCTTGATTCTAGCTTGTCCTTCATCCAGCCCGGCATTTCACATGATGTACTCTGCATATAAGTTAAATAAGCAGGGTGACAATATACATCCTTGACATACTCCTTTCCCAATTTGGAACCAGTCTGTTGTTCCATGTCTGATGCTAACTGTTGCTTCTTGACCTGCATACAGATTTCTCAGGAGGCAGGTAAGGTGTTCTGGTATTCCCATCTCTTTCAGAATTTTCCACAGTTTGTTGTGATCCACACCGTCAAAGTCTGTGGCATAGTCAATAAAGCAGGAATAGATGTTTTTCTGGAACTCTTTTGCTTTTTGTATGATCCAATGGATGTTGGCAAATTTGATCTCTGGTTCCTCTGCCTTTTCTAAATCCAGTAAATCTCCACCCACACCGCCAAACAAACAAACAAACAAAAACCCCTGGACAAAATGCAAACGCCAGGGCACTGCCACAATTACCTTAATCTTGCTGTTGATCCAGTCCATATCTAGTTCTAACGTCTTCGTACGACGAGCAACACGACGATGTTTCTTGACTTCTTTCTCTGGCTCCACCTCCTCCTCCTCCTCCTCCTCGTCTTGTAGTGGTATATTACATAAGTGAAACGTGAAAGTGCTCTCTGCAGTCCTTTGGGTATGTAAGGCTTTGGTAGAAAAGAGAAAGAAAACTTAGATCTATTTCTCTCGAGGAACCCAAAGAGAGTTTGAGGATTTGGGATATCGGCCATATTTCCCCAAGCTCTCTCATTTTTCCCCATTCATTCTTTCATTTCACACACAATCATTAAGGGCCTGTGAGGTGCCAGCTCAGTGTCAGATGGCCGACACCATGGTGAACACCACCCAGTCCAGACTTGGGGATGTGAGGGGTGACATACCAGCCGCGTGCCAGTAACAAGTGAGGCTGCTGAGTCTGGTAATTTAAAAAACAGGCTAAAGTGGGAGTCGTAAAAAAAAGGAAACATACCTTAAACATGCTATTTTAACTTAAAACACAAATGAATACTAACACTATTTTAAAATTTTATCTTTAATTGGAGGACGTTGCTTTCCAATGTTGTTAGTCTCTGCTGTCCAACAAAGTGAATAGGCTGTATATATACACGTGTTCCCTCCCCGCTGAGCCTCCCGCCGGCATCCCAGCGCTCTAGGTCATCGCAGAGCGCTGAGCTGAGCTTGCTGTACTGTATTAGCAGGTTCCCACTAGCGAGCTATTTTCTGCATGGTAGTTAACACACCATTTTTAAGTGCAGGACTGTGTGGGCACGTTTGCTCAAAGCCCATTCATAATTTATTATCTATAACTTTCAATTTTGGCAATTTCTACATAGTCTGAGTGCAGGATTGTAGACTTGAAAGCAAAAAAGAAAAAAGAAACCTTCTGTATATCCCCCAGCCTTTTGTGTATGTTTGGTGCACGCCTAGTTCTACGCAGTATTTGTAAAACTACTTTCTTATTGCTGCTGCTGCTAAGTCTCTTCAGTCGTGTCCGACTCTGTGCAACCCCATAGATGGCAGCCCACCAGGCTCCCCCGTCCCTGGGATTCTCCAGGCAAGAACCCTGGAGTGGGTTGCCATTTCCTTCTCCAATGCATGAAAGTGAAAAGTGAAAGCGAAGCCGCTCAGTAGTGTCTGACTTGCAGCGACCCCAGGGACTGCAGCCTACCAGGCTCCTCCGTCCATGGGATTTTCCAGGCAAGGGTACTGGAGTGGGTTGCCATTGCCTTCTCCGACGTTCTTATTGAGTCTTCTCAAAAGCATTCCACTTAGTTTTCACAGCAGCAGCAAGTTTCTTTTTAATCTTCGTTTTGGCCCATTTTTATAACTATTGAATTTTGGAGTAAGCTAGCAAGGACTCTTCCCCGGGGGTTGATCACCAGGGGGCGCCGCAGTGGGAGGCGCGCCGTCGGTATCAGCCAGGATGCTCTTCCCCGCAAGGGGGCCGCTCCCTCCGCAACTAGATTTGGGGGAGGTCAGTTAGGAGAGCTTGGTTCTCCCACCACTGGGGCCAGCACAGCGTTGGAGGAGGTGTTGGAGAGGACGTGACAGCTTGTTGACCCGGGAGCTGGACGGGGCATGGAAGTCTCCCCGCCCCCTTCCCGGTCCTTGGCATGTACGTTCTGCCCACGGTTCCCACACTGGGAAGCCTTTGCAAGGATGCAGCCTCTCGGGCACTGTGTTGTTGAGCCCACCTGGACGGATACATGCCTGAAGCCAGGTAAAGCCTCCATTTAAACGTTAAGATTCTGGCCCGTGGAGGCGGAAATCGGCAAGTCTTGTGCTGCAGGAGACATGCGCACGTCGGGTGTAAGTTGTCTTGCTTTTTAAACCCGCCGCCTACAGCGTGGGGTGGACTGCCTCTCAGGTCTTCTCTTGCCCTCTGCTGCTGCTGCTTGCTGCTGCTAAGTCACTCAGTTGTGTCCAACTCTTTGCGACCCCACGGGCTGCGGAACTGGTCTTCACTGTCTCCTGGAGTTTACTCAGACTCCTGTCCATGGAGTTGGGGATGCTATCTTATGGGGGCTGATTTAGAATTTCACCCCAGGAACTCTGAGGTTGCCAACACAGAGGGCAGGGTGCCATCGGAGCTCACAGGGACCCTATCCAGGCCTGGAGGTTGTGCCCAGAGTGGAAATTGTCTCTAGTTTGCCAGGTGGAGTTCCTAGCATAAGGGCTGCGTGGTTGAAGGCTAGCGTGAGACCGGCTTAGTATTAACGGGTGACTCTGGAGAGACAGGCAGGGCTAGGTAACTCCTTTATTCACTCACTCAGGAAATATCCATTGTGTTCACATATGCCGCAAGCTGTCCTAGGTACCAGGGCTGGCACCGTGCCTGCTGCCCGTTCTAGTAGGGGAGATGGACGCTGCACAAGTGAACAGGTGAAAACTTCACCTGCTGGTGGCTAGGCATGCCCTGAAGAATGATTGTGCGTGTGTGTGCGCACTGGTTTGTAAAGGGTAGCCAAAGCAACAGTTTCTGAGAAGGTGACTTTTAAGCAGAGACCTGAATAAAGTGAGGGAGCAAGTCACAAGGATATTGGCGTGCAGAGTACTGTAGCCAGAGGACCGCACGTCCAAAGGCCCTGTGGCAGGGAGGCCTGCTCATGTGGTGAATAACAGAAAGGCCAGTGTGTCTGGCATGGACAAGAGCGAGGGCCTTTGAAGCCACGTGGGGAAAATGTGGAATTTTCCTGGAGGTAGTGGAGGGCCAGGGAAGTGTTTTAAAAAGATTTTGCTGGAAAGAATGTGAAGAAAGGACTGAGAAAGGACAGGATGGGTCAGGGACTGTGGGGCAATGAAGGTGTCTGAGGTGGTGTCGGTGATGTCGGAGAGGTGTGGGGGGGCCTGGGGAGAGGAGAACACGGCCGTGTGCCCCTGAGGAATGGAAGGAGGCCTCTTCTTAGACCTCACAGAGGAGCTTGTCCTCAGGGAGGTGAGGAGAGAGAGGTGCGCAGGGGCAGAGTCGATGAAAGCGCTTTGTGAGCGGTTTGGACGCGGGCCTCAGTCTCCCTCGGAGGAGCCCTCCTCCAGTGCTTCCGTCCAGAGTGGAGGCGATTGGTCCCGGGGGAGGTGGATGTGAGCCCAGCTGCTCTTCCTGAGAGTCAGTCAGAGAGGAACAGAGAGCCTTCCTGAAGTCACGGTAACAGGGGACACGGATATGCTCATTCTTTTCCCCTGTCAGGAGGCTAGAATCACGGATTTCCTGGTTTGTGCTGTATAACCAGCTCTGTCTTTAATAGGGGGAGGTGTCAGGCTGCCTGTCTGAGCCTCAGTTTCCTTAAAGTGGGGTTGGGCTGGCTGCAGAGACCTGTCAGGTTCCTCTGAAGCAATGCTGCTTGGAGGCCGCTGCCCGGAGACGGGCCACAGGCCTGTGTCCTTCACACGGGGAGCTTTGGGGTCTGGTGGCTCATGACACGAGCTGTGTAGTAGCTCCCACTTCTTTTAGGAGAGGCTATATAATTTCAAAATGCAGGTATCCTTGTTTTAAAATTACTCAAGATTTCAGGGACTTCCCTGGTGGTCCAGTGGTTAAGACGCTGCACTCCCAGTTGCAGGGTGCATGGGTTTGATCCCTGGTCAGGGAACTAGAACCCCGCATGTTAGGCAACCAAAATAAATTAATGAAGGATTTCAAGACAGTGGCAGCCGAGCATTAAAAGCAAGCACAGGACCCTAAGTGTGGGGGGCTTGCGTCCCTGCACAGCTCACATGCCTGCGAAGCCATCCTTGGCTTGGAAATCGGCGGGTTCAGAGACAAGGGGCTGCCCGCAGCAGTCATTCTATAAGAGTTAGGTCAGGGGCATATACTTACTGGTATGGGGATGGGAACACTTCCTGAGAGGGAATCGGGGCTTTGTCCTGGCTCAGCAAGAAAAAGCATGTGATGGATGAGGTGTGTCAGCTGTGGCTGTTGTTGCCAATTCTAGGTCCGTGGGATCTGGTCACTGAAAGATGTTCCAGCTGGTGGTTTGGAGTTTCTGAATTAAGTAGCCGGGTAGCTTAGGCTCTTGGCTCAGACTTTTTGATGAGACCCCCAAAGCTGGCAAAGTCCATGACTGGCAAGTCTTAACAGCTGGACCTCCAATGCCTTTCAGTTCAGTTCAGTTGCTCAGTCGTGTCCGACTCTTTGCGACCCTGTGGACCGCAGCACGCCAGGCCTCCCTGTCCATCACCAACTCCTGGAGTTTACTCAAACTCATGTCCGTTGAGTCAGTGATGCCATCCAACCATCTCATCCTCTGTCGTCCCCTTCTCCTCCCGCCTTCAGTCTTTCCCAGCATCAGGGTGTTTTCAAATGAGTCAGTTCTTCTCATCAGGTGGCCAAAGTATTGGAGTTTCAGCTTCAGCGTCAGTCCTTCCAGTGAATGCTCAGGACTGATCTCCTTTAGGATGCCTTTAGTATCTGGTAAAGGGGCTATTTCTTTCTTAAACTTTGCGTTAATGACTTCTTAGAACCTCCCCCAATACAGGGTAGATGCCTTCTTGTGTGGTCCCATAGTATCCCCTTCCCACCAAAGCATTAACTATTTTATATGCAGATTCCCTGCTTTCCAGTTTATCTTCGCCTCCTGCCCTCCCTCCCACCCTCATCACAATCAAAGGATAAGCCCCTTGAAGTCCCAGACCATGTTTCGTGTTTCTCGCTTGCTCAGTATTTTAATCCCTGGCAGCTGAGACTTTACTGGCCCAATACATGCTCAAGTGAGGGAACAAGCATTTCTGCCTCCTTGAGGGGAAGGTGGGAGACAGTGAGATGCACCCAGGAGAACCAGGTAACGGGATGGAAAATGGGGAGAGGAGTTCTTACTTTCCCGTTTCCTCATAATCCAGAGGATCGTCTCCTTGTAGTTTTCAAAATTTTTCTTCAACCTGAAAGGAAGGTGAATCGGCTTTAAAAGCTGAGACCGAATTGTGTTTACATGTCATGCTACACGGCAGATAGAGCTGGGGCCGGCTCCATCGTTTAATATGCGGAGACTTGGCTGGATGGCTCTGCCTCTGCAACCAGCTTTCTTCCAGTCTGTACTCAGGAATAAAGGGCCAGCGACTGGTGCTGTGTGTCCCTCCTGGCCTTTAATTGGCCTTCAACCTGGGCACCTGGGCTGACCCCAGATCTTTCAAAATGAATTCAGTGGGGTTCCTCTTGGGAATGAAGCCAGGGTCGGGAGATCCAAAGCCAGCCAAAGCTGACTCTATGAGTTCAGCTCGTGCAGGTGGTTTTTTCTGTGGTTTGTGCTCTTGTGGCTGTGCACATTTCAGTAAAGCCTATTCAGAAAGAGCTTAGAGAAACGGTATTATTTGTGAGCCGGACACAGCCACCTGAAACTCCTTTGCACCGAGTAGGAAAATTTCAAATAAACTCACTCAAAAATGACTCACCAGGAAAGCCACATTAAGGCACAGCTCTTCAAAATGATCAAGCCTTCTACACCTCCTCTCATGTCAATATACAAAGCGAGTCATCCTGGCATTTCAATGGCTGGGACTGTTTTCCTGCCAAATAAGGGTGGTCTCTGGAGGCAGCAGCCTTTCCTGGTTCTCAGATCAGAGACCTTTTGAAAGGGAATCTGCCGGAAGGAGGGAGCTTCCAAGGCTTAATTGGATCTGAGCAGAGGGCCTTTGACACGGCAGATTTTAACTTCTCGCTTCAGAGTCCTCGAAGAGAGCTTAATAATTTAACCCTGAGCAACCTCAGGAAGCAAATACCATCTGCTGGAAAGGGCTGGGCTGTTTTGCCTGGTGGAAAGGAGGTTTAGTGTCTGTACTTTAGAAGCTGTTTGCAAGTTGAGAATGAGCTCTTCATGGCCCATTTGTGCCAAGGGTTCTTTGTTTTATTTGCAAGCACTGTGAATGGAATTGAAGCAGTTACCTCACCTACCATCACCTGTGAAAGAACAAGGAGGAAGAGGGTGGGGTGAAGCCTGTCCAGGCTGACAGCAGGATGCCAGGTGCATGCAAGAGTTAAATTCCAGTGAGGGGATCCCTCCAGAGGCACCTGGTGCCCTTTGGGGAAGGTTCTCTCCTTGGTTCTTTGCTCAGCTTTGCAAGCTAATGGAATCCCTACTAGCCTTGCTAGTAAGGGTACACACTACGGTATAGACCAGCATACAGTAGGTGCATTCATTGGGTGCAGTTAGGTTAGAATGAGCCTTGGTTATGGGCTTAAACGAGAAAGAAGGGGGAGAAAATGTAACCTAGAATGTAGGATAACCTACAATGGTATTATTTGGGATTTTTATTTTTCTTGTTTTATGAGGATCTGAAAACTTGGGTGTTCTTTGTATTTTGTGTATTTAGCCTTCCCTTTTCCTAGAGAAGCCTTAGGGGTCTCTGGCCCCAGGACTGTATTGAGCCCAAAGCAGAAGTTGCTGGCAGTCAGTCTCTCCCTGACTTTTGGGAGTCTTCATTCACCAAGGAGGCTATGCATGGTACCCCATCCCCCACAGCCTGTTCCTCGGAGCCCCTCCCAGAGAGTCATGGTCGTGATGATGGTCAGATGCCTGACCATGTCCCTTGTTCACCAAGGCTTCTGACAGCTGGATAAGTGAAAATCCAGGCTTCCTTGTACCACAGACTGGATGTACAGATAGGGTTCTGGAATATTTTGTGACTGGGGTCATGCCAACTAGAAAGATTTGGTGCCAGCAGCCATCTGCAATAACTTTATTGCTCCCCAAGCCCCTGCCATGTCCCAGGTCAGTGACGCTTGGGGCTTTTCCCCCTCAAGGAGCATGGAGAAGCAATGGCTAGCCTAGGATGAAGCTAAGCAATTTCTTGGGAAGATGCCCATGAGCTTGATCCCCCCACTGTCCCTTTTCTTCAAAGGCTCAGGGGTCTGAGCCTTGCCTCCCAGACTTTCGTACAAGTTCACGGTCCCTTCAAGACTTTTTCTTGCCTGGGATTTCCAGCCTGTGTCCCTGCTCACCTTTGATGCTATCTTGCACATCCTGTGTTCATAGATTTCTTTGCCTTTGAGTTTTGGTAGCCGATCATCCTGTCCCCTGACCCCTAATCTTACCCTTGTCCTGTGTCTGGCTTGTGCCAGCTCTTTGACTCAAGGAAGCTTCTGGACCCTGGCCTTCTTCTGTGCTCTCATGGCCCAGTTAACACTCTTCTCTGCATCTAGCTTTGGTCTACCTGCACCCAGCGACCAGTACCTTCCCAGTGACCAATAGTTCCATCCCTCTTGTCACTTACAGAATTCCCAGCTTCCTTCTGGTTTCACCCTCCAGATGACCAGTCAGGGGAATGGTAATATCCTCCTCCAGTTCGTTGCGAACAGCCATTTCTTTGAGCATGGTCCTGAACACCGACTGATAGGAGGTGGTCGAAACCTGCTAAAGAGTTAATCTTTACTGTATATAAATCTTCTTCATCTATCTCTATGTAACTTTGCATATCTATTCTTGCTTTCTTTTCCTCTCAAAATATTTGTTAGTTTTGTTTTCATTGCTTTATTCCCCACTTGGCACCTTGCTTTCGTTTTGTTTTCCAGTTTGTGCTTTAGTTAGTTTTGGTCTTAACTGGTAGATATAATTTTTTATTTCCTTTGTTCGCTGGATCAATCTACTATATTTTATTTTTGTTGGACTACTTTGACTTTGCTTATGTATATGTGTATATTCCATTATTTAATTATTATTTGCCTGATTTTGTGACTGCCATTTGTCTGGGGTTCATCTTTGGTTTCTTGGTTTTGGGTATTTGTTTTAATCTCACTTAATGCTATAACAGACCACTTGTGGAATCTTCGTTCCTGACCAAAGATCAAGCCCTGAGCCTTTGGAGTGGGAGCACTGACTCCAAGACCTTGACTACTGGAGAACTAACCTGCTGCTGCTGCTGCTGCTAAGTTGCTTCAGTCGTGTCCGACTCTGTGCGACCCCATAGACGGCAGCCCACCAGGCTCCCCCGTCCCTGGGATTCTCCAGGCAAGAACACTGGAGTGGGTTGCCATTTCCTTCTCCAGTGCATGAAAGTGAAAAGTGAAAGTGAAGTCCCTCAGTCGTGTCCGACCCTTAGCTACCCCATGGACTGCAGCCTACCAGACTCCTCCATCCATGGGATTTTCCAGGCAAGAGTACTGGAGTGGGGTGCCGTTGCCTTCTCCGAGAACTAACCCTAGGGAGTATGAAATAGTGAGAACTCACACAAAGGAAACCACTTGAATACAAGACCTGGCATCACCCAACCACCAGTAGCACCCTTGTACACCCTCATCTAAACAACAAACAAAACAAAAATACAAACCAAATCATTAGCAGGCAGGATTACCACCTCACTCAGCCTGGTCCCTCAGAGGAAAAACAAACAAAAAACTCAGCACAAATCTCACCCTATACAAAGCTTACATGAACCACTGGATCAACCTTACAAGGGCAGAAACCAAAAGAAGGAAAGAATTCAGCCTTGAAGTCTGGGAAAAGGAGACCTCAAACACAATAAGTTAAAAAAAAATAATGAAAAGGCAGAGAAATACTACACAAATGAAGGAACAAATTAGAAACACAGAGGTCCAAATAAATGAAGAGGAAGTAGACAAATGACCTGAAAAAGAATTCAGAATATTGATAGTAAAGATGATCAAAAACCTTGAAAACAAAATGGAGAAAATGCAAGAATCAATTAACAAAGACCTAGAAGAATTAAAGAATAAACATATAGAGACAAACAACACAATTACTGAAATTAAAAATACTTTGGAAGGAATCAAAAGCAGAATATCTGAAGCAGAAGAACAAATCAGTGAGCTGGAAGATAAAACAGTGGAAATAACTTCTGAAGAGCAGAATAAAGTAAAAAGAATGAAAAGAACTGAGGATAGTCTCAGAGCCCTCTGGGACATTATCAAATGCACCAACATTTGAATTATAGGGGTCCCAGAAGAAGAAGACAAAAAGAAAGGGTATGAGAAAATTTTTGAAGAGATTATAGTTGAAAATTTCCCTGACATGGAAAAGGAAATAGTCAAACAAGTCCAAGAGGCACAAAGAGTCCCATATAGGATAAACCCAAGGAGAAACATGCCAAGACACATACTAAATGAGCTAACAAAGACTAAACACAAAGAAAGAATATTAAAAGCAGCAAGGGAAAAGCAACAAGTAATGTACAAGGGAAACCCCATATGTTATCTTTCAGCAGAAATTGCAGGCCAGAAGGGAATGGCAGGATATATTTAAAGTACTGATAGGGAAACATCTACAACCAAGATTACTGTACCCAGCAAGGATCTCATTCAGAATTGATGGAGAAATAAAAAGCATTTCAGACAAGCAAACATTAAGAGAATTCAATATCACTAAACCAGCTTTACAACAACTGTTAAAGAGACTTATATAGTCAAGAAATACAAGAGAAGGAAAAAGATCTACAAAATCAGTTCAGTTCAGTTGCTCAGTTGTGTCCGACTCTTTGCGACCCCATGAACTGCAGCATGCCAAGCCTCCCTGTCCATCACCAACTCCTGGAGTTTGCCCAAACCCATGTCCATTGAGTCGGTGATGCCATCCAGCCATCTCATCCCCTCTGTCATCCCCTTCTCCCACTTTCAATCTTTCCCAGCACCAGGGTGTTTTCAAATGAGTCAGCTCTTCACATCAGGTGGCCAAAGTATTGGAGTTTCAGCTTCAGCATCAGTCCTTCCAATGAATACCCAGGACTGATGTTCTTTAGGATGGACTGGTTGGATCTCCTTGGAGTCCAAGGGACTCTCAAGAGTCTTCTCCAACACCACAGTTCAAAAGCATCAATTCTTCAGCACTCAGCTTTCTTTATATTCCAACTCTCACATCCATACATGACTACTGGAAAAACCATAGGCTTGACTAGACGGACCTTTGTTGACAAAGTAATGTCTCTGCTTTTTAATATGCTGTCTAGATTGGTCATAACTTTCCTTCCAAGGAATAAGCGTCTTTTAATTTCATGGCTGCAATCACTATCTACAGTGATTTTGGAGCCCTCAAAAATAAACCCCAAACAATTAAGAAAATGGCAATAGGAACATATATATCAATAATTACTTTAAATGTAAATGGATTAAATGCTCCAACCAAAAGACACAGACTGGCTGAATGGATACAAAAACAAGACCCATATATATACTGTCTACAAGAAACCCACTTCAGACCTAAAGACACACATAGACTGAAAGTGAGAGGATGGAAAAATATATTCCATGCAAATGGGAAACAGAAGAAAGCTGGAGTAGCAATCCTCATATCAGACAAAATAGACCGTAAAGAAGATTACAGGAGATAAGGAAGGACACTACATAATGATCAAGAGATCAGTCCAAGAGGAAACCTGCAAAGGGACTGCAGAATGAAATAGCCTGAAATCTGATTCCCTGATGTGCCAGATGAGATTTCAACATGTAATTGGAAAAAGACAGTGGGAACAGTAGGATGACTAGCAAGATTTGTTCTGAAGGTTGTCTCCATAATGGTCACACCCTCTTCTCATTGCCCAGTTCCCTTAAGAATATATTTTTTTTAATAGTAGCATACCAAGAAGTCTTTTGAGAGCATAAAATTACCTCCTTCTTCCAAATGTAGAGAAGGCTCTAGAACATAAAATTGCATTCATGGCTTGAGAGCATAAGTCTTTTTTAGTTCCTAGAATGACCAAGCTCTCAGTGGTTGGTTATTTATTGTATCATAAATAACTGTGAAGGATAAGAGTCTTCAGGAGACCAGGGTAGTACCTAGCATGTTCTTGTAGTGGATGATTCTGTCTTTAAGGATTCTTCCAAAGTAATGACACTGCAAGCTACCTTTTAATTTTGTAGATTTGTTCATTCTATCTCAAGTCTGTGAGGTTAACCAGGACTGACCCATAGGTTGGTCTTCACAAGAGTTTCTTTTTTCGACTCCCTTTTGGTAGAAGGTGAATTGTGACTTGCTGTCTAGAAGAACTGCAGGTCGTCACATCGCCCTGCTCACTACAGGTTGAGATTGTTATGGAGGTTGTTCCACATCTGATAATGTACAGTCTACCATTCACTTATAAGCCTCCTAAAGTAAGCAGTGGGGGCAGGGGGGGGGGCGGCTTCCCTGGTGGCTCAGTGGTAACGAATCCACCTGCCAATGCAGGAGACATGGGTTCGACCCCTGGGTTGGGAAGTTCCCCTGGAGAAGGAAGTGGCAACCCACTCCAGCATTCTTGCCTGGAAAATTCCATGGACAGAGGACCGTGGCGGTCTGCAGTTCATGGGGTTGCAGAAGAGGCACACATGTCTTAGCAATTAAACAACTACAACAAAAAGGAAGCGGGCGACCCACATACCCAGAGTCGCATGTGACCTGGGGCAGATACAAGGATGGAGCTTGCAGTTGGCTGGTTTTTCCAGGTTGGGGGAAAGCTGGGGTGTCTCAGGACCGACTTGCTTGATTCCCAGCCTCTGCACGCACCTCTCCTCATTGCTGGTGGTCAGTTAATTAAACACAGAGGCCATCAGACTGAGGAGGCTCTGAGGCCATGGTGCCCCGAGTAAGCAAACAAAAACCTCAGCCGGTAAATGCCTCAAGCCTAAGAGATCAAAATCCAAGGACAACCACTCAAAAGCAGCTGCTCGGCTTTAAGCCAGTCAGCCAATAATTTCCTTGCTCTGCTTCTGCCTTTTCTGTCTCTCCTCAGCTCCTGTTGGCCGAGGGCTCTTAGCCACTTCCAGTCTGGTACTGCCTGATTCTAATCATACAGGCTCAAACAAACTCTTCAGATTCTTAATAGGCCTCAGTTCATCTTTTCACACTGGAATGTATCAGTGCTTCGGGGCGGATTGAGGTGAAGGCTTGTGGTCCCAATATTCCTGCCTCTAAATTCTTTATTATTGACCATTCCTCCTTGAGTTGGAGTGATGACCCAATTGCCCAGGCTGGTCTTTCACGAGTCCTTTTGTTTTTTTTTTAAAAATTTTAGTTTTTCTTTTATTTTTGGCAGTTGCTGCCTGAGGGCTTTCTGTAGTTTCGGCGAGCAGGGGCTACTCCCTGGTTGCTGTGAGCAGGCTTGTCAGCGTGGTGGCTTTCCTTGTAGAGCGTGGGCTCTAGGCACGCGGGCTCAGTCGTTGCAGCTTGGTAGCTGTGGCGCTTGGGCTGAGTTGCCCCGAGGCATGTGAGGTCTGTCAGATCCCACCGTCAGAATAACCACGGTCTAGGTTGATGGCTGCCTCCAAGTCAAAGGACCCCAGCGACGTCTCTCCCGTGGGTACCTCAGTGGTTTCTGGTGCTCCCCCTCCCAAAGGCCTCAGAAGTGCACACAGACAAGTCTCTCAGCTGCAGGTATCATGTGGCATTGACTCCATTCCTTCTGTCCTGCTCTGGCCCTACTTGGGCACATCTGCTGCCTGTGGGATTTCTTGGAGGAACGGTGCTTTTCAGGTGATACTGTGGCTGGGCTACAGGTGCTGCCCCGTCACTCACCTAAGTGTCTGATCTTTGGAGCCAGGTGGTATAGACAGCCAGGGGGTCATGTCCCCCCTCTCTGCGCCACACTTTGTCACCTGAGCCAAGCCCCTGAGATGACACGGCAAGGTGTTTGTGCCTGGGGCTCACGTGCACAGGCGGCGTGTCACCCAGAAGCCTCCCTGCATCCTGTCTCATCCAGAACCTCACGCGGCTCCATGGGAGGTGTCCCCCTGGCTTACGGCTGCAGCCCCGCCAGACACACAGAACCTTAGTTGACAGGTGCGCTGAAGGTTTTTGAAAAATTTGTTTCTAATTAAAACAATTCCTTTCGATTTCAACTCTTGCTAAAAAATCTCTCTAAAATGCCTGAGTTTACTTTCCTATCTTAGTATATTCAGTGCCGTGAATCTAAATTCAAGTAATCCCTTTTCCATCATTTGACATGGTAGTTCAGTATTGGAAAAAGCAGTAGGTTTTTTTCTTACTAATATGGGCTTCGCTGGTGGCTCAGATGGTAAAGAATCTGCTGCAATGTAGGACACCTGGGTTCAATCCCTGGGTCGGGAAGATCCCCTGGAGGAGGGCATGGCAGACCACTCCAGTATTCTTGCCTGGAGAATCCCCATGGACAGAGGAGCCTGGTGGGCTATAGTCCATGGGGTTGCAAAGAGTCAGGCATGGCTGAGCAAAAATACTTTTGCTTCTTATTAATATAAGTGTATAAGAGCATGTCTGGAAAGTAAGGAATTTAGGCTAAATAAGAACTGAAATCAGAGAATTTTTTTTCAATTAAAATAAGAGCAAAAACTAAATGCCTCGGTTATTTCCCACCCCCTTTTTAAGTTCAGGATAATGTATCTGCTTTATTTTGAGTTTCAGAGACACAAGCTCTCACTTTTGTGATTGTAGTTAGTACCTACAATCCTGAGAAAATTTCTCAGCTATAGTGGAAAGGATATACAACCTGAGTAAACAGGTGTTGGAAGCCTTGGAGGTAAATTGGAAATTATAGCCACCAAGCTGCATTGGCAGGCAAAACATTTGTGCAGTAAAGACAGTACAAAACTTTTCTGTAGATGGAAGACTTATTCAAGGTTTTGGAGCTTCCCACGGTGTCTCTAGTTATTGGATACAGCTGGGAAAGGATCGCCATTAAACTCCCAGGGCTGGTTCTGTGCCGCTTTGAAAAGTGTGGGAGCAGGACTCAGATCTGTGGGGTATGCTCCAATGCTCCTTGTTGTGGTGTTGCACTGAGGACGCCTTTGTCTGAAGTTTCCGTCTTCTGGGCTCTCCATGCCTGGTCCTTCGGTTGGAGATGGTAGGCTTTTTGGGGGGCTTTGGTCTGTGCTTGTTGGGGTTTCTGATTGTGGTCTTTTCAGGAGTTTATGAAGCAAAAAGAAAACTCAAACTCACTGCCATGTTGTTCCTTGGATCTCATGGTCCCCTGACAGTCTGCCTTCTTTCCTCTGTCTTTTAAAAGCTCCTTGTGTTTGTTTTATATATAATGTCTAGAGTTTTAAGTGGTGTGTGTGTGTGTTAGTTGCTCAGTCCTGTCCGACTCTTTGCGACCCCATGGACTGTAGCCTACCAGGCTCCTCTGTCCATGGAATTCTCCAGGCAAGAATACTGGAGCAGGTTGCCATTCTCTTCTCCAGGGGATCTTCCTGACCCAGGGGTCAAACCCAGGTCTCCCGCATTGTGGGCAGATTCTTTATCGTCTGAGCCACTATTGCTTAGTGGGAAAATTACATCTAGTCCATATTTCCAGGATCTAACTTCATTTTTACACAAAGTTTCTACAAGGAGCGATTTGCCCTGTTCTGTTAAGTATCTGGGTAGCTTGTGTGTTTCGCTTTTAATGTTGCTGCCTTCAAAAGCAATCTTGAGGGGGTTTTATTCATGTTACAGAATGCAGGGCCTTGTGGTGTCATCCTTGGCTTTCTTCTGACCCTCTTTGGATTAATGCGTGTCATTTACACTTCAGCGTGTTTTAAGAGAAGCCCTCTTGGGCTGTGATAACAGCGGAGCAACGCTGTGACTCCCAGGACTCAAGACGCAGTGTCCAGCTGGCCCCCCGGGCTACCCTACCCAACATGCAGAACCAGTATCCCCAGTTTTTAACCAACTTACTTCATCTTCGAAGACCTCATCATCTTCCAGTGTACCAATGGGGTCTTTCAATACACGGTCCCAAAAGCTCTCTTTGTAGTTAAACTCCGTGGCTTTCAATGGTGGAAGGTACGGCCAAAGGAGAGGCATTTGGGAAAGGAGCCGAAACGACAAACAAAAACAAAAAGAGAAACAGATTTACGGCATTTACACTTGACCTTTTAACTACAAATGCACAGGTCATCAATAAGACTTTAAATTCATCAAACCACTTAAAATTTGACTCGGAGACATTCGTAAAACAGGAATGAAAGGGTATCTCAGTGGCAGATTTAGGAAAGTGTGTGTTTCCGGTGGTCAGGGAAGGCGCATCTGACAAAGTGACATTTGAGTGAGTCCTACACGAAGCAAGGGAGTGAGCAGGCAGATGGCTGGGGAAGACCATCCCTGGCAGGGGGCGGAGGAGGTGAAAGGCCCTGAGATGGGAGGGAGTGGGAGCATGCTGAGGAATCTGACAAACCACAGGAGGCACAGCGTGCGTGAGGGGAGTGAGAGTGAGGTGAGCTGGGAGGGCCAAGGCCAGCTCACGGAGGACCTAGGAGGCCCTGTGGAGGAACTGAGATTTTATTCCCAGAGAGATTTATTCTGAGTGTGATTTTCTCTTGGAAATCCTGAGAAATATTCCTATCTCCTGTCAGTTTTGTCAAAAATTGCCCATCTCCAGAATTGCAGATGGTTCGTAATTGCTAGTTAAAGCGTAAGAGATGAATCCCCAAGCCAGTGAGCTTAAAAAAAATAAAAAAGACAAGTCTCTGGGAGATAGCAGATGCCTTTGTTCTCACGGTCAACCACAGCCTGGTGACTCTGGGCCAGGAGAGGGGCTGGAGACCTCCAGTGTGGACGGGGTGCGACTTGAATGGAGGAACGGATAATTACAACTTAGGCCTGGATTCCCTGCTCCGGGAAAGGTGTGGATCCTGAGCGGAGCTGAGGGGACAGGGCTTGTACATGATGATTGGAACCCCAGGGAAATTATGGTGGCCTCTGTCTTGGCTTCAGGATGACACCAGCCCCTCCTCGCTGGGCCATCCAGGAAGCCCATTTACCAGCCGGTGGTGCTGGGCTGACTGAGTCTGTCTGATGTGTGTCCCTGCTGGGTCTCTGCGGGTGGAGAGGGGCGTTCTTTGTGATCTCCATACACGATATCTCTGCACTGCCTCCGGACTTTGGTTCAGTAATGGAAACGCTGACTCCTCTGGGCCCCTGCAGGGATTGTGAGCTCCACCCAGCTGGATCTGCCTGTCCTGACCCCAGGCCAGGGGCCTCTCTGCCTGCAGACGTCCCACCCCAGCCTCGGCTTGTTCCTGGTGGAAACCTGCCTCATTGCAGGGGCCCCTGTGTGTCCCCAGACTGTCCACCTGGGGTGTGGCCTGGAGAAGTTTCTTCTTGTTGAGAAGACCTGACGAGAATCCACAGGGTTCAGGCAAGCCCTCAGGAGAAGTAGCAGAGGAGCTGGTAGAACGCGAGTCTGGGGAGGCCGGGTGCAGAGCCCCCGAGGAAGGTTCTCTGAGGATGTGCCTGCTGGACGCGGAGGAGGGGAGCCTGCCTCTGACCCTGCTCGCTCAGCAGCTCCTTGTGATTTGTCAGTGCCGTCTTTTAATAGGCTTTATTGAATAATAGACACTTAATTTGAGGGGGGAAAAAAAGAAGTAGGTGTTTGTCAAGGGAAGAAGGGGACTTGGCAGGCCGGAATTGGGAGCAGCCGTGTAAGGAGGCATTTGTTTCCTCGAAATCATTAACCTTATTAGCATCAACCGGCCCTGGCTACGTGTCAAGACAAGCCCGGTAAATCCTCAGTAACACAGCCTTAACTGGGGCAGGAGGAGAGGGAAGAGCTTTAGTCCTAATTAACTTTCCCTTTGGGGATTTCTGTCAACCTCTACCTTTGTTCTAGTGGGATTGTCTTCCCTCCAAGCCTCTCCTGTGGGAGGACTGGGGAGGCGGCGGCAGTGTCAGGCCAGGTTCCCACGTGGTGGCCCTGTTCCCCGGGGCCTTCCCAGTGGGTCACTCAGCCCTCCGCGCCCTGGGCCCCTCGTCCGTGTAGCGGGGACCGCGGAGCTCATCTTCAGGGCGGCTCAGGGGACCAGCGCCAGTGCGACGGAAGCCGGGCACTCAGCACTCCATGGAGCGGGACGTCTCTCCCGAACTGATTATCAACAAGTCTTAACTCCTCTCCACCCAGTCAGTGGCTCTCCTCCCACTGCTTTTTTTTCCCTGACAGAAGGACGCCTCCTGACTTTGGGGTGGATGTTGGAGTCCTGTGTGTTTGCCGAGCAGGGCAGAGCCCCATGTTCTAAGCCAGGACGAGGAGGGGAGAAGCAGTAGGCCACTGCCCCCGGCCGGCTCAGAGAAGTGGGCACAGGGGTGAAACCCGGGCAGGTCCGCTCCTCCACCCCTCCGGTGGGAGCTGCTGCCGGGGGTGCCTGAGAAACGCGGACCCTCAGGCCCCTGGACTGAGTCTGCGTTTGAACACAAGGCCTGGGTGAATGCGCTGCACGTGAAAGTCTGGGCAGCACTAGTCTACCCTGGCTCTCTCCTCTCTGGAAATGGAATAAGATCAAGAAGACTCTAGAGTGAGAAAGAGTTTGTTTGATGAGCTACCTGTGTAGGTAACCCTGCTCCTCCCTGCCCCCATCCCAGCAGTTCACCATCCCTCCGTTGTTTCTATTCAATCAAAGGTTGTGTGTGTGCTAAGTCACTTCAGTCGTGTCCCCCTCTTTGTGATTGCATGGACTGTAGCCCGCCAGGCTCCTCTGTCCATGGGATTCTCCAGGCCGGAATACCGGAGTGGGTTGTCATGCCCGCCTCCAAACCATAGAATAGGTCTGGTTAATTGTAGGACTTTGGTGGAGCGATGTGTACATGTTGGAATTCTGCCACCAAAACCCAACCTTTTCCCCTGTCCTTCTCCCTCAGAGGATTCAGCTATCCCCTACTTTAATAAAAACTGACTTAGGCTCTAAGGGTACCATTTGAGGGGCTCCGATTCATTCCCTGCCGAGGTGCCATGGAAAGAGTCTGTCTGGAGGGACCCATGCATCCCAGCTAAGCCCTGCTGCCCAGACTTCAGAGAAGCCAGTAATTGACTGGCTGGCCCCTCTTGAAATGTGGGTGTCCCGATACAGACCTTGAGTGGAGAGATGGACTTCTGGACTGTTCCCAGGTCCTTCTTTCTCACTCCCAAGACTCTCTTTCTGTTTCTATCTCCCTTCTTCAGTTAAGGACAGGGAAGCACATCCAGGTTCGTGGACTGTGTGCCCAGCACGTCCCTCGATTCTCTCTAGGATTCAGCACGGGCCAGACCGGCAAGGCACCTGCCCCCCCGGGGGGGACCATTCCCAGACCCTCTGCAGGGAGCAGGAGTCTTTGGTTAGGTTATGTGGGACTCACCATTTCTTGCCATTTGTGGTTCTTCAGTGGGAACAAAGGCTAAAAACAAATAGGAAAAATGATTAATAGGAGGTGGAATGGTGAACTCTTCACCCTTAAATGTCTAGAGAAACCAGGGCGGAGACTGCATATTCTAGGATAAGAGGCTCCTGTGATTTTCAGCAGTTGGAGTGGTAGCTTATGCTCAGCACACATTGATTCCCCTCCTTTGGTTCACGGTTCATCTTTCCCAATAGAGTTTAAGTTCTGAGAGGGGAGGATAGCTTTGTCCATGTGAAGATGGACATACTACTGCCGAGTACACAGTAGGTGTACAATAAATATAATTTCATACACAGTAGATACACAGTAGATGTCATGGAATAAATTGGGTATGGGTAATCCATTATCTTCCTTTCTAACTCTGGTGGTAAATAGTATTTCCTCCCCTTTCAAAGCTCAATTTTAACTCACAATTAAAAGCATTTTACCCTTTGGTCAAGTTTCTTCCCTGAGCCTTGACATCAAGTTCTAGAAATAAGGCTTTGGCCCACTGACCTTCATGAAGGCTGCCCTAGTCTAAAATGATCACTCGAGGACGCTCTTTGGCATGGGGCATGCTAATTCTGTGCTTCTCACCATCTCATGGATGGACCTGAAGCTTCCACGAGTCATTTAAAATCATCGTAAAGTTATAAAGTTACAATGATACCTTGTGACTCGGACTTGAAGGTGGCTAGAGTCGTCGTTGACTCTTCCTCTCCTGGAGATCTTGATGTTGAAAGTACTGTTAAAAGACAGAAGATGATGGCCATTGGCAGTTTTAACCTTATACGTTTCAGTGGATTCGTATTGGACAGTTAGGGTCTGAGGTTCTTTCTTAGCACCCAAAGTTGATCCACAGAGGAGAAAACTTGGGTTGGAGGCCACTGCTGGTATATACTGGATGCTTCCTCTGTCCATATCCTCCTCTTAGCTTTGCTGACTTACTCTGGGGCTGCAGTAAACTGTGGCTGGGAAATGCAGGCCCTCTTCTTGTCTGGTCCCCAGGACAGACAGGACGGCTGGGGAGACCTCAGGGAGAGTCCTCCTTCTATAGGAACCACAGAGCCAAGTGGCTTCCAGGCCGTGTAGGCTTATAACCTACACCTACAGGTACACCTGTCGCTGTAGGAAGTGGGTGTCTCTGGTGTTCTGTGGTCAAGAGCTCCCAGAGAGGAGCAGAATGAGGGCCAGTGGGGAGGCCCGGGGGCCTGGCTAGTACAGATGAGTTACGTCACAAGAGGCAACTGTAGTTTTTGAGAACTTTCCTAAAGTTCTTGGTTGAAAAGTGAAAGTGTTACTTGCTCAGTCATATCTGAGTCTGCAACCCCATGAACTATAGCCTGCTAGGCTCCTCTGTCCATGGGATTTCCCAGGCAAGAATACTGGAATGGGTAGACATTTCCTTCTCCAGGGGATCTTCCTGACCTAGGGATTGAACCCAGGTCTTCTGCATTGCAGGTGGATTCATTACCATCTGAGCCAATGTTTTCTAGAATTTTGTTATCCCGGCTCCTTTTTGCTCCCCTGACCCCTACCTGCCCTTCTTCCTACTCTGCACATGCACACACACACACACACACTACATTCCATTCCATTCCCAATAGCAGAGAGGAGCAGGCCCATGATAGGAAAGCAGAGGCAAGTTGCACCCACCTCTGCTTCCCTGTTCACAGGAGCATTAGGATTTGAGCCGTCTGTGGACACGGATCTTGTCTATGGATGCAAAGCCTGCCTGACGAGGGCAGATCCATGCTGCCAGCCCATCAGCTAAGACTGAGCCCTCCATAGAGAGAGAGCTCTCTGATTACTGAAAAGGGAAAGTGAAGTCGCTCAGTTGTGTCTGACTCTTTGAGACCCCATGGACTGTAGCCTACCAGGCTCCTCCGTCCAGGGGATTCTCCAGGCAAGAATACTGGAGTGGGTTGCCATTTCCTTCTCCAGAGGATCTTCCCAATCCAGGGATCGAACCCGGGTCTCCCGCATTGTAGGCAGATGCTTTACCGTCTGAGCCACCAGGGAAATAGTTCTCTGACTACTACGAACATGCATTCTACCGTGCACGGCTCTGGCTGTTGGGACCCATTTTCTTTTCTTAACCAATTTTCACAAGCTGCCTTGTTCTAGCCCTTCTGTGCAGATGGGGAGGCCAGGTCTCGTTTTCTCGTTTTGTGTGCCAGCTTATCAGATATTTGACGGCACTTACTATGTCTCAGACTCACGGGTCTTCCAGACTTAACGCCCTCATTTGCTTCAGCAGTTCTCTGTGCGATGTTATCTCCAGGTGAGCCTCATACCAGCTTCTCCTCTGAGTCCCAGCTAGTCCACTTCTGGTCCCCATAGAGGGTGGAATCCTTCTAAGTGAACAGCGCCCTGGGGCTACTCTTGTGGTACAGGCTGGAGCGGGACTCATCTCCCTCTACATAACCTTGTAGTTGTTTCTGGTTATATCAACCTTCTGGCCGTCACATCAGGAATCCTGTTGACTTATGGAGCCTGTGGTTGAGTAAATCATCTAGAGCAGACAGGGCTTTCCCCCCTTGTCCTCCTCCATCCTGTATTTGTGGGCCTACAAGCAGGGTCTAATCTAAATGAGCATTCTATTTTATTTAGCCAGTCCTGATCTGGTGTTTCTGGCTGTCAAGATCTTTCAGAATTTGGTCACATTATCATCATGACTCAACCGCGTCCAGTCATGTACAGATATCAGTATTCTTCCTACATCTGTATCCGAATCTATGATAAAATATTGTGCTGGCCGGAGCCCCGTGACTCCCAACTGGAAAATGGGTGGACTTGATCCTTGAACAGATTCTTCGGATGGTTATTCCACAGTGATCATGCTGTTCTGATCATGATGCTTCCACCTGGTGTTTGCCCATCTGGTCTATAGGAACATCAGGAAGGCTCTGAAAATGAAACGTGTTTTGGAACTCAGGCCTCCTGCTTTATCACAGGTCCTGATTTAATAACCTTGTCAAAAAGTGATGTAAGAGCCAGCGTCACTTGATCTATTCTTTTTTCTTCAAGTATTTGTTTATTTAGGGTTGCAGGGCGTCTTTGTTGCTACACGGGCTTTACTGTAGTCTCGGCTGGCGTGGGCCTCACTCTGTGGCCTTGTGCGGGCTTCTCGTGGCGGTGGCTTCTCTTGTTGCAGAGCACGGGTTCTAGGCGGGCAGGCTGCAGTAGTTGTGGCTCACGGACTTCATTGCTCCTCAGCATGTGGGGTCTTCCCGGACCAGGGATAGAACCTGTGTCCCCTGCATTAGCCGGCAGATTATTAACCACTGGACCACCAGGGAAGTCCTTGATCGGTTCTTACTGATCCTGTGCTGGCTCCTCCTGGTCATTTTGCTCTCAATCTTTGGCCCAGGTGGATCATATACTGTTCTCCATGTGTGCGAATGTCTGCATACAGCTCCTTGCCTACCAAGACCGTCTCTTGAGGGAAGGGTGCACCCTCTCATCATCATATCTGATCTGGAGTCTGATGAGGACTCAACAGCAGTTTCACAAGCATGTAACAAATATTTATAGGCGCTTATTGTGTGTGTGGGGTGCACCAAGTTTTGAGGATTTCTACCAGCGGGGATATAATACTCTGTGTTAGAATTTCTGGTATACTTTGTTTATGACCCTGCTCTGTGCTTGGCAGTGTAGACACCTGGGGCCATTAATAGTTGTTCCGGTCCTCCTCCAGCCTGCTTCATCACCCAAGCCATGAGGCATTTCTGGTACCTTTAGCATTCCTTCCGTGTCAGACCTGCCACTCTCTGTAGTAATAGGTTTCAAGGATTTATTTATCTGGGTGTTATACCTCCATGTTTGTTTCAAAGTGTTGTTTATAGAGTCCATGTAAAATGCTGTCTCTGGTGCCTGGGGTTGAATTTGTTGTTCAGTCACTAAGTCCTGTCTGACTCTATGACCCTGGGACTGTAGCATTGCCAGGCTCCTCTGTCCTCCACTGTCTCCCAGAAGTTGCTCAGATTCACGTCCATTGAATCAGTGATGCCATCCAACTATCTCATCCTCTGCTACCCCCATCTCCTTCTTGAGTCTTTCCCAGCATCAATGTCTTTTCCAATGAGTCAGCTCTTCTCATGAAGTGGCTAAAGGATTGGAGCTTCAGCTTCAGCATCAGTCCTTCCCATGAATATTCAGGGTTGGTTTCCTATAGGATTGACTGGTTTGATCTTCTTGCTTTCCAGGGGACTCTCAAGAATCTTCTCCAACACCACAATTTGAAAGCATCAATTCTTCAGTGCTCAGCCTTCTTTATGGTCCAAATCTCACATCCATACATGACTACTGGAAAAACCATAGCTTTGACTATAAAAACCTATGTTGGAAAAATGATGTCTCTTTTTAATACACTGTCTAGGTTTGTCACAGCTTTCCTTCCAAGGAGCAAGTGTCGTTTAATTTCAGGCTGTAGTCACTGTCAGCAGTGATTTTGGAGCCATAGAAAATAAAGTCTGTCCCTATTTCCATTGTCTCCCCATGTGAGAGTTGGACTGTGAAGAAAGCTGAGCGCCGAAAAATTGATGCTTTTGAACTGTGGTGTTGGAGAAGACTCTTGAGAGTCCCCTGGACTGCAAGGAGATCCAACCAGTCTATCCTAAAGGAGATCAGTCCTGGGTGTTCATTGGAAGGACTGATGCTGAAGCTGAAACTCCAATACTTTGGCCACCTCATGTGAAGAGTTGACTCATTGGAAAAGACCCTGATGCTGGGAGGGATTGAGGGCAGGAGGAGAAGGGGATGACAGAGGATGAGATGGCTGGATGGTATCACCGACTCAATGGACATGAGTTTGAGTAAACTCCTGGAGCTGGTGATGGACAGGGAGGCCTGGCATGCTGCGACTCATGGGGTCGCAAAGAATCGGACACGACTGAGTGACTGAACTGATGGGACTGGATGCCATGACCTTAGTTTTTTGAATGGTGAGTTTCAATTCCATGGACAGTATGGGGTAGAGTAGTCCCATAATAAAAAAAAGGCTTTAAAAGTAGGAATCTAGCATCCATGAAATCCATTCTACCCTAGAGGTTTGCTGGTTCTCCAGCACTCTTGTGCTGAGAATCCTCTGGGGATCTTGTTAAGGATGCAGGCAGGGATTGTGTTAAGAAAGCCTGGGAATCTGCATCTTTACAGGCAGCGGTGCTGGGGATGCCCAGTCCTGGACTCTGAGCACCATCACCTCCAACGCCTGCACTCACCTCCGCTCACCCCTGGGGACCCTCTGCCCCCTCACAAAATCAGCACTTTGAGTTGCTTTAGCCTCAGTTGTGTTTCTCCAAGTAGTGGATGGGTGGCTTTTGCCCTGGGCTAATCAGATTCTTTTTTGCATCTGCCATGCTCAGGAACCCTTAGTGTTCTGTCCTCCAGCTGCAGGGGGACTAGCTTGTCTTCATGGCGGGGGTACGTCCCCATCACACACGGAGTATCTTCCCTGTGTCACTTTCCTCCACCTTCTCCTAACTAGATTTGACCTCCTGTTTGGAGCTCCATACTTCTGGGGTTCCCCTTCACCCCACTCCCCATCACTTCCTTTTCACTCTTCACTCTTTCAGAGAAGCCTCTTAATGAGTCTCTTTGCCCCTTTCCACTGGCCAGACACAATCATGTAGCTATTGCCAGTAAAATCTATCCAGTTACTATTTTAACACTCTCCAAAAGATTGATTGTAAACCATGGGCAGAAGGGAAAAGAAAAAGCTTCATAAATTTTAGGAAATTGCTTACTTTTCCTTGTGTTCCAATCTCAGCTATAGCCACCACCCCTCATATCTCTGCAGGAGCCCGGGGTGTGACCTTGACCCTGGCTTAGAGGCTCAACACTGTCCACACCTTCGGTCCAGGCCACCAGCATCAGAGGATCTGATCAGTAGGTATTGCTGTGGGTGGTCAGACTTGTGCTAAACACTAAACACATGCTAGGGACTTCCCTGGTGGTCCAGTGGTTAAGACGCCACACCTCACTGCAGGGGGCACCCCAGTTCCATCCCTGGTTGAGGAAACTAAGATCCCACACGTCATGCGGTGTCATCAAAAAGGAACTCAATGGTGGAAAGAGACATGGCTAGAAAACATGCCCCTACAGTCCAAATACACAGAGCACTTAAAACCGAAATTAGATCCAGACGTGACTGGCTCTGTAATTAAGCCTGGAGACCAAAAGGATCATGAATGAATATGGCAAATGAGACATTGATTTCCAGAGGGCCTCTCTCTGAAGGAAGGTGCCCAGTGGAGTGAACAGGCTCTGGTGCCCCCCCTCCCCCACCTCAGCCTCCCACTATCTCCTTTTCCTACCCTACCTCCTTTCAAGCTTAGCATTGGCACTTTACAGGCGATTACCCAGTAAATGACTTCCAGGATCCTACTTATGAATATTTAGATAAGTGCTCAGATTTTTTTTTTCCCAGCCATCACGCTTACTGACTCTGAAATGGTTCCAGTTTTCGGGGCTCCACTGGAGCACAAACCCTGACACAAACCCCACATGCACCGACTTAGCCTGTTAAATGCTCCCCATCATGCTGGCAGCCAGCACCCGGGAACTCCTGGCTTGTGTGGGCTCACCTCTGCTGCTCCCTTCTCAACCTCATAGGGTTTCTGGCTCCTAATTTCATTTAAGCCACATTTGAGCTACAAAATCGAGCAGGCATGGATGGGGGCAGGGAAGCGAGGTGCCGGTCGGGAATCTAATTCACCGCTGCCATGACTACAGATGTGAAACTAATGTGTGAATCTGTGATGGATCAATCTCACTAAGGCTGGGTTTAAATTATTAATCATGGCGAGAGAAGATGCCATTCAGGGGTGCATTCCCAGGATCCTAGGGCAAAGGGCCTTTGGGCTTAACTGGGCTGAGAATTAAGATCCTTAGTGCAATCTTGCCAAACTGTCTCTTGAGTGTCTCCTAATTGTGGCCACACAAATTCTTGCTATGCATGGTCTTGGCTTGTTCTGAACCAGGGCTGGCTTTGACCGCACATTCAGACGGAGATTCTGGGGTGGGTCCCAGTCCTGTCACCACGTGATTATTTAGAGATGGGCTCTGTCCCCAGGGAACCGGCTTGTAATCTGGGAAGGAAATGGCCTGTGTCCCCATGGGAAATAGGGCCTGTGTTCATGTGGAACAAGAGCAGGAAAACTAATGAAGGGGCAGGGGGAGATGGGAGAAGGTATTTGTCTTAGCACTCTGCTGATGCTCTTTCTCTGAGGGGGGTCCAGGATGAAGGGAAGGGAGGGTCACAGGGACAGGATGACCCAGGAAGCAGTATGCATCATTAATCTGACAGGTGATGCTCCAGCATCGTTGTTCCACCTCCATGGGACACTTGCAAGGCCACGTCTCCCCAGCACCCCCGGAGCCTGGCCTCGAGGTGGGTGTGGGGGGCGGGGTCCCTTACCCATCTTGCTTTCATAAATCCAGTGTGTCTGTGTACTCTGGTCCTGGGAGGTCGGAAACTCTCCCTCATGCCTCACAAACGATGTAGATGGCATTGTGTCCTCGAGAAGAGGCCTGCTGCTGGCAGATTCAGGGGATGGGAGGAGGGGCAGTGAAGAAGGTGGTCACCCGAGGGATGCCAGCCACAGAGGGTCCACCTCCAGGCAGGCGCCGGGTTAGAAACCCCACGGCTACTGCCTGCAGGTTGGCTCGGATGGTGGCAGCTGCTCCCTGGCCCCCGCAGACTTCCACCCATCCCAGGACCATCACAAGGGGGTGGAAAATAGGCCTGTGGGCCATTCTGGGTGCCAGCTGCTGCTTCACTTAGAGCGAAAGGATCTGTGGACGCCTTCAAAGGCCAGCAGGTAAGGCTTCCGTAATGGACAGTCCAACCTTCCAGAACATTCTCTGCCTCTGCCGGCTCACCACCCTGCTCATTCCAGTCGCCTTTCCCGCCTCACGCTGCCTCAGGCCGAGCGGAGCAGTGCGTCAAGTCAAGCACTGGGGTCTGTGCCCGCCAGCCCACCCGCTGCACACACCGCCATTTTCAGGGAAGGTTTTGCAGGGCCCGAGGACAGGCCCTCGGGTGTGAGGCGCAGACCCTGCTACCTGGGAGCTCGGGATCAAAAAGGTGCCCCAGCACCCTGCCCCGCACTGTGTCCTTCCTCAAGAATCTCTGCTAAGTAGGCAAGAAACCACTTCAGAGGGATGAGAGGGGCTTTTGACCCTGAAGTCACATCATGTCGACTGGCCCCGTTGGCAGAGACAGGAGAGAGGGAGATGCCCAGCTGATAAGGGGGGCAGTGACTATGGACGGCAGAAAGAACGTAGACGTTGGCGTCGGCTGGTCCGGGTTGGAGTCTTGGCTCTTTTGAGTAGAGTGCAGTAACCTTGGGTAAGCCCCTTAACTTCTCCGTGCCTTGGTTTCCACACCATTTTTTTTTAAAATTGGAGGATAATTGCCTTACTATGTTGCGTTGGTTTCTGCCGTCCAACATCGTGACTCAGCCGTAAGTATACATGTATCACCTCCCTCTTGAACTCCCCCCACCCCACCCCTCCCGCTAGACTCAGAGTCCAGGCTGGGCTCCTTGTGTTACAGAGCAGCTTCCCACTAGTTACCTGCTTTATGCATGGTAATCAAATGGTGAAAACCGTAATTCAAAAAGACGCCCGTACCCCAGTGTTTCACACCTTTTAGATAATCATACCTCCCTGCCCTGCACCAGATCTCCATAAAAGAAAGTGAAAGTGAAGTCGCTCAGTCGTGTCCGACTCTTTGTGATCCCACGGACCCTCCATCCATGGCATTTTCCAGGCAAGAATACTGGAGTGGGCTGCCATTTCCTTCTCCAGGGGATCTTCCCAACCCAGGGATCAAACCAGGGTCTCCAGCATTGCGAGCAGATGATTTTACCGTCTGAGCCACCAGGGAAGCCCAGATCTCCATAGGTGAGGACAGAAATGAGAGTGGGCAGTGCTGGCTCTTAGAGGCAGTGTTGTTTTTAGAGGCAAAGTAAGAAGTTCAACGGCCCTTCACGCGATGGGCTGGTCTCCTGTTGGCTCAGGGTTCCCTGATGCAGGAAAGTCACCACGGGAACACCATTCTCCCTTCAGCATCTGTGGGCGTTACGGGCGGATTTGTGCCACCTCTCGGGGCCTGGGGGCGGGTCTGTGCTGGCCCGCGGGCCCCGGGCAGAGTGGCTGCGTTCTCAGGGTACGCTACTAGGGCACCCCGGGGGCAAGCGGCAAGATGCTCGGGTTTTAGTCAAGTGACCACAGGGGTCAAGAACTAGTGGAGCAGGGCGAGCTTTTCCGGCAGGTGTCACGTCTTGCCCTGCTCCGGGCCTCGAGGCTGCGTCAGGGGCTTCTCTGAGCTCAGTGTCTTATCCTGCTGGTGGGATGTTGCCGGGGTTCAAGGAGAGAGTACAAGTCCTCGTGGACAGACCTTGAGAAGCCAAAGCGGCCGGCCGACAAGCAGCAGGATTGTGCCTGAGGTCACAGAGAGCTGCCCTGGTCATGATCATTCTCACGTGCACTTGCCATCCTTGCCACGCCTGCCCAGGGCTGGGACGATGCAGGGTCCTCTGGGGCGCCTGCCAGGGCTCTGCTGTGACCTTAGCACCTGGGAAACCAGACTGCATTGCCAAACACCAGCGCCCTGCTTTATCAGCAATGCAGGGATGCAGGGAGGAGCCCCTGGTCCCAGATTCCACATCTGCTTCTGCAGCTGCGTCACAGCGGGGACGGGGCCTGGTGTGTGCCCGGGCACCTCACGGCAGGCGTGCAGAGTGCGTGGGCTGGGGGCGGGTGCTTTTCTGCTTAGGAGGAACCCAGGAAACACATGAGCTGAGTCTGTGCCCCCTCCCCGCTGACCTTAGCAAACACATATCTGTGGGACACTTCTTGCCCAAAGGGGTATCTGGAGATTTCGGTCTCAGCAGCGTTGGGTGAGGAAAATCCAGGGCCTCTCTGAGCACGCCAGGCTGAGCCTTAGCCCTGGGGAGCCAAACTGAACTGCCTGGGGGCAGACCCAGGGGAGGCCTGGGGCTCCCCGCCGGCCCGGGAACAGAAGCACAGGCCGCAGCAATGCGGCTGAAAGATTGGACAGGTGCTTGTTTTGGGAACAGAGCTGACCAGGAATCCTGCTCCTTGCTCTACACGTGTTAAGTTTCTACGTGGTAACTCTTGGGGAGCAGAATGAAGGCTAACAGTGACCCCCAGCCCTTACTACACCCCATGAGTTAGTACTTGTTTAATCCTCACCACAGCACCACCCCCCCCCACCCAGGTTGCACAATGGCAAAGAATCTGCCTGCCAATGCAGGTAGACCCAAGAGACTCAGGTTCGATCCCTGGGTCGGGAAGATCCCCTGGAGGAGGAAATGGCAACCCACTCCAGTATTCTTGCCTGGGAAATCCCCTGGACAAAGGATCCCTGGCATGCTGCAGTCTGTGAGGTCGCAAAGATTCGGACACAACTGAGCCCCGGGGAAGCAGAAACTCTTCCTGTCCCCATTTTACAGATGGGAACACCAAGGCAGAAGATGAAGCGGCTGCCCTGCAGCACACAGCTGGCTGGGTGGAGCAGCTGAGATTCACACCCAGGCAGCCGGACTCTGGGGTCCCTGTTCTCTCTCACAGCCTGACCAGTCACTTCACCGTCAGGCCCCTTCAGCATCACGTTGCTTGCTTCTCTGTGAGTGTCAATGGCTGAAGTGGAGGGGATTCCGGAAAGCACTCCCTATGTGGACTGGCGTAGTGGGGTGGTCCTGGCAGATGCTGAGCCTCTGAAAGCGTGAAGCATGATCCAGAGGGGCTGGTGGAGGGTGGGAGTGGGGAGCTGACCTCACCGGGTGGAGGGGTGCCCCTGTACGGAGCCCCGGGTCCTCAAGTTATAGCCTGTGTCTTCCCTGCACAGTAGAGCAGGTTTCACTCCTGCTTCTCAGCGTAACCCAGCCAGCCTCGTGCTTCTTTGTATCTAGTGTCAACCCACTTTCCCACTGGAGGTCAGCGACCGCCTTCCCCCAGTCATCCTTTGGGGCGGATGTAGGGGACGAAGCCTGAGCCAGAGCTCGTGTGTCCCCTGCCCCACGGGGGTGTCTGCAGAGCAGCACAGAGAGGCTTCTGTCCGCGGCTCTCGCAGTAACCATCCAGCCTGGGTCAAGCCCTGTGGCAGGAGTTCCATGAATACTCACTGCACGATCATTTGGAGCTTGGAATACGCCTGAGCGAGGAAGATGGCAACTTCCTTGCAGTGTTCACCTCTTCACTACGAGCGATGCCCAGGGCCCTTGGCCGTCTTTCCCCACGCTAACCTCCTTTCTAGACTCAGCTGGCCCCTGCTTTTTCCATAGTTCTGGGTGCCCAGGGCTCTGGATCCTGGGGCTTGTCTCTCAGCTTGTGAATGGCTTGAATGGCAAAGGGAAATAGTATTGGGAGATCCTCTGTGTGTGACTTCTAGGAGACCGCCCCTGAACCCCTCCTTCTCGGAGGTCCTGCTCCCTGCACCCCTACCCACTCTCACCCCTGCTCTCAGTCTTTGGGATTTCAAAGGCTACGAAGCATCAGCCCTCAGCATGAATTTTCACCCTGATTTATCGGAAAAAAAAAAACAAAACCCACCAAAAAACTTTTACCTTGCTTTAAGACCAGGCAGGGTTTGTGAAGAATGAGCCTTTAAGTCTGTTGGAAAAAAGAACAGAAAGACAATGTTAGGGGAAGAAAAGAAACTTTCTTTCTGTTAAAAAGCCTTTCATTAATTATGTGATGCTGGGTTTGAGGTGGAGAAGCCCTGATTTACAGAATTTTTCTATTTTTGCTTTTTTTTTTGGTGTTCTCTCTCTTGTTTCCTTTAGAGGTTAAAATTTTTATAAAATTATAACTCAAGAAGGTAATTTTCATGAAATTGTGGATTTGGGACATTCAAATTTGCTTTGTTAATCTTTTGGGTTATCACAGAGTCCCCCCTCTGTCATAGGAGGAAGGATATTTTTTCTATACAGGAGAGAGGCTGAGGTTCAGAGGACATAAATATTTTAAAAATGATATTTAATTTTACAAACTCTATTTGTGTCATTTAATCACCTGACTATTGGGTTTGAATGATATGACATCAAGAATTTCAGGTACAATTGGGATAAAATAGAGCATCAGTTCTAGTAATAGAGGATGGCAGAGTGGAAGTGTAAAGAAATGAGAATCAGAAAATTTGAAAGTGAAACTTAAATATTCAACACTTGTCCATAGTTTACCCATGAGAGACTATTATTGAGGAATATTACTTGGCTATTAAAATGACGTCTACAGGGACTTCCCTGGTGGTCCAGGGGTTAAGAGCCCCCCTTCTAGTACAGGGGGTGTGGGTTCGATCCCTGGCCGGGGGGCTAAGATCCCACACCACCTGCCAAACTGGAGAAGACTGCCACAATGGGCGATCCTGCATGACACAGCTGTGACCTGACACTGCCAAAATAAATAACAATAATAAATAAATACTAAAAAATAATGTGATGGCTACAAACATTAAGCAATATGGGCAAATGTGAAGGTCACAATACCAAGTAACAAAAGTAAAATACAAGCTTGTATATACAGCGTATTTGAAATGGTAAAAACAAGACAAAACACGGACCACCAACACCATCAAACATGCCAAAAATGAGCGCAGGAGGGACAGAATAAAAATTGCTAAAATGTGAATCAGCCTTACTTATATTCGGATGTTGGGGGGTTGGGTGATGTCTTTCTACTTTTCAAATTTTCCAGTGGAAAATGAACAAAAGTAGATTTTGCTTCATTTTATGTTACTCCTCTCAAATTAAAATATGCATATAATTTATTAAAAAGCAGAAACAAAGGATGAAAGGAGGGAAGAAAGGAAAAAAGAGAAGTGATTAGAAGAGAAAGAGAAGGCTTGGAAGCGTCTCTTGACCCTTTTAGTTATTTTCCGTGACCTTGGAGAAGTCACATACCCTCTCTCAGACTCCAGGTTCCTCATTTGTACCGGGAGGAGGGTGGTAAAGAGTGAAGACTTGATGGAAACCAAGACTGAAATGTACACTATACACTCTATGTCAGTGGACTGTATTCCTAACCTTCAGGACAAGACAGGCATAGAAAATGGTGCTGTTTGTACGGGAGCAGTGTGGAGGCTGGGGGAACTGGGCACCCAGCATCTCTCCCCAGTAGTGGCCGACTCAAGGCACCCTGACTGGGAAGCTCTGGCGTATTTGTGAACTTTGCTGCTTGACAGGTTGTCTGCCTCCCCTGTCTCTGCCTTATCAGGATATCTCAAGCCTTTCTTTTTAAATACACAGAATTGCTAGGTTCCCCATTTAGAAATGGTCCCTGGGATGCCAACTCTCACTTGGAAACAGCAACCAAATTATAGCACTTAAGTCAAACAGCATTCACAGCCGCCAAAGAGGAGCTAGCAAGGGGCAAGAAAATCAAATCCCGTGGATTGCGTGTCTCAAAAGGTCATTAAGTAGAAACATTATGAATCAGTATACTGTGACATCTCTACAGCATCATTTGCCACAGAGCAGAGTTCATCTTTAGGAAGGACTTCCCAGGTGGCGCTAGTGGTAAAGAACCTGCCCATCAATGCAGGAGATGTGAGAGACTTGGGGTCCATCCCAGGGTTGGGAAGATCCCCTGGAGGAGGGCATGGCAACCCACTCCAGTGTTCTTGCCTGGAGAATCCCATGGACAGAGGAGCATATCATAGGAAGGTCTTAGGTTCTAAATAAACAAAAGGGACCGCGTTGTGGGGTGGTTTCCTGTTCTGTGAGAGCATGTCAGAAATGTAGATTGTATTTCTTCCTTCTAGAACCTTCCTGCACCTTGTGAGATCAGACGTGCCTTTTTACACCTGACAAGTGTGTGGTGTGGGAGTGCTTTCAAAGCATTTTCAGAATGGAAATGAAAGAACATTGCCACAGTCACAGTGTATTTTTTCACATGGTAAAAGGGAAACCTGGAACGGGTAATCACCATGCCCAAGGTCCAAGGCCCACCCTTGTGCTGGATCTTCTAACTCTGACACCCCTGGGTTCACACCCACGCTTCACAAAAGTGATTTGGAACCTCCCGGTTCAAATCCGGGGAGATCCGTCACACGTGACTATTGATTATTCAGTGACAGTTGGTGCTGCATTGATATTCAATTTGCTCATCCAATTTTATTGGATTTTCTCACAAACCATGGAGAAAATCATCCCTTTAAAGAAGAGAGGGGATGGGGGTCGTTGGTCTGACGCTATACTGATTGGTCCAGGGCAATGAGAGTCTGTGAAATTGATCTGCCTGCAGAGTAGTTGGGTGGGGGCATAGATTCCTTCCACACCCTAGTTCATTGCATCTTGTCTTGTCTTTCTATGTCCATTTTACAAAAGAGAGCAATGTGGCCAGGGGATGTTACCTACCCTTCACAAGTCAGTAGTAAAGGGAATGATAATATATAATAATAATAGCTAACACTTACATAGGTTATATGCTATATGCTATATAGCGCTTAAAATGCTATATGCCTGGCATAGCTCATAATGCTTTACATAATTTAACCCCTTTAATCTTCACATAAGGTAGGGCTAGTGTTATCCCGAAGGGCCTTCCTGGTAGCTCAGCTGGTAAAGAATCCTCCTGCAATCCAGGAGACCCTGGTTGAATCCCTGGGTCACGAAGATCTGCTGGAGAAGGGATAGGCTACCCACTGCAGTGTTCTTGGGCTTTCCTGGTAGCTCAGATGGTAAAGAATCTGCCTACAATGCGGGAGACTTGGGTTTGATCCCTGGGTTGGGAATATCCCCTGGAGAAGGGATAGGTTACCTACTCTGGTATTCTTGCCTGGAGAATTCCATGGACAGAGGAGCCTGGCGGGCTACAGTCTGTGGGTTTACAAAGAGTCGGACATGACTGAGCGACTTTCAGTGTTATCCCTAATTTACAGCTAAGAAAACTAAGAGCAGTTAAGTGACTTGTCCAAACTCATGCAAGATAAATGGGAGAGAACTGGTGTTCACACCTATGCAGTCAAGCTCTTGAGAGAGGAAGAAAAAAGTGCTCTTTGTGACAGGTTCACATCTGCCACCAAATTAATAAATGACATCAGGCTCCTTCCCTCTCTCCTGATGCTGTGGCAGACATCACTAGTGGATCATGGCATTCTCTCCTTCTGAGGCCAGATGAGGTATCAGAATCTGTCTCATGACAGTGCTTCACCACTAACCTCTAATAATCCATCCATTAACCAGTGATATGGAAGCCTCTTTGTCATTGTGGGTTCATTTTATAGACATTGATTAATTCACAATGCTGTTTTTAAAAATAAATACGAGTGATTGGGATTGACATATACAAACTACTATATATAAAATAGTTAACTAATAAGGATCTACTGGATAGCACATGGAACTCAATACTCTGTTATGGCTTATATGGAAAAGAATCTAAAAAAGAGTGGACATACGTGTATGTATAACTGATCCACCTTGCAGTATACCTGAAACTAACACAACATTGTAAATCAACTATACTCCACCATAAAAATTAAAAATCAAAATGAAAACAACAACAACAAAAAGAAAAAAATGTGTTTGTGTATGTGTGTGTCTATATATACACCTGGCTTTGTGAAATGAATGAAATTGAACTTGATCCAATTTGCATTTACTAAACATCTGTTATGAGCCAGGAAAGCACTCTTGTTTGACACTGAGTTTCAAAACAAAGGATAAACAGTTACATCTTTAAGGTATTGGGAAGAAATTCTACATAAAGAAATCTTGATGTAAATTCTTTCGAAAATTAAAGATCCTCTTGTAAACCCTTTTAACTTAATCTGTTTTGTAGTCTGGCTTGGTACCCTGAGTTTTCATAGACTAAGACATGCTTGCATGTGCCTTTAAAGGCATTTTAGTATTCTACAGCTTTTTTTTTTTTTCAGTGCCTCGCCAATATTTGCTAGCAGGGCATTTATTTTCAAAGCTTTTGCTTTATATACTGTTCCATTCACTTGACAGCATTCTATTTGTCCTACGCTGGTGGGTAATATATTTACAAAGGTCCGACACGTAGCGGGGACATGTGAAGAATGCTTGATTCATACTGTGCAAAAGAAATGGCTTGAATGCTGTTTTTCAGTATTAGAATTACTCTTGGTACTTGCAGAACAGGGCTGTTAGGATTCTGAGAGGGAGCTCAGTGGTGCAGACACACGGAAAAGAGAATTTCCCAGCAAGAGGAATGACCTCTCCAGTGTGCTAACTAAACTGGTGAGGGCCGTACAAATGTATTGACAGGATGATACATCTGCCATGATTTGATGGAGAGGATGTAACAGTGAAACACCTGTGTGGCTGCCGAAACCACCCAGCTTTTAGGATGTGGGCTGTGTGCAGTCAGATTGGGGTTTAAAAATTCAAGCTGCCTGAGATGCTTGCTTGTTCCAGAAAATAGTTCTATTTCTAGGTCAGCATTAAGGTGATGCAGATGACCTGGATTTTTAACTTTCTGTTTCTGGTTGGATATGGCCATGCAGTCATAACATCAGGGGAAGACACTGTGTGGCCTGTGAATAAATGCGTGTTACCCACTTGGAGCAATAGCACAAGAAGACCACTGCCAAATGATAAAACCCAACTTGAGGAAAAGTTGCCAATTGCAGAAACAACATGGTGAAAATGTGAGCCTTAGGATAAGAGAAACCACTCCAAAGTTAAGTACCCACCAGCAGGGTAAGATGCCGCCTTCCAGGGCCTGAATGGGCACCCAGGGAAGCATCCGAGTCTTTGTTGACTTCGTAACACATTATGGAAATGTGTTCTAGAAAATAATTAGAGCTCATTAATAAAATTTAGCTATAAGGATATTTATCAGCATGCTGTTTTGAAAGGTAACAGAAAACAGAAGCAATAAATGATTAATAATAGGAAGCCAATTACAAATATTATGGTTTGGGGAAGTCCCTAGCAGTCCAGTGGTCAGGATTCGGGGCTTTCACTGCCAAGGATGTGGGTTCAGCCCCTGGTCAGGGAACTAAGATCCTTCAAGTCGTACAGTGGGGCCAAAAAAAATTACGGTTTAAAACATAATACAAGGTGATGTAGCCAATAAAATGGTTTGTAGAAAATCGAAAGCATGAAATGATACTCCTGTAAATATGTAATATTGATATGTAATTATGATATAGAAGGGGCTTCCCTGGTAGCTCAGCTGGTAAAGAATCCGCTTGCAGTGCGGGAGACCCCAGTTTGATTCCTGGGTCGGGAAGATCCCTTGGAGAAGGGATAGGCTACCCACTCCAGTATTCTTGGGCTTCCCTGGTGCCTCTGATGGTAAAGAATCTGCCTGCAATGCAGGAGACCTGGGTTCAATCCTGTGGCTGGGAAGATCCCCTGGAGGAGGGCATGGCAACCCACTCCAGTATTTTTGCCTGGAGAATCCCCATGGACAGAGAAGCCTGGTGGGCTACATCCATGGGGTCACAAAGAGTTGAACACAACTAAGTGATTAAGCACAGCACATGATATAGAAATAAATGTGCCTTAAAGGGCAGGTTACAAGCACTATACAGTGTCTGGGGAGGACATAATCAAGGTACAAAAGTGATTATCATCTCTGGATGGGAGTGAATTTTTCAGAAATTAAAAAAAATTTTTTTTGGGCCACACAGCATGTGGCCTATTAGTTCTCCAACTAGGGATTGAACCCATGGCCCCTTCAGTGGAGGTGTGGAATCTTAAGCAGTGGACCACTGGGGAAGACCCTGAATAAGACGGATTTTTGCTGTTGCTTTTTTCTTTTTACTTGTATATGGTTTCTCAAACGTCCACCATGCACATGTATTACTTGTGCAACAAGAAAAGGAAAAGATACAAATTAGGGGGTGTGTTCTGTTTGTCTGGTTTTGCTTTTTATGAACAGAGGCTTCCCGTTGGATCATCAGGTCTCCCTGTCTGCTTGGTAGGCTCAGGGCTTGGGGGCACAGCTATTGAAGTCATGAGTAGGTTGATCAAAAATGATTCATGAGGCTGTCAGTGTGGTGAGTAGCACTGATCATTTGCACTTTGGCTGTAACTCAAGCCTGTTCTCTTTTTTCCCGGGCCTTGTAATGAGCTAGAACCGCCATCTACGGGACGTCCTCCCCAGATACTCACCTGCTTCCAGAAACTTCTCATACAGAAATATTTTCCCTTCCAGGAGCTCTTTCTTCTGCAGATTCTCATGGCCCTTCAGATAATCCTGTTCAAACTGATACTTGTTTCCTTTCAGGTAATTTGCCTCCCTCTCCAGGTACTGGTCTTTCTCCGGAGTCTCATCCTCTTCAGAAAGTAAAAGTCCTTCCATTAAACTCTGCTCATCTCCCTTGGTACCTTCTTCCATCGAGGAGAAGGTCTGCGTGTCTTGGTGGAAAGTTGTGGAAGGGTGAGGAGGTGGTGTTCCTGATGGCTCAAGATTTTCAGCAGACATGCTGGGAGGCATTTAGCAGGTGAAAGCCTTCTGCAGCAGGCAGTCACTACTTCATCATCCTGGCAACAAGGAAGGAATAAAAACCCGTTAGTCAGTAATGACCTACTGCAGATTGTGTGCTTATTTCATTCAGTGGTCTTGGGATGGCCCTGGGAGAGTGTAGATCAGTACCTGGTGGCCATGAAAAGTCACAGAGAGAGGAGACAGAGGGTTTACCCTCTGGGAGCTGCTTGGAGAGAGACCACAGCTGAAGGCATCGCCTTTGAAATGACCTGAAGTCAACCAGGAGGGCCGGAAACTGAGGGAGTGATTGGTGTTTAGTGGCGCCATCATTAGAAGACTTTTGCTTATTCATTAAGAAATACTTATTGTTACAATAATCAGAACACAGACTTGTCTCCCAGGAGTTTCAAACTGGGGAGAAAGACAGACAGTCAAACACAGACTTCCATACACGGTGACAAGCACGATGGAAGAGGTGCAGGCAGGGTGGTCTAGACACCGTGGGTGGGGCCTTGGCCCGTGAAGGTCCCTGTGGTTGGACGTCTCCCAGGCACATCTTCCAACCTCTGCTGGAAGCACCACCCCCTTGGCAAAGTCAGTTTACTCAGCAAATGCTTATTTTTACTCCCCAGATTTAACATAACTGTGAGCACCTACATCTCCCCAGGGGGTCTTCCATGTTCCACCCTAGGCTCCATCGATACCTTCTATATTTCCATGAAAGTAATGATTTTGCTATATTAAACAGTTTCTACGTCTGTCTTTCCAACAGAATGTAAACTTCTTGAGGGTAGGAAGGATTAATTCTCCTTTTTAAGAAGTATTTCTTTTAAAAAAACATTTTGTTCTTATCTTTGACTGTGCCACGTGGCATGTAGGTCTTCATTTTCCAACCACGGATCGAACCCCCATCTCCTGCATTGAAAGCACGGGGTCTGAACCACTGGACCACCAGAGAAGTCCCAGGAAGGACTGATTCTTGTTTGCAAATCTATTTCAGATCCTTCCTCTCTTCTCTGATCCGCCGTGACTGCTCGCAGCTAACCGCACCATCTCTAGTCTGGGTTATTGCTACACGCTCTTAACTGGCTTTCCTGTCACTAGCGCTGCTGCCCTATAGTCATTCTCCACCAGGAGTGTTCTTGGGAAAATATTAACCACATCAGGACACCCATAGCTTCACAGTCCCCCGATTGCTTTCTCTTGCACTGAGAATAAAACGCGAACCCCACTCCAGGGCTCCCAGGGCTGGCCAGTCTCTCTGATCTCTCTTACAGTTCCTTCTTGACTCTCCCACCCTGTTATTCTCTCGTAGAGCACTTACCCTATTTCTATTTATGGTTCTGTTCCCATGCGTACTTGTTCAGCCTTTCTTTTCCACTAGACCCTAAGTGTTTCAATGACAGTGACCTTGTGTGGCCTGTTCCCCACTCTCTCTCCAACAGTTGGCTCAGTGCCTGATGAATAATAAAAGGTCCCCAAAGTAAATGATCAGTGACTGAATGAAGGACTAAGAATAGATGTCTCTAGAGCAGGGCATCCCCAAATTTTAAAAATGTTAATAATTACCCTGCACAACGGGATAAGCTGCAGGTAACAGACCCCAAATCTTCCTGTCTGTTCTAAGGACTTTAGAGAGAAATTTCTTTGCCTGGCTTTCCCCAGATATCTGATTGGGAAGCTCTCTTCTAGGGAACCAGGCAGATGAGATCATGAGGCTAACTCTCTAGCATACGTGCAACATGATGCCTGAGGTGAGGGGTGTGATGTGCAGAGACATTCCTAGTGAGACAGGCTGGACCTGGGGCCTTTTAGTGCAGTGCTTGTACTTGGAAAAACGTCTCCTGGAACAGAATACAAAGAAACCATAAGGGACTAAAAATAACTGCAAGCGTGTGCAATTGGGGCAAATGATGAACAGAGAGAGAATGGAAGGCTAAAACCTACCTTCCACTTCTGAGATGCCGGGGTAGGCAGACCATGCAAGTCACCCCTCCAACTGGGCCCATTGATCGACTCCCACCCTCACCCCATTTAAGGGACCAACTTGCCCCCATCTCAGGGGACTGCAAGGGCACCTGTTACTTGCTTTGGCTCCCTAGTACTAGCTGCAGCACAAGTCTCAGTAAAGCCTTGCCTGGATTTCTTGTCTGGCCTCATCAACTGCTATTGATTAAAGAATCCAGGACTTCCGTGGTGGTCCAGTGGTTAAGGATCCACCTGCCAATGCAGGGGGCCCGGGTTCCATCCCTGGTCCAGAAAGATTCCGCATGCTGAGAGGCGGCTAAGCCTGGGGGCCACAACTACTGAGCCTGCGTTCTAGCGTGCCTGCTCCCCAACAGGAGGAACCACCCCATGGAGAGGCCCTTGCGCCGCACCTGGAGAGTAGTCCTCACTTGCCAAACCCAGAGAAAGCCCACACGCGGCCACGGAGACCCAGGGCAACCAAATACAATAAATAATTCAAAAAATAGAGAGTCCAAGAACCGGGGCTGATATCAATAATGGGCCATATTTGTGCACCCCTAGGGTTGCTAGAGCCCCTGGGTTACTGGATTCCCATAGGATTAGCCTGGAGGCGGGGTGGGGAACATATAGAGGAGCGCTGCCCAGACCTCTTTTCCAGGAAGGACAAGCTGCCCGGCTGTGGGGTAGTTAGTCAGCAGCCAGCCCCCCAGCCCCCAGCTCCTTTAAGGTCTGCCTCAGCTGCTGGGGGCCACCTTCCAGAAGCCACTCCCTTCGTGGGGGTGGCTGCATCTGGTGATGAAACAAGGCGGGGGTGTAAAAGTCCAGGCGGGACACCTCTGAGAGATCTCAGGCCCCTCTGCCCCCCACCCCGCTTCCTCCAGTTGGGTCAGGGTTGCCAAGCCTGCTCCATGGCACTGTCCCCCTTAGTCTTTCCTGTATCCCTGCTGGTCCTTTCTCAGGGGTTGGTCCCAAAGACACATTTAGCATCTCAGCCCAGCTGCCTCTCAACAGTTTACATCTTACCCTCTATTTCCAGAGAACCCAGCCTGTGACAGGCAGCTTCATAAAATGTAAATCCGGAAAAGAACTGATGGTGAGATCCGAGGAGAAGGAGAAATAGCTTGATGGATGGTGGATCGCTTGATGGTTTAAAGGGTGGGAAGGTGGGGAGTAACTGGACCTGCCCTGGCGGGGGTGACAAGGCAGGAAAAGTCCAGAGAGAGCCAGGGTGGCGGACTTTAACACCCATATTGAGCATCTTGTGTTGGGTGGTGACCTTGAAGGCAGTGTGATTAAAGTGACTCTGGGGCAGGAGGGTTCTTGCGGCCACTCGCCAGACAGGAAGTAGAGCCTGGGAGCTTGCCCTGCAGTTGACTTGCTCTCTCTCCATCACTTTACAGGCCTGTGTGCACGTTCTTTCACGTAGGCTATCTCAACTGCTTTTTGAGGCGGTGACCGTGGAGGATGTTGCCTTTGCAGCAAAGGCTGAGCTGTGGGAAAGCTTTGGGGTTTATATCTCTGTCTCTGGGAGCCTCTTCTGTTTTAAAGGAGCCTCTCCAGCCTTATTTTGATGTACAACCTAAATGCATCACCCGTTATGATGTAGAAGCTGCATTAAGGGTTAGCTGTCCAGGTAGAACTCCTGCTTGCTCCTGAGGCCTGTAAACCACAGGGACAAGGAAGGGGTGGGAGGACCGTGAGAGCCCACGGAGATGGGGTTCTGTCCCAGCCGAGCCCTGGGAGAGGTGAAGGCGCACACCCAGGCACCAGCCACTCCATCAAAGGCCTTCTTGCACTTCGGAGACCCTCCTGACGTTCATGTTTTTTAGCTGCTTAAATAAAAGATCAAAATCAGCCAGTCCCCTGGACAGCCCAGAAGGCGTTTATCAACAGCACGCTGTCACGCATGGTTAAGAGTCTTCTGTCTCTGTTTTCTCATCAGGCCTTGTAAAAAACGCGCCAGTCAGCTACAATCTCATTCCAAAGGTCAGAAAAGAAACTGCATTCTCGACACTGTCCCTTTAATTCTCCTAGAAATTTGTAATAAAAGCTGTCGGGCAGAAATAGATGGTAATGGCAACCAGACATCCAGTGTCTGAGACAGACATCTCGGTTTTGACTTGGGATTTAGATCTTGACTCATTTTGACCCCGGTTTCTGAGCGATTGCGGGTTAATTTCTGTGGCCACAACACAATACATCGACTTTATAAGAGCTACTTATAATCAGCCGATTATAGCTTGTTCTTCCCTAGATCAGCTTTACAAAAAGGTTGCCTCAATCAAAGGAGGCTGCCAGACTTATTTTATTCAAGTTAAATAATTAAAAAAAACTTAGAACAGATATTTAGAATTGGCAAAATTCACCAAAAGTTAGGGGTTCTGGCTTGTCCTGGAAAAAGGTGTCTCAGGGACCCTGGGCTGGCTTCCCCTTGCAGGGACAGTGATGTGGAGTGAAGGCTGCCCTCTCTGATTGGGACGCATCTCCTTTTCTGCTTCTGTCCACGTCGCTACCTTGATTCCCAGGCAGGCTTATCATTGCCTGTGTCCTGTTGTTTTCTGGTAGGAAAGCCTAGTTCTCTGTCTCTATCAGAAAATAGAGTCACGTCTCCATCAAAAGCAGGAAAACAAAAGCTCCCGAGAGGTCTACTCTTTCTCACACTGCCCTCCTTGGCTTGATCTTTCTGGCGGGTGAGGGGTGGGGCCTTCAACTGGAGGCCGTTTGGTGGCAGAGGGTACAGCGCTTGGACAGCTCACGGCTGCAGGCCCGCCCCCAGCATGGCGTTTTGGGCACATGGTTGCTAGTCAGTGGTCCCTGCTGAATGAAGGCATGGATGATCAAAGAAAAGCTGTAATAATGTGCTCTGTGCTTTGCCCAGTATCCTTACTGAGGAATGTGCTTATTTAGTGAAGAGGGGAACACTTGATGTCGGAGGTCAACATGGAACCACAGTCTTGTAGATTTCTGTTTGTGTGACCCCTTCCACATCGCGCTGTGAGTCAGAGGCCACCTGAATTCCCTATGGTGAGGTTTTCTTTGGATCTCATCTGTCATTCTGAGGGGCTAAGGCCAGGACTCCTGAAATAGTCTTACTTGAAATAAAGAGGAAGACACAAGTAACTAAAATAAAGCGACAAGACGGAGCACTCTGTCTTTACAGGGCTGGTTGGATGACTAGACTGAAAGAGGAAGATGAGTGACAGCCTCTGGCTCCCAGATGATGGCCTAGGAAGGGCTCTGTGTTCCGGTTGTGGGCTCAGCAAGGTCTCTCGTCTGGTTTCTGTGGTTGGAGGAGGTGGCTGCTCCTGAGTTGTTCTTTGTCCCTCTCACTGGGGCTGGGGCCCAACTGACATGCTGAAAGGCTTCATGCTTTGGAAACCAAGTGTGGTCAGAGGGCCGGCCTTGCAGTAGGGCAGGAAACCAGCTGTGCCGTAAGGACCGGGCTCTGTCCACCTCCTGGGGCCCTCTGTGATGCCCTGGGTGAAGATCAGGAAATCTAAGGTTCTGATTGGGGGCAAGAGGAGAAGTGGGTGACAGAGGAGGAGATGGTTGGATGGCATCACTGACTTAGTGGACATGAGTTTGAGCAGGCTCTGGGAGATGGTGAAGAACAAGGCAGCCTGGTGTGCTGCCATCCATGGGGTTGCAAAGAGTCAGACACAACTGAGCGAATGAACAACAACAAGGTCCTGCTCTGACGGCTTGGCCAGCACAGCGGTCCTTTCCTCATGCCTCCTCCTGGCCCCTCCGGGGAAGCAGCCCAGGGACCTCATTTGACCCCTGGCTTCTCAGCACCAAAGGCAGTCCTTTGTCACCACCATCTCCTGCTTTCACATCTCAAAAGGAAGGAAGGCTCCCCCTCCTTCCTGACACGGAGGGCACATGATGGCCCTGCCCCAGTGACTCTGAGTGCCCTCTGGCCCCTCCACAGGGTCTCACGAGGGGCCTGGGTTCCCTTGCTTGACCTGCCTCGCCCCAGGTTCCATGCCCTCTGGGTCCAACCACCACCCCTCCCCTGGCTCCAGCAGGGGGGTGCAGCTCTGTGACTTGGCCAAGTCCCTGGTCAGTAATTCAACATTGCTTCTGAGGTACCTGCTCTAGACCATCAGGAGAGGAGAGGTCTGTGTGAGAATGGAAAGAGGAAGGTAAGCAAGATTGAAAACTCACCTTGAGAAAGAGAAGGTTGGGATTGGGGCTCAGTTTCCTGGGGTTAAAGCCCAGCTTGGCCAGTTACAAGCTGTATGATTTTGACTGAGGTTCTTACCTCTCCTGTGACTTAGTTTCCTCATCTGTAGAATAGGAACAGTAATAGTACCAACTTCCTATGAGGATTCAGTGAGGCAATATGGACACATGTACGTAGTACCAGGCACAGACATGAGGTATGTTGTTACTTCTGCACTCATGCTCAGTCATGTCTGACTCTTTGCAACCCCATGGACTGTAGCCCACCAGGCTCCTCTGTTCATAGGATTCTCCAGGCAAGAATACTGGAGTGGGTTGCCATATCCTTCTCCAGGGGATCTTCCTGACCCAGGGTTCGAACCTTCATCTCTTGGGTCTCCTGAACTGGTAGGCAGATTCTTTACCACTGCGCCTCCCAGGAAACTCATGTTGTTACTATTGCACACTTATTCCCAACCAGCTCTGAGGGTGTGTGTGACTGTACATGTTTGTAAGTGTGTATATGTGTGAGTGTGTCTTGTGTGTCCTGCTAAGGCCTTAAATAACTCTTGATACAGAGAGAGGAAAAAGACTGCTTCCTGGTACTGATGGAAGCCTAGGTGGTGGTGTTCAGTCGCTCAGTCGTGTCCGACTCTTTGTGACCCTATGGACTGCAGCATGCCAGGCTTCCTTGTCCTTCACCATCTCCTGGAGCTTGCTCAAACTCATGTCCTTTGAATTGGTGATGCCATCCAACCATCTCGTCCTCTGTTGTCCCCTTCTTCTCCTGCCTTCAATCTTTCCTAGCATCAGGGTCTTTTCTAATGAGTCAGCTCTTCGTATCAGGTGGCCAAAGTATTGGAGCTTCAACTTCAGCATCAGTCCTTCCAATGAATATTCAGGGTTGATTTCCGGAGGCTTAGATATTCAGGTCTGCCCATCCTTCAGTTCAGCTCCTAGTGGCTGGGCCCTGGGGGAGGTGATGGCCCACAGGGAGTGACCGTGGTGAGTGAGCGCCCTCATCCTTAGGAGGCCAGACCCCTCTACGAAGCTGCTTGGCCCAAGGGAATTCTGTGATGCTGCTTTATCTGTCGATACAGAACCTCTCTCCCCATGGGTCAGTTTTCTGACTCTCAGCCCTGATTTCAGGGGAACTGTCTGTCAGCTATTGTAAAACAGCCTGGATGAGGCCGCTCATTCAGTCTCCAACAGTCTGGTTCAGAAGTCCTGGCGTTGAATCAGAGCCTTCTTCACTTTGACTCCCTCCCCTTCATCAGTGCTTTTCAGTCCTGGGGGAGCCTCAGTGAAGAGCTCTCACTCCTCTTCCACTGGGCAGCCGCTCAAGGGTCTGAAGGGAGTGATCAGACCTCCCAGGGCTCCAGGTTCAGCCCTCCAGCTGCATTTTCAGCATCTCCACTCACCGTCTAACAGACATCTGAGACTCTTGTGTCCAAAATGGGATCCTGCTCTTCCTCCCCGGACCTCTTGGCTGATGACAAAGCCTTTGGGGTCATGTGACACTTTTCTGTCTTTCCCACCCTACATCAGCCCACCAAAGGACCTCCCCACTTCTCACCCTCTCTGAATCCCGTCACTTCCCCTCCCAGTCCGAGCCACCATCACATCTTGCCTGGGTTATTGAGGTGGCCTCTAGCATGTCTGTTCTTCACAGGGTAGCCAGCTTGCAAGACACAAATCACATCACCTCACTCTCCCCCATACAATCCTTCGAGGGCTCCCATCTTTTAGATTAAAAACTAAGATCTGGGATTTCCTTGGTGGTCCAGTGGCTAAGGGGGCCTGGGTTCAATCCCTGGTCAGGGAACTAGATCCCACGTGGCCACAACTAAAGATCCTGTGCGCTGTAACTAAGACCCCATGCAGCCAAATAACTAATGTCATTAGAAAAAAAAAAAAGCCAAGACCCTTTCAGGGCCTGTGAGGTCCTTTCTGACTGGCCCCCATCACATCTCCCATCTCCTTCCCACTTCTCTCCCCCTCCCTCCCTTCACCCCCGCCACACTGGTGCTGGCCCACCTGAGGCCTTTGCTCTCCCTGTCCCGAGGGCCTGCTCCCCAGGTATCTGCCTGGCTCACAACCCCTCACCTCCTTCCCAGAGCTGCCTCAATGAGGCTGGTCCCCACCCTCCTGCTTGCTGTCACCCACCCTATCACAGCATTTCCTTCTCCCTTAAGCTTCTCCACTTTCCCTTTTTTACAGAGCACATATCACTTCCCTAACATTTTGTTGTTCAGTCACCCAGTCGTGTTTCAGACTCTTTGCGACCCCATGGACTGCAGCACGCCAGGCTTCCGTCCTTCACCATCTCCCAGAGTTCGCTTCCTAACATACTACGTGCTTTATTCACTTGTTACCGGCATTATCCGTCTCCTCTCACTAGGATGTAAGCTCCCCGAGGGCAGGGATCTTTGTTTTCACTAATCAGCCTGCATCTAGAACATTACCACGGTAGGTAATGCTGCGTATTTATTGAATGGAGGAGTTCCTTCCAGAGCTCACAGCTGGGGTGGTTTCTAGGCCCTCCTCCGCAGTCTTGGCTGCCCGCTGCCGTGCTGTTAGGGTGTCAGGAGCTCCGGCTTGAGTGTGAGGTCACCTCCCCGCACTGCGTGGGGGTCTGAGAACACTTAACCCTGGGGGCTCTGGAGCACCATCTCCAAAAAAGGGCAGGGCCTTCCTTTGCTTTCTAACTGGGGCCTCACATTTCCTCCAGCTCCTCCCAGTAAGTTTTTATTGGGCTGCTGGCCATTTCCTATTAACCATGTCCTCTTCAAACCATGGACACAAATGTTAAACCAGAGAGCGCTAAGGACGGGGCCCTGAGACCCCTCCCCTCTGCTCTGTGACTCTCCCTCTGAGCTCCTCGAGGCCCCTCCTTCTTGGCTCTCAGAGCCCCGCCCCTTGACTCTTGAGCCCCGCCCCCTCAATTTTCTACTGCCCTTCTCTTTGGCTCCCTGAGACTTCCGCCCTCCTCAAGGTCTACCCACTTCTTTAAGGGGTGGGTGGAGTGGTCCTGCCCTCCATGACCTGCTCTTCCAGGAATCCACACAGCCTGTCACTTCTCCCAGATGCTTCCCAACCATCACAGGACATGTCCTGGAACTCTGCCCAGCACCAGTATCAAAACCATCAGGGTTATAAGTTTTCACCTCTGCCTTCTCTTTTACTTAAATCAGGAAAATGTTCTCGTCTTTTCACATTTGGGGTTCTTCTCTGTCTTCCCTAGGCTTTACCGATTTGTAGAATACTCTGAGTTGTGTTATATGTATTATGTATACATGTATATGTATTATATAATACATATGTATGTATTATATATTTGTAACAGACGTGCCATATTGAATGTATTTATCATAGCCGTCTTGTGCAGCAAACGCTATTCTCTGCAATTTACAGATGACACCACTAACGCTCAGAGAAAGCAAAGGTCTTGGTTAAAGTCAGACAATTAATAAGTGGCCAAGCTCGGACTTGAACCTGTATCTCCTGTCCCCAAGTATGGTGTTCTTTTACAATACTGACTGCTCTGTGGGCAGAAAGGCTTGTGTTGTTTGGAAGGCGAGCTCTTAGCGCACTAGATGGTAAAGAATCTGCCTACAAAGCAGGACACCCAGGTTGGATCCCTGGGTCAGGAAGATCACCTGGAGGAGGAAGTGGAAACCCACTCCAGTGTTCTTGCCTGGAGAATCCCATGGAGAGGAGCCTGGCAGGCTGTAGTCTATGGGGTGGCAAAGAGTCAGACACAACTGAGCTACCAACGCCTTCACTTTTCCTTCTCAAAGCCTCCTCCTCTGCTACAGTTAAATATGTGTGTTCTCCATGATCCAGGAAGGAAAGTGAGGAAAGGGAGGGAGGGGAAAGCTGGCTTCCTGTCATTTACTGAGCACTTACTAGGTACCCAGAACAAAGTATTTTACTTTTATTTTTAAACTTCAAGATTCACAAAAATCTGGTAAAGTATTATTATCCTATTTTTCAACGAAGAAAACCAGACCTTATAGAGATTGTTAACTGGCTTAGGCCATGGTTCCTAAGCACCACATTTGGGATTCAGACTACATCCGCTCAGTTCCAAGTATAAACCGCCCTGTACCAGAGGGGATTAGCAAGAGATGTCATCTTTCCAGTCTTTACAACTCAAGTTCTTAGCGGTTCCTTCAAATATTCCGAGAACAAAGAAACTATTTAAAAGAACAAAGAAATAATCTTTAGAGTTTCTAATTGCTAAAAGGAAATTCATTCAGATGAAAAGACATCCTTAATTAAAAGCTTACTGGACTCATTTTCAAGAGTCGTATAGAATGGCTTTGAATTAACCTCCCTCAAACTGTCAGTATGGTGTGAAACAAAGCAGGTAACTGTTATAACCGATGACCTATTCTTTTCAGATGGTTCAACTTAGCGTCTCAGTAGAAGCATGTATTTTGAGTGTGCCCCAGCAGAGTGCTAAGACCTGTGTTCTTAACATATTTGAGCATGTGTATAGGCCGCCTTTGCAGTGGTAAAGAATCCGCCTGCAATGCAGGAGACCTGGGTTCAATCCCTGGGTCAGGAAGATCCTTGGGAAAAGGGAATGGAAACCCACTCCAGTATTCTTGCCTGGAGAACTCCATGGACAGAGGAGCCTGGTAGGCTACAGTCCATGGGGTCACAAAGAGTCGGACACGACTGAGCGACTAACATACACACATAGGCCGCCTCCTATAGGTGGCAGGAGAAATAGTTCTGTCTTGGCTGAGCTCCAAACTGAATATGTGATTTTGAACACGTTACTGGCTCCTCCCACACATTTGTCTAGGCTTCTTTTCTCACTTCTAATGTTAATGGATTGACCTAGAAGAGATCTAGGCTCCTTTCTGCCCTCTATTTCTAAAGACTATCTCTTATTCAAAACCCCTGGGGCCAGTGTATTGTGGAATTAAGATTTTTTTTCTAATTTCAACTGGCCTTAGGGTGAATATATCACAGATGTATAACAGCCTTAGAGAGGTCTGCCCTTAGAAGGGCACTGTAGTGAATCTTAGTGTTTCTGCAGCAAGACACAAAATTGTTCACAATAAGTGGGATAAAAACAAACTTTAAGTAGCCCACATCAGTTCAAGTTGGATTTTGCTTCCAGGATCAGGAAGATTCCCCTGGAGTAGGAAATGGCTTCAGTATTCTCGCCTGGAAAATTCCATGGGCAGAGGAACCTGGCAGGCTACAGTCCCTGGTGTCACAAAGTCAGACATGACTGAGTGACTAACACTTTCAAGTTCTAGCAGGTTGGGTTTTGTGTCCAAATGAGTTTGCCACAAACTTATCATGCAGACTTTCAGTTTTCAGAATCTTCTGGATTATAGGTGTTGTGCATAAGAGTTTGTAATCCTATGTCTGTGTTTTTTTCAGATGCCCCGTGGATGGTCACATCTAGGCTTTATGTTAATATTATGCCCTTGATGGGAAACAATATGTTTAAAATACAGTTCATTTCATGGAGATGCATTTTGCCATCGCTGTTTCTGGGATAACAGTATGGCCCACAGGGAAGGTAGTAAGGATTATTTGCAGTCATGATTGTGCAGCCTTCAAGACCTAGAAGACACAGTTGCAGTTATTAATACATCTAGTTATGCTCATGGGCAATACTTACAAAGTCAGGGAGTGAACTGAGTCCAAGCCAAGAGATTCTTCAACAGTAATAGCTGGAAAAAAAAAAGTTTTCTGGTTAGCTCTTTCTTTAAAGAATATTTATTTATTGGCTGTGCCGGGTCTTAGTTGCGGCATGTGGGATCTAGTTCCCTAACCAAGGGTTGAACCTAGGTCCCCTGCCTTACAAGTGTGGAGTCTTAGCCGCTGGACCACCAGGGGAGTCCCTCTGGTTAGCTCTTAGTTATCCAGAAAATTAGCCAGAGAACACCTTGTTTCTTAAGAATACTGGATAGAAGATATTTTTCCTAGACTAAGATGAAATGGAATTTGTTTTTGAAGTACATGTTTTTTGCTTAATCTTTCTTGGTCAATAGCTCTTCCTGGGTGTTCCCCATGGAAATCCCTGAATTTCCCCCATGGAAATTGAACCAAGCAACCCTCACTTATGTATCTCCCCTGCCATTCCTCACCTACGTCCTGTCACTAAATGGTCTGGCCAATCTGAGCATAAAAGCTTCCCAGGTACTGCAGAGAACTCACAGGGATGCTGCAGTGGATTTAAAAGTTTTTAGGGAAACAGCCATACTCAGCATCTGCTGGATATTGTATGAACTAGTGGTTTAGATTTGGGCTTCCCTGGTGGCTCAGATGGTTAAGAATCTGCCTGCAATGCAAGAGACCTGGGTTCGATCCCTGGGTTGGGAATATCCCCTGGAGAAGGGAAAGGTTACCCACTCCAGTATTCTGGCCTGGAGAATTCCATGGACACAGTCCATTGGGTCATGAAGAGTTGGACACGACTGAGCAACTTTCACTGGTTTAGATTACACTGTGTTCCTTTCAATTGATGGCATATTTTGTAAAGCTGGATTTGTGGAAATTGTTGAGATACAAAGCAAATCCCATGCAAAAATCAGTATGAAACAGGAAATGAGGGTGACCACGTGCAATCTGACTCCAAGACTGGAGTCATGCAGTGCCTGATAGACACACACATTCTATTAGGAAGTCATTGTGGCTACTTAAGACTGAAGTAAAAGCATTATTTTTTTCTTTCAATTTTTGTGTATTAAGTTTCAACATAAATATATATTTAAGTTTCAACATAAATATACATTCATATGACAATAAAAATGTAACACAAGTGTTTATTAAATTACTTGGAGATAAATAATAAATGAAAACCATTGTAGGTTTCTTTTGGCTTAGGGGGCATTGTGAAAAATTCACTGAGATATTGAGAGTGCTGTGAACTGAGAAAGTTTGGGAACCTCTGGTATAATTCATGCAGTTGCTCAGATGTGGAAACGTGGAGTCATCCTTAATTATTCTCTCTTTCATCCTCCTAAGCCTGCTGATCAACCAGTAAGTCCTCCTCATTGCTGTCTTCCAAAAAATGTCCTGAATCCATTCTTCCTTCCATCACCACTGTGATCACTCCTGTCTAATGCACCATCTTCTACAGTAGCCTCCCTGTTTTGGCTCTTGCTTTCCAAGAATTCATTCTTCAGAGGTGATTGGTTTTAACACATAAATTAGATCATGTCCTTTTTTTTTTTTTTTTTTTGGTATTCCAATAAAACTTTATATACAAATGCAGGGCTATAGTTTGCTAATGCCTCATCTGGGGAATTAGTCAATAAACTAATATAGCTAAACTATATAGCTAATGAATGATACATTATGTGTGCATTAAGATTTAGTAATGAATATATTGAAAAACATGAGAAAAGGTTTAGTAAAAAAAAAAAGCAAGATACAGTAGCATATAAATAGGTATGATCATGGCTGTAAATAACACATGAAGTATATAATAAAAAGATGACAAAATAAATTACTAACTGTGGTTATGGGCTTCCCTGATAGTTCAGCTGGTAAAGAATTGGCCTGCAATGCAGGAGACCCCAGTTCGATTCCTGGGTTGGGAAGATTCCCTTGGAGAAGAGTTAGGCTACCCACTCCAGTATTCTTGGGCTTCCCTGGTGGCTCAGACTGTAAAGAATCTGCCTCTAATGTGGGAGACCTGGGCTGGGAAGATCCCCTGGAGGAGGGCATGGCAACCCACTCCAGTATTCTTGCCTGCAGAATTCCCATGGACAGAGGAGCTTGGAGGGCTACAGTCTGTGGGATCTCAGAGAGTTGGACATGGCTGAGCGACTAAGCAGACCGCACACACACACAGTTGTGGTTATAATAGGATGGCAAGGCAGTAAATGGATGACTTTGTTGGAAACCCTCCAGTGGTTTCCACTTCACGTTGAAAGGCCTCCAAGGCCTGCCGTATTGGCCCCTGCTTCTTTTCTGACCCTCCTGGAACTCCGGAACTGCTCCCCCTGCGTACCACACTCTAGCATGTTCCAAGCTCAGGGGGCTTCCATTAGTCCTTCTCATTGTCTGTGAGAGCTTCTGTGGTGGCTCCGATGGTAAAGAGTCTGCCTGCAATGTGGGAGGTCTGGGTTTAATCCCTGGGTCAGGAAGATCCCCTGGAGAAGGGAATGGCAACCCACTCCAGTACTCTTGCCTGGAAAATCCCATGGACGGAGGAGCCTGGCGGGCTACAGTCCATGGGGTCACAGAGTTGAACATGACTGAGTGACTAACACACAGTTGTCTGCAAATTTCTTCATCCGGATCTGCAGCTGCCTGGCTCCTCCTCCTCGAGTGTCAGTTCAGTTGTAACCTCCCCGTGAGACCCTCCCTGAACAACTGATCTAAAATAGCCCCTCACATCCCAATCTCTGTGTATTTCATCATGTTGTTTTCTTTTCTGCATAACGTTTGTATCATGTTCATTGATCTGTATATCTGAGAATAGGAACTTCGCTCTCGTTTGCTGTTGTATTCCTGCCACTTAGAATAATGCCTGACACATAGTAGGTGATCATAAGAATGCATTGAAAGTGATAAGTGCATAATTATTCTATATGATTGCATGTTTGGATCACTCACTGTTGTCTCCTAATAGAGAAGATCCAGAAGTCTGTTGGGAGGGAGGAAGTTGTAATTTCACTTGACTGGTATGAATATATGTGTGTGTAAACACACTGATATAGAAAATACATTGTACAAACTAGGTATTGTAATCAGGGGTTTCCTGTATTCTAGGTTGTGTATATTCCTATACAATTCAGCCAGGAATTGTATCTGCAGCTCTTGCTACCCAGGCTAAACATAGACAACAGACAGTGACCTTATATGAACTCCTTTTTTTCTTAGCAATATTAGCAGCACTGGCTTATCACATGTAATTATATTGAGTTGGTCAATGAGGCAACTCATTATTCCACTTGTTATTCTTCACAACAGGCAAGTCTTTCAACCCATTCCTTTTCTTTCCTTTTCTTTCATTAAGAAATCAACATAAACATATATAAAGGAACATTTCTACAACTACAGCATTAAACCCAAAGTGGGAATGCCATTGTCCAGCCTAGATTCGCTGATGTGTTTTCTCAGACAACACTAAATCCGGGAAGGGCCCGTGGTAAATCAGCAATAGATGTGGAATTATTCAGCATCTCCAGCAAACAGCAGTGGGGATTAAACAGAGCTTTCTTTAATAAGATTAATTCTGAAACACTAAGAGCAGTTTGGCATATCCCCAAAGATACAAGGCATTTGTATCTATATAAGATTAAGGGAGCTTTCACACAAAGCAATTTTATTTTTCAGCATCAAAGAGATGCTTCCGAGGGGTGGCTGCAAGGAGGCACGCTACAACAAATGCAGGCAGTGCAAAAGCTTCTTTGTATGAAAGACAGTTTGCTCAGCCAGGAATTGTATCTGCAGCTTTGCTACCCAGGATGTACAGAGCATTGTTCTTTGAATCACAGGATTACAGGGAAGGCAGGGCTGGGGGTTAGGAATCTGGTTGACAAACTCCCCAGAGAGGTGGCTACCCAGTGATAACCTTGGATTTCCAGGAAATGGAGTTCAGTGCTTCTTGAGGCAGACTGTTGGACAGCTCTTATAAATAATAAATAATGACAATGATGCTGGTAATAATAACGATAAGAAAGATCACCACAATAAGTGGTGGAATTATTCAGCCACCATTTTTACGTGCCAGGCACTGCATTTAGCACGTAACAAATGACACAGACTTCTGCTGTGAAATCTTTCTCCCTTGGGCTTTCAACCAGCGCCCCTCCCCCCGCCCCAGGTCTGTCGTCTGATGATCCACAGCGGCTGCATACATTTGAAGATAGCTTTTATGTTCCTTTACCTTTTTTTTTTTTTTGGGGTGCTAAACTTAGGTTTATTTTTGGAAGCTGATGCAGGCATTTATATGGATCAGTATTAAATTTCATCTTGCTGACTTTGCCTCCCGCTTCGAGGCTGCTCAAACATTTCTGAATCTGATTCTATCATCCCGTGCATTAACCAGACCTTATAACATTTGCTACTGAGAGGGATAAGCTTCCAAGGCTCCCTCCTATCCTTCTCCCTTCCTTCTTTGCTTCTTTCTTTCTGCAGACACTTACTGAGGACTTTCTACGTGCCAGACACTGTTGGGCATGGTGGCTGCAGTGCTGCAGAAGGCACACCTTGAGGAAGACCTTGAGAAAGCTTTGTGTTTAAGCCAGGAGACAGAAAAACAAATTATAATACAGTGTGATTATGTTATGAATGAAAGGGGGGGAGGGGGATTTTAGCAGCAGTCGGAAGAGTAATTATCTGTCAGTGGGGAAACAGGGAGCTAGGAGGATGCCAGCACCACCTCTGGCTTCTGGAGTGTGGGGTCTATCGGGACATGGACCATCCTGATGTGTTAATAACTCAAAGCTAGCCAGAGGATATCCCAGGGCCAGGGAGGGGGGAAGGCTTTAGCTAACATAGGGAAGTGGAAAGAGAATTGAAATGAAAAGAAATGGAAAGAGGATGGAGGTGGGGAGCACCTACTTACGGAGTGTGTGCATGCTAAGTTACTTAAGTCGTGTCTGACTCTGTGTGACCCCATGGACTGTAGCCCACCAGGCTGCTCTGTCCATGGGATTCTCCAGGCAAGAATACTGGAGCAGGTAGCCATGCCCTTCCCCAGGGGATCTTCTGGACCCAGGGATTGAAACGGCATCTCCTGTATTGGCAGGCGGAACCTTTACCGCCGAGCCACCCCGAGGCCCTACTTACAGAGGGGGCTGGGCTCTTCCTGTCCCGCTCACAGCCTTTGCTCCTCTCTGCTGCTGCCTGCTCGCTGGGCTCCTCCCCCCGCCACTCCAGGCAGGCCTCCCCAAAGGGTCAAGTTCAGCCGTCTTGGCTAGAGGGGCTAAGTTTCATACGGTGGACTAGAGAATCAGGGTGCATTTAAGTAATTACTTTATTGATATTAAACTTTTTATTTTATATTGGAGCATATAGTTGACTGGGGCTTCCCTGGTGGCTCAGAGAGTAAAGAATCTACCTGCAATGCAGGTGACCCAGGTTCGATTCCTGGGTTGGGAAGATCCTCTGGGGAAGGAAATGGCAACCCACTCCAGTATTCATGCCTGGAGAATTCCACGGACTGAGGAGCCTGGTGGGCTACAGTCCATGGAGTCGCAAAGAGTCGGACACGACTGAGATGAACACTTACTCAGCTGATTAACAATGTGTTAGTTTCAGCAAAGTGATTCAGTTCTACATATCCATGTATCAATCCTTTTTCAAATTCTTTTCTCATTTAGCTGTTACATAATACTGAGTGGAGTTCTTGGGGGCATTAATTTATTTGGCTGCGCCAGGTCTTAGTTGCGGCATGTGGGATCTAATTCCCTGACCTGGAATCGAACCTGGGGCCCCCTGCATTGAGAGTGTGGATTCTTAGCCACAGGTCTATCAGGGAAGTCCCCTTGGGGACATTTTAGATTTCAATGAGAAACTGGAGGGGACAGAATGAGAGAGGAAGGTTGTCACATGTGCCCTGAAAATGCCCAGTTATTCATTAGGAAGGCTGGTAAGACCAAGAGCAAAGGGAATCTTTTGTTAATGGCTGCTCGCAGGGTTTTTCCATGAGTAATTCTCTGGTCATTTAGAGGCTAACCTCGATGTGAAGACTGGAACCTCAGGCGTCCAGGCAGAGGGGCTTGTCTGCTCACGTTGCAGACCCCGGGATGGTGCTGGGCGCCTGCAGGATGCCGTGTTAGGAATTTTGTAGGACATAGAGTAGCTGACCTTGGTAGACCCATCATCCCAGGTTGGACCCGCGTCCTTGTTCAAAGAGGGATACCTCTGAGGCAGTGAGCTCCTCCAAGGGAAGAAACATCTGTAGCCAAAAGGTGACAGGGTCCTAGGAACGAGTGGGTTCTGGGTCTATGCCAGCCACCACCTGGGAGCTAGCGCTTCACCTCTCCTCGGGCCTCCTAGAATCCCCAAAGCTTGTAGAAAGCCTCTTGCACACGCTGATTTGATTAGGGCTACAGGACTCCACCTGTTGCTGAGGGTTCGGAAAATTATCACCTGGGTGAGGACTGCAGATGGTGTTTATTTTCTTACAGAGAGTGACCATGAATGTGGTTGGAGTAGCCCCAGAGCCCTATGTGTATGACCACAGCTGGGAATGAATGTAAAGCTGGGGCTTCCCTGGGGGCTCAGACAGTAAAGAGTCTGCAATGCATGAGACCCAGATTCGATCCCTGGGTCAGGAAGATCCCCCGGAGAAGGGGATGGCTACCCACTCCAGTATTCTTGCCTGGAGGATTCCATGGACAGAGGAGCCTGGTGGGCTGAGTCTATGGGGTTGCAAAGAGTCAGACATGACTGAGCGATTAACACTTTTCACTTTCAATGTAAAGCTGAAGTTGATCATACCCACTGGTGGAAGCAGGACTGGGGATCTTTGATGATTTGGAGCTGAGAGGCAGACTCCAGACTTGGGGAGTGCCGCCTAAACACTCCTTTCTTCTGAAAGGCTAAGACATCAGTCTAAAAGGGCACAGTGGAGTTCCCTGGTGATCCAGTGGTTAAGAATCTGCCTGCCAATGCAGGAGATGTGGGTTCAATCCCCGATCCAGGAAGATTCCACATGTCTCGGGACAACTAAACCTGTGTGCTGCAACTCCTGAAGTCCGGGCGCCCTAGAGCCTGTGCTCTACAACAAGAGAAGCCACCGCAACGAGAAGCCTGTGCTCTGCAACTAGCGAGTAGCCCCCACTTGCCGCAACTAGAGAAAGCCCACATGCAGCAACGATGATCCAGCAGAGCCAAAAATAAACACATAAATAAATAATTTGAAAAAATAAATAAAAGAGCCCAGGTGGCGGGCTCCACATTTAGAGTTTGGAGGGATTACATATTAAAAATGAATAAGCTCTATTTTTAAACCAGCACCTCCTACTTTTGGTGGGACAGGAAGAACACAGGCAAACATTTCTAGAGTCAGAGATGGTGAGTTACATAAGGCCACAGTCAATAGGCCTGGTAAAGTCCTAAGGCAAGGGGAGACCAGCTGGTCCTGGGTGGAAGGCTGAGATCATGGGTGGAGGACTGGAAAGCGTGAGGAACTTGCTGCGGAAGTCCTCCCTAGCAATAAAAATATATCAGCAAAGATGTGACGGCAGGGCTCCTCTGTCTCATGGTTCAAGAAAAGCCTGGAGATTTGATAGGAAATAGACGGTCTCCTTCCCAGAGGAGATGGAGGGAAGTTTGGCTCTCGAACAGGCCTGTGTATCCAGAACTCTACCTGGAGGGCTGATATCTTTCTTGGCAGTCCTTCAGGTGCCCAGGAGGCCCTCTTAACACTTGCATTGCAGGCAGAGTCTTTAACCATCTGAAGCACCAGGGAAGCCCGTATTATTTAACATTAAGGAGTCAGTTCAGGAAGAGGCCAGGCCATTGGGCTGGCTGTGGAGCAGCTGGTCAGATGGGCGCTGCAGGCCTGTCTCAGAGCCCAGGCCACAGGGCCATGTGCGGGGCAGCCCTTCTGCCTGGGATTCCTCCCTGCTCCTCTGTCCCAGTCTCCTCTTGGTCTCCTGCTCACAGCCCTGCTTTATTTTCTGGAGAACGCTGTATCCATGTTCAAGAAGTCTTCACAGAAGGGGATTTCTCTGGGGGATTCCAGCCTTGCTTCTGGATTTTCTTATCACTGGAAAGGAAGTCTATTCATCCTTTAAAACCTAACTCAGAGTCGCCTCCTTGGTGAGGACGTGCAGACTCTTCTGGAAAAAAGTCTGTCCTCTTCCCCCCACAGCTCTCCCAGCCCTTCTTTTCCTGCTTTCTGCTTGTTTGCATGTGGGCCTCCCAGGTGGCTCAGCAATAAAGACTCTGCCAGCCAACGCAGGAGACGTGGGTTCAATCCCTGGGTGGGGAAGGTCCCCTGGAAGAGGCTATGGCAACCCACTCCAGTATTCTTGCCTGGAAGATCCCATGGACAGAGGGGACAGAGGAGCCTGGCGGGTTACAGGTCATGGGGTCCCAGAGAGGAGGACATATGGAGTGACTGAGCGCTAGCTCAGTGCCTGCACATGGCAGGGTTTCAACTGGAGTCTGTGGGCTGAACAGATGAGCCATATAAGAAGAAAGGTACCCAGGGGACTGCTTATCAAGTTTCAGAATTTGGGGATTTCCCTGGTGGTCCAGTGGTTAAGAATCCGCCTTCCGATGCAGGGGCCTCCAGTTCGATCCCTGGTCGTGGAACTAAGATCCCACGTGCCATGGGGCAACTACACCCGAGGGCTGCAACTAAGACCTGATGAAGCCAAAACTAACTATTTTTAATACAGGTTCTGATTTGGAATTTTCAGGTCCCCATCCACTTAGCTTTATTTCATGTCATGGAGGAAAAAACCCAAGATGGGTTGGGGGTGGGCTCAGACTGCAAAGATGCAGCTGATGAAGAGGATGGGACCCTTGGGTGTAGCTTAGGGGTTGCCAACCAAGGCTTGGAAGCCTTCGTTGTTGTCATTCAGTTGCTCAGTCGTGTCCGACTCTTTGCAACACCATGGACTGCAGCATGTCAGGCCTCCCTGTCCTTCACCATCTCCCGGAGCTTGTGCAAACTCATGTCCATTGAGTCAGTGATGCCATTCAACCATCTCAGCCTCTGTCATCCCCTTCTCTTCGTGCCCTTAATCATTCCCAGCATCAGGGTTTTTTCTAATAAGTCAGCTCTTCTCATCATGTGGCCAAAGTATTGGTGTTTCAGCATCAGTCTTTCCCAGGAATATTCAGGATTCATTTCCTTTAGAATTGACTGGTTTGATGTCCTTGCAATCCAAGGGACTCTCAAGAGTCTTTTCCAACACCACAGTTCAAAAGCATCAGTTCTTTGGCACTCAGCCTTCTTTATGGTCCAATTCTCACATCATCCATACATGACTATTGGAAAAACCGTAGCTTTGACCATACAGACCTTTGTTGGCAAAGTAATGTCTCTGCTTTTTCACGTCTCTGCTTTTTGGAAGCCTCAACCGGAGCTGGCTGGAGCTCCAGGAGAAGTTTCATTTCTATAAAGGATCTGGGGTATTCTCTGGTGCTGTGCACACACAAGGCTTTCTTGTTGCTGTTGTTATCATCTTCCACAGCTGTTTACAACCCCTCTGACTAACTGGCAGGATTCTTCGCTGATAGTGAATTCCATGGTCCCTGTGTCTGGGCTGACCGGGATCCACGTGAGAAAATGCCAGGGGACAAACACTGAAGTCAAAAAATGACGGTCACCCCTCTTAGAACGATCAGTGCAGTTTTCAGCAGTATAGACACCCAGTGCACTCATTACAACATAATTTCTTAAGGCCTTTTGTAAAGAAATAGAGTTTCCAGTGCATTCAGGTTTGAACTTTCAGAGAAGGTGACCTTGAGCCGACAGGTAGAGGAGAGCCTGCGGAATACCAGCCCCAGCCACTCCGGGCCATTGCTCTGGAAGGTTAGGCTGCTGTTTCTGTCCTATTTTATTTTTTTAAATTAATTTTACTTTTTAATTGAAGGATAATTGCTTTACAGAATTTTGTTTTCTGTCAAACCTCACCATGAATTAGAGGAGGGGACATGGGGGTGGGGGAAGGAACACAGGGCGACAGTCATTTGCTTTGGGTCACAGGAGTTGGTGTGTACTCCAGGCTGCAGTTTTGGATATGGGGAATTCTTTTCCTGCTTAGTTGACTGGTCCATGCAACTGGTCCATGCTGAAAACAGTGTAACACACCCAGCATTTTCCCCTGAACTCAGGGCCAGGGCCGTCTGAAGTGGAAGGGACCCAGCCCTCCTTTATTTGCAGAAGTATCTGACCCCACAGAGGATGTGATGGTTGGGTGGCATCACTGATTCAATGGACATGAACTCGAACAAACTCCAGGAGAGAGTGAGGGACAGGGAAGCCTGGCGTGCTGCAGTCCAGCGACTTTGGGGGCGCAATGAGTCGGATACGACTTAGCAAGGGAACAGCGACTGTCGACCCCACACCGCGGTCACAGAGGGGAGAAGCGCAGCACAGCGGGGAGGAGGAAGGCCAAGGGAGAGAGCGCAGAGAAAGAAAAAGGCACAAAGCTGCCTGCCGCTGTCGCTTCTTCGTCCCGCACCCCTGGACACTGCTGTCCACTCCCTGGCGGGGCTGCACGGGGAGGAATCGGGTCTGTCTGAGCGCGCGGGACGGCGGCTGCTCGCAGTTCTTACCCGAGCCCGGCAGCCGCGCGGCTCCCGCGCAGGGTCCCGGCGCCCGAGTTTGTGTGGTCCCGTTACCATGGGAACGGCGCCCCGCCCTCCCGGCGCCCCTGGAAGCGGCGCTGGGGCGCTGGGAGCTCGGAACCTCTGGGCCTGCTCTCGGCTTCCCTCTCCCACGTCTCTCGTGGCGGGGGAGATCTTGGGGCTCAGCGGCAGGAGGTTTCCTTACTGTCGGCGTCACGGTCACCTGCATCGGGTGTTCCCCGAAGTGGGAGCTGGGGACCACAGGCTCCAGGACCCGGAGTCGCTGGCGCCTGCCAGGCGAGACTCCCGACCCGCCCACCCAGGCCTCCCAGGCAGTGGAGGGGCGGCAGACACTGGGCAGACTTTTATTTTGTTCTGTTATTTATTCAATGGTAGGTAATTTTTATAACCTCTAATTAGAAAACCCTGGAGCATCCTTTCCCAAATCCTGGGGCCCGGCGCTGAGCTTGTGGGTGGGTGGCAGCTAAGATGGAGAGAGGCAGGGCCCGAGGCTCCCGGAGCTGAGACCCTTTAGCTGGTCAGGTGTGTGAGGCTGCAGGCTGGGCTGGCCGGGTGGTAAGCGCAGGAGGCACCCTGAGTGAACCCCCAGGGCTGGCCCTCAGGACGGACACCCCTAGGCACGCTGGACGGCGGCTCCTTCGCTCTCTCTGCGGTACTGTAGGAGGGGGAGAAGGAGGAGACGGAGGATATGAAGGAGGAGATGGAGTCGCGGTGCCTGGACTTGGTCTGAAGTCAAGGGCAGGAGGGTGACAAGGAAGCTCACCTTCTCTGGCTGCTCCGAGTGGACTCTCGATGTGCATAGAGGCCCAGGAGGCCAGGTTGAAGCCATTTATTTATTAAAAGTTTATTCTCATTTAGAAAAAAAAATTTACTTATTTAATTTTTTGGCTGTGGTGGGTCTTTGTTGCTGCTCACAGGCTTTCTCTCATTCCGGCGATCAGGCCTACTCCTCCGTGTGGAGTGTGGTCTTCTCCTTGCGTGGCTTTTCTCTTGTTGCAGAGGCCGGGCTCTAGAGGGCTGACTCAGTAGTTGTGGCACACTGGGCTTACTTGCCCCAGGGGCATGTGGGATCTTCCCAGAGCGGGGATCGAACCAGCGTCCCTTCATTGCAAGGTGGATTCTCAACCACTGGACCACCTGGGAAGCCCTGAGACCTACTTCTGTGTAGGTGTTTCTGGCCAGCTGTCACAGAGTCAGGAGAAAAGAACCCAGATCTTTGAGGTCCCGGTAATTTTCTGTGAAATTTTTTCCCATTTGGAGTAAATATTCCCTTTTGCCCCTCAATTCATATTCAGAGTCTTTCATGCTTTTTCTCAAAGAGGGTCCACCAGCTTGTGTAAGCCCCAGGTATCCACCAAGCCTGAAGAATCCTGAGTACCCTATGCATCTCAGGAGTGTTTCTTCATGTTGTGTCTTGGGGGCCCGTGCCAGGCTCTTGGGAAGGGAGTGGGAAAGACAGACAAAGGGGCTCCAGGGGGGGAGGCTTGGGACACAGAGAACTTGGTAGGTTCTTGGTGGTTTTTCCTCTGTTCAGTGGTCCCGTAGGAAGTAAGCAAATGGAAGATGACCAGATGGCAGTTTCTGCCTCCCCCAACCCCGCCCCCAATGTGGATGGAGAAAGTTGAAGAAAGGCAGAGAGAGGCCAAGCCCATACTAGTACCAGGGGGCAACAGCAGGATTCTCAGTGAGTTGGGGAGGAGTGTAGGAAGGAAATAGAAAGACAGAGGATGCTACCAGCTCTCCAAGAAGTTTTTTTTTTTCTTTTGGCGGGGGAGGGGGGGGGGCATATATTTGATTTACAGTGTTGTGCCAAAGAACTCTTATATTTGGTTCCTAAGAATCTCTTGAAATACAAAGGAAAAATTTGAGGCTAGGTTATTAAAACAGTTTTTGCTATGTATGTGTGTGTGTGGGAACTGGCCACAGTCTGTTTTTGAGAATTATATCTCTCAGTTATACTCTGGTAGTGTCAAGAGTGGGCTTGGGGGAACTTTTGCAGCTCCGCCTTTGTTTAGTCGCTCAGTCGTGTCTGACACCTTGCGACCCCATGGACTGTAGCACGCCTCACTTTCTGTCCTTCACTGTCTCCCAGAGTTTAATCAAACTCATATCTATTGATTCAGTGATGCCATCCAATTATCTCATCGTCTGTCTCCCTTCTCCTCCTGCCCTCAATCTTTCCCAGCATCAGGGTGTTTTCCAATGAGTCGACTTTGCATCAGGTGGCCATAGTACAGGAGCTTCAGCTTCAGCATGTCCTTCCAATGAATATTCAGGGTTGATTTCCTTTAGGATTGACTAGTTGGATCTCCTTGCAGTCCAAGGGACTGTCAAGAGTCTTCTCCAACACCACAGTTCAAAAGCGTCAATTTTTCGGTGCTCAGCTTTCTTTATAGTCCAACTCTCACATCCATGCATGACTACTGGAAAAACCATAGCTTTGACTATACAGACCTTTATTGGCAAAGTGATGTCTCTGCTTTTTAATAAGCTGTCTAGGTTTGTCATAGCTTTTATTCCAAGGAACAAGCATCTTTTAATTTCAAGGCTGCAGTCACCATCTGTAGTGATTTTCTAGACCAAGAAAATAAAGTCTGTCACTGTTTCCGTTTTTTGCCCCTCTCCCTGTCTGCCCCCTCCCCCCCGCAATAATCTCCACCAACCTCACCTGAATTTTAAGTCAAAAGTGCACATGTTTTGCAAACACAGCTTCTAGCCCAGCGTGCCTGACAGTCCATAGGCGCTAAGATCGCTGTCGTACAGAAATTTCAGCGTCTGTTTCCCAGTCTGATGACAGGAACCTTGGCTGCGTCCTGGGAAGGCTGTCCACCAGGTGGTGCTGAGGGGTTTTGTTTTTACTTTTTTTTTTTTTAAAACGCTGATTGATTCATTTCTTTGTTAGTATTGATATTTTACTGCATACCTGCTATGAGCTAGTATTGTGTTAGGAGGTACTGGGAATACAGAGTGAACAAGACTAAGTCCCTGGTTTCAAGGAATTTTTAAAGGTTACGAGTTTTATACTTTCAGAGGCAAAACTCAACTGTGATGTAAGTTTCCCTTTTCATGTTGCAGGTATATACTTTTGAGAGTTCTGCTACATTTCTGACATTCCCCTCCCTGTGCAGAATGGGTATGGCTTGGAGGAACTATAGACACTATTATTATTTGGCTGGGGACAGGATTAACTTCTATGTGTCTGTGTTTCCTGTCTGAGATCCATCATTTTGCCAGGAGATCACTACATTTTAACTTGGATGATTCTAAACACCAGCTTATCATTCCAAGACCTCAGCTTGTGTTTCGTCTGCCCATTTGAGTAAATTAACAGCTCCTTTTTGGGAAAAAAAAAATTCATTTGTTTAGTTTTAGCTATGCTGGGTCTTTTTTACTGCTTGGACTTCTCTCTAGTTGTGGCGAGGGGGGCTCCCCTCTAGTTTCGGGGTGCAGACTTCTCATTGCAGTGGTTTCTCTTGTTGCGGAGTGTGGGCTCTAAGCACGCAGGCTCCAGTAGCTGCAGCGCGTGGCCTCAGTAGTTGTGGCTCCAGGGGTCTGGAGCTTAGACTCAGTGGTCGTGGCACATGGGCTTTGTTGCTTCTCGGCATGTGGGGTCTTCCTGGACCAGGGACGGAACCTGTGTCTCCTGCATTGGCAGGAGGGTTATTCTTTACCACTAAGCCACCAGGGAAGCCCCACAGCTCCTTTCAAAGAAAAATTCTGGTAGGTCTTTCGGATATCCTGGTGACCTGTCTCCAAATAAAGTGAGGTGGGCCTTGATCTGAGTAGACTTTATCAGACACTTTTGCTTTTCACAGCAAAATGTCAACTCTGCTCCTTGACCATCTACCCCAGAGAATAAGAACCATCAAAGAGCTCACACTTGCCAAAGGCACATCTGAAGTCATAGCTGATAGACAGACCAGCAGAGGTCCATGGGAACTGCCCATTCCTTTAGCTCTGTAAGCTCTATCTTTGCTCAAAATTAGATTCCCAAAGGCAGCATCTTTGAGGACATTTACTGTCCTCATAACTTGGCTGCTTCCGGAAATGCCTTCACTTAGCTGTGATTGAAGATGTTGACTTTTATTGCGGACTGATATAAAAGTGGTCATAAAACAAATGTTTCTGCACTTTGGGCAGAAATAACTGTTACAGACCTCATTCGCTTTACCACGCTATGTCCTTTATGTCAGAGTCCATGAGAGCCCCAGACTCACCAGACCCTCTGCTTGTCTTGACCTTCCCCCTTGGGTGTCCAGCAGGAGTGTCCCGTTTCACAAGACCAAACTCCCGTCCTCCCCAACGATCTGCTCCTCCCTCAGTCTTTGTCGGCTCTGCAGACAGCAGCTCCACCGCTCAGCCAAGCGTCTCCGAACCATCCTGGCCGCTTACTTTCTGCCTCACCTCCCATGTAACCTGGTATGAAGTCCTGCCTTTGCCTTCAACACACATTCAGAGGCTGACTGTTTCTCACCGCCTTCTGTCGTCTGGAAATTTCACAAACTTCTCTTTGTAAAAACGAATTAATTTTTGGCTGCGCCGGGTCTTCATTGCTGCCCGTGGGTGTTGTCTCGTTGCCTCGAGTCGGGGCTACTCTCTAGTTGCGTGCGTGGGCTTCTCACTGCGGTGTCTTCTCTTGTGGTGGAGGCCGGGCTCTGGGGCTCTTGGGCTTCAGTAGTTTGGGCAAGTGGGCTCAGTACTTGCAGCTCCCAGGGTCTAGAGCACAGGCTCAGTCGTTGTGGTACACGGACTTAGTTGCCCCGTGTCATGTGGAATCTTCCTGGACCGGGGATCGAACTCATGTCCCCTGCATTGGCAGGCGGATTCTTAACCACTGGACCACCAGGGAAGTCCCACACACCTCTTAACTGGTCTGTCTACTTCTGTATTTTGTTCCCCTCCATCTATACTCGACACAGCATCCAGAATGAGCCTTTAAAATAAGGTCATGGCTCTTCTCTGCCCAAAATCTTCTCAGGACTTCCTGTCTTGTTGGAAGGGGGAAAAAACCCCAAGCTCTCCAATTTCGGTCCCTCCCTTCCCAGCTCTGAGTCGTGTCCTTGTAATTTTCTGATTTTCATCACGGGGCTCACCCTGGTCCCATGTGCTCACATCGCAGGGTCTCTATGTGGAAGACTCTTCCCCAGAGAGCCGCGTGACCCCTCCCTCTCCCCTTCCCTGTCTTTCCTCAAATGTCACGTCCTCAGTGAGAGGTTTCCTGACCATCCTGTTATAGCTGTGGATCACTGTCTGAGCTCTCTGTCTTCCCTTCCAGTTTCACTTTTCTCCCTAGCACTTATCACTGTCTGACACACTCTATATGATATATTGTGTGTGTGTGTGTTTTAAGTTTTTGGCCACGCCTTGAAGCATGTGGGATTTTAGTTCCCCGACCGGGGATTGAACCCATGCCCTGTGACTGGGAGCTCAGAGTCTTAACCGCTGGACCACCACGGAAGTCCCTCTATGTGATGTTTATTGTCTGTCTCATTCAACTGGAAGATAAGCTTCCTGAGGGCAGGAATTTATATCTGTTTGCTCTTCTTTGTACACTTCTGTATCCCACTCCTGTGTCCCATGCCTGGGACATAGGAAGTACTCAATAAGTACTTGCTGAATGAATGATTAATTTCTAGTAGAATTAGTGTCAGAGAAAAAGTATCTTTTGCATTTCCTTAGACAATATGATTGCTGCTGTTCATTGGACTTTACTTTTCGGTTTTGCTCCCAGATAGTTCCAAGTCGAATGTGAAGGGAGTTACCATGACTGTCTCACCTCTGGTCTCTGACTCAGTGATCTTCCCCCTCTACATGGTTTTTCAATGCCTTCACTTTTAACTTTTATTCAAACAACTTTGTCCATATCTGTATCTGTGAGTATTCATGAAACTTTTTGGCTTCCGGTAAATATTTGTCAAGTGAATGCCTGGTGTGCCATTTTAATTCTTTTTGAAAGTAAGTGGGATATAAGTACTAAATTATTAATGATCTCTGCTATGACTAAAAAGTGATGGGCTAGAGAGAAGCAAGAGGTGATCAGGAGAGGACGGGCTGGTGAAGAAGGCATGGCAGGTGCCCCATGGCTGGGGTGAGTGTAGGATTTATCCTCCCAACCAGGACAGTGAGAGGCAGGAGGGGACTCATTTTCCTGGGACAGCCAGCATACACTGAGACTGTCCTGGCAAACCAGGACAAATGATCACTTTAGCAGTGGTTAATATTTATTGAAGCGTAAATATTTAGTATAGGCTCATGTTCAGAGAAGGAAGCGTAAGTGAAATGGATTCCTTTGGCAGGATCAGCAAAGGCCACGGCGAGGCACTACCTGCATGAAATGAGGCCACGTTCCTCTGTGTCGGCAGAGAGTGCAATCAACAGGCTGGTGTTTGTTGCTATTGTACTTCCCTCCTCAACATTGACTTTGGTGGAGCAGTTTTAAAACCTGAAAAAGAGGAGGCATCAAATGCAACAGGATATAGGGAGGTGAAACAGAGGCTACCAAACAGAGCCACTCCCTGGCCCCTGGCCAAACCCAGAGCTGCTCGGCCTGCGGCTCGTCCACCCCTGGAGCAGGATGGAAGTGAGCTGCTGACCTCTCCACCACCTGATGGGGGCACCCCTGCCTTCTGTCCCCCTTGGCTCCCCACACCCAGCTCCTGGCCTCACCAGCCTCCGGCCCCCAAGTCACTCATTAAGGCAATTCCTGAGGTTCCTGGTGTCAATAAGAGCAGCCAGAGCCTGAGTGAAGATTTTGGAGATAACATTTTATTGCTTCCAGGCACCTGCCTGTCCCTCCACGTGGAACCGAGAGAAATTCGGTTAACAGTTTGCTTTCCACAAAAATCAGACCAGTGACAGGTGATTGCAAGTGGACTCATGGAGACTCCATTTTAACACCTCTGTAGGTGTTACAGGGGCCTTCCCTGGGGGCTCAGTGGTAAAGAATCCACCCTTGATCCCGGGGTTGGCAAGGTCCCCTGGGGTGAGGGAAATGGCAATCCGCTCCAGTATTCTTGCCTGGAGAGTCTCATGGGCAGAGCAGCTACAGTCCATTGGGTCACAAAAGAGCCGGACACGACTGAGCGACTAAACACCCCCACACCACACACCAGGAGTCACGGTTCAAGGGAACACTCTCCAGGTGCCAAGGGCACCTATCCTTTGTCAAGCTAGACATCACCTTCTTCCTGTTTCAGATAATCTAGGCCCTGGGGGCCTGAGTTGAGTAAGACCTCCATGGGTCCCATTTAGCATACCCTGTCTTGTGATAGCTAATAGTTCTTTTCTAATTTTTTTAAATTGAAGTGTTATTAACTTATCATATTGTGTTAATTTCAAGTATACAGCAAAATGATTAAGTTATATGGATATAAGGGTTCCTTGGTAGCTCAGATGATAAAGAATCCACCTCCAACGCAGGAGTGAAATTTGCTCAGTTGTGTCCAACTCTTTGCGACCCCATGGACTATACAGTCCATGGAATTCTCCAGGCCAAAATACTGGAGTGGATAGCTGTTCCCTTCTCCAGGGGATCTTCCCAACGCAGGGATTAAAACCAGGTCTCCCTCTTTGCAGGCGGATTGTTTACCAGCTAAGCCACATCCCTGGGTCAGGAAGATCCCTGGAGGAGGGCACAGCAATACCCGCTCCAGTGTTCTGGCCTGGAGAATTCCATGGACAGGGGAGCCTGATGGGCTATAGTCTGTGGGATTGCAGTGAGTCGGACACAACTGAGAGACTCACACACACATACATACACATACACATGTTTAGACAAATGGATAAGAAAGCTATGAAACACATACACAATGGAATATTACTCAGCCATTAAAAAGAATACATTTGAATCAGTTCTAATGAGATGGATGAAACTGGAGCCCATTATATAGATAAAGATATTCTTTTCCAGACTCCTTTCCATTATAGTTTATTACAAGTTCTTGATTCTTGTGCTCATTTGGATTTCTACCTTTTCACTCCAAGAGTAGCTGGCTTCTATGATGGCAACTCATTTTCCCCCCGCTGGAAGATAACAGAGCTAAACAATTTTTTTTTTGAAAATCCTGCCTTTTTATATACAGACAATCAACTTTTCCTCTCCAGGAGCAATGTTTCCTGTCTTCCTGCTCTAACTGAAGAATGGAAGAGTGTCCTCCACGTCAGACACTTTGCCATGTGCCTTTTGTATGCATTCTAGATACAGAGAGCTGTACCCCAGGCGAGCAGAGGTCGGGGAGGGAGCTCCAGGCTTAGATGTATATGAAGAGCAGACACTTCAGCATGTTGCTGACTTGACTCTGCTGTACAGAACCCTTACTGCAGTTGGGGTGTCACAGGAAGAAGCAACCACCAAAGAATAGCTTGTGTGCATGCCAAGTCACTCAGTCATGTCTGACTCTTTGCGATTCCATGGACTGTAGCCCACCAAGTTCCTCTGTCCATGGAACTTCCCAGGTGAGAATACTGGAGTGGGTTGCCATTGCCTCCTCCAGGGGATCTTCCCCATGTAGGGATCAAACCCACCTCTCTTGCGCCTTGTTCTTTGGCAGGCGGATTCTTTACTATTGTGCCACCTGGGAAGCCCATATGGGGACAGGGCCTTAGTCAAAGAACACTTTGTGGAGGGAGGGGACACATGTATACTTATGACTGATTCATGTTGTTTTATGGCAGAAACCAACATGACATTGTGAAGCAATTACCCTTCAATTAAAAATAAATTAAAAAAAAACACATTGCAAGAGTCATTGGCACAAAGTCCCTTGAATGGGACAAACAGATATCAACCCCAAGAACACTGCTTCTCTGTAGACAGACTCATGGGATGCCTGGTATGAAGCAAGCCTGGCCACTGTCCCAGCCTCCTAGCTCTCTGCTGCCACCCCAGATGGACCAAGTCCCTTTGAAGACACAGGTGACACCATGATTGACAAGGAACACAGCCAAGCTGCCACGCTGCTGGGTGGCAGGTGACAGCAAAGCTTCCTCATACTTCTTCCTCAGACTTTTGGGAAGATCTCCCTGGAAACTGCTAGAAGAAATCTTTTTTGGCCATAACTGTTTGCTGCAGGGCTCCTGGTTCTTCATAGTGATTTGGGGTGGAGTGGACATCACCAGGGAGCTCAAACGGTAAAGAATCTGCCTGCAGTGCAGGAGACCTGGGTTCAGTTCCTGGGTTGGGAAGATAGATAGATCCCCTGGAGAAGGAAATGGCAACCCACTCCGGTATTTTTGCCTGGAGAATCCCATGGACAGAGGAGCCTGGTGGGCTACAGTCCATGGGGTCACAGAGAGTCAAGACACAACTGAGCAATTAACACTTTCACTTTCACATGTCACAGCATCTGTTTTATCAGCACAAATGATTTAACCGCATCCTGGGAGGGAGAGAAATTTGCACAGGTTTCCTCCCCTGGAAAAACTGAGAGAAGCAAATCTTGTCTCTTAGGAATCAAGAAATGTTTGTTTTTCAAAGTAAAGCTTTACTGTAATGAAGGGACAATGTGGATATCCTGTAAAAATTCTTACTTTTGATCCACGGTCAAGAGGATTCTTAGCTAGAAGGACCATAGCTTTATTATCTTGCACCATCCTCAGACTTTGAAGAAGGACATGGCAATCCACTCCAGTATTCTTGCCTGGAAAATTCCATGAACCAAGGAGTATGGCGGGCTACAGTCCATGTGATTGCAAAGAGTCAGCCACGACTGAGCGACTGAGCACATCTTCAGCCATAAGGTCTGTTAAATCTCTATTAAGGTACTTCGCTGGTGGTCCAGTGGTTAAGAATCTGCCTGCCAATGCAGGGGACACAGGTTCAATCCCTGGTCTGGGAACTAAGATTCCACATGCTGCGGGCCAGCTAAGCCTGTGTGCCACAACCTTGAGCCCACACCCTGGAGCCCAGGCTCCACAACAAGAGAAACAACTGCAGTGAGAAGCCTGCAAATTATTATTATTATTTAAAGAAAAGCCCTATTCAATTGAGGACAGTCTGTGGCAGGGCTGAGCGTGGATCTGAGGGTGGTCTTCTCAAGGTAGGGGTAAATGGAAGGCCCTTGGAACCTGGTTGTTCTGTCTGTCAACTTGCTTGTTGGTCCACCTGGGAGAAGAGTGAACCGCAGTGTAAAATAAAGAGCCTTTGAATTATTATCTCAAGATGTGAACAGTTTTTATAACCCATTCTAGGGGATGATGAACTCATCAAGGGAAGAAAGTTGCCTGGCTGTGAGAGAGCTGGGCTGCGATTGGGTGTCTGTTTCAATGATTTATAGTCCCTTTTAATGCAGTTGGGATTGGGAGCAAAGGTCAGAGTGGGTCTTTCAGGAGACGTAGGAGAGTGGATTTTAGATATAAATTATGCAACCCTTAAAGTTCAACACAGATACAAACTGAGCAGCTCTTTCATGGTGTTTGGGGAGTGATGACTGATTTGTGGTCTGCTTAAGAATGGAGATAGGTCACCTTCCAGTTCTGAAAGTATTTTTTCATATTAGGACACCCATAATTAATTAGGGGTTCATGCAGCGAGGTCATGAATGGGATTGCTTGGTGCTTTGACCCCCTAAATCTGTGTTCCTGCCCACAGGGCCCCAGTGATAGATCTCTTTCAGAGTTCAGAGAGGAATTATGAGGGCTTGTCTCTGAGTCCAGCATGAAACACTTTTATGGCACCATTAAAACTGGAGCTTGTTCAAGTTGCAGCCAGGAAGCTTCTTTTGTCTAAGATAAATCGTACGGCGTATTTTATTTCAATCTGAGATTTAACTATGAGACTCCTGGGTGAGGCTTTTGTTTTTCAAATAATTTGGATAGAATTGGTTTACTTCTCCATGAGGGGGTAAGAAAGAATTCTAAGCAGCTCAGCCTTTACCCAGTCGAACTAATCAAATGAAGGAAGACTTTGATTCATTTGATTCAAAGCTGTGTGAGAGCCGGAAATAATTCACCTCCTGGTTACTGATTTGCACCCTTCTCTGATGATAGCATGGATACCCCAGAGCTTTAGCTTGAGATGTGTCTGAAATACCGGAGGAAGCCCCAGGAGCCGGGGTTGTTACTTTTACATGAGGCGTTTGATGCTAAACATAAAGACTCTGAGGGCTGGGCTCTGGGAAAGTGGAGATTTTATTCTGAAGCCCCAGAGGCTGGCTTTCTACATCCCATTAGAGGGAAAGTCCCCGCAGGGGGCTCTGTCAACACTTGTTTCCCGCTCCAGGCTTGTAGGATGGGTGCTGACACCTCTTAGGGAACCCTCATTTCTAGGTCTCTGAGTGGCAGTGCCTGTGTGTTCTGCTCATTTGTTCCTGAAATGTGAGATTTCATACTAAAGTGTTCCAGAGCGGACCAGCGTACCCCAGGGCATAATCATCCCGTAATGCAGTGGACTTCTTGTGATTTTCAGAGTCTATCATTAGGATTTGCAGGTTCAGTGTGATCCAAAGGTTTTAAATCAAAATCCTCTCTTCATGTGGTTGTCTTCCAGGAAATGCTGCAGAATTTGTTTTTTTCTCCTCAGCATCAAAGGAATTTCTTTGTCTCTTCTTATAACCCACCCACACCCACCCCTTTCCTCTTCTTGTCCACTTGCTCCCCTTTCTTGCTTCGTGACTCTTGTGAGCACTTTTTTCTCCTTCTGTGCATGAGAAATGGACCAAGTCAGGGAGAGCTGGAGGGAAGGATGGGCTGGGAATAACAGCTCCTATGTACTGGGTACTTTGAGGTGAGAGGTGTTGCGGGGTCCTGTCACTAAAATGTGTTGAGCAGGAGTGAACGCCATCCCTGTGTTCAACAGGGAACTTGGGCTTCTTTGAGGGTAATGCAGTGGAGAGTGAACTTGTTCAAGCTTGGCCAAGAGTGACCTTGGGTCAGCCTGGGGCACCCCGCCGTGTCACACCACGGCGCCCCTACTGGGTGCAGGACTGACGTGAGCAGTAGGAAAGGCGTGTCTATTCCTGGAGGATCACCCTGTGCCCATAGCTTGTGTGCGCTCAGTCACTCAGTCGAGTCTGACTCTTTGTGACCCCGTGAACAGTAGCCCACCAGGCTCCTCTGGCCATGGGATTCTCCAGACAAGAGTACTGGAATGGGTTGCCATTTCCTTCTTGGTGAGATGTTTCCACTTATGTGATCTCAGCCTTCACAGTACATTCAAAGTGGGTAATATTTCTTCCATTTTCCTCATGAGAAATTGGAAACTAAGGGAAAATAAGTTGCCAGTGGCTAAGCTATGGCCACATTTTTAAAGAAAGTAAACTCTATCCCCCTTTTTTTTGAAAAATTATTTTTACTGGTCTGGATTTTCGTTACTTTCTCCAGTTGCAGTGAGTTGGGGGGGGGTCACTCCTTGTTGCAGAGCGTGGACTTCAGTAGTTGTGGCGCGCAGGCTTAGTTGCCCTGAGGCATGTGGAATGTTCCCGGACCAGGGATTGAACCCGTGTACCCTGCATTGGCAGGTGGATTCTTAACCACTGGACCCCAGGGAAGTCCCTGTGAACACATTTGCACTGAGGACACTGGTGCCTCCATGGTGACTGGTCCTCATTCTGGGTGAGTGCATTCTCTAAGAAGTTGGTACTTTTTGCTGGTTTGGGGAATTTCTGCTGTGGGGAGGTAGAGCATGTTTATACCAAAACCATTCCTAGGCATTAGCTCCTGATCCTCTTGTTTCATATCATCTATTCCTATCCCATAGTAGGTTCTCACAGACAGAAAATTAAGATGCATAAGTACTTCTTGTGGTTTGGGATAATGGTTTCAATGGAGGCGTTCTAGTGATGGGCATGGATGGGATGGTGTGTGTAACCTTAGCACTTTTTTATATTCCACTCAGATGTTTGCCATCTTTTATAAAAGTAAAGAACTGGGGACTTTCCAGGAAGGTGGTGACTGCTCTCCATCTCCAGCTTAAGCTCTTCTTCCCTTCGTGATGGGGCAGGTCCTCAGCTCCGTGTGAGTGAGGCCTCAGTTGGGGCCTGCGGAGTCGTCACAGCCCACTTATGACCTGGGGAAGCATCTCAGAACAAATTGTTAATGATCAGGAAGGAACACAAGTATTGGGACTCTTGTGAGTAGATGTGTAGCCATCTTCTGAAAAGATAAAGAAAATGCTGCATGAAAGCTTGTAGAATGGGAATTAGTAACTTGGATGAAAATTCCAGATAACGATGGCACACTCTTTCAAGAACTTTCTGGATGGTAGAGAAAATAATATCAGGTGGGAAAATCTGGACATTGACAATTTTGAGTTGATAGGTAGTTTAGGGTATATGAACTCTGCATGAGAAAAGAGGTTAGAAGTTTCCACCCAATTTAATGTGCTTCATTGTGCATGCTCACTTGTATCTGACTCGTTGCAACAACAGGGTCCTACTGTAGAGCACAAGGAACTATACTTAATATCCTGTGATAAACCATAATGGGAAGGAATACTAAAAAATGTGTATATACATATAACCCGGGTCTCCTGCATTGTGGGCAGATTCTTTACCATCTGAGCCAGTGGAACCCAGCAATAAAAAAACAATTATGATCAAGTAGGGTTTCGCTAAAAGGAGCAAAAATAATGAAATATAAAGGAAATCAATCCGTGTAATTCACTACATCAATGAAAGTCATATAATTAATGTTGAAAAGCCTTTCAGTGAAATTCAGCATCGTTTCTAAACAAAAATCATGTGTAATTGGGTTAGAATATCTCACAAATTCTGGGGTTGGCTAGTCCTGACCCATTCCCAGTCTCCTGTGTTGGGACTGGTTCCATTATTGAGGCTGGATTAGTTAAATAACTATTTTCTTGCCGTTAGAAGTTGCCGTATGACTTCATGTTATCTGAAGTCAGATGATAGTTTCCTGATAAAGCTTTTGCTAATCTGAAATAAAGGGGTTTGTACAGTTGGTGTCGTCCCTTCCCTGTTGTTTCAGCCTTGAGCATGTCTGTGATGTCTGCAGCCAGGGCAGCCATTCTGCAACCATGAGGCAGCAAGCATGCAGGGTAGGCCAGACTAGCTGCAAATATTTCATTCCCAACTTCCCTGAGCTGCTAAATGAACACCCATCATCATTTGCCTCTACATGTCATTATTGTATCTATGTCTACTGACTTGGAGGATGGAATAAATTGCCATAGGAATCATCCCCAGTGTATTAACCCTTCCTGTATCTCCAACCATGTGTGATCCCTCTCCCTTTGACACTGGACCAGTCGTGTGACTCACTTTGACCAATGGGACAAACGATGCAAGCAGATGCTTACATCTGTGCGTTGGGCTTACCCTCTTGGAATGCTGCCACCATGTGAGGAAATCTGCTGGACACTGTTGCTGAGCAGGTAACCAGCACCAAATGCCAACGAGTGAGTGAGGCCACTTGGCCTATTCAGCTGCTTAATGACTGTATTCCTATGAGGGACTGTAGGTGAGACCAGCAGAAGAACTATCCAGCTGAGCCTTGCCCAAGTAGCTGACCTGTGCAATCATGGGGAAATAAATGGTTGCTATTTTGAGGCAGAGGTGAGCAAACCTTTTCTTAAAGGGCCAGATGGTACATAGTTTAGGCTTGTGATCTCTGTCATAGTTACTCATTTCTCATGTTGTAAGACATGAGCAACCGTGGACAGTACAGAAATGAATGGGTGTGGCTGTGCTCCAATATGTTTATTTACAAAGGCAGGTGACTGGCTCACAGCTGGAGTTGGCAGGCCCATGCTGAATTACTCAGCTGTAGAGTGATTGCTGTAGCCATGAATGGGTGTGAGAGTTGGACCGTAAATAAGGCAGAGTGCCAAAGAATTGATGCTTTTGAACTGTGGTGTTGGATAAGACTCTTGAGAGTCCCTTGGACTGCAAGGAGATCAAACCAGTCCATCCTAAAGGAAATCAACCCTGACTATTCAGTGGAAAGACTGATGCTGAAGCTGAAGCTCCAATACTTTGGCCACCTGATGCGAAGATCTGACTCATTAGAAAAGACCCTGATGCTGGGAAGGATTGAGGGCAGGAGGAGAAGGGGACGACAGAGGATGAGATGGTTGGATAGTATCATCGACTCAATGGACATGAGTTTGAACTAGCTCTGGGAGATGCTGAAGGACAGGGAGGCCTGGTGTGCTGCAGTCCATGGGGTCACAGAGAGTCAGACACGACTGAGCAACAACGACGACAAACAACATAGCAATTGTTAACTGACCCAGAGGGATGTCCATACTACTGTCAAATGAAAAAGTCAAATTACAGAATCATGTATGGAGTATGAACCTCTTTGGGCAAAAAAAAACTCCAAAGAAAACCCAGAAAATTATATATATATATATAAACCCCCCCTTCCAGAAAGGTCTGGAAGAATATACACCGGCTTCTGGGCTCTGGCTTCCTCAGAGTGGTGATTGTTGGCTATCGGCATGGAGAAGGAGGGGTATGCAGAGGTGAGTGACTTCTCATGCACTTTTGTTTCATGTGTTACTGAGAGCATGCTTGCGTGCCTGTGTGCTCAGTCACTTCAGTCGTGTCCGACTCCTTGGGACCCCGTGGACCGTAGCCCGCCAAGCTCTTCTGTCCATGGGATTCTCCAGGCGAGAATACTGGAGTGGGCTGCCACGCCCTCCTCCGGGGGATCATCCTGATCCAAGGATCGAACCCACATCTCCTGCACTGCAGGTGGATTCTTCACCGCTGAGCCACTGGGAAGCCCACAAGGAGCATATGACTTGTGAACTTGGGAAAAAACTAAGGAAAAAATGAGAAATAACTAAACGTCTCAAAATTTCTCTTCAGTGTGATTGAGGACCACCCAGAGCTGAAGAGGCCATTCAAAGGCACCTTTGGCTCTGTCCACAGTCTTCACTAGAGGGCACTGGCATTTGCCCCAGGGCAGGAATGAAGTGGTTGGTGCTGGTAGGAAGCATGTGCGTGCTAAGGAAGGTGGGTGAATTCTGTTCTGTTTGAATCACTTTTCTAGATTTGGATTTTCTGAAGGCAGAACAGAGGACTAAAAGTCATGGTCAGTGCCTAGTGGCCCGGACATCTAAGAATTTATCGGGGCCATCAACCCGGCTTCCTCTGATTGAACCACTTTGTGTCAGGCCTCTGCTCTTGGCCAGCTGTGGTCTTTAGGGCATTGCCATAACACCCCAAACAGCAAGGCCTTCTGACGAGCTCTTGCAACCTCTATCCGTGAGCCGTGGGGTCCTCTGCTACAATTCGTCAGAACCAGTCCTCAGGAGAATGTGAAATTTCTCCATTTCTCTGCAGAAAACCTTTCTTGATCCATCATTCCAGCTGTTGTGAGCAGGAAATCATTTACAAGAAGGAATGCTAAACAGAAAAGCAATTTTAAGAAGTGTTTAATAGCCTCTACCAGCAATTCCCTGCCTGGTCAGTGAGTGAGGGCAGGGAATATGAGATCAGCCCTGTGGAATGTTCTGGTGAACCCTGTGACCTTGAACACTTAGCCATCCCCTCACATAAAAGCCAGCAGAGCCAATCTCAAAGAAGTTGCTGTCAGCCCCAGATGACTGAGAATTTGAATCCATGTGGGAATCACATACACATGTGTGGAGGAGTTTTTTGGGGGGAAGAGTTAAGTTTGACCGATTCTAATAGTATTTCACCTATATTATATATATCTCATAACACATATGTGCACAGCTCATACTTAAACACAGTGTTTTAGCTTTTCCAAAGCAGTTTGATATCTATTTGTATCATTAGAATCAGCACATAGACTTACTGATCACTGCTTAACTCTACTGAAACTTCGGTTTAGTTTTGACTTGTAGGTGAAAATAGTTTCATTGATTAATGACGTCATCATGCTGATGTAATAATGAGTTTTGAAGAACGGACAGTTGGGGCATATGTTCCCAGGCTCCAGGCCGTAGAGGTGCAACACAGGTGCTAGTTTTGCGAATGCCAGCCTGGCAGCCACACTGGTGGGCGAGAGGAACCCACCTCCTGCTGCTGCTCTCGGTGAACCAAAAGCAAGAGTCAGGAATGAAATGCAGAGCGAGTTAGAACTGTCAAACCCAGCCACCTTTAAAGGACATGGAACATGGGACAGTAATCTCTTTGAGACTTAATTATTTTTAGTGTTTTGTTTTAGGGGCTTCCCTTGTGGCTCAGCTTGTAGAGAATCTGCCTGCAATGCAGGAGACCTGGGTTTGACCCCTGGGTTGGGAAGATCCGCTGGAGAAGGGAAAGGCTACCCACTCCAGCGTTCTGGCCTGGAGCATCCCATGGACTGTATAGTCCATGGGGTTGCAAAGAGTTGGACACGATGGAGTTTTGTTTTAGTGTTTATTTTTAAAGAAAAAAAATACCACCACAAGTAAATAGGACTTGATACACCAAAACCAAGTTTCAAGAGTTGGTTTGGAGGGACTTCCCTGGTGATCCAGCTGATAAGACTCTGTTGTTCCATTGCAGTGAACCTTGGTTTGATTCCTGGTCAGGGAGATAGGATGCCACATGCCACATGGTCAAAATACAAACAACAAAAGCAAAACTAGAAGCATTGAAAGTCTTAAGAAAAAAAAAAAAAAGAGTTGATTGGAAACCATTCTCCCCCCATGTGGCAGGGAATTTGGGAATAAGTGCTCCTGAAGCCCCTCCCAGCCCCATTGCCATAGTTTCTTTGACAGTGAAGACCACCATGTCAGCACACCCCAGGATTCCCTGTTACCGAGCGGGATGGGCTCATATCACAGCTCAGCTGAGCTGTATCTTGGCTGTAAGACAGGCTTATGCACTGCCTTGGAAAGCCAGGAGGACTTCAGTTCTGGAATTTTTTGGACACAGGAGGGACTCTGGAATTCACCTTGTCCTACCTGTGCTAGAGAAGAAAGAATACCACCACAAGTAAATAGGATTGATACAACAAAGCCAAGTTTCAGGAGTTGGTTTGGGGAGACTTTCCTGGTGATCCACCTGCATTAGGGGGCAACAACCTTCTCCATGTTTTGCTAGGACAGGTGACAAAAGCAGAGCCAAAGTTGGAGAAATGCAGTCCTCGTTGTGGGTGCATGTATATGATCGTGTTGTAGAGGGGGTGGTGGGAAGGGAGGGAGAAGGGTGTCCCTCTGGGAGGAGAAGATGGGTTTTTGAGGGGACTTGGCATGTGCTTTGGTCTTGACTTGCCTTTGCCAGCATTGGGTGGGGGAGAGGCAGAGAGAGGGCAGAAGGGAGCTTTGGTAACAAGCCTATCAACCTCCCTAATGCATGCATCTCCTATAGAAAGCACCTCTGTGTATCTGTCTACCTTGACTTGCTGGCTTCAGGGAGTCAGTGCTGGGAGGGGAGGCCTCTATTCTCAGGCAGGAAGTATAGGAAATTCAGATGGGATCCAGAGGCGGACTCTTATTGACCCCGGGCAAGTGACTTACTGTGTTTCTCTTCTCTCATCCGTTAAAATGAGGACAGTGACATGCTCCTAGGATCAGAGACGATTCAGTTGTATCTTCATGTGAAACAGAGTATTACTGGCACCTCACAATCTAAGTATTTAATAAGCCACTTTGTCCATTCTTTGGTTCTCACCAAGTGTTTATTGAGCTCCGTCTTGGGCATCGGCTTTCAGATCAGGGCCAACTGCTACCCTGCAGAGTTTATGACCAGTGGTGTCAGTGTTTCCTCAAAGTAGCTAGGAGAACATTCCCCGGAGGTGTGCTCCTGGTTTAAGCGGTTGGATGAACTGTAATGAGCCTGATCGTGTGGACCAGCGAGGTGGCAGCCCCCGAGGACAGGCCAGGGGATGGATGTAACTAAGAGCAGCGTGTTGTTACTCAAACACTGTGTTTGGGGACCACCAATCCCTGGGCCAGTTATCCTGGTCGGTGAGGCTGTACTTCCCATGTGAAGGAGCCCCTCTTCCGTCAAAGCTTATTCCACCGTCATCCAGTCACAGAGCACTGATGACAGTCATTCATTAGTCCCCTGAGAGGGCTCTTCTTTGTCTCAAGCTGCGTTGCAGAGAACGGGACTCGAGCTGCCGACCGGGGAGAGCAGAAACATAATCACTCAGCTTGTATTAGCAGAGAGCGGGGAAGGTGACAAGTCTGCAGTTTCTGTTCTTACAGAGATGATGAGCTGTCTCGAAGCAGCGATTTGGCTAAAAGAGAGCCCACAAGACTCCAAGTAAATTTGTCACTTTGTGTTCCCCTCCTTTTTTGCTAAGTGTTAATGCAAGTTTGCAGTTGAATTTCAGATATTCTGAAATGGTGTTTCTTTCTTGGCATTCACTGATGCCGCACTGAAAGCAGAGTGCTAAGTACAGTATACTTTTCTTTTGCACCCAAAATGAATCTTGGAACTACATCCTCGGCGTATATCTTTCTTCAGTTATTCTCTTGCTTTGGCTTTCCAGTCCCCTGACCCAGACACCATCCCATCTCATTTAGTTCCTGAAGCTTCTGTTTAGCCACTGTTATTGCTCCAACACGGCTTCCCAGATGGTAGAGTGGTAAAGAATCTTCCTGCCAATGCAGGAGATGCAGGAGACGTGGGTTCGATCCCTGGGTCAGGAAGATTCCCTGGAGGAGAAAATGGCAACCCACTCCAGTATTCTTGTCTGGAGAATCCCATGGATAGAGAATCTCATGGACAGAGGAGCCTGGTGGGCAACTGTCCATGGGGTCGAAGAGTCAGATGTGGCTGAGCACAATGAAGCAACTGCTCCAACATAACCGCGAGAATTGTACTTGGACTTTTAAAATAGGAGGCAAATGTGATTTTTTGGAGTCAGGTAAATCATGTCTGGCTTTAGGACCTGTCCTGGCATTCCTTAGGGTCAGAAAAGACTTCAAAGAAAATATCCAAAAGAGGGGAACTTGAGAAGAAATCAGAAGATATCTTTCAGAAATACGATCTTAAAATGCCGCCGGCTGGAAAGGGTAGTTTTCCGATCACAGGAGTAGCCGGAGCTGTCGAAGGAAGAATCTGCCTGTGGCATTCTGACTGAGCTCAAAATGATGTAGTGACAGCCGTCAGATCGGGGAAGGGTGATCGGTCCCCACCAGGAGGCAGGTGACAAAGTTATGGAGCCCAATGTCTCCTTGAGATAGATAATGCAGGGTTCCAGATGATGTAGTCTTAAAGGGTCATAAAAAGCCCTGACAGCCTGATGGATGTGGACATCATATATATATTTTTCCCAAAATAAAGAATGGGATCCTGTAAAAGCATTTCCTAAGTAGGAAAAGATGATCTTTGCGTGGATGGACTGCAGCTCTCCGGGCCCCGTGTCACTTGCTGCCGGCTGTCCCTGCCACGTGTGTGTTTTCTGGTTGTGCTCTTGGGTGTTCCTTTTATTTAAATTTATTTATTTTTTGTTTTTTGGCTGTAGTGGGTCTTCATTGCTGCTAGTGGGCTGTCTCTAGTTGTGGCGGTTGAGGGCTGCTCTTCGTTACAGTGAGCAGGCTTCTCGTGGTGGCTCCTCTTGTTTCAGGGCTCAGACTCTAAGCCCAAGATATGGGCTCAGTAGTTGTAGCTCCTGGGCTCTAGGGCGCAAGCTCAGTAGTTGTGATGCACGGACTTAGTTGCTCCTCGGCAGGTGGAAACTTCCCAGACCAGGGATCAAACCCATGTCCTCTGCATCGGCAGGCAGATTCTTAATCACTGGACTACCAGGGAAGCCCCTATTAGATGTTTCAGGCTTCCTTTTAATGGCAATGGCAATGGCAATGATGTATTGTTTTCAGCCTTTTTGGAATCTTTCTGCATTTTGAGAACTCTTTTTTTGTTTTCTAATCTGGATTATTGGAGCTAGCGGTAAGCATGCCCTCCCTCCCCCCCACACACAGAAGCCAAGCTGCAGCTCCAGTCAAAGGCCAGGCAGGTGCCCAAGTCTCTTATTCCTCAAAAAGCCTCCAGCAGTTCCCCGCCACTGTCAATAATGGTAATGATAATTATAGAGCCAGTCCCCTGAGGAGCTCAAAGCACTTTCTGGATGCTGCAGCATTGATCCTCATAACACGAGTGTAACAGGGGAAGGGGCAAGCGTTGTCATCACTTTGTAGATGGGAAACGTCACCGAGGGAGGCAGAAATGATTGTTCACGTGGAGCAGGTTACGGTGTTGAGGTTTTTGGATTCGGTTGTGTGCACTAATTGCTGCGCTAAAATGCGCCCTCCCCGCCCCCGCCCCAATCAGCCTTTGCCCAGAAGGATGTCAGCACAAGCCTATCACAAGGACTTTGCTCCATAAGTGTTAGTGATAGTAGCTCAGTCGTGTCCGACTCTTTGTGACCCCATGGACTATAACCCACCAGGCTCTGTCCATGGATTTCTCCAGGCAAGAATACTGGAGTGGGTTGCCATTCCCTTCTTCAGGGGATCTTCCCGACCCAGGGACCAAACCCAGGTCTCCTGCATTGCAGGCAGATTCTTTACCATCTGAGCCACCAGGGAATTTGCTCCATAATGTAAAGCCGTTTAAAGATAATTTAGTTCTTTTTCTTTCGTTTGTATTTTTACCAAACAAGCTATGGGGCAGCTTGTTGTAAAAGTTATATCCAAGTAAAGATAAAAGAACAAAGGCCAAATATCATGTAATGGGCGTGGGGTGGGGGCAGCAGTGGGGATGGGGGTAAGAGAGTGGTGATGGAAGGTGCGTGTCAAAACCGGTTCGTGCAACTGAACTTAGCATTTAGCTGTGGGATTCCTGGCAGCCGAGGCTAAGAAGGGAAGCTAGATGACGTATGAAGGTTGTGCTCAGTTGCTCAGTCATGTCTGACTCTTTCTGACTTCATGGACGATAGCTGCAAGGCTCCTCTGTCCATGGAATTTCCCAGCCAAGAACACTGGAGTGGGTTGCCATTTCTTTCTCCAGGGGATCTTCCCCAACCATGGATCAATTCTTTACTGCAGGCGGATTCTTTACTGCTGAACCACTGGAGAAGCCCATGAAGGTCTCTGTATAATATGATAAAATGCACTGTGAGACAAGAAGAACTTAGGTATGTGAGCTCAATCGGATAAGTTAGCCTAGGAAAAAAGGTTTAATTCTGCATCTTATGAAGGAGCATCTTAAGGCTAGATCACAAAGAGTGGCTGCTCACGCCAAACACCACGCACATGCACGCACACGCCCACCCTCATGTTTCTGTACTTAAATGTTGAAGGTGAAATGTGGTTAAAATTCACATCAAGGGCAAACTTGAAAGGGGCAGTGGGATTAGAAGGCTTTAAAGTGGCCATTTGGCGGTTGACAGGTGAAGGCAGTGGCAGAAGTATTTTGCCAGCCTCCATCTTTCTGCACTATTCCATGATGAAGCACGGATTCTTAACGCCCGTTCTTTCAGTTTCCTTCTCCCTGACTTGCATGTTGCTTGTTTGTGTAGACTCTCTGAACGTGAATGACCCTGGGGGCAGTTATATCAACAGATACGCTAAGGGCAAGCTGTGATTCCCAAATAAATACAAATTCCGGAAAGCACTCCTTGCTCATCATTGCTGCAAAGTAACCATGTCGCCAAACTCTCTGCAAATTGGAGGTTCTTTACACAGTGTTTGTGAAAGAGGCGGCTGGGTATTTCTGTCTTTCTTCCTTGTGTTCTTCGTGTTAAACTGTCTCAGAATAACCGTGAGGGTTATGCTTTTAGAGGCTTAGCTTTTCCAGTTCTAGAAAATGGATGAGGACGTATTGTCCAAACAAAACATTGGTGTTCTCAAAGTGTTCAGAGATATCAAATATTCTTTCAAACATCATCTTCATGAGCAATGCCCCCTCCATTAAATCCTGCCCATGGGGTGTGTGTGTGAGAGAGAGAGAGAGAGAGGGAGAGAGAGAGAGAGAGAGAGAGAGAGAGAGAGGGAGAATGTAACAGCTAGAAACGGAGCAGAAAAGCAGATTGGTTAATGTCACCTTAGATAATAGTGCCTCTGAAGCCATTTGCCGCCTTTTTATCCAGGGGTAAAAAACCAACTTGATTTCAATATTATTGATATTATTTCTGGCTCTTGAAGACCTATGAAATGAAAACTAAGCTTTAAAAGCTTTGCAGTTAATTGCTGCTGAGTTAAGCATTTTTTTTTTTTAAACACCTTTGTGCTGACGCATAATTTAGAAAATCGATCAGGGAGATGAGGAATAAAAATATGGGTCTAAAATACTCCTGGCTAATTACACCATGCTGTAATAAACTCTGAATGGCCTGGAGCACCATGGTGGGTGGCCAGAGAGCTGGAGTCACAGAGTGGCAGAGAATGGAGCGACGGGCCCGTCTGCCCTGACGAAGTGTTTCTTATTCGAAATTAATCCTGGCATAGCGTTTTCTCTAAGCGCTGAGCCTGCCAGAGTGTGGGGAAAGCCAGTGAATTTAGAATTGGAGGTGGTATTTATGCCTCTCGTAAGTGAATAGGCACCGTGTTGGTAAATAAGGCCAAGTCTCACGCCTGACCCTTGACAGTATTATAAAGGATGGGAATTGGTCCCCTGCTTCCTCTCCACCCCCTTTCCTCCAAATTGGCCCCCTTTGCATTCGGCTGTGTTTTCTCCACTCAACAGGACGTGTCTTGATAGCAGACCATCACACCTTTTATGTTGCCGAAAGTGGGGTCCAGCTGCTCATCGCTCAGAAGTCAATAAAGAGGCAAACTTGGTGGGAAAGAAAGTTTGCTTTATTTCAGAGGCTGGCAACTCAGGCAGGGAAGGGCGGGCTCCTGTCCAAAGGCTGACCCCCTCACTGACCGCCGGGGGGGAGAGCTTTTAGAGACGGAGGGAGGGGGCTCCATACAGACACAGCACCGTCGGCTCTGACGGCCGTCTTGGAATTGGTCATGCGGTGGTCTGACCAGGGCCACCTTGATGGTTTCAGTTAGTCTTCAGCTCCAGGGCTGCTTTTCCCCATTTCTTTGAGGCCAGTTCTCAAAATTGTGGCAGCTTATGTCATGGCTATAATCTAGTCCTCATGTAGTTAACTTCTTCCACCTGGTGGGAGTTTTAATATCTGTAAGACAGCTCACAGGATGTGGCTCAGAATATTATCTTTAACCCTTGAGAAGGAACTAGAGGTCCTTGACTGTGCCTCCTTACTAAATTATTATTCTTTGGTCTTGTTTGACTATTTTCCATTGTTTCTGCATTTTCTCACTTCCCTGATTAAACTTACTTGCTTGGCTCAAGTTTTTCCACAGACAAAAGGCAGGCTGAGGACATGGGGGACAAAGACCATAGCATCCTGCTCTGTTTCACTTAGTGTAAATTTAAGCCTGTATTTTTCTTCCCAAAGAGGGAGATAACACTCCCAAGAGTGCCAGAATTTGTTCTTGGAGGAGGGGGGCAGAGAAACCCCTTGTACTTTTTATGTATAAGGCTCAGATAGATATACAATGCATGAACAGATTCATTGTATCTGTATATCTGTGGCACTAAAATTCTATAAATGGGGGGCCATTAGGAAAAAAAGTGTTTAAGGCTCAGGAATGGGAGGAGGTGAGATCATGAAGATAAGCTGGGAAAACCCTTCCATCCATTGAAGAGCTTTGGCCTAAGTCAAAGGAAGTGGCCATTTCCCAGATGGCCAGTTCTTTGGCAAGACTCTGCCAGTCAGTCCTTCTTTCGGGGGTCAGGAGGCTGAAGAAATTTATTGCGTTGTCTCAGACACCCATGTGGGGAGGGGGTAGGGTGAAAAGTAGGCTTCACAATGGCACAGTATGGGAGCCTCCTTGAAGTGAAGGTGATAAAACGTGTTGTAGTTCCGTAAAGGAGGGGATGGGGTCTGCAGACGGACGCCCTTCTCAAGGGGGCATGGAGAGGCTGCCATGGTAACCTTGGCAGTGTGCTCGTTGGCTCTTGCAAGTAGGTCTGGACTGTATTGGGCTAATTGGTTGGAAAAAGCAAAGGGAAAGGTCCCTTGTGGATTGTCTGGGGGTTTTCTTCAGTGGGTCACATGAATAGAAATCCATACATGGTTGGGCTACATGAATTTTTTCTTGATAACAATAATGAGTTAGAAGAGCTCCTGCTGGGCAATGAGGATCAGACTTGATTCAAATATGAATCAGGTGTGTTCAAGGCCTTAGTCATGCTTCCATTTTGGCCATGAGTCCTTTATAGTGTCCCAAGTTTATGGTATGATTTTAATACTGGACATTAAAGGCTTTAAGTTTGCATGATTAATTACACTGACCTTGGTTTATACTAACTAATTCATCTATGCCGGCTGGCGTGACACCTGGCAGAGGTCAGTCATAAAGATAATGGTGGGCAGATGGCCAGACCCTATGGCCCATGCATCCATGTGGGTCAGAGCTGGGAGAGAACTTGTGTTCCTTCTCAGATCTCAAGTAGGATGTCTTAACCCAGGGATCAAACCCAGGTCTCCCGGATTGCAGGCAGATGCTTTACTGTCTGAGCCACCAGGGAAGCCGCTTTTAGAGACAGGTGGGTTCAGTTAGTCATTCTCAGATCCTCTGTTGGATAGGGTCTGGGTCTTTGAGGGTGACAGCTGAATGACAGTTATGGATCCCATCGGGCACACTGTCCCCAAGAGGAAGCTGCCACCATCACTGCCTTCAAAGCCAGAAAAGTGAAAAGTGAAAGTGTTAGTCACTCAGCCGTGTCTGACTCTCTGAGACTCCGTGGACTGTAACCTGCCACACTCCTCTGTCCATAGGACCCAAACCTGGGTCTCCCACACTGCAGGCAACTTCTTTACTGTCTGAGTCACCAGGATAGCCCCAGAGCCAGAAAACCTGGCTTCAAATCTTAGAACTACCACATTTTATTTGAATGACCTCGGACAAGATGTTGCTTCTCTTATCCTGAGTTTCCCCCCTCCATTATTAAATGGAGATAATTCTACCACTCTTAAGAATGAGATCTTGTATTTGCGTGTTATCTTGGCATATCGAATCACGTTATTTCTAAAGAGACACAGACTGCATCCTGGTTAAGGAATCAGCAACATTGGTTCTCAGGCAAGTAAGTGATGCTGAAGGTCTCATAGAAGAAGTCTATGTCTCTCTTCTTGCACTGACTTCAGGAATCTCCGTGCTGAATGAGGCATCCTCTTGCATTCCTCTTCTTTCTAGTGACCAGGCAGAGATGATCCTGAAGTAGTATGCGTCATTTCTGCCCACAGAGTTGGACAGAACTCAGTCACCTGGCCTCATTGTGGTTCAGGGGGGGCGGGAAGTGCAGTCCCTGGCTGGGAAGTCACTTTCCAGAGACATCTACACTCCATGGTGGGCGGGACACAGTTCTTAGGGGATCTGTAAGCTGTCATTGAACAGGTAGTAAATGTAGAAGATCCTGGTATGTGGAGGAAGAGAGTCACGGGATAATAGGAATGAAGGGGAAAGGGGAAAAATGTGTTGGTGACTCTACCAAAAACTTCTTGCTGCAGTAGGTAAACAGAGCTGTCTGTCTTCAGAAACTGGCCTCTTAGCTACTCTCATAAATAAGGGCTTTTATTTATTTTATTTTTTGGCTGTGCCCTGCAACATGTGGGATCTTAGTTCCCAGACCAGGGATCGAACCAACAGCCCCCGTGATGGAAGTGCAGAGTCTTAACCACTGGACTGCCAGGGAAGTCCCAATAACTACTTTTTTTTTTAATCTTTTCTTTTTTTTGTTGTTGTTTATCTTAAAAAAATTTTTTTAACACTAAAAGCATTTTGTATTTGGATGTAGCCAATTAGCAATGTTATGGTAGTTTTAGGTGAACAGCAAAGGGACTCTGCCGTACATATACAGGTATCTATTCTCCCCTGAAGCCCGTGCCCATCTAGGCTGGCACGTAACACTGAGCAGTTCCATGTGCTATATAATAGGTCGTTGTAACTACTTTTAAAGTCAACTCTCCAGGAATAGTTAAAAACCACTTGGCAACCATTGGATTTCTCATTCATGGCAAGTGCTTCATTGCAGTGTGGGCCGTATTTGCTGCGTGCTATAGTCCATGGGTTTGCAAAGAGTCAGACACGACCGAGCGACCGAACTGAACGAGGACGTATCTGTGAAAGTGTTAGTCGCTCAGTGGTGTTCAATTCTATGCGACCCCACAACCCGCCAGGCTCCTCTGTCCACGGGCTTCTCCAGGCAAGAATACTGGAGTGGGTTGCCATTTTCTCCTCCAGGGGATCTTTCCAACCTAGGGATCAAACCCAGGTCTCCCGCACGGTGGGCAGATTCTTTACTGTCTGAGCACCAGGGAAGCCCTGAGGATATTCCAGTAGGAAAAGGAATTTTGACTCCGATAGGGTTTGTAAGGTAAGCAGGTTTTTCCTCCTGTTATCATTTGGGAAATTGGTAGAAGACATTTAAGAGCCTTGGTTCAAGGTTACGGGGCAAACTAACACACAGTCAGGGAGCCTGAGTCTAGCCATGCCAACCACAGCCCTGGGGACCCATTCACTCTGTGGATAGACCTGGACTTGACTTTCCAACTCCAACAGCTGCAGTCAAAGGAAGTCTTTTTTTTTTTTTTTTTTTTAATAATCTAATTCTTTTTTAAAAAACTTATTAATTTGGCTGCATCGGATCTTAATTGCAGCATTTGGGATCTTTCATTGTGGCTCCTGGACTTTCTAGTTTGGCATGCAGGCTTAGTTGCCCCTTGGCATGTGGAAGTTTAGTTCCCTGACCAGGGGTTGAACTGTTCACCTACACTGCAAGGCAGATTCTTAACCACTGGATCACCAGGGAAGTCCCGAAGGAAGTCCTTTTGTTACTCTGGCTGTGTAAGTAAAGAAATGCCTTCTGCTGCCCCTGCCGCTCTGCCCACGCTTCTTTTCATGTTGGGTTTTGTTACTTTTGTGGAAAACAATTTGCCATTTAGCTGTGCAGTGTGATGGGAAATTCAGAGCTGCTTCCTCCATGTAAGTCCCTAGGAAAATGTGGCTGGAGCCAGGACCTGCAGACATACGCGTGGTCCAGGCTGGGCATACGCCTTCTGTTTTCCCTTCTCCCGGGTCCAGTGTTCATAAATAACATTCTGTATTCCTGGACATAATACTTTTCTTCTTGCCCTCCTCTCTTTTAAGAGTTGAGTTAAAATGGAATTTTCCGTAATGATGGTAGGTGAAAGCAGTTTCACAGAATCAATTTCAATTTTAAGAGCACCTTGAGAATTACTGGGAGTTTGTGAGTTTTATTGTATTGAATTAATAGGCATTTCTGAAGCCAAGAGTCTAGAGTTCAGACTGTCAATTTTTTCCCCCTTCTGGCTTCACTTCAAAGATCGTAACAGAAAGCCTGATCTTGAAATGAAACTTCTGAACGATGTGCCTTGCCAATGGATGGTCCTTATGGAAATAAATTTAAATAAATAAATTTATCCATGAGAGCCTGCGATCATTTCAAGTTGAGGGTCTAGATTTGTATACAAAGTTTTCAAAGCATCAGGGCTTTTTGAGCTATTGCTTCTATTTTCTACTCAGGGGGTAAAGGGACAGTCAAGTTCCAGTGCAAAAAACTTATCCTTGGACTCAGCTGTCCTACGGATTAGTACATGAGGATAGAAAGTGACACAGTTCTCTCTCTGACTGATAAGGGCTGCTCCAGACCTGACACTGTAATAGTATAAAATGCAGTCCTTTTACAGAAGATTCTCAGGGTGATTTGGTCTTGTGGGCTTGAATTTATGGTGAGAAGGGATTTTGTGACCTGTTTTTGGAGTTTCAAGGTCATTTGTGTGTCTTATAAAGTCAGAGATTTCAAACTTGGTTGTGCATTGGAATCATATAAGGAATTATATGGAATTTAGAAAGATGGTAATGATAACCCTATATGCAAAACAGAAAAAGAGACACAGAAATACAGAACAGACTTTTGAACTCTGTGGGAGAAGGTGAGGGTGGGATGTTTCAAAAGAACAGCATGTATACTATCTATGGTGAAACAGATCACCAGCCCAGGTGGGATGCATGAGACAAGTGCTCGGGCCTGGTGCACTGGGAAGACCCAGAGGGATCGGGTGGAGCGGGAGGGGGGAGGGGGGATCGGGATGGGGAATACGTGTAAATCTATGGCTGATTCATATCAATGTATGACAAAACCCACTGAAATGTTGTGAAGTAATTAGCCTCCAACTAATAATAAAAAAATAAAATAAATAAAAAATAAAAAAGCATAGGTTGTTTAGATTCCACCCCTCTATTTTGTTTAATTGCTGAGTGGTGTCCGACTCTTTTGCGACCTCATGGACCATAGTCCGCCAGGCTCCTCCGTCCACGGGATTTCCCAGGCAAGGATATTGGAGCGCATTGCCGTTTCCTTCTCCACCACCCCTATATGCTAACTCTGAGTTTCGGGCAGGGCGGGGTTGTCTCTGCAGAATTCCTGTGTTTTATTTATTTATTTTTTGTATTTGGCTGTGCTGATGCTTCTTTGCTGCGCTAGGGTTTTCTCTGTTTCCGGTGAGCAGGGCTGGGGGAGGCTACTCTTTGTCGCAGTGCACAGGCTTCTCATTGCAGTGGCTTCTCTTGTTGCAGAGCATGGGATTTAGGGGGCGCAGGCTTCAGCAGTTGCGGCTTGCAGGCTTAGTTGCCCCGAGTCTCGTGGAATCTTCCCAGACCAGGGATCGATCGAACCCACGTCCTCTGCATTGGCAGGCGATTCTTAACCACTGGACCACCAGGGAAGTCCTCACATATTTTGTAAAATGTGCCTTGAGTAGACTCTGATGTAATTGGTTCCTTCCATTTGGGAATCATGTGGGTTATCCTGTGTGTTCCTTAGGTCCAGGCTCTGCCTCTTCTCTTTGCTCCAGGATGCTGACTCCATTAAGGAGCTCTCTTGCTGCCTGGATTTGATCAGTGGGACAGGAGACGGGAGGCAGGAAGATGGTGCAGGTGGGCATACTTTCTCCTGACTCCCCTGTGGCATCTCCTTGGGCTGGCTGTGGCCTGTGTTGAAGATACTGCTCCTCTCCCAGCGGCAGTCTTTCATACTGTCTCCCATGTTCTCATAATCACTTGCTTCCCTCGCCTCCTTGGGCCTTGGGCTGGAAGCCTTGGCCTATGAGCAGCCCAAAGGGACTGCACTGTGCCCTATGGTGTCCCTACACCCTGCCCAGCATCTTGCAAATGTTAGGTCATTCTGAAAAAGTGAAAGTTGCTCAGTCACGTTCAACTCTTTGCGACCCCATGGACTGTAGCCTGCCAGGTTCCTCTGTCCATGGAATTCTCCAGACAAGAATACTGGAGTGGGTTGCCGTTCCTTTCTCCAGGGGATCTTCCCGACCCAGGGATAGTACCCAGGTCTCCCACATCACAGGCAGATTCTTTACCACCTAGCCACCAGGGAAGCCCTGAAGTCATTTTGAACTTACCTTAAATTTGGGGGGCCGCCGGCTTTCTGCTGGGACCCTGAGTGGCATAGGAATCACTAGAAAACTTGACTTTCTAAGTCAGCTGTCCTGTTCTGAAAGAGCTACTGCTTCTTTAAAGGTGCCTGAGAGAGCCCAGATCAGGCTGACAGTGGAAGGACCAGGAGAAATCCGGTTCCCCCAGATCTAGTGTAGGAGGCGGTACTGCAATGACTGGGGAGGCGTGAAGCCATCACTTCCTCTTAGGGGCTTCGAGATGGTTCCTTTGCCCTTAGGGAGACTCGGCTCAGTGAGTGGTGTCTTTGCTTCTTGGAAAAACATCCAGTGTCACATTCTCATCGGAGAAGGGAAGTGTCCTGAGAGAAAGCTGGACTTTCCCAAGCGGTTATGGGGTGATGGTGGATGGTGGACAATGGTTCTCATGTGTCAGGGAGAGTAGATTTGAGGATGATGTGGTCTAGTCTCATGTAAATCACTCACCCACAAATGAACACGTGACTTAAGACGAAATCTGCAATGATCGTGGGTAGAAGGTAAGAATAAGGCAAGAATAAGTGCACAAGAAGTGGCAATGAGAGTCCCACTTCTAGAACTAGATATTGTTTTAAATTTGAATTATTTTCATTAAGGCATTTTTTTTTTTTTTTTGGTAGCAGTTTAAGACTCAGTTTAACATTCTTTGGAAGGACTGATGCTGAAGCTGAAGCTCCAATACTTTGACCACCTGATGCAAGGAGTCGTCTCATTAGAAAAGACCCTGATGCTGGGAAAGACTGGGGACAGGAGGAGAAGGGGGCGACAAAGGATGAGATGGTTGGAGGGCATCACTGACTCGATGGACATGAGTTTGAGCAAGCTCTGGGAGATAGTTAAGAACAGGGAAGCCTGGCGTGCTGCAGTTCATGGGGTTGCAAAGAGTCAAACACGACTGAGCGACTGAGCAATTAAGACTCAGAGGAGAATTAGGGGAAGGGACAAAGATTTCCCCTGTGACCTTTGCTGTCACATATGTACAGCCTCACCCCTAGCAACGTCCCCCACTGGAGTGGTGTGTTTTTTAGAACTGATGAACCTATGTAGACACATCATAATTACTCAAAGCCCATAGTTTTAGGGCTATTCTTGATGTTGTACAATCTATGGGTTTGGACGTGTGTATAATGATATACACTTATCATTATTGTATCATGCAGAGTATTAATATTTTTATTGTTATAAAAAATCCTCTGTGCTCCATCTATTCATCTCTTATATCTCGTGCCCACTGATAACTACTGATATTTTTTGCTATCTACAAAGTTTTGCTTTTCCAGAATATCATATGCTTGGAATCATATGGTACATAGCCTTTTAAATTGGCTTCTTTCATTTAGCAATATGCATTTAAGCTTCCTCCATATCTTTTCCTGACTTGATTACTCATTTCTTTCTGGTGCTTGTACCCACTGTAGTATTCTTGCATGAGAAATCCCATGGACAGAGGAGCCTGGTGGGCTACAGTCCATGGGCTCACAGTCAGACATGACTGAGTGACTAGACAACAACAATATGCATTCAGCACTGAATAATATATAATATAAAGTATCTGGATATATCATAGTTTACTTATCCAACCACCTGCTAAAGGACACCATGGTGGCCTCAGCTATCTCTTTCAGGGAAGTTACTATGTAGTTGCACAAATACAAATTTATACCCACTATTACTAACGATGACCTTCATCTGAACTGTGGTATGTCTTGGAATACTGTCTAATAAGAGTATAAAGCCAACAAGATAGGAAAAACAGACAGTAAAGATGTCTACCATCTTTTTTTTATTGACTTAAAATAATGTCCTATTCAATGTAGCATCTTAAAAAATTTTAATTAGTATAATGGAAAGTGCTTAAAAGCATCTTTTGAGGTTTCTTACTCGGTAGTGAAAAAAATAGAAGAGGCATGCTGCTGGGGGAAAATACTTGTTCTTCCCACGGCAATAAATACAGCTGAAATAATACATGGGAAAATATAGTGACAAGGCTTTTAATACCATTTACACACTGACAAGTTTCAAATTTATATTTCCATTCCAAATGCCTCTCTTGTAAATCCAGACTCTTGTAAGCGGCTGGTTTCTTGACACCTTCCCTTGAATGTAATCTTCCTCGACTTAGCGTGTCTAAACTGAATTCTTAATCTCTGTTCCTTGCCCCACCCCCCGTCTTCTCCCCCCTTGTAAATTACCACCACATTTTCCCCAGTGCTTAGATTAAAAGCCCTAGCTCCTTTCTCCCTTGCCGTATATCCAAACCTATCAGCAGGTCTCTTTGGCTCTGTATCAGACTCTATCTGGACTCTTACAATTTTCTTACACTCTTATCATGACCATTTGAGACCATCTCTTGTTTGGACAATTGAAATTGGTCCCCTGTTCCTGCCTTGCCACATTGCAGCCTATTATCCATGGGTGGCCACAGAAATCTTTTAAAACCTAAGTCAGATCTTGCCACACTGCTGAGCACCCTCCAGGGGCTTCCTATCCTGGTTGGGGAAAAAAATCCTCTGACCTCTGGTCCTCTTGCTCTTCATGCACTCACTGGCTCGAGGCACACAGACCTTACGGTCCAGCCACACCAGTCAGGCTCCTACCCCAGGGCCTTTGCCCCTGCTGCCCCTCTGCTGACTGCGCTTCTTCCAGATACTCCATGGCTCACCCACAATACCTTTGCTCAAATATCACCTTCTTAAGGAAGTCTTCCTCATCACCTGAAATGGCTCACTCTGCCACTTGCTATCCCAATATCCTGTTGAACTGTTCTTTGGAGTGCTTACCCTAACATGTACTTTTTTTTTTTTCGCTTACCATCTGTTTTCCTGCACAGGCACACAGCTCCCTGAGAACTTAATTTTGTGCCTTACTTTTTCAGCACCTAGGACAGCGACCGACTCAGAGCAAGTGATCAATAAATCCTTTCTGAATGACTGAATGAATGAATATTCATTCCTTAGCCAGCAAAACTGCTGATGGATGCAGAGAAAACTTTGAAGAAACTAGTATTGAAACAAATCAAGTAGTGTTTGTTATACAGCTGAGTGAAGTACAGATACAGCTTCTCCTTCAATAATAAAACATACAAAGAGCTATTCTTTTGTGAACCAATTATAGGATGACAAGTCAGAAAAGATGTCATCTCAGCTATAAATAACTTTACTAGAAATATTGTTCTGATGAAACAATTGTTTAAAATAACATTTGATGGAGCATCTGCTTTAGAATATGAAGAGGGTGAAGGGTGAGTGTGTAGGGATAGCATCACTCATGCAATTTATTCACCGGGTGGTAATTCACAGTCAAAGTATCACAGCAAAGCAATCAAACCCAAGACATGCACAATGAACTAGACAATGTCATGGATGCAAGTGATCTGATTTTTACAAGTGGGAGAGATGTACAAAATGCCAGGATCTTTGCAGTTATTTTGTAGCAAGATGGAGAGTGATGATAAAAATCACTTGTGTCTCAGAGATTTTGCAGTTGTTTCTTTTTACAGAAGAACAGTGTTCTAAATTTGCTAACCTTTTCTTGTGGTGACAAGTGGTTGTTAACTGTGTGATAGGAGACATTTTTTAAAAGATTAAGAAACAGTTTTTGCCTTCATGGAAGTGATAGTGTTTTAAGAATAAGTAAGAGAGTTTAGAGCGTGGTTTTTTTTTTTTTTTTTTTTTTTTTGAGTAAAACCTCATTCAATGAAGAGAACATTTGGGATGCAAATTTTAGCAATAAACTTTGCATTATTTGGGGATAGGACTGTATACTAAATATTGCTATCTAGAAATTGCTGTCAATACTGTAAATATTTTTCCATTTGGATCAGCTGACCATTGTGAGGTACCCTTTTCATTGAGGACAGTCATTAAGCCCAAAAACAACAGTAAACTAACTTAGAATTTGACTTTTGGCTTACTATGTTAAACCAAGATTTTAAGAATGAACCACATTTTAGAAAAATTTACACTGTGCTCAATAAAAATATTACTATCTAATTTTTTGTGGAAACAAAATTATTTTGTGTTTTTAATGAATAAGATAAAATAGCATTCTTAGAGAAGTTATTTTCTTTGTTTATCCTGTAAAATTTCAATTTTGAGTGTGTTTTATCACATGCATGCCATAATAATATGTAAGAAAAAGCATCAAATTTATAAATTAAGAAATATACCTTTAGGGGTTTGCACTGGAAGTATATTTTTGGTAGGATTTACTATGAAAAGATTTTGTAGCCCACTGACTATAGATTAGCAATGTTCGTATGTAATTCCCCGGTACAGTGTTCAAAATAGTCTGGGTCAAATTTGTGAGAAGATCTGAAGACTATTTAGTGTCCACGGTTTGTCTTGGGGCAGTAGGGGCACTCAGGGCATTTAACCTGATGGAAACTCTGGTTTATAAACAGTGATCAGATATGACTGAACTTTATTAATAGACACATACTGCATGCCAGAGACTGCACAGGGCACTCATAGCCACCTTATTTCATGATGACAGCAAACCATTCCTTCAGTTCAGTTCAGTCACTCAGACGTGTCTGGACTGCAGCATGTCAGACTTCCCTGTCCATCACCAACTCCCGGAGCTTGCTCAAACTCATGTCCATGAGTTTATTAATAATGAATAACAATTATTAATAATGACTTCATGTGAGATACTCTTCAACTGATTCCTCTGGGGACGGAGGATGGAAGAGTGATGCTATTCTGATAGGAAGGGGGAAGGTGAAGGAGGGCAGGGTGTATGTGAAATTGAATGTTCACATCCTAAATTATCAGCATAAATCTGAAAGTCATTGAATTATAAATGGACAGAGCAATGCCACTTGCGGAAGTAGAAGGTAAAAATCAAGAAATAAAGCTGCATTTTTTGTTCCAAAACATGATTTCAGTTCACCTGAACTTTTTTGTGAATTATTTTTTTTAACTGTGGTGAAATACACATAACTTCAGATTTAGCATCTTAGTCGTCTGAAGTGCGCAGTGGCTTTGAGAGCGCTCATACTGTTGTACAACCATCACCACTGTTCATTTCCAGGATGCTTTCCATCCTGCAAAACTGAAAGTTTGTGTCCGTTAAACCAAAGTTTTTCTTTACTCCCTCAGAATTATAACTTTTAAAACCTTTTATTTTTATTTATTTGATGTATTCTTGAGGTTCAGTTGGTTTACAATATTGTATTAGTTTCAGCCACCCAAACTTGTCAATCAGTACATAGTTACCTATCACTCTTGTGGGTGAAGCCTACCCACCATTGCTCTGAAGTCTTTCATCTCCTACATTATCTAGTTTGGCCCTCCCCACAACTCCAGATTTTAAGGACTGTCACATCTGTTCTATTACCAAAGGAACTGAGGCTTAGCAAAAGTGGCAGAGGTCACACCGCCAGCTCGGAGTGGAAGAGGGGTCACATGTAGGTGCTAACTTCACTTTTTCAGTTACCCAGTGAGAAGGTGAGTGTTTCTCTGACATGGTCACCTTTAGAGGTTGTCCTTCCTTATAGTGTTGCCAGCCAGATCTCAGACCCATGTTTCAGAGGTCTGAACACGTTAAAACTCACTGAGGAAGCTGAGCAAATAGAGCCCTTGTTACTTCTTGAAGAAATACTATAATCAATTTATTTGGCACAATTTAGGGATCACATGCTATTTGTTAAACATTTCATTATCATGAGGGAAGAGCTAATGGGTAATTAGTTGAAGGGGTTAAACTTTTAACTAATTTGATGATTTCAAAATTTTGCTTAGACTGAAATGTACAGAATCGCATTAATTACTTTTGAAAGTGAAAATGTTAGTCACTCAGCTGTGTCTGACTCTTTGCGATCCCAAGGACTGTAGCCCACCAGGCTCCTCTGTCCATGGGATTCTCCAGGCAAGAATACTGGAGTGGGTAAGTCATTCCCTTCTCCAGGGGATCTTCCCAACCCAGGGACTGAACCAGTGTCTCCTTTTTTTTTTTTAAATTTATTTATTTTAATTGGAGGCTAATTTACAATATTGTAGTGGTTTTGCCATACATTGACATGAATCAGCCATGGGTGTACATGTGTTCCCCATCCTGAACCCTCCTCCTACCTTCCTCCCCATCCCACCCCTCTGGGTCATCCCAGTGCACCAGCCCCGAGCACCCTGTCTCATGCATTGAACCTGAACTGGCGATCTGTTTCACATATGGTAAAATATGTTTCAATGCTATTCTCTCAAATCATCCTACCTTCACCTTCTCCCAGAGTCCAAAAGACTGTTCTATACATCTGTGTCTCTTTTGCTGTCTCACATATAGGGTTATTGTTACCATCTTTCTGAATTCCATATATATGCATTAGTATACTGTATTGGTGTTTTTCTTTCTGGCTTACTTCACTCTGTATAATAGGCTCAAGTTTCATCCACCTCATTAGAACTGATTCAAATGTATTCTTTTAAATGGCTGAGTAATATTCCATTGTGTATATGTACCACAGCTTTCTTATCCATTCGTCTGTCGGTGGACATCTAGGTTGCTTCCATGTCCTGGCTATTATAAACAGTGCTGTGATGAACATTGGGGTGCATGTGTCTCTTTCAATTCTGGTTTCCTCGATGTGTATGCCCAGCAGTGGGATTGCTGGGTCATATGGCAGTTCTATTTCCAGCTTTTTAAGGAATCTCCACACTGTTCTCCGTAGTGACTGTACTAGTCTGCATTCCCACCAACAGTGTAAGAGGGTTCCCTTTTCTCCACACCCTCTCCAGCATTTATTGCTTGTAGACTTTTGGATAGCAGCCATCCTGACCGGCGTGTAATGGTACCTCCTTGTGGTTTTGATTTGCATTTCTCTGATAATGAGCGATGTTGAGCATCTTTTCATGTGTGTGTTAGCCATCTGAATGTCTTCTTTGGAGAAATGTCTGTTCATGAACCCGTGTCTCCTGCATTGGCAGGCAGATTCTTTACTGCTGAGCCACCAGGGAAGCCTACCTCTGCAGCGAAAACAACGGACCTTCCCCAGCACATCATGCAGTCTGGAGACGACAGGCCTCATGTAATTCCCCCATGCCATGCCGCATCTCCTCCTCCACAAATGAGAAGGAGAGAGAGGTCAGCACATCGCCCCATGCGCACCTCTGACTCCTGGGCTGAGAGCTGCAGTTGCCGTGGCTTTCTGGGGGGAGGACGGGGGCCCCGTGCTCCCTGATGGGCTCTTCTGCTTGTTGAATTTTCCCCTGCGATTCGTCAACAGGCACGTCGCAGGCGTGCGAAGCCAGTGTGCGTGCTTGCCCTCTGCTCTCTGTCTGCTCTGCCTGTCTGTTTAGATTAGAAACCCCCGAGGCATGTCTTCCTCCGTTCTGTGCCGCGCCCACTCGTGGCGGGCGCTCACGGGACGTGGATGATTGATGACGGTGTTGATCTGAGTAATAACAAGGCACATGGAGCACAGTCTCAAGGAAGCTTTTCAGTACTGGGTATGGATGTGTGTCTCCTGCCGAGGAAGAAGGGACCGGTCATGGGCAACTGCCGGTAGCAGGATGCCCAGCTCGGAATGCTCTTCCCTTAAAAACAAAAGGCAAATCAAGCAAGCAAAGACACAAGCCCCCAGGCAAGATGCAGCATCGAGCAGGTTTTAACAGCAGCACCAGTTGGGTGGCAGCTGCTTTGAGATTATAAGTCAAAGGGAGAAAGGCAATTTTCTATGAAGGCGCCAAAACAATGATTATTGAGAGCCTGCTGTCGGCTTCTTTACATAGGTACTCTCAAATGTAATTTCCTCATTTCGGAGATGAGTAAACAGGGCTTCTGAGATGTGGGGTCACTTGCCCAGGTCACATAGCAATACGGACTGAATATTTGCATCCCTCCAAAATTCATATTTTGAAGCCCTCATCTGATGGTATTTCAAGATTTGGCCTTTGGAAGGTAATGAGGTTTGGATGAAGTATTAAGGATGGGATTGGTGTCCTTATAAAAGAGAGAGACCAGAATACACACACACACACACACACACACACTCTCTGTCTCTCTTTTTCTCTCTCTCCTCCACGTGATGACACAGTGAGAAGGTGGCCATCTGCAAACCCGGAAATGGGCCTTATCAGGAACCTTAATTCTGAACTTCCCAGTCTCAAGAACTATAGGAAATAATTGTCAGTCATTAGGTCATCCAGTCTGTGGATATGATAGCAGACAGAGCTGACTAAGATGCGTAGTAAATAACTATTTCTGAGCCCCCAGATTTGTACCCTGGTCCACAGTGACCAGTGCTCATGACCTTGCTATCTTGCAGCCTTCTTTATTCTTATCAGTACTTTTTGTTTGGGTTCAATAAAAGAAGTTCTTTTCACGCTAATGTGGCAGGTCAGTCCATGTGCCTATTTGCTTTCCTTCCTCCTCTCAGCAGTCCCCCTTCTAGGACTAGGTGGGAAGGGGCTTTGATCAGATAACAATGGATAATGAGTCTCCCAGAATCGGGAGATGATGCATGTTTGTTGTCTTAAGCCATTCGGTTCACAGTCCTTTGTTCGGGCGGCTCTAGGCGATGCACACAGCTCCCTCTCTGTTTAGCCTTCCCAGCTCAGCCTCTAATGTGGGTATGAAGCTGCTTCCGTGAGGTGTGTGTATAAGGGAAAACTGACTTGTGTTTTCAGGCAGTGTGAAAGTTAATCACTCACAGAAACACTTGGAGAAACAGAAAAGAGCCAGTGTTGATGAGGGTGTGGAAAATTGGGGAACCCTTCTGCCCTGTAGCTTTGCTGGTAAAGAATCTGCCTGCAATGCAGGAGATCTCGGTTCGATTCTTGGGTTGGGAAGATCTGCTGGCTACCCACTCCAGTATTCTTGGGCTTCCCTGGTGGCTCAGCTGGTTAAGAATCCTCCTGCAAGGCGGGAGACCTGGGTTCGATCCCTGGGTTGGGAAGATCCTTGGGGTGGCAAAGAGTCGGACATGACCGAGTGACTTTCACTTCACTGCACTGCTGGGGGGAGTGATGGTGTAGCTGCAATGGAAAACAGTATGGAAGTTCCTCAAAAAATTAAAAATTAAATTATGTATGATCCAGCAATCCTACTTCTGGGCTTATATCCAGAAGAAATAAAAGCAGAATCTCAAAGAGATATTTACACCCTTGTGTTCATTGCAGCATTATTCACAATAGTCAAGAGGGGGGAAATCCCAGATGTTCATCAGCTAATGAACGGATAAAGGAAATGTGGTACATGAACACAAAGACGTATTATGTTGCTTAAAAAATGGAGATCCTGTCACATGCTCGCAAATGGAGGTGTCTGGAAGACATCGTGCTAAATACACCAGTCACAAAAGGACAAATACTGTAAGATTCCAGTTATATAAGGTACCTAAAGTAATCGAAAGCATAGAAATAGGGACTTCCCTAGCAGTTCAGTGGTTAGGACTCCTCACTTCCACTGCAGGGGCACATTTTCAATCCTGGTTGGGGAACTAAGATCCTACATGTTGTCTGGTGTTCCCACCCGCCCCCACTGCACCCCCCTCCCCCCCGCCAAAATCATAGAAGTAGAAAGTAGAGAGATGGTTTCTAAGGGTTGAGGGGAGGCAGGAGTGGGAGGAAGTGTTTAATGGTCACAGAGGTTCAGTTTTGCAAGATGAAAATATTCTGTCGATCCATTGCACAGCAGTATGGATATTCTTGACACTCTCGGGTTATATGCTTGAAAATATTTAAGACAGAAAATTTAAGGTTATATGTTTGTTATATGTTTATAACCACAAATAAAAAAAATAAAATACAAGTTAAAAAAAGAAACCCTGGGAGAAATTCTCATTGAAAATAAGACATTCTTTGATAATATAATGGGATTAACTACCCTCTTGGTTTTTGCATATGTATGTCTTTGATTTTTTTGCCCACTGGATTTTCTTAAAGCGAGGCTTGTGTGTGACTAAGGGGTGGGAGCTTTTGGTGGGTTGTTTCGGTGGCCCTGATCCATCATTCCCTTCGCTGTGTGTGGTATAATAACATGGGTTTGGAGCTTTCTGCCTAACAGGAGACTTGAAATACATAAGAGCGTTCCCACTGATAGCCTCCAGGGACAAATGATTTGACAGAATGGAGGCCAGGAGACCAGACTGCCCGTTTCATGAAGCTCAGGTGTCAACAGTTGCTACATGTGATCTAATAAAAATATGTATTTGGTCTTGGTCCCCAGTTCCTGGCACAGAGTAACTAAAGCTTTTGAGATTTCTTGAGTGACAATATGTTTTATTATTCAATCTTCAAAGGCCAATGAAATAATCAATCATGACCATGTAATGAAACCTCTGTAAAAACTAAATGACAGGGTTTGGAGAGCTTCCGGGTTGGGGAAATGCAGGAAAGCAGGGAGATGCCGGAAGGGTGGTTTGCCCTGATGACTATGGAAGCTCTGCCTTCCTCTCCCCTCATATGTTGCCTTAAACATCTCTTCCATTTGGCTTTTCCTGAGCTGTATCTTTTATTTTTTAAAAAGCCCCGTAATTGTAAGTAAAGTGTTTTCCTAAGTTCTTTGAGCTTTTCTAGCCAGTGATCGAAATTAAAGATTGGGTGGTGGAAACCCCTGATGTATAGCTGGTTAGTTGAAGTATTGATGGTCCAGTTGCTTGCAGAGAATTCCATGGACAGAGGTGCCTTGCGGGCTGCCGTCCATGGGGTGGCAAAGAGTGGAACACGACTGAGCAACTAAGCGTGAGCCTGAGTGTGAGACTGGTGGCCCAAGGGGCTTCCCGGGTGGCGCTGATGGTAAAGAACCCACCTGCTAATGCAGGAGACATAAGAGATACGGGTTCGACCCCTGGGTCAGGAAGATCCCCTGGAGGAGGCCATGGCAACCCACTCCAGTATTCTTGCCTGGAGAATCCCAGGCACGAGCTGGGATTTCCCCCAGGACAGAGGAGCCTGGCAGTCTTAGAGTCCATAGGGTCACACAGAGTCAGACACGACTGAAGTGACTCAGCATGCACGCACTGGTGGCCCAAGACTCCTGACTGGCATCTGAGGTGGGGGCAGTTCTGTGGGGACTGAGCCCTTTAACTTGGGGGATCCGGCATTAACGCCAGGTAGGGTGTGTCAGAATTGAATTGTAGGACCTCCAATGGGTATCAGAGAATTGAAGAATGCGCTGGTGTCAGAAAACATCTCAGACTCCATTTTTTTTTTTTTCTCTCTTGGTCTGGGAAGAGTTCAATTTGGGTTTCTTCCTTCTTGAGTAATCCAAGTAGAAGATGCCACCTGTGGAGAGAGGAAAAGGGTCTCAGTCCAGCCTGGCAGTGGAGATGCAAATGTCAGCCAGGATGACCAAACAGGGGTCCAGTGTTTGGGCTATTGTGTGTCACACTGACCCTGACTGGCCACGTGGACACAACCAGATGCCTGGCCAGCAGACCCCTCATTCCCTCCTGTGATGCTCAGAGAGAGACCATGAGCCTTGAAAAAGACCATATTGTTTTGTGATGTCACCTCTGGAATGTTCTGAGTGTTTTGGTGACCAACTTCTGCACAGGACTTATACTTGGCACCTAACATTGGTATGAATTTTTCCTTGAGCCAGAAAATAGTAATATTAGAAAAGGCAGTAGGTATAGGGACCTCTGCTCCAAAGACTTTCAGAAGGCTTTGTCATCAGCTATAAGACCTGTCTTAATTTCTGTTCAGAGACTGATGAAGCATCTTATCAGATACCATCTCATAATGTACATAATTAACAGGAGGGGAGAAGTGAATAGTAGGAAGTCCTGTGTTACGCAGTTGAGCAGCTGAGGCTCAGAGGAGGGGCTGGAAAACAGAAATCTGCCTATTTTCTCTTTTCCACAGCACTCGAGGCCAAATTTTACAAGAAAAAGAGATACCAGATCTGAAAACCTAGAAATTCCCATCAATGTGGTTCTACCTCAGGTAGGGATAAACACAGAAGGGTGTAACCTCTCAGGAGGTTTTGGCCGGAATAACCCTCCTCTTTCCAAGCTTAAGCAAGATATTGCAGAACAACGGTAGCCAGGGCCTCAGATTCTGGCTGTAGGTCAGCTGCCAGCCAGCTGTGTGCTGGGGGGAGTCCACTTAGTCACTCTGGGTCTTGCGTTTCTCGTCAGCTGAATGAGGGGGATGGGTTCGGTGATCTGGTAAGACTGTCCAGCCCTCTAGAAGTGTCTGTGACAGTCTTTTCAAAATTAGAGCGTCAGTAGCTTATTTACCACTAGGTGGCGCTGCCACTGCGAGAGATAAAAGAGACTCGGGTTCGATCCCCGGGTCGGGAAGATCCCCTGGAGGAGGAAATGGCAACCCACTCCAGTATTCTTGCCTGGAGAATCCCATGGACAGAGGAGCCTAACGGGCTACAGTCCAGAGGGCTGCAAAGAATCGGACACAACTGAAGTGACTTAACACACACGCACATTGAGCAACTACTCTGGACTTCTGGGGAGAGAATTAGAACTGAGACTTGGGATAAAGGGCATAGGCCTGAACCCATGAACCTGGGACATGGGCCAAGGGGTATGGGGTCCTGTGGAGGGGTCGGGAGAATTAGGGCCTGCCATGTACCAGAGACAGAGCGTAAGGGGGACGAGCCCGAGGGGGTCAGAATGGAGGCCAGCAAACGGGTGACCGGCTGGACATTCTCAGTTCTCCTCCTGCTAAGCAGCCGTTTCCCGGGAGGGGTCCTCCTGATTGGATTGTTTCTACTGCTATGTCACAAAGGGGCAGCCTCGCTTCTCCAGAGTCACCTAAGGCCCTGGTGGAAGATCATGGCGGTGCAGCCAGAGGGGCTGAAATGTAGGGTGGAGGAATCCAACGCAGAGGTAACGATCTGAAAGCTCTGTCCAGGGATGTGTGGGAAGAGGGCTGATCCCCCAGTGGGGTCTTGGAGGCATGACATTAGAGGACAGCCTGCTGCCTGTGCCACACACGGGCAGATGAGCCTCACGGGTACACGGCAGAGGGTGCCATTCCCACCGGGTTCCAGACCCCTGCCAGGACGCGCTGGGCACACTCTGGGGGAAGTGTGCTCGGCCGCTCGGTCACGTCCGACTCTTTGCAACCCCATAGACTGTAGCCCCGCCGGGCTCCTCTGTCCGTGGGATTCTCCAGGCAAGAGTACTGCAGTGGGCTGGCCATTTCCTTCTCTCTGGGGGTAAAGGGGCACCTGTATGCTTAGATGATCTGAACGGGCTGTGAGAGGGACCAGTGTGCTGGCTGGACCTCCCCAGAGGAGAGGCTAATGGCTGGTAGCAGGGGAAGGGTTGATCCTGGGTAACAAGGGGAGGAAAGGAGAGGGACTGAGCCCTGGTTTGGTCACGTCCGGGGCCCTGGGCCCTGCAGAGCGAGGGAGAGATTGTAAAGGACCCGGAACTGGAACCTCAGCAAGTCTACTAGTAATGGCGGAGCTGGAGTTGGAGGCTTGGAGCCAGGTCAGTGCCCACGTCCTCTGCCCCAAGCTGGGCACATGCCGCGTGCTTCCTCCCTGGCTTTTAGGAGATGGTGCCTCCCCGCCCCCCATCTTAACTGCCAAGCCCCAGAGCTCCCTGCACAAATCTGCCACATTCTGCTTCGTTCTGGTTCTGAGGCGAGTCCATTTGTTTCGAGAAGGAATTACAGGAGCAGCTCTGTGTCTCCAGAAAGTGCCTCTGGCCCCCCCAGCTCCCAACCCTGCCTGAACGCTTCTCATTTGCATTGCAAATATCTATGATTCTCTATTTGTTATCACCCTTAGGTCTTTTCAGGTCTTATTGATTTCCAGTCTTCCTTCCTCACAGTAAATATTTGTGTTTTCTAATCTGTTTCTCTCCAGCGCATTAACTTGCCAGCCATCGGTGTTACTTCCTTCCCAAGTTCCCTGCGTGCCGCCCCCCACCTCCCTTGCCCACCCCCCCAACCCCCGGTTCCTTTTGTACATAACGGTTCAGTTCTCCCCAGCATTCCCTTTTTCCCAGTGAGTGCTCTCCGTGAATCTCATAAAGGCACTGCTTCCTGCAAGACTGTTAATGAAGGATCCACACCAGGTCAGAATGAGGTCCCGTCGCCCCCTCCAGGGCCCCGCCTTGTCCCTCTCTGTTGCCTTTTCTCCATCGCCTTTGTTTGGGTTTGTTCTTTAGAAGCTATGGAATCTGTGGCCGACAACGCCTGCACCTCTGCCAGTTTGAAAAAGTGTTAGGAGGAAGATTTCAGAAGCTTCTGTGTTAAACAATTAGCTAAACCTACCACATATGGCGACAGATGACATCTTTAGCCTCTTTGCTGTTACTGTTAGGATTCTATCAAAATCAATTACATTGACCTGCGAATTATCCTCTTATCTGTTAGCATTTATTAAAACCATCATTGACTTTCTCATGGCACTCGGGAGCCGAGTTGATTTAAGCATATGATCATGACACTCAGCCTTGTCATCTGGTCTGAAAATTAGTGGCAGATCTGGAGAATCCCAGGGAGAGAGGAGCCTGGTGGGCTGCCGTCTATGGGGTCGCACAGAGTCAGACACGACTGAAGCGACTTAGCGGCAGCAGCTGCTTTTCCTTCCAGCATATTCTGGGTCTCAGGTTCCCCAGGCTTGAAATGTAACCCCAGAGGGCTGAATGTTCTCTGACCATAACCCTCAGTAATGCTGGCAAAAGCAGGGCTTTAAAAAACTTGGTCAACAGGCTTGGAGTCTGCTGGGGGCATTTGGACATCTCTTCTGGTCTGTGGTGATCATACTTCTCTGGAAGTGCAGAGAATCTCAGTGCATGGCAACTGAATTGGCGAGTCACTGTACAGTTCTGTTCCCCAACTCTTCAGATGGGAGGCCAGCAACCTCAAAAGCTCCACCCCCGAAGGTCCTGTTCCTTGGACACCCCTTAGCTTCAGAAAGACGCTTTGGTTTTATCGCCTCCTCTCTGCCCTTAGCCCTGCCCCCGTTTCCAGCCGCCATCCCTCCTGTGGTCTCCATTTGCCACACACGAGGCTGGTGATCTGACTGAAGCATGTAGTTGGTGATTTCATACATTTTCCCTCCAGAACCATGTGTATTTTTAAAAAGGATGCTGGGGAGAAGGATAAAGAGTGAAAAGGGAAAGTGTTAGTCGCTCAGTCATGGTCGCTACTCAGCAACCCCATGGACTGTAGCCCGCCAGGCTCCTCTGTCCATGGGATTGTCCGGGCAAGACTACTGGAGTGGGTTGCCATTCCCTTCTCCAGGGGATCTCTTCCTGACCCAGGAATGGAACCCGGGTCTCCTGCATTGCAGGCAGACTCTTTACCGTCTGAGCCACCAGGGAAGCCCAGGCGTGATGCTAAGGATGGAGCTCAACCACAGGTGGGATTCAGGCATCTGAGCGGGAGCTCTCGGTGCCCAGGGCCCTTCCTGCATCCTTAGCACTGATGCACCTTCCTTAGGTCACAGCCGGGAGCACTTTGCTCCCGAGGGCAGAGTCTCTGGGTCACCTTCCTAACAAAGGTGACCCGATGGGAGGTGTGATGAGCCCCACAGCTACTTGTCTTCCCCTCCTGCTTCCTTCCTGTATCCCGTTCTTCCATGAAGAAGCCCCCCGCTTCTCCTCTTCCACCTACGAGGGCATGTCCTACATGTCAAGGAAGAAACTGTCCTTTCTTTCTTGGAAACCGAGCCAGGCTGTGCTGGGGGTTTGGGTCATGCTGCCAGAGACCCCACCTCCGAGGCTGAGGAGAACTTTGAGGGGTGTTCCAGGGGCTTTTAATTGGCCCAGACCTCTGGTTCAGGGCTCAGTGACCCCAGGGGCAGATTAGTTTGGCTCATGAAACCAAGCCTGTGATACCACTGGTTGAGGAGACCTACTGAGAGGGAGCTGGCTTCAGATGTCAGCTAAGGGGGTCTGGGGTTTGGTACCTCAAGGACCTTGAGTGCTTGTAGACACTCACTTTTTGTCAAGTTCTTTCATAGAGAAAGACATTTAGGATTTGCTCTAGTGTTTTAGGCCAGGAACGGTTAAGCTTTACGAGGAAAACTGGGCCTCTGTTTGGTCTTGATGACACCTGAGTGACCACTTTCTTGGCCTCTCACAGAAACCCCTGGCAGTAGGCAGAGCAGCTACACTGAAGTGACTTTCACAGAAGCTGAGTGACTTTCACAGGAGCAGCCAAAGATGGGACTTTTAAGCCCAAAGCTACTGGGAGTTTGAGGCCTCTACCCTCACTGGATTATAGGCTCAGGATGGTGCCATGGACCAGCAGCAAGCCTGTGTGCAGAGGGCAGCTCCCTTTAAGGCTATGTAGGTGGACGGGTGGACGCCCCATGGTGCCCCTGCTCCGCAGTTTAAAATGGGAACTGAAATGTGCATATGGCTTTACCAAATAGACTGGAAATATTAAGGCAAACAAGATCATCACTCCGTAGGGCTCAAAATAGTATGATGTAACAGTGTTGTGTGGTTCAACCTAATATCTCCTCCTCCCCCTTCAGTGCACTTTGGTTGATGAGTGCATTGGCAAGGACTCATTATACCGCCACTGGATGTGAAACGTGTTGCTCTGATTTCCAGAACTGGGGATGTCAAAAAAGTAAGGGGCAGGTGACTGTGCCAAGAGAATTACAATTTGTTAATCTGGGGAGAAGATGGGACAGGATGTATGAAAACCACTGCAAAGGAATGAAGACATAACACATGCAGAATAAAATATCGGAGCACTGTGAAGAGCTAGAGTGAGCATGCAGTTTGGAGTCAGATATCCTGGTTTTAAATCCTTGCTGGCTACGTGAGCTTCAGTAGACCCATGGTAGCTCTTTTCAGTAAGATATTACATATAAATACGGAAATCAGTCAGCGTACCATCCCATAGTAGTCATTCTGTGTTACTTGCGTTACCTTGTTCTATACAATGGAAGGAAATGCTAAGCAACTTCTCTTCTGAATGCACGGTCACCATTCTTGCATGTCTGAAGCTCCCTATAAACAAGATGTCGTATATTCTCCTTTTATTTTTGAACTCTACAACAGGACCTCTGAAACAAACAGGGCAGATGTTAGTAAAATGGCTGTGGATGGTTGCACAGGTTGTGCACTGCAACACCAGTCATGAATGGCATCCTCTAGAGTTGGACTTTGTACAGCCTGCACAAACATGGAGGGTGGCTCTGAATCAATGTAGTGCCCACACTTTCTAGATATGGAAACTGAGGCAGAGAAGTCAAGTGATTTTGTAAAGGCCATGAACTTACAGCACAGAGCTGGGACTCTCTTTGGTTTCATGTTGTCCAGTCCTCTGTGCCCCATACTTTGCTATCAGAATTAATGGTTTTACACCAAGAAATAGCTGGTGCTAATGCATTGATTTTCAAATTGACTGGAAGTTCCCTGAGGGCAGGTCTGAGAACAAAAGCCCAATTAGTGTTAGTTGACTCATTGACAGAAATGTGGAGGAAGATTTGGTGCAAGAATGTTTAAAGTCGGAATTGATTAGGGCAAGGAGTTTGCATGAGGCCGAGAAAGAGCTTTCCTTTGCGGACTAGGTCCAGTTAGGTCTGATTGGAATCAGGGAAATAAGGGAAAGAAAGAATTTGTCTTGGTTCAGCATCTTCCCAGTGTTTAAACATGATTCTTGGTATATCTGAAATGCCTGTATATTTGTTGTTTTTCTTTACAGCCTCTCATTTTCAGAACAGAATTTGCTGTATGCTGGCTTATCCTAATCCTATCCATGGGATTGTGGGTTTGATAAAAATAGGTATATTTTCCTAATACTCATCAAAATAAATACATGACTATCAAATTTTTTAAAGTAAGTGTTTTATCTAAGAAACTAGGCCATGAAATGATGCTAGACTTGGCCATCTTCTGGGTCCTGTGTGGGAGAAGAGGAAGAATAGAAAGACTTAGTAATAAGAGGAGGGTTTGTTCTCTTGGTTAAGAAGGTAAAGGAGACCTATTAGTCCATCAGTGTTTTCTGGATTAGGTTGCCAGGCATGAAACTGAGACAGCACAGGGTCTGCTGGGGAAGTGTTGGCCACGTCAGGAGGGGACTTGATGTCAGCCAGGTTGATAAAGGAGGGCTGCTGGGGTCACGGCAAGGCCAGTTTACAAACTTAGATCCCTTGTACCAGAGAAAGTTAGACAAGAGGGCGTTTAGAGATAATGCCACTGACCCTTCCATTACACAGGAGTGAAGACCAAGGTCAGAGGGTGAGAGGGTGTGACCGAGCCACCCAGTGGCGTGCGTAAGGACAAGGGCCCAAGCACCCAGACTGCCCACTGCTGGGGACCTGCCACCCACGTGTTAGGTGTTCTGTTTAGTGCCTTTATGCTGAGGGCATAGTTGGAAACCCCTTGGCTGCCCAGTTCAGGATGTGGATATAAAATACAGGCAGCTCACTAAGTAGGATAATTTCAAGGCCATGAAGGATACTGTGAGTGGGTATAAAGCACCAGTGATTTCTCTTTGGTTGTTCAGTTGGATCAGAAAGAATATCTTTCTGATAAAAATCAATTGTAAAAAAGAAACGAGACAGTTGGGAAATTTTGAATCAGTATTTGTTGACATTAAGGGATCATTGTTAAATTTTAAAGAGAAGATAATGGTATTGTGGTTTTGTTTAAAAAATGCACATTGACTTATTTATGGATAAAACAACACAATGTCTATGTTTTGAAATAAGCCAGTGGCAGAAGAGTAGTTCTGAAATTGGATGATGTTACAGATGAAACAAGTGTGGCCTTGATTTGATAACCACTGAAGCTGGGCGATGGATACATGGAGATGTATTAGACTATCCTCTCTCTTTCTGTATACATTTGAAATTTTCCATAATAAAAAGTCCCCAAGTACTGAAAGCCCTTTGCTAAATTCATGGAGCTTTCCCATATGTGTGCTTCACATAAATAAGTTCAGGGAGCCAGAACTGGATTTGTGACTTAGTAAGTGGAACTTGTGCTGGTTATTTAACTACTCTGAGTTTCAGTCTATCCATCTGTAAAATGGGAATAATAGTAAACCCTTATTAAATCAGTGTTGTGAGGATTAAATGAATTCAGTGGATGGATCACCCAGCCCAGGGGCTAGCACAAAACTTACCTTTCTCATGATAGAAATATAAATCATTGACTAAAGCTACATTTTCCATAAAATAACATCCTCGAGAGCAGGATGTTACTACTGAGACGGAGACCTCTGTTGCCTCACCCTTTGAGGATGAAGATGATTTCTGACTCCTTATTCACTCTGGGATCAAGGCACCTTCAATTTCAAGAAATGGTCTGGGCTCTTCACAGTGGGATTCATGCAGATCACAGGTTCAGTTCCAAGAGCCGGTGTGCTTCTCCCATTGAGAAAGATGAAAACTACTGAGGCTGGATTTATTTAAAGTAAATAATGTGCTGATCGCAGAATGTCCCTGCACCCTTGCTCTCTGGAAGATTAAGCACATCCTTACAAAGTTAATGACATGTGCTTATTGCAAAGTTAATAGCACAGAACTGTGACTTCTATTTATCTAGCTCTTTAGGTCTTAAAGAATTCTAACCAACTTTATACACTGTACAAATTATATCTCTATATATGCTTATATATATATATATATATATATAAAATGCAAATAACCTGACTTGTTTTCTATCTTCTCTATCTGTAAAATTGTGAAAATAACCTAAGAAATGAGAAATTAATATTTGGAGAGCATTGTGATGTACTTGGATGAAATGCTTTTGGTGTATTTAGAAGCAGCTCCCGTGATCTTATTTTTATTTAAATTCATTGTTGCAATTGTTACCTCTTCTCCAGGAGGCATCCCACCTGTTCATTGCTTTATGAATCATCTCAGAATTCCTCCATTAGCGAAATCTCCTTTTCTCGATAACAATACCTTACATTTCTATTGCACCTGGCAGTTTTAAAAACACTTTTGCATTCATTATCTCTTTTCAGTCCTCGTAACGGTGCTGTGAACTAAGCAGGCACATGGTATTATTTCCATTTTACAGGTACCATTTGCTGACTTTCAATGTTGGAAGGTGCTTTTAAGATCACAGAGTCTGACTCTCTTTTGTACTAGTGAAAATCTGGGTCTCGGAGAAGGTGAGCGAGTTCTCTAGTTTCACACTATCAGCAAGAGAACTCAGATAAGCATCTGTGTGATCCCCGTCTTGACCTGTGGGCCTAGTTTAGCCCTGGTGTAACCCTCAGAGAACTCCATGGACAGAGGAGCCTGGTGGGCTACAGTCCATGGGGTTGCAAAGAGTTGGACCCGACTGAGTGACTAACACGACAACCCTCAGAGCAGTTCTGACCACTGGAAGCCAGAATCGCCCGAGGGAGCTGGTTAGAAACACAGATGAATGACTGAACGCATGAATCAGTCTTGTAAGCAGAGGCTCCAAAATCTGCATTTAAAATGCACTGAGATGACTCTGTATTGAAAAGTGTGACCGCCCCTGGTTTGTCGGAGGTAAGCTCTGTGACTCCGATCCTCTTTTTGTGGGGTGGTTTTGAGGTGCATGGCCACCCTCACAGATTCCTCTTTATGCATCCCTTGGCATCCTTTGATGTCTTCACTACCACATGTTCACCTCCCATGGTCAGTGACACGACTGTGGTGGTGCCTTTCCTTTCCAAAATTTTCAGCAGGACTCTGTTTTGAGCCTGGCACTGTGTTTGTTGGTATTTAAGGAGCTGCTATCAGGACAAACTCGGGGGTGGGGAAGAGTGAAGGATGAGCCTGAATAGGGCCAGGGAGAAGGTGGGACTTACCAGTGGCACTGCCATCTTGGATAATTTGAGTGACTGTTAGGGTGATGCTAGTTGTGGGTCCACCTGGGGTAGCAGGAGAATGATGTTTATTCTTCTTGTAGGATGACAGAAGTGTGCGAGAGCCCCTGCTTCGTGCTTTCATACATTATCTTTTAATTCTAAAGTATTTCTATGCAGCAAGGCAGTGGGTGCAGTTCCTCCAGTTTGAAAGCATGGTAACTCACATAATCTGTCCATATTCTTGTAACTGATCAGATAACCGGGTCAGGACTCAGAGGTGGTTGACTCCCAACATTAACGCCTTGAAAACCTCCATGCTATATTGTTGATTCTTATTACTCACAGATTCCATGTTTGTGAATTTGCCTAAATTTTTTTCCTTGAAATTAGTTTGCAACCTCCAAATCAAGACCTGTGGCACTTTTGTGGTTTATCAGGGACACTCACAGAAGGGTGAATGATTTGAGTTACCGGATGCACACGTTTCCAGTTTAGGCGCCTTCTTGTTTCCGCTCTGACTATGAAACAGTGTCCTTTCCACCGTTTGTTTCATGTCACTTGTTTTCACACTCTTGTGCTCTTTGTCGGTGATTTCACTGTCTAAAATGGCCCTCAAGCCTACTGCTGAAGGGCTGTCTAGTCCCCCTTAAAGCACAAGAAGGCAGTGATATCCCTTACGGAGAAGACACCTGTGTTAGGTAAGCTTCCTTCCCGCATGAGTTACAGTGCTGTTGGCCCCAAGTTCAAGGTTAATGAATCAAAATGCATTTTAAATAAGGTGTCTTTCAAAAGAAGAAAAAGTTAGGTATTGATCAGTTGAGGAAAATGTGGCTCGCTGGAGGTTGCCAGGAACCTAACTCTGTGGTCTCCCCTGAGTCCCGGTTCAGTATTCGCTAATTCTGTATCTGCTGGGACATTCTAGAATAGAGCCTGGAGAAGGAAATGGCAACCCACTCCAGTATTCTCGACTGGAGAATCCCATGGACAGAGGAGCCTGGCGGGTTACAGTCCATGGGGTCGCAAGAGTCGGACACGACTGAGCGACTACACCACCACCACCGCCATAGAATAAAGCCGCGCGAATAGCGGGGCCAAGTGCAAACGCACCCTCGGTGGCGGGTCCAGACTCCCAGGCGGGGTTTCTCGTGGGGTGTCGGGCCTCTCACGTGGCCAGCCGGCCTCGGGCGCAGCCAGCCTCATCTTCGCTAACCCTGGGCTTCCCTGTTCTTTCCGCAGAGGGGCACAGCCGAGCCCTTCCTGAGGCTCCACAACTTGTACCCGACCCCTCGCTGTGCCCGGCAGGCCGCCCTGCCCAGGCTGAGCCGTCGGGTGGTCAGCCAGCACTCCTATCCGCTCAACCGCTTCTCCTCGGTGCCCCTGGACCCCATGGAGCGCCCCACGTCGCAGGCGGACCTGGAGCTGGATTACAACCCGCCGCGGGTGCAGCTCAGCGACGAGATGTTCGTCTTCCAGGACGGCCGCTGGGTCAGCGAGAACTGCCGGCTGCAGTCGCCCTACTTCTCCCCGTCCTCGTCCTTCCACCACAAGCTGCACCACAAGAGGCTGGCCAAGGAGTGCCTGCTTCAGGAGAACAAGACGCTGCGTGAGGAGAACCGGGCGCTGCGCGAGGAGAACCGCATGCTCCGCAAGGAGAACAAGATCCTGCAGGTCTTCTGGGAGGAGCACCAGGCCGCGCTGGGCCGCGACGACAGCCGGGCCTCGTCGCCGCTGCTGCACAAGGACAACGCCTCGTCCCTGGAGGCGATGAAGAAGGAGCCGGCGCTGCAGGCGCACCGCGGCCGGGAGAACAGCACCCTGCAGCTCCTCCGCGAGGAGAACCGGGCCCTGCAGCAGCTGCTGGAGCAGAGGAAGGCCTACTGGGCCCAGCCCGACGAGAAGACCGCCTCGACCGAGGAGATCAAGCCCATCTCCTCGCCCCACGAGGAGTCCCACGGGCTGCTGCCGGACCCGGGCCCCGGCCTCCCCTCCCCCTTCGAGGAGCCCAAGGGCCTCCCAGCCCCGCCGGACGACTCCAAGACCCTCCGGGCCCTGCGGGAGATGGTGAGCACCCTGTCCGCGCAGCCGGGGGAGGAGGTGGGCAAGGGGGGCCCAGGCCTGCCCGACGGCAGCCAGTCCCTGGAGCTGCTGCGGGAGATGAACCAGGCGCTGCAGGCGCTGCGGGAGGAGAACCAGAGCCTGCAGGTCCTCCGCGACGAGAACCGGCTCCTGCAGGAGGAGAACCGGGCGCTGCACGCGCTGCGCGAGGAGCACAGGCTCTTCCAGGAGGAGAACAAGGCCCTGTGGGAGAACAACAAGCTGAAGCTGCAGCAGAAGCTGGTCATCGACACGGTGACCGAGGTCACCGCCCGGATGGAGATGCTCATCGAGGAGCTGTACGCCTTCATGCCGGCCAAGAGCAAGGACCCCAAGAAGCCCAGCAGGGTCTGAGGCTCCCCCGCCCCCCAGGCGCATAGAGGCACTGGGCTGGGGCGCCCCCACCACATAACGCCCACCTTCCCCATGGGCCCCTGGCCTGCCCCTACCAGCTGGTGCCCAGTGCAAGAGCAGAATGAGCGGCCTGGTCAATTCAGAGAAGTAATAAAGGCCTGAGGAGGCTGGGGCCTAACCACAGCTTTCGCGGTTTATGTGTGTGTGTGTGTGTGTGTGTGTGTGTTTTCTTGTTTTGAGCACTTGCAGGCTCCCTGGTAGCTCAGCTGGTAAAGAATCCACCTGCAGTACAGGAGACCCTGGTTGGATCCCTGGGTTGGGAGGATCCCCTGGAGAAGGGAACAGCTACCCACTCCAGTATTCTTGCCTGGAGCATCCCATAGACAGAGGAGCCTGGTGGGCTGTAGTCCATTGGGTCACAGAATTGGACCCGGCTGAGTGAGCACAGCACAGGGTCACAGCAGAATGAAGCACAAAGTGCAGAGAATTCCCTCGTCCCCTCCTCCACAGCCCCAAGGCCTGCCCGACTGTCAGCCTCTCCTCCCCTCCCCCAGAGGGCACTCTGGTTACAGTTGATGAAGCTCCGTTGACCCATGCCTGTCACCCAAAGCCATGGCTTACACTGGGGTCCAGGCTGGGTGTCGTACACTCTATGGGTCTGGGTGAAGTGTGTAATGACATGCATCCACCATGGATACGCAGAGCATATTCACTGTCCCACAACTCCTTTGTGCTCTGCTCATTCATCTTTCCCTACCTCTCACCCCGGCAACCACTGATCTTTTTACTGTTTCCACGGTTTTGCCTTTCCAGAATGTCATATAGGTGGAATCGTACAGTAGGCAGGCTCTTCAGCAGCAGACGTTTAAGGCTCCTCTGTGTCTTTTCATGGCTTGATCGCTCATTTCTTTTTAATGCTGAATGCTGTGCTGTTGTCTGAATGTACCGCAGTGTGTTTATCCATTCACCCACTGAAGGACTTCTTGGCTACCTCCAAGTTTTGGCAATTATGAATCTGGCTTCTTTTTCTTTTTTTCTCCTGTCTCCTCCTTCCTCAGCCTCCCTTATCATCTGTTTTTCTCTTTCATTTCCTCCCTTTTCCCTCCTTTGTTTCCCTCCTCCTTCTCCTGTCTTTCTTGCTCTCTCATCACCTAGTGTTGATGAGGCCATAGAGTGGGGGACGGGCTGTGGGGCTCAAGGCCAGGACTTTTCAGCTGGGCTGCTGGCAGCAGTGGGCTGGATAACTCCTTGTCTAGGGCTGCCCTGTGTGTTATAGGGTGTTTAGCAGCAGCCCCCGGAGAAGGCAATGGCACCCCACTCCAGTACTCTTGCCTGGAAAATCCCATGGATGGAGGAGCCTGGGAGACTGCAGTCCATGGGGTCGCTAAGAGTCAGACATGACTGAAGCGACTTAGCAGCAGCAGCAGCAGCCCTGGCCTTGACCCACTAGAGGCCAGTAATCGTCACCTGACCCCCAGCTGTGACAACCATTTCCAGTCATTGTCAAATGTCCCCCAGGGGATAGAACCCCAGCCCTACCCCTAACATTGCTCTAGGTTTCTCAGAGTGTCTTCCTTGAAACAGCAGCTCTTGAAATGCTCTGAGAAAATGAAGGTTTCCATGAGGGGGAGACAGTCCTCTTGGGCAGGCTCATAGTCACACTCCAACTGAAAGGGTCCGAGAGGTTCTGCAATCAAAAAACCTGCTTATCTTCAGTGGACCCAGAACTGGCCAATTGTATCTGATATTGAGATCTCTTTTTCTGTGACCCTGCTGATCACCTAGTTTGGGAAGGGCTGCTCTGTGCTCTCTGAACCCAAGGCTCACCTCCCTGCCCTCAGTTGCCCTCAGCTCACTTGCAGTTCCCTCCTCCCACTTGGATATAAGGCGAGGAGTCTGGTTAACAGGCCCCCTGGAGGGAGGCACCGAGACTCAAGATCGGTGTCCTGGACTCTGACTCCCATTGTGAAATTAGACATAATTTTAGAACCAAGAGGTTGAAAAGTGCCCTCCGGGGGACTACAGGGGAAGCCAGAAAGAGGTTCCCAAACTCTTCTGTTTAGTAGTCTCACCTGGGGGGGTTCTTTGAAAAAATACTGATGCCTCGACACCATCTGCAGACGTTCTACCTTAATTGGTCTTGGGTAGGCCTGGATACTGTGAGGGTTAAAAGCTCTCCAGGTGGATCCAGTATGCAACACGATTGAGGAATCACCGTGGTAAGGTGAGCAAAGCTGCCTGACTCTCCGTAGAGTGCTCATTTCCTAGTCGTGGGTGTAGGTGAGCAGGCTTATGTGACAGAGAGGAGTTTACCCACTCTGCTGATGGAAAACCAGTGACCGCCATGAGCTCGAGACTGCAACGTCCTCAATCCTGATCTGTCGTTCACACTGGCTCAATTTCTGAGCTTTGAGCAGATTTCAGAAGGTGAGCCGGAGGTGGCAGCCTGTTCCCGCAGAGCTCCTCACCCGTCACTTTTCACTTGCTGTGACCTCTGTATTTTGGCGGCACCTGTAAGGTAGGTGTCGTGGTCCATGCGTGGGTTGGAAAAGAATTTCCAGACATGAGGCAGAATGGGAGACACTGAACAGCAGGCCAGCTCAAGGGAGAGCTGAACCCTTTCGCAAGCTAGTGCCCAATTTTTATAGACTCAAGACAGAGAAATTCCTACTGGAATGGTGGCATTAGGTGATTGGTTAGGATGCTATAGCATGGATAATAGGATGGGTATTTCTTTTACCTAATATGGGATCCGGGAACTGGCCAGTTTAGGTCTGGAGGCTCAGGGCAACAGTTGCTATGGGGCTTGGTCAGTTTCAGAGATTTTTGTCCTGTGAGCTTGGTGTAGGGCTCCACAATAGGCATTTTTTGTTTCTCCTGCAGCTCTGAAACTAACACACCATGTGATTTGCCACAGTTTAGCCAGGAAGAACCAAACTAGGACTTCAACACAGACCTAAAGACGGTGGATCTCAAATTCCTGTTAGATCACATTGCTGGGTAAACCTGGTCTCCAAAAATGAAGTTTAAAAATGGTTTGGGTGCCTGTTTTCCAGATTTAGGGATTTGAGTCTTATCCAAAATAGCTTTATCAGAAATTCCAAATGAGGGAGAACAGAGTATTTTCTCTCTCCAGGTGGTGACAACACGTCCAACCCCTACACAAGGGTGGAAGGTGACTGTCGGGCACTCAGAGGCCGAGTCATTCATTCCCCTCTTGCCACCAAAATCTGATAAACAGGAAGTTGTTGCTGTTGGGCCTCTGGGACTTTGCAATTTTTTTCCTCCTGAATTTGGTAAATGCATCATGCTGGGCATCATAAAATACTGGACTTTAAGTCAGTGTTCTAACCCCAAGGCGTAGGGCTTTTTTCATTTTTGTTTTTCGATGAAACCGAATTGATTTCTGCGATTCTAGACAACTAGATGACAGGCTCTCACCATGTTTGTGTTACAAATATTTAACTTGGATTAAGCTACCTAACGGCAGTCAGTAGGTAGCAAGCTGAGGGAGCTCAGAGGACGTGATACTATTTAACACTGTCAACTTTCTCTGTCATGCAGAATCTAAATGGGTGAAAAATTAGCAAGACGAACCATAAAATATTTTTATGGAGTGGGGGAGATTTACTTCAAAACCATGTTTCATTGTGTAGCACAATCTGTCACAGATTAACTAACATCCAGTGGCTGCTAAACTCTTGGAGAACAAAGTGAAATTTCATTCTTCGTGGAGAGCTTCCTTTAAGCTTCTCTGCTCCTTTTTTCAACTCTTCCTGTGTCTGCCTTCTGGTCCAACTTGAAGCCCTTTGTCTAATTGCCAAGGCTGGTTTCTCTTTGCAGGTCAGGTCTTGGTTGCAACCCTCCCTGGTGTCTCAGATGGTAAAACGTCTGTCTACAATTCAGGAGACATGGGTTCGATTCCTCGGTTGGAAAGATTCCCCTGGAGAAGGAAATGGCAACCCACTCCAGTATGCTTGCCTGGAAAATCCCATGACGGAGGAGCCTGGTTGGCTACAGTTCCCGGGGTCGCAAAAGGGCACGAGTAAGCGACTTCACTTTCACTTTCAGGGCTTGCCTTTAGAGAGCTAAGCATTCTGGCTTTCCTTGCGTCTCCCATGTGGCCCCTGGCTTGGCTGGCTGGTACCCTTGGTGACTAGAATCAACTAGAATCCTCCTATAGAATTGCCTGAGTTCTGGCCATCAGCCTATTTTGGGCTTGTTAGTTGAAAGTCAGGTCAAACAGGGGACACTCATAACCTAAAACTACTAATTTAGTGAAAACTAAAGAATTAGAATGACTTTTTTTGTTTTTTGCAGTAGGAAAATCTGTTTGTAAAAACGAGTTTAGCAGTGTCAACAGTAGGAATCTGAATCAGCAATTTTGGAGCAAATCTGGTAGTCCTTTGTATGTGTAGATTCAGTTCTTGAACACTTCCCTTTTCTAAGGATTTTCCCTAAAATGGCGTGACCTCCACCTGCCTGTAGGAATGCTTGCAGGAGGTAGGTCGGGCAGAATGGGGAGCCCTGGGAGCTGGGTGCATTGATGGTGTCGGATGGAGGAAGTTGGAGGCCCTTATTAATAGCCATCTATGTATTGTCCTCTGAGTTGAATTTCTGGTTCATCAGATGGGAAATGGCTTCTTCTGAGAAACCAGTCAGTTTTAGAATATTTTAGCTATGCCAAGAGCAGCTACTGGAAATTGCCTTCTTTCTGGTGATAATTTTGAGCCCCTGAGATGTTTGCAGCAGACAGAATATGAGTGCTTGGAGCTGCCCACCACCCTCCTCATTTTTTTTTTTCAATTTATTTTTATTATTTTTTTGGCCATGCCACGTGTGAGATCTCAGTTCCCTGACCAGGAGTTGGACCCACTCCCTGACTAGGGAATTCCCCCCCCGCCCTCCTCATCACGTGCAAGTCTTCTCCAGCTTGACCTCATCAGTGTCTCTGCAAAAACAGTTCTTTCCAGATTCCTTACCCTCTTTGTTCACTCAAACAATGGCCTTTGTAACCGAGAACAAAGTTAGGAGTAGGTGACAGATTATTTTAGATGCTGTCAAGACAAGTGGCTGTTTAATTCTGACATTTTCTCTCTCCAAGCGTGTCTTTATTCTTTACAAATAGGGTGATTCAGAGCACTCCATCAGAAGTCCCTGCACCATGGAAACACTGAGTCCTAATCCCTTTGCAGAAACTGGTCAGTCGTCACTCAAGAACACCATAAGGGGAATAGAACTTCCTGGTTGCCAGTCACTTTTCGTGGACCTATGGTTGGGTGGTCTTCACTTTTCCCCTTTCCTTCACTCATTCAGCTAGTCACCAGGCCCTATGGGTATTCTCTCCTATATAGCCCTTGAATCCTGCTTCTCTCTGTTCCCATGGGTGTAATCCCAGTCCTGGCCACGTCTCCCCCTGGGTGACTGCTCCAACTCTGAGTTTATCTCTCTATTGCCAAGGTTACTTTCAGTCCGTTCTTCCTGTTGCAACCAGACTGATTTTCTCATATATGAAAATGCTGTTTCCTCATTTAAAATTCATCGCTGGCTTCCCACAGCCTTTAGGACACAATAAAACTTCACTATGGGTCTCCGGCTTAAGTGTGGAAGCGAGCTTATATTCTTCTGAATATTCTGACTTCAGTTAACACATCATTGCTTCTCAGGGACCCCACTGGGCTCCTTCAGAATCCAACATAATTTAATCAAATGTCTGCCTCGTCTCTTGGAGGTTACATCCAGACAGGGGAGGTTCCCTTCTTCTGGGAAAGGCAGGCAGAGTTCTAGGGAGGTTGTACTCAAAGTAATAAGGGAAGATGGAGACGCCTGTGTTGCCAGGTGTTTGTAATGAATCTTCCTGGGTCGTGAGTGGGCCTCCGGGAGCCAGAGCCCAGTAACCTCTCCCCTTAGTCTTTACTCTGAACAGCTGTGGGCTCCAGCAGCGTGGGCTTCAGAGTCAGACTGCTGGGTGTCTATCTCAGCTCCCCCCACTAACAGTGTGACTTTGGGCAAGCCGCTTAACCTTTCTGTGTCATGGTTTCTTCTTCTGGAGAAAATCATGACACCTGCTATATCAGATGACTCTTGTTGCATCATAAACCCATTCCAAAATTTCGTAGCTGCTGAACCACTTTGGTTAGGCTGGTTTCAGCTGGGCAGTTCTGGTTGTAGTTCAGTTCACCCACACACCTTGCTTGGCTGGCAGATTGTTAGGTGGCTCTGCTTCCAGGGAGGATCTGTCAGTTCCAACCCTTTGTCTCTTTGGCATGTGGTCTCTCATCCTCCAGCAAGTTACTCCAAGCATCGTCTCACAGCAGAGGCCCAATAGAGAGAAAGCAAGGCCTCCTGAAATCTAGGCTTGGAACTGGTCCATCCTTACTTCTACTGACCACGTTCTGTAGGTGGAAGCAAGTCACAAGGCCAGCCCAGATTCAAGGGATGGAAATGAATTTCCTCTCTTGAAGGCAGGAGCTCTGACAGACGAGGATGCAGGGGAGCATTTGATTGGGACCCCAGTGCACTTCATCCGCTAAACATCCACTATATACCTTAAAGGTTGTTGTGCAAATCAGATGAGATGGTACATGCAAAGTGCTTATTAGAGACTATGTTGGAAGCACTCAATATGTTTTACCCATTATTATAATAATATTTTTTGTGTGTGTGTCTTTAAAAATACAGAAGTTAGAGCGATTCATAGAAAACTACCTCAAATACTTTTGAGGATTTTTTTGTTGGTAGAGCATGATTTTTGGTGGTCCTGGAAGAGCTGTCTCAATTCAGCATCTGAGCTCGTCTTTATGCTCTTAAACACAGATTTATTGTGAGGATTGGATAAGTTAATGTATACAAAACGGTGAACTTAGTGTGTGGAATGTAATATACACTAAGTAATGGTATCTATGATTATTATATTAATGCAACAAGGTTAATGGTTTGGAAGACAATCACACAGCCCCACTTGCTTGCTAAAATAAATGCAAGTTGGGATAAACGTGATGCTGAGAAATCTAATAGGTGATCAATGCCTGAAGCAGAAGCAGAATAAAGTGGAAATTTTCTCACATACACATAGAGAGAAAATATGGTAATTCCCTATACCTCCATTATGCATCTTCTGTAGATCAATGAGCCCATCTTCATTTACTGCTCTGATTTGGTTTTTTTTTTTTTTTTGGGTAGAGTTTTTCAACGCAAATCCTGGATGTCACACAAGTGTTTCAGGATGTATCACTGGTAGACATTTTAATATAATTCAGTCTTCCCTGGTGGCTCAGCTGGTAAAGAATCCACCTGCAATGCAGGAGACCTGGGTTTGAGCTCTGGGTTGGGAATATCCCCTGAGAAGGGAAAGGCTACCCACTCCAGTATTCTGGCCTGGAGAATTCTATGGACTGTTGGAAAGAGTCAGACACGACTGAGCGACTTTCACTTCACTTCATCATGTTATAATCATACACCTATCCAAATTAACTGTAGTTCCTGAATATCATCTAATATCCATAATAAAATGTCTCCCATTATCTGTTTGATCCAAACAAGATCCGTATATTACATTTGTTGTTATGTAAGAAACATTGTGTCTCAGCTGGTAAAGAACCTGCCTGCAATGTGGGAGACCTGGGTTCCATCCCTGGGTTGGAAAGGTCCCCTGGAGAAGGAATAGGCTACCCACTCCAGTATTCTTGCCTGGAGAATTCTATGGACTGTATAGTCCCTGGGGTCACAAAGAATTGGACATGACTGAGCAATTTTTACTTTCTTTTTCAAGAAACATAAGTTTGGTTTATAGGAGGTGAATTTTTTTTTTTTTTTTTTGCAGTTCTTGGAGCATCCAGAATTGGCTAGTGCTATTTGAGGTCTGTCTTCCCAGGTGGTGCAGTGATGAAGAAGCTGCCTGCGATGCAGGAGACACAGGTTTGATCCCTGGGTTGGGAAGATCCCCTGGAGAAGGAAATGGCAACCCACTCCAGTATTCTTGCCTGGGAAATCCCATGGACTGAGGAGTCTGGTGGGCTACAGTCCATGGGGTTGCAGAAGAGTTGGACACAGCTTCGTGACTACAGAGCAAACAACATCCAAGGTCCGGCCTGCCAGGGGCATGAAAAAGGCCTGTTGGGTCCAGGGTAGATGTAGCAGTGTGGCTTTCTGAACTCTTTTGTGCATCTCCAAGAAACATTGATGTTGCCATTTGGTGTGTTTAAAGCCACCCCGATTTAGAAGTATTCAGAGATGCTCTTCCTAGAGCTATACAGTGTGATGAATCGACAATGCCTAAGTGGCTAGCTTTGTTAATCTCAGGGTCGTCTGGAAGATTTGAGACCCACACGGTTATCTCGAGACCTGAAGTCTTGGGAAGAATGGAAGCAAATAGGCTGCTTATGCTGACGAAGGCCCCTTGCAGTGTTCGAAGATCTGACAGATGGAGAGGTCGCCCCAAGCTAAGGAGAGTTTAATACCAGGCTGTCACACAGGAAGCCAAACTTCTTAAAAAATTTTTTTAAAAAATTCTGTTTCTTTCAGAGTATTGGCTGTGATAATCAGATAGGAACTGGGGAAGGAAGAGAGGATGCCAAAAGGCCTCAGTGTTTTCTTTGCTTGTCTAAAGTCAGAAATCTTAAAAAAAGCAAACAAGCAGGCCCTGTTGTTCTCTTTGTGTGATGTGATTAAAGGGGAAAGATCTTAATCTTTTGGACAAAGTGGACTTGTGTATTTACACATTTGTTCAATATCCAGGCTAGAAACCAGAAAACTAGACCGCGTTTTCTCCCTTCTTTTCCCCATGTAGTAAATCGCCAAATTAGGCCAGTTTTTCCTCCTTAATGTTTCTTGAACTTGGCTGTTACTCTTGATCTGTGAGACTGCTGACCCAGCTCCGGTCCTCCTCAGACGATGCCTGATCTACTGGGGTCGGATCCTCAGCAAATCCTTTCTGCACTCTAGCCAGAGTGTGTGCTCAGTTGCTGAGTCGTGTCCAGCTCTTTGTGATCCGGTGGGCCCCCCATGCTCCTCTGTCTGTGGAATTCTTCAGGCAAGAATACTGGAATGGGTTGCCATTTCCTCCTCCAAGGGATCTTCCCAACCCAGGGATCAAACCCAGGTCTCCCACATTGCAGGCAGCTTCTTCCCAGCTGAGCCACCGGGGAAGCCCTGTATTTTACACAGATGCCATTTACCACACGTGTGTGCCTGCTAAGTCCCTTCAGTCATGTCTGACTCTGCGACCCTATGGACTGTAGCCCATACCATGATGCAAAAAAACTCATGAAAGAAAATCCAAGCTCCTTTCTTCAGCTCCTGTCTTGGTATCATTCTTTGCCCACACAGTTCTCTGTAGCTGAAACATTCTTTTGTATCTTGTATGCCTTTCTATCTTGCAATTCTCAATCACCCTTTAAGACTCAATTCAAGACTCATCTGTGTTAGGAAGCCTTCTTGGAAATTTAAGTTTAGGCCAATGACCATCTTTTGTATCCTCACTGAACCCTTGGCCATGAGTTTTTTGTTGTTATCGTTGTTTTTTCTCTTAAATGTTTTGGCCAAGCTACACAGTTTGTGGGATTTTAGCTCCCTAATCAGGGCCCTAAGCAGTGAGAGCTTGGAGTCCTAACCAACTACTGGACCACCAGGGAATTCCCCATGAATATTCCTTTATCAAATCATTCACCATACTACCATGTAGTTTGGTTTTGTATCTGTCCCTCCTCTTAGCCTGAGAATTCCTTCAAGACAATTTTAATCATCTAGGAATTCCTCCTGCTTGGCATGGTGTCTGGCACACAGTAGGTGCTCAGTAAATAAGCAACTCAAGAGACAACTTGGAAGAGAGGTTCAACACACATTCATCTGCTGACAGTGTAGCTAAAAACCAAAAGCTTTCCTTCCTTTTGCTAATGAGGTCTGATCTCAAGTGTCCCCCAGCACTGGATTATGTCAAGTCCAAATTATCAGAATGCTGAAGTCAGTGGCATCAAAAGCTGATACGACTGAACACTCTTCTCTGATCTCAGCAGTCTTACTGTGTTTAACAGCAGCAGATGAGAAACAAGCCAACCCAAGGAGGAGGGCAGAGAAGTGAGAATTGCTACATCAGACAGGCAACCGCCCAACTCTGAGACACACTGGGGTCTATATCGTTGCCTCTGCCGCTGCCCCCAGAGTTTCGTGTTGTTTTAGTTGTTAAGGTTTGTAGACTACTAGTTGGCAGAAAACAACCACTTCCTAGATTACATATGTGCACAGAGACTGGGATGGAGTCCAGATTAGGGAACGTTGCTGCTAGTTGGAGAGACAATGTATAAAAGTCTTGCTTTTTTTTTTTTTTTAAGCATTTATTTGTTTTTGGCTGTGCTGGATCTTTGTTGCTACACACGGGCTTTCCCTCATTGCGGTGAGCCGGGGCTACTCTCTAGTTGCTGTGTGTGGGCTTCTCTTTCTGGTGGCTTCCCTTGTGGCAGAGCACGGGCTCTCAGGTGTGGGAGGCTTAGTTGCCTCTCAGGATGCAGAATCCTCCTGGGCCAGGGATCAAACCTGTATCCCCTGCATCGGCAGGCGGATTCTCAGTCACTTGACCACCAGGGACGTCCCACGTCTTGATCTGGAACACACACATACATACATACACACTTGAGTTTGGAGGACATGCTCCCTTTAGAAATCTGGCTTGTGAAGCCCAGCAGCTGCAGAAGTAGGGCTCTGTATCCTGAGGTCTTCACGATGGAGATGTTCTCCGTGGACAGCCTTACTAGGACAGCAGAGTTGAGTCACAGTGGCCTCTTTACTTTCCTGATCTTTCTTAGTGGAGCAAAGGTCAACGAGGGAGGCAGTGATGCTTCTGGGTATTTGAGTCACAAAGAGGACAGAGAGAGTGCAGCAGTGAGTTTTGACGAAGGGGCCCTCTTGGTAGGGAGGAGTTAGCATACCTGGATGAGTATCGTATACTGTGGGATGGTATAACCAGAGAGCACGTCTGGACACCATCTGCTCGGTTCAGCAGATCCTTACAGTGTCAGCAAGGGAACATGTGATCATCACAGCCTAACTCAGCTTCCTGATCCTGGGGGCTCCACTGTTGTTGATATTTAGTTGCTAAGTCATGTTTGACTCTTTGTGACCCCATGGACTCTAGCCTGCCAGGTTCCTCTGTCTATGAGATTTCCCAAGCAAGAATACTAGAGTGGATTGCCATTTCCTTCTCCAGGGCATCTTCCTGCCCCAAGGATCAAACCTGTGTCTCCTACATTGGCAACTGGACTCTTAACTGCTGAGTCACCAGGGGAACCAGGCTTTGCTAATGTTCAAACTAACTAGGCATTCTCCAACTTAACAAATTTTACTATCCAAGAATTGGTATACTGCAAGGTACTGAAAAAAAAATCTGTTTTAAACAGAGCAAGTGGCACTATGGCAAAAAATATTATTATGGATATGACGGGGAAAATAACCAGAAATCTTACTCTAAGCTAAGTCTTACTCCAAGCTACTAACTCTCTTCTTTCTGCATGTCTGTGAATAAGATAGAGACTGCCCAGTGGCTATGACTGACATCTCTCAATATGAAAACAGTTTTGAAGATCATGCGTGTGTGTAGCTGTGTTTTCATTCATCATCATGAGCTGGAATACAGTGTACACATAAGGTATATACATATCTATGCACATATTTTTGGTTTCTTTGATTTATTTATTTTTAATTGAAGGATAATTGCTTTGCAGTATTGCATTGATTTCTACCAGACATCAGCATGAGTCAGCCATAGGTTTACCTATGTCCCCTCCCACTTGCACATCCCTCCCACCTCCCTCCCCATCCCACCATTCTAGGTTGTTATCAGCCTTAGTTTGAGTTCCCTGAGCAATACAGCAAACTCCCGTTGGCTATCTATTTTACATATGGTAATTTAAGTTTCCGTGTTACTCTCTCCATACCTCCCATCCTCTCCTTCTCTACCCCCACAAACCACATACACATTTTATACGTGTGTATGTATATATTATTTTTTTCCAAGAAAATGAAAAGCATCTTAAAAATATCCAAAACAAAGAAGAGGAACTGATCAAAATATACGTCATGAGTGAGAAAGGCATATATGTGCTGGGGAGGCATATATCAGTGAGCTTCTCTTTATTCAGTTATTCAGTCAGTCATCAGGTGTTTTCTAAACGCCTAAAGCTGTTCCAGTTTTGTTATAGGGACTGGAGTTTCACTGAGGAGCAGGGTAGTCATGGAGCTTATATTCCAGTGAAGAAACAAACAAACAAGTAATCATATAAAGCAGGGTGATCTTATATGTGCTCAGTCACTCAGTTACGTCCTACTCTTTGCAATCCCATGGACTATAGTCTGCCAGGCTCCTGTGTCCATGAAAATTCCCAGGAAAGAATACTCAAGTGAGTTGTCATTTCCTACTCTAAGTGATCCTCAGTTCAGTTCAGTCGTTCAGTCTTGTCTGACTCCTCACGACCCCATGAATCGCAGCACTCCAGGCCTCCCTGTCCATCACCAACTCCCGGAGTTTACTCAAACTCATGTCCATCGAGTCAGTGATGCCATCCAACCATTTCATCCTTTGTCATCCCCTTCTCCTCCTGCCCCCAATCCCTCCCAGCATCAGGGTCTTTTCCAATGACTCAACTCTGCATGATGTGGCCAAAGTACTGGAGTTTCAGCTTCAGCATCAGTCCTTCCAATGAACACCCAGGACTGATCTCCTTGCAGTCCAAGGGACTCTCAAGAGTCTTCTCCAACACCACAGTTCAAAAGCATCAATTTTTCGGCTCTCAGCTTTCTCCTCAGTCCAACTCTCACATTCATGGCCACTGGAAAAACCATAGCCTTGACAAGGCTAACCTTTGTTGGCAAAGTAATGTCTCTGCTTTTTAATATGCTATCTAGGTTGGTCATAACTTTCCTTCCAAGGAGTAAGTGTCTTTTAATTTCATGGCTGCAATCACCATCTGCAGTGATTTTGGAGCCCCCCAAAATAAAGTCTAACACTGCTTCCACTGTTTCCCCATCCATTTCCCATGAAGTGATGGGACCAGATGCCATGATCTTAGTTTTCTGAATGTTGAACTTTAAGCCAACTTTTTCACTCTCCTCTTTCTCTCTCATCAAGAGACTTTTTAGTTCCTCTTCACTTTCTGCCATGAGGGTGGTGTCATTTGCATATCTGAGGTTATTGATCTTAGGCAGTGCTAAATGCTATGGAGAAAGAAATAGGAAACGAGCTAGTGGACTTGAAGATTGTGTATGGTTTGAGACAGTATTGTCAGGAAAGGCCTCTTTGAGACTTCTTGAATAAGGTGTGGGATGTGATGTTCTTTATTGTTATCCCCTGTTTATATGCGATGTGTACACTGATGAGTTAGGAAGCTGTGATATGTGATGTGATATTGATGTGATATGTGATACTGATGTGATGTGATGTTTATATGATGTGATGTGATACTGAGGTGATATGTGACGTGATGTGATATGGGATGAGCTGTGATACGGGATGTGATATGTTAATGTGTTGTGAAGATGTGGAGAGAGGAAGCACTGTATTATCCTAGTGTCAGCCTGTTGGCGATTCTGGGGTCTGACCTTCACAAGTGTGTCTCACCACCCCCCCCCACCCCCACCTTAAGTGGGACAGGATGGCTAGAGGGGGCTGCAGTTGAGTATTTCCCTTCCCCAAGGTAGGCTGGGCTCTGGTAAAACCCCAGCAGGTTAGGTGCTGGCAAAACAGTTCTTCCTGAGGGCAGACCTTCTTAAGAAGAACAGAGTGTTCCAGTGTATTTCACAGTGGCTACCTTTCCCTTCTGGAAGCCGGAGAGGATTTTCCTTTGATCTTCACTAGGAAAATCTGCAGGAGCTCCTGAAACTCAGGAGAGTGTGAGGGTTCCCCCAAGACTGGGTCCCTCTCAGAGTGATCCATTCAGAGCCTCCAGCAACTCATCAGTTACAGCTCAGAGACTCCTGTCTCAGCACTGGTTCTCAGGGGCGTTTCTTCTCCTGTAATTTGTGGTTCTCTGTTATCTTCTCTCTGTCTCTGCAGTTCAGGGGCAGTGGTTTTCCCTGAGACCTCAGTTCTTGGCAGACAGAGAAGAGTTGTTGATTTTCAGATTGTAAAGTTTTTCCTTGTGAGGACAACTTCCGAGGTCCTCGTGTACTGACTGGAAAGCAGAGTGAAAGGCCCCTTTGAGATGTCCGAGCTGAGATCAGAATGGAGAGGAGGAGCTACAGAGTTAGAAATGGGCAGGGGCCACTTTTCCTGGCAGGGGAATGGCATATTCAAAGGCCCCGAAGCAGGACGCCAGTGTGGCTGAGCTGAGCATCCAGGCAGAAGGTGAGTGGAGGCGGGCTCAGAATGGAGGCAGGGGCTGGCAGGCAAACACGTGATACAAGCAAGCAGAACAGAGGAGGACTCCTTGCTGATGGGAATTGCTCATTCCAGTAAAGGAGCTTGTGCAAAGCATGGGTAAATCTGATTTTGAGGAAGACAAAGAACAGTCCCTGGCTCAGCCGCAGTGGGGAGGACAATCGGGACTGAATTCTGGGAGGATGGGGCAGGGAGGGGTCACTCCCCCTCCCGCCTCCTCCCACAGAGGAGCCCACTGTGGCCCAGGAGGTTGGTCAGATGACTCCACAGGGCTGGGATCCTCCAAGCAATGGCATCATGGCCCTCAGAATAATCCCCCCTGTTGTGTGGTTGAGGGGGGTGGAGAAAGATGATGAGGCTGCAAGGGAGCCACGGTCCCTGCCCACAAACTCCCCCTGCCTGCATTTCACCTCTCAGAGCACCCTAGACAGAGACCTTTGGTTCCCAGAGCTCTTGGAATCTGTTGAAACTGTCTTTATGGTGATTTGATTGTCTTGCTGGCAGAGCATGTTTTCCTGACCTCAACAAGGTACTCCAGAGAAAGTTAAATGCATTTCAAAATCTGGGTTTATACAAAAAAGTAGGCAAGCAGTTGCCAGGTAAATTCCATCCCCGTGAAGATCAAATGCAGATTTCTTTTTTTCAGACGAGAGAACTGGTTTAGTCCCAAAGAGTGGTTTTCTTTTTCTTTCTGAATCATTTGAATAACGGCCTGGGTGATGCATCTCGTATCTCCTATTTGTCTCCTGCAGACTGATTTAGCCTTAAATGTGCTGAGTGACAAGTCTTCCATCATCCACCTATAGAAATCATTGCACAGTCTAATTTTAGTTCTTGCAGTCGTGAATTTGCCCAAGCGTGCCTTTTCTCATTTTAATTCCATTATTTCTTGATCCCATTAATCCCCTCTGTTATGTTAAACCTTTTCTCCAGTATCTTAGGAAATTGTGACTTTCTCTCTTAAGGTCCTGGTGCTAGATATTTTATTTCTCAGAATCTACCCTCCCAATCTGGGGTCGCAAGAATATTGGTATTTGCTCCCCACCTTCTTCCCATCATGGGCTTCCCCGGTAGCTCAGACTGTAAAGAATCTATCTGCCGTGTGAGAGACCCAGGTTCAATCAGGAAGATCCCCTAGAGAAGGGAATGGCAACCCACTCCAGTATTCTTGCCTAGAGAATCCCCTGGACAGAGGAGCCTGGCAGGCTACAGTCTACCCGGTCGCAAAGAGTCAGACACGACTAAGCGACTAACACACTTTCTTCCCACCGTAGGCATGTGGGTTTGGTAGGGAGGCATGCCACAAAGAATACTGGGCTGCCCCCTCGGAGACAGTTGTCCAAGTGTGTGTCTAAAGTCTGAAAGCTCACGAGGGGAGAATCTTCCTTGTCTTTTCCAGGTTCTGGTAGCTCCAGGTGCTTCTTGGCTTGTGACTTCATTACCCCAATCTCTGCCTCTGTCTTTTCATGGTGTTCTCCTCTGTTTCTCATATTATTGTTCAGTCCCTCATTCGTGTCCGACTCTTTACGACCCCATGGACTGCAGCACACCAGGCTCCCCTATCCTTCACCATCTCCCAGGGTTTGCTCAAACTCATGTGCATTGAGTCAGTGATGCCATCCAACCATCTCATCTTCTGTCATTCCCTTCTCCTGCCTTCGCTCTTTCCCAGCATCAGGGTCTTTTCTAAGGAGTCAGTTCTTTGCATCAAGTGGCCAGAGTATTGGAGCTTCAGCTTCAGCATCCATCCTTCCAGTGAATATTCATTGGGTTGATTTCCTTTAGGATTGACTAGTTTGATCTTCTTGCTGTTCAAGGGACTCTCAAGAGTCTTCTCTAACACCACAATTCAGAAGCTTTAATTCTTTGGCACTCAGCCTCCTATTTATTGTAAGAATTTGTTACTGCATGTAGGAGCCCTCTGGGTAATCCAGGAAGATTTTTCTCCTGAGATCCTAACTTAATTATATTTATAAAGACTCCTTTTCAAAATAAGGTCACCTCCACAGTTTCTGGGTGTTAGACCACGTACATAATTTGGGGGGGCCACTTCAATCTACTGAAGTGGTCATCTCTTTTTTTTTTTTTTCATTCACTCAAGTTGCTGCCTTGGCCTGAAATTGACACCATTAGAAACACAACTGAGATTTAAGCACTGTATCTCTTGTTGTTATTGTTGTTTAGTCACGCAGTCGTGTCCAACTCTTTTGCAGCTCTGTGGACTACAGCCCGCCAGGCTCCTCTGTCCATGGGATTCTCCAGGCAAGAATACTGGAGTGGGTTGCCATTCCCTTCTCCAGGGGATCTTCCTGACCCAGGGATTGGACTCAGGTGTCCTGTGATGGCAGGTGGATTCTTTACCACTGAGCCAATTGGGAAGCCGACTGTACCTCGAGACGGCTCCTAATGAAAAGCTAACTATCTCTGCAAAAGGTCACCTGAACTTTTAGTGCCCACTGTCAGAGGATGGAGAGCAGGATCCTCGGGGAAGGGGAGAGATGAGGCCAATTTTAGTAAAGCAGTAAGAGGCAGGAATGGTCTGATACATGGAGCACTACAGGGTGAAGGACTGGAGCATGTTTAGCTGAAGACCGTGGGTCCCCCTCAGACGGAATCATGGAAGGGTACCCGAGTGAGAAGTCAGAGTCTGACCTTTCCTCATTTTGTATCTTGTGCAGGGCTCACCTTCCTGGACGCCCTGGGGAAACTGAGCACCTTCCTGCTCTCATCTGTTTGTTTCTGGATCACCCTAGAGTGAGTGTGGAGTCCGCAGTGGAACTGAGTTAGGCGTTTAAGAGTGAACAGATGTTGATAGCCACTTATCCCACCCTGAAACTCAGGTCCACGTGGGTCTTATGCCTAGAGAGTGGAAGAATCTATAGAACCCCCCGCCGGCCCCCACCCCACCAAGTGAGTATTTCTCCTCCCGCATTTGGTTGTCTCTAATAAGCTCAGTGACTTTTAGGAGTGTTTCCTATATACAGATCTTTCTGTTAGAACTGAAGTTTATTTAGGTAACCAGATGACATCACGAAATCCCAAATTTGTAGAGATCCCAGTGGTGTATATTGCTTGTTCCCCAGGGGGTATGACTTTGACCTATTATGTCTTAACTATAGCTTACAAGCCATACTGTAATGAATAAATGAATGAACGGATAAATAAATAATTTACATCAACCTTTCCTATAAGGACTTTTTGTTTGCCCAAGGTAAGAATCGAGGTTAGCAAATACAGCCCTGGGCGATAGAAGCCTCATTTTTCGGCCTCCTCTGATTTCTGTTCTGGGAACCTCAGGTCTGCGAGTAGAACCGTCTGTGCTGTTTGCTCCAGGAGGCTGAGTACAGCAGGGTGAGTAAGTGCCTTGTGCTCTGGAGACAGACTGAGTTCACGTTCTGGTTACTTGATTTAATGCACTAGGGGGCTGGGGGCTAATTACTTACCTTTTCTGGGGCTCAATTCTCTCATCTGTAAAGGATGGTAAGGGCCGGTGATGATTGCTGTCTCTTAAGGATTGAACAGAGCATACTGAAAGAGCTTGAGTTTCCAGCAAGTGTTCACTGCTCTGACGTCTCTCAGGGGCAACACCGTCCACTAGGGAGCTGGTGCAGATCAGATGGGTTGGAAAGACAAGGAAGTATTTGGCCAACACACTGCCATTGGGCTGGGGTCAGGTAAGGAGATGACAGGTCCTTATTGAGGATTCAGTTCTCTCGCCTTGGGCATTTACTCCCTGTATCCCTCCAGGCTCTGAATCCGTCTTGCTATGATCCCCTCTCCTGGAAACCAGCTTTCTGTGCACAGATATTACAGTGAAATTCATCATTAGATTTCCTCCAGGCTCCCCAGGCACACGGTGTGGTTCATTGGTAATTATGTGTGTTGTTTGGAGTGTGAGGCATTAAGAAATTGAAATGCCATAAACTCTACAGACGTGAAGGTGAGATTATCCATGACTGTAATGGTTTCCAAATGCAAACTGAACATCTTTCTTTTGGTGCCAAATGGTGGCAAGAAATGAACATGGATCTTTGATCCTTTGCCAGTGTGTAGAGAAATGATGAGGTCTCTGGTATGGGTGAATAGATCCTCATCAAGACTTCTGGCTTGAGGAAGCTGTTTAATCTCCATTCTCAGTGGCTGTGGCTTTGAGGCAGCTGTGACTGAAGGGTCCCAAGTGCTATGGAAAACAGCTCATCAGTTCAGAACAAAGCTGATTATGTAAATTATGCATTAAGATGCAGCTCCAATTTAATTTTGCTCTGTAAATAAATATCCCATTAACACCCATCTGTTGAAAGTCAGGTAAGACTGTTCTCTAAGACTGTATAGCTAGACCTCAGCGGGTGCTCCATAAATACTGACAGGGGCGGGATTAGGATGTCCAGATTCACTCTGTAGAACTTTATTATCATTATTTTTCTTTAAATGGCACGTCAGCTCTAAAATCAATTTAGAGCAAGTAGAAGCTCTGACTGGTTGGGAGAGACACTGCATCTATTTCTGGTCCTGCTCTTTCGAGGGTACACGAACGGTTTCTCTGATTGCTGTCACAGAGATCAATAATAATTATGGCTCACCAATTTGCTCCCAAAATAAAAACATTTCAGCTGATGAGAAGTGAGCACTAAATTAGCTCCGGCTCTTTTTGCTGCAGGGCAGTTTTCCCAGCCAGAAATGCCATTTGTGAGAGTTGTGTTTATGGAATGGGTCCCACTTCCCGCTCAGAGTGGGCGGGGGAGGGACGGGTGGCAGAAAACCCTGTCCGACCTCTGGAACCGAACCAGAATTGGCAGTGGGGTAGCAGGAGTGAGACAGCCTGCCTCCAGAGAGCCACCCTCTTCTCTCCGCCCCATCACTGCCCTTGGCCCTGGAGTGCCAGGAAAAGCTTTGCTACTTCCATGGTGGCCTCTTAGTATCAGGGGCTCCCAATAATTCTTGGTCACTATCTGCTAAGATTTTGGTGGGAATGAACTGCTGCCATAAGGATCAGTAAGAACCTGTTGTGTTTCTGGATGGTGGTGGTGGTGATGTTTGTGGGCAAGAGATGGGGATCAGGATGAACATAGGGCTGGAGATCGTGTGGGGATGACCCACCGTGGGCTACACACTCTAACCCCAAGGCACTGTTTTCCAAACTGTTGGTCACTTTTACAGGAAAAGTGAGCATTACAGCTGCGTAGGGGCATCCTTGGAGGGTGTGAGGCAGAGGCCCTTCAACCAAGGCTACTAGGTCCAAGTCCACCAGCATAAACAGTGCTTTTGTGCATATTGCAAAAAAGACCCCTCTAAACAGAAAAATTTCAAAAAGGTTCCCAGCTGATGAAGCCCTGAATCAAGGCCTGTGGATTTAGGAGAAGAAGGTACACACCTCTCTGAAATATGACCCTTCTTCCCCAAGTGTGAGGACTGGACACCTGTTCTACATTTTGTGCCACAGGGATGAAACTGAAGCTAGTTCCTACCCTTTTCTTCTTCCCATCTGGAAGGTAGACATGATGCCGGAGCTGAAGCAGCCATCTCACAACCATGAGGTAGCGTGCCAGCTTGCTTCGGAAGGTGAACGGAAAGATGAGTGGAGTCTGGGTCCTTAATGCCTTTGTTGAATCACTACCCTAGCCCTGGACTCACTATCCCTGAACCTCTTTTTGTGTGAAAAAGAAATTTCCTATTTTGAACCACTGTTAATTAAATGTTCTGTTGTAGCTAAAACACCTGTCATGGAAGCAGGGAATGAGGACAGTAGCAGATAGGTGAATGGTAAAGGAATCTGGACTTCTGGTTCTTGACAAGTTTATCTTTGGAAACATCACTCACACCTCCTTCACAACAGGACTTTATGATCCCTCTTCCGCAGTGTTCACTGAAGACCGGAAGTTCACCCTGAGGTGGCAGGGCACCCTTCTCAGAATTCCCTTCAGATGTTCATCTCAGGATCATTTTCCCCTGCACTATCACTGTGGGTCCTGATTGCATCAAGGACACAGGTTGAATGTGGCATTCTGGTGATGGTCTGCCCTAGAAGTAAAATATCAGGCGTGGTTCCATGGGCAGGCATGAGCCAAAAACGTGCCAGCACAGGTGGATGCTACACAGAGAAGCCGACAACCCAAATGTTAACAGTCCCCACAGAAAAATGAAGTGAACGTCACTCAGTCAAGTCTGACTCTTTGCAGACCCATGGACTGTACAGTCCATGGAATTCTCCAGGCCAGATTACTGGAGTGGGTAGCCTTTCCCTTCTCAAGGGGATCTTCCCAACCCAGGGATCCAACCCAGGTCTCCTGCATTGCAGGTGGATTCTTTACCAGTTGAGCCACAAGGAAAGCCCAAGAATACTGGAGTGGGTAGCCTATCCCTTCTCTAGTGGATCTTCCCGACCCAGGAACCCAACTGGGGTCTCCTGCATTGCAGGCAGGTTCTTTACCAACTGAGCTATCAGAGAAGCCCATATAAGATCCATGCAGCTCATCTGACACTGGTGGGTCTGAAGTGTCACTGGGCAAAACAAGTGTTTCATGTCTTGACTCCTGTAGAAAATAAACAGGGATGTGTGTGTGCATGTGTGTGTGTGTGTGCGTGCACATGTTTTGACACATGTGCAGAGATGAGTACAGACAAGACATGGCATGAGAAACATCTCCCCTGTGCCCGTTTCCTACTGCATGTCCTACCCCACCTCCACCCCGACTGACTCCCAGCGTCTCCATCCTTCTTGTATCAGTCAGAATAGACTGGGTCATGCCGCGGTAATGGGCAAAGCCGATCTTAGTTCCTTAGATTAAAGGTTTATTTCTTGCTTATGCTGCATGTGCTTTGAGGGTTGCAGGAGGACTCTCTTGACATCATTGTCATTCCCACCTCAGGACCCTGGTCATCAGGGGTAACCTTATCTGGCAAAGTCCCAGTCACTGTAGAAGAGGAGAAAAAAACTCCAAGGCAGTGCTGTCCAATAGAAATATAATTCAAGCTGCATATATAATTTTTCTAGGAGCCTCATTAAAAAGGCAAAATGAAGATGATTCAGATGAAATTAATTTTGATAATGTCTTTTATTTAGCCCCATGTTATAATTTCCCCATGAGTTTTTTATGCTTATAGCACATCTCAGTTTGGACCAGCCACATTTCCAGTGCTCGGTAACCACACTTGGCTGGTGGCTGCCATATTGGGCAATGGAGCTTCAGGGTTTCACTCTTGCAGTTACACTCTTGGTCTAGAAGTGACCAATGCACATTCTTCTGCTTCCAACCCATTGGGTAAAACTTGTCACGTGGCTCCATGTGACAAGCCTTCCCTACCCCTTAACACAAAGGAGTGGGACTATTTGACATATAGCAATTTTGACCAGCAAGCCCGCCTCGGCCACCACCAGCCTTCATTGGGCCATCCCACTGGTGGTGCCTGCTCTGGCATGGATGTCTTCTGGGCCAGCAGTCTGTTTTGGCTTGACTCCCTTTCTTGCTTGGCCAAGGAATAGAAGGCATATATGCCAAATCTTGCAGATGACCCAGAAGATATAGGTCACTTTTTTTTTTTTTTTTTTAATGTAAGAAATTCTTGGAAGTTTAGAACCCAGTGAAATCATCCCAGCTAACCAACCCTAACCTGCTTACTAAAAATGGAGGTAATTGGGCAGGTCAGAAGCCAGAGTTTCAGGAAGAAAGGGAGGGTATTCATGGACTAAGAGGATCTTTTCATCCTTTACATTTGCCAGTACTTTAACTTCTTTTTTGGCTATGTTGTTGCTGGTGCCCCCAAGCACCCCACCCCCACCACAACTAGGAGGCAGGAACAGGTTGACTGCCTACTATATTCTACATAATATGGGGTGATATATGGGTACCAATTTTTTTTATGCTAGAAGCTCTTAGAGGTCTGGACCATGACTTATTATTGAATCTCTAGTACTGCGTGGTACATTATAGATGCTCAATACATATCCGAATGAATGAATTTTATGTTAACTTTCACAAAACCATTTTCTGAGATGTTTATATTTTTAATGGCACCATTAAATGAATGGGAGTGAATTAAGTGAACGGGAGTCAGAATTGGCCCGCCTGTCAGCCGTGCAGGTGTTACTGAAGAACGTGCAGGTAGTCATTGGCATGGCCTCTCCTTGAGAGTCTTTCAAGTAGGCAGATGAACATGTAAAATATCTATAATATGTAGATGTATGCTGCTTTATTTTTTTTAACTTATCTATTTTTTAATTGGCGTATAATTGCTTTGCAGTGTTGTGTTTCCGCTGCACAACAGTGTGAATCCGCTCTATGTAGACAGATACCCCTTCCCTCTTAAGCCTCCCTGCGTCCTCATCCCACCCATCTGGTCATCACAGATCACCCAGCTGAGAGCCCTGTGCGGTTCAGCAGCTTCCCACCACCTGTCTGTCTTACGCATGGTGGTGTATTTATGTCAATTCTGCTCTCTCCATTTGTCCCTCCCTCTTCTTCCCTGCTGGTGTCCACAAGTCTGTTCCCTACATCTGTGTTTCCATTCCTGCTCTGTAAATAGGTTCATCGGTACTGTTTATATAGATGATATATATATATATATGTGCATTAATAAGATGTACATTACTATAATTGTAGATTTTCATTACCATTCAGGTATGGTGAGGCCAGCAGCTCGGGGGATAGTTACTATTGAAAAGATAGCCGGTTACTCACAGTTGCCAGGAGGAGGGGGGCCTGCCGTGCTATGTAGGGCGAGGTGGGAAACAGCAGAGGGACTGAGGGGGTGTGTGGGCAAGAGCTGTTACTGGGGTTTTTGCTGGAAATGCTGGCAGAGTAAGCAGGTTAGTGTTGGCTAGTTCAGATGATTCCATTGAGTCTGGCAGGCAGGTACTGCCTTTATTTGTCTGGTACCTGGTCCCGGAGGGTTAAGGCTCAATGTGTGACTGCCCATTGGCAGTAGAGATGGCAGTAGAGATGGTGGGAGTGTGGGCTCTGGGTTGGTTAGTTTGTTATTGTGTGTGTGTGTGTTAGTTGCTCAGTCATGTCTGACTCTTTGTGACCCTATGGGCTATAGCCCTCCAGGCTCCTCTGTTCATGGGATTCTCCAGGCAAGAACACCAGAGTGGGTTACCATTCCCTTCTCCAGGGAATCTTCCCAACCTAGGGATCGAACCTGGGGCTCCTGCATTGAAGGCAGATTCTTCACCACTGTTATTATTGGAACATTTATATTAAAATAGTTATTTGGCTGCACCGAGTCTTAGTTGTGATGTGTGACATCTTCAATCTTTGTTGCAGCCTGCGGGATCTTAAGTTGTGGCTAACTTTTATTTATAGTTGTGACATGTAGGATCTAGTTCCTTGACCAGGGATTGAACTCAGGCCCCCTGCATTGGGGAACATGGACTCTTAGCCACTGGACCAGCAGGGAAGTCCCTGGATTGGTTGGTTTGCATATAAATGGCACACTTGCAAGCAAATGCTTTTATTATCTCTAGGAACTGACTAGCCCTGGGAAGGGTGGTCACTTTAGGGTCAGCAAGACCCCAGATGTCAAAGCATCAGAAATATAGATAATAAAAAGACATGATGATTACATACATAAATGACTCGGTGGAGTTGAAAAGTGCTTTTTAGTTTCTCAGGGTCTAATAGAAAACTGGAGCTTATATACCCTTTCCTTATAAGTTTTCAAAAGTGGTTTTTATCACTCATCTGGGGGATTGAAGAGTGAGAATGCAAGTCTGGAGGTGAGAGACCCGAGCTGTATTTGTGCATCTGAGCCACTGAAGTGAATTCCCTGGCATTCCCAGGAGGATCTTGGGAAGAAGTTTCTGAATCTTTGGGTTAAAAGCAACAGAGTTGTGTTCCCCTGAAGAGGAGAAATGTTATTGGATATATGTGTGTGTGTGTGTGCAAAGTCTCTGCTGTCGTGTCCGACTCTTTGCGACCCTATGGATTGTAGCCCACCAAGCTCCTCTGTCCATGAAATTCTCCAAACAAGAATACTGGAGTGGATGGCCGTGCCCTCCTCCTGGGGATCTTCCTGACCCAGGGATTGAACCCATGTCTCTTACATCACCTGCATTGGCACGCAGGTTCCTTACCACTAGCGCCACCTGGGAAGCCCTACTGGATGTACATTTCATCTCAATCCCTCTGACTTAAAATAAGTAAGCAGAGTCCTCCAGACTTTCCAGGCACAAAATAAGGGTTAGTGTCTTTTCTTCCTTTTTCAATGTAACCTATAGAGCAAACTCACAGCAAGAGACCAAGACTGGAGGAGTTGAGTGGAATCGAGGGTGCAGGCATGGTTGTCTGCCAGAGCTTCCTGGCACAGTTCTGGCTGCCAGGCCTCCACATGCTCGGAGCCGTGCCATGGGTCCTTAACTCCTCCGAGAGCCGCTGGAGGGCCAGCGAGAGAAGCTCGGTGTTCTCCAAGGCTTGTGTTGCAAGCTCTGGGAGTTCCTCCAAGCGTATTAGATGCTTTGGTGTTTGGTGACAGTTGCTTGGAAGGTCAAGTGGGACCGAGCATTACCTGAAAAATGTCAGTGCACTCTTTGCTTCTCTCTTGAGTTTCCTTCCCTACAACTCTTAAACCCATCATCATTCAACAAAATGGAGCCCTGAGTCCAATTAGAAGTTAAACATGCAGCCTCCGTCTCAAAGGCTCTGAACTTTTCAATCTGTCCCAATATTCATGGGGGCCTGTGAATGCTAGGCAGCAAGGAGAGCTCTTCAAATGATGGTCACCAGAGCCAAAAATAATAGCCACTTGTGGCCAACAGCCCAATAGCGAACACCGACATTGTGAATCGTGGAAACCCCCAGGCTGGTGCTTGTGTGTTGTTGATGGTTGCACAGTGCTTACAGGGAGGCCTGCCAAGGCATTGACACCTAAAGGATTATAGCAGAATGGCTAGCAAATTCTTAGGGACTAGAAAGAAAATATGTTTAAAATCTGTGTTTTCACTTAAAAACGTGTTTTACAGTTAGGAAAAAGCCTTTATATGCGTCCTCAGATTTATCTTTCTAATAAAATATTCACTAATGGTGGGAAAAAATGGACTAATGATAATATTAACAACAAATTGATTATATATATATTATCTATCTGTATAATACACATATGGATAGGTAGATATGGTACTTACTGTCTGCCAGTTATTCTTCCAAACCCTTCACTTATACCGATTCACGAATTCCTTGCAGCAATCCTATTAGTAGATGGTAGTATGATTTTCACTTTGTGGATGAAAACAACTAAGATTACGCAATTTGTCCACAGCCAGTAAATGAGATGGGGTTGGGCTTTGAACCCAAGCAGTTGAGCCTGAGTGCATTTTTGCAGCCCTGACCCTGTGTTAAAGTAGGGGGCACAGAGGGAAGGGCAGGTCCACCTTTGCCCCACTAGTCACTTCATTTTCAGTCTGTATTGATGTTTATTAAGTATCTCTAAAGAGAGCTGTTCTGTATATCACATATTGAAAGCCATGCCTTCTAGAATCATGAGAGGGTTTGTAAACTCAAATAGGCTTCAGCAAGGCTTTAAGATCATCATATTGCAGCATTGCAGGAATAGAGATTTATCTGGGGACACCAAAAGTCTTAGGGTCCATAATTCCTTAAAGGTGATGCCAGCAAGCTTTCCTACCATCTTAAAGTTCCCAGTTCCCTTGCTTGTTCCTGACTCAAAAGCTTGGTTGCTGAGTTAATCAGAATAGAGTATGTGAGGTAACAAAACTTCCAAATCTCAGTGGCTTTAACCAATAAAGGTTTATTTTTCATGCATGACCTATGGGCATGGGCATGTAGTTAGATACTCGAATGTTACATGCCTAACCCAGGTTGCCAAGGGGTCTCTGCAGCTATTCAGAAACTCCAAATGTCAAGAGCAGTTGAAGTTGACAGTTGCCACACTGAAGGAATGCTTCCCTGGTGCCTCAGGTGGTAAAGAATCTGCCTGCATTGTAGGAGACATGGGTTCGATCCCCGGGAGAAGGAAATGGCAACCACTCCAATATTCTTGCCTGGAGAATCACATGGACAGAAGAGTCTAGTGGGCTACAGTCCATGAGGTTGCAGAGTCAGATACGATTGAGTGACTAACAGTTTCACTTTCACTTTTTCCACACCAAAGGAAAAGAATGCCCTGGAAGTTCTTGCACCTGCAATTACAGTTTCTGCCTGGAAGAAACATATTCATGGGCTGGAACTGGTCTCAGGGCCCCACCAACCACAGGAGACCAGACAGTGCAATTCCTATATGTGCTGAAGGGGGGTGCGGAGAACAAGCTATCATTGGCAAACAGCATTAATGACCTCCATGAGGCTCGGTCTGAATCACTGCGAGAAAGAGGATTTCAGAAAGCGACCGGTACACTAATCAGAATCTGCCTAGATCTTGGTAGCACAGTGAACAGGGATCAGTGCCAAGCTTTATTGAGTCTGACTTAAATATGTTAGATTAGAAAGCACTCAATTTAGCCAGTTGTTTTCTTGACTTCCGTGACTGTTCCATCCATTTTTCTCTGCTTCCCTCCCCACCTCCTCCCCCATCTACCTGCCAGGTTCCAAGATTATACCAGTGATGCTGTTCAGTTGGCCCAAGGCAAGGCTTCAGGGAAGATTTAATTCATAGTGATTTAAAGGGTTGCATGAAACCATGATTGCAAAGGGTGAAGAGTAAGAATGTATTTGTAAACATTTTCTGTACCCTCCATTGATTAAGTGCTCACCAGAGGCAGCTCTGTGGGACTCCCTCCCTTCCCCTCATGAGATAGAGTCGTTTAATTTCTTCTGCACTATTTTCGGTGTGTGTGAGATAAGTGTTCTTCAGCACACAAAAACCTGCCATCCGATTTGATTCTGGATTGACCTGGAGCAGAGGAAGTGAGAGACCTGTCACTGCTTCTCAGTTTGACTGATTGTGGGGGAAATACTGGTTGCAAAGGTGGCTGATCTGGGTGTGTTCTCCACAGGGAAAAAGAGGAGAGGGGGAGTGGATTTTGGAGTCATACAGACCTGGGTTCAGATTTTAGTGGTTTCACTTATTAGTCTATGATCTTGGGCAGATTTGTTTCTTCACCCTTAAAAAAACCTCAGTGTCAACCAATCTCTCTAATCAGGCATAAAAGGAGGAAGGCAGGAGGCTGCTATGACCTTGTCTTTGATTCTGACATGTTAGGGACTATTGGGTTGTGGCTCAGATAGTAAAGGATCCACTTGCAATGTGGGGGGCCTGGGTTCGATCCCTGGATCAGGAAGATCCCCTGGAGAAGGAAATGGCAACCCACTCCAGTACTCTTGGCTGGAGAAATCCATGGACAGAGGAGCCTGAAGGTCTACAGTCCATGGGGTGGCAAAGAGTCAGACATGACTCAACTTTCACTTTCAGGAACTGTAGGGTTGTTACAGCCATAGGGTTCTGCCTAGGTCCAATACATTGAGCCTAGGAGACATAAGTTTACATGAAATTGTCACCCCTATCCCTTCAAAGAACCATAGTTAACATATTTCAACATATGGTTCATATTTAGGAGGTCAGAAAAAATAGAGCTCTCTAGTAAAAAGATCTTTCTAGGAGAGAGATGTGAAAGTAGTCTGAGGTTGGTGGGGACTGATTTTGTCAGGTTATTAAGCATAAGCAACCTAATTAAAAAACTTAGAGCATCTGAATGCATCAAAAGTAGGAAAGAAAGAAGTAGTGAAAGTAAAAGTCACTCAGTCGTGTCTGACTCTTTGTGACTCCACAGACTGTACAGTTCATGGAATTCTCCAGGCCGAATACTAGAGTGGGTAGCTGTTCCCTTCTCCAGGGGATCTTCCCAATCCAGGGATTGAACCCGGGTCTTCTGCATTGCAGGCAGATTCTTTACAAGCTGATTCACCAGGGAAGCCCATCTGGGAAAGATGGAAAAAGGAAAGATAGGAAAAGTAGGAAAGTCCAACCAAATTGGCTGCTTTTATTCCTTCATTACTGATGCAGTGCTGGGTGAATATATTCTGTTGCGTTTTCCAGAAAATGGATTTAAACCATGTTTGTTGTTTTCTGTTTCATTAGAGTGAAAAGTAGCAATATGTGGTTGAAATAGAACTCATGAGTTCTGAGTAGATCAGAAATCACTAGTATCATAAACGAATATCAAAGCACAGGCTTTCTCTTAAATTCTGTTGACTGCCCCATGTCTGATCCTGGGGATCTGGTGGCTTCCCTGCTCATTCTGATCTGTGGCTACAGTGATGAGTTATTAGAGTCTGGAACTCCTTGACTAAAGATAACTCAATGAAGCAAACTCCCTGGAGATGTGGTCCAGGACTCTGAATTTTTGTAAGTTCCCCAAACACTGATGTTTGAAAACCATTGACATGGAGTCCACATTAAGAAATCATTCCTAAACTCCATTTTCCACACAGAGAACCATGCCACCTTTGAAGGCTTATGAAAACCAGAGGTGGAGTGTTCTAGAGCTTGACCATGAACAGAGCTTCCTGAAATTCCAGCTGGTATCCACTTCCTCCATATTTATGCTCAGAACCATAAGCATCCTGAATAACGAGCCATTTGTTAGGATTTTCTACCTTCAGGCTGCATTAGTTCATTGACTTTTGGAGTGACTTTTCATAGATTTCTCCTTAAATTGTCTTAGGCTGATCTCTCTCCTCTCTGACTGTGGATGACTGACTCTTGGCTGTGCCTAGGCACTTCTTGCTGTTCACTCCAGTGCCCCACACATAATCTGTGCTCTGCGGAGATCCACGAATTCCTTGATTGGGATTAAACTCGAGTGTCAGGTCGGCTAAGGTGTTAAGGATACCTTTAAGGAAATATCCCCATCTGAGTCTTCTGCTCCATCCATCCTGTGCCTGAAGCAGAACTGCTGCATGGCAGGTGGCCATGCTGATGGATTGATGGATTGACCTTAGACCTGCTATCTTATTTTGATCAATACCTTCATATCTTTAGGAAAGCTATTCCTCCTGGCAGCCACCTGTGAACATTCAGGCATTTAGAAATGGCTGCATCCAAGGTGGTTCCTCTGAAAGTTAATGTTAACACCATCTGACTGCCTACCTGCCACCTCCTCTTGGATGTGCAGTGGACATCTCTAACTCCACATGCCCCACACAGAGCTCCTCATCTGCTCTCCATTCTGCTCCATCCTTGTTCTCTCCATCTTGGGTAATGAAAACCCCATGCTTCCAGATGCTCCGGTCCAAAACTTAGGAGCCCTCCATCCCCACCTGCAGTAAAATCTGTTCACTCAACAAAATGCATCCAGAATCTGACCGCATCTCAGCACCTGCCCAGAAACCACTCTGGTCTTGGCCACTGTCTTGTCTCTGTAGTGGCCTCATAAACAGTTTCCTTAATTCCACCCTCACCCGCTCCAGTCCATTCTCAGTAGTCCATGCTCAATACAGCGGCCAAGGTGATAATATGACAACTTAAGTTACGTTATCTGACTCCACTACTAAAACCCTGCAATTCCTTGCTTTCCTATTTCTCCCAGAATAAAAGCCATAATCCGTAAGTGGGCCCTTTTATACCTCTGAGACCGTTTTCAATTTCTCGCTCAATCTTCTCCAGTGACGCTGGCCTCTTTGCCGTTCTACAGTCATGTCAGCCCCCCACCCTGGCCCCCGGCCCCAGAGGTGGTGGTTCTCTCTGCCTGGAATGCCTTTCTGCCCCGTGGAGAACTTCTTTGCTTCCTTCACATTCTTGTTCAGATGCCATCTTCACAGTGATTCCCTCCCATGGCCCTCAGTGTAACACCTTACCATCCCACCAGCACTTGTTTGCAATCTTAATTTTCCCATAGTGTTTACCTCGTTTTAGCATTGTCTACAAATTGTTTGGGCTGCACTGGTGGCTCGGTAGTAAAGAACCCGCCTTGGTAAAGTCAACTGGTAAAGCCAATGTGGGAGACTCAGGTTTGATCCCTGGATCAAACATTAATGAAAGTTGGGCAGGGATTTTTGTCTGTTTCAGTCACTGATCTAGTGCTTAGATTATCTAGTAAATTGTTAAGCAGGGAAGAGAGGAAGGAAGGAAGGAAGAACAGACTCCATTTTCTTAGAATCCCTAAATATTAGATCAGGGTTGTTAAGCTGAAATCAATACAAGTCCACATTGCGTGGAGAGAAGCACCAAGTTATCGGTACAGGAGGTATGTCTCGCACTCTGGTTGTTTGATTGAGCTCTACATGAGTGGTCCCAGCGACTGCTCAGATTGATTAAGTGGCTTCCTGTCCAATCAACTCCCCATCAGTTACCTGCTGTGTTCTCACCTGTCCACCATATTGAATGGTACACCCCTCCCTCTGGCTCCTTGTCAGGCTTTCAGAGCCATGGGTTTTGGGACATGGAGTTCCAGGGAGGATGGAAGGGGACAGTATCCTATAGAAGTTGAGACAGTCTCCTTACTGGTGGCCAAGGGTCCCCACTCTAAGGGTCCCCTGGAAGCCAAGGACTTCTTAGGGGTACTGAATGATGCTAACCCGATGCAGAAGCTTTTAACCCATCATGCCTGACCTGGGAGTCACTGCTGCCTGTGGTGAGGAGACAGATTCAAGAAGATGTGGCTGGCTGGGAAGCCGTTACAGCTCATCAGCCATGTCCTGTATTAGCATTCAACAGCAGTGCTGGGTGTTCATGAGGGAGAGTCTGTGTCATTACCAGGCCCATGGTTTCCTAAGAAAATGGTCCTTCAAGCTCTCTTACAGGGTGATTAAAGGTGAGCAGATCCCACTGAGATCTTCCCACCATCAGTAACCCACTCTCTCGGGTGGGGTCCAAGTAGAGCCACGTGGTGCTGGTTGACATCCTCATGGGCTGAGTTATTAAAAGTCTTTTTAAAAGACTGAGAAAAGTTATTAAAAGACTTTTTAGTAAAAGTTAGTGAAAGTCTTCAATGTGGTTCCAAAAGGCAAGGGCCACATGTGAGGATGGTCCCTCTGGTTGAAAGTGCTTGTGGTGGTTTTACAACACAGTCACAAGGTAGATAGATTCCCCCAATGGGAGGTGGGGGTCTATGTCCTCTCCCTTGAATCTGGGGGGCTCTGTGACTGCAGCATACCAACAGCGAAAGGTGAAGCCGTGCCCCGTGACTTCCAGAGTTAGACTGTTAACGGTCATGCAGCTTCCTCCTTGTTCGTGAGAACACTCACTCCTCGAGCCCTGGGCCACTGTGTGCACGAGTGTGTGCATACTCAGTCACTCAGTTGTGTCTGACTCTTCTGGGACCCCATGGACTGTAGCCCCCTAGGCTCCTCTGTCCATGGGATTTCCCGGGCAAGAATACTGGAGTGAGTTGCCAGTTCCTTCTTCAGGGGATCTTCCTGACCCAGGGATCAAACTAGTTTATCTCCAGCATTGGCAACTGGATTTTTTACCACTTGCACCACCCGGGAAGCCCGGGCCATTGTGTAGAGTCTGGCTAGCCTGAGACTGCCATACCAGAGCGGCCATACAGGGGACAAACTCACCCTCAGGTCTTCCTGACCAGGCCCCAGACCTGTGAGCCAAGAAGCCCCCCAAAAGTGGGTCCTCCAGACATCAGACTGGAGGCCAGGCTTCCCTGTTCATCACCAACTCCCAGAGCCTGCTCAAACTCATGTCCATCACGTCAGTGATGCCATCCAACCATCTCATCCTCTGTTGTCCTCTTCTCCTCCTGCCTTCAATCTTTCCCAGCATTGGGGTCTTCTCGAAGGAGTCAGTTCTTCGCATCAGGTGGCCAAAGTATTGGAGCATTATGTTACAAAGTATTATGTTACAAGCATAAGTACACCTATAATTTTATCTTAAACCAGCAACCCATTAAAAAATGTATTCCTTTGTGTAACGCTGTAAGGCACATGATACCATTTCCCTTTACCTGGAACAAGCACTGGACAATGAACCACACTCGAACCTCAGAGAGGAATCAGACCCAGGAAGAAACTAGGGGCCACCTGGCAAGCCTTCCCTGGTGGCTCAGATGGTAAAGCGTCTGCGTGCGATGCAGGAGACCGGGTTTGATTCCCTGAGTCGGGAAGATCCCCTGGAGAAGGAAATGGCAACCCACTCCGGTACTCTTGCTTGGAAAATCCCATGGACGGAGGAACGTGGTAGGCTACAGTCCATGGGGTCGCAAAGAATCAGACACAACTGAGTGACTTCACTTTAGACAGTCTCACAGTTAACATGTCTGCTACTCTTGGGCAAAAACAGTGATCATGGCCTACTTGTGAACTGGTTCTTTTAGTAACACATACCTTTCTGACTACCTGCATTGCAGTGGAGACAGTTATTCACACAGTTTTTTGGAATGAAGATAATCATTTCCTCTAAAATTACTGCAGACTCACTTCTCATTAAAACTTGGTTAATGCCTTTTGTGAGTCTGTTGAATCGGATACTTTTGAATGCATATCCTCTATTGTATTTCCATTAATATTGTCTACTAGTTTAGTTGCCCTGGAATGTTGTAATACATTTGTGCAGTGAATGCAAGAAGCAGCAATGGAGACTTCCCTGGTAGTGTCCAGCAGCTAAGACTCCTCGCTCCCAATGCAGGGGGCCTGGGTTCAATCCCTGCTCGGAGAACTAGATCCCACATGCTGCAACTAAAGATCCTGCATGCCACAGTAAGACTGAAGATCTCAGGCTGAAACTAAGACCTGGAGCAGCCGAAGAAATAGATAAATTATTGAATAAAAAAAAGCATTGATGTTGAATGACTGAGAGTAACTATCCTCGTCTTTTGCAGTATTTTGCACCACCTTGTCCCACTTCCACACTTGATTAACTCTCTGTTATGTTAGTTGCTCAGTCACGTCCAGCTCTTTGTGATCCCATGGACTGTAGCCCTGCTTCTCTATCCATGGAATTCTCCAGGCAAGAATACTGGAGTGGGTAGTGTTTGGCCGAAAGTTTTCACTTTCGTCTCAGGTTCAAAGGATTTGTTAATAAGCTGCTCATTCTATACAAATAAATAATATCAGTATTTATTAGAGAATTATCTAGTTAGTTTACTTTCAATATACTAACATTAAAAGAAGAGAGAAATAGGAAGAGCAGAGGATACATCACCAGACTGGGTTTTGACCAACATCTAGACTCAAACAGCCCTGGGAAGTCCTGTGACACAGCGCATTGGAATCCCAGTTGGGAAGGGTCCCAGGCAACGCATTTGCTCTGTGGGTGAGACTTCAGAGATGGCAGTTCGGGTTCCTGCTTATAATCCCAGGATTTAAACTGATATCCCTATCAATCTGTGAGAAAATTGCAGCTCTGGTTTCATGTTAATGATGTTTGTTTTGTCTTGTAAAACTTGAAATGTTGTTAAGCTCGGGGCTTGGTTGGTTGGCCAGGGCCCCTCCAGGGGCTCAACAATTTCAAGATTTGTCCTCTATCTTATTTGCGCTGCCCTTGTGGCTCAGCTGGTAAAGAATCCGCCTGCAATGCGGGAGACCTGGGTTCAATCCCTGGGTTGGGAAGATCCCCTGGAGAAGGGAAAGGCTACTCACTCCAGTATTCTGGCCTGGACAATTCCATGGACTGCATAGTCCATGGGGTCGCAAAGAGTTGGACTCGATGAGTGACTTGCACTTTCACTTTCAAGTCTTGCACTCACAGCAGGCAGTCAGGGAAGCGTCCAGACAGGTTAGAAGCAAGGCCAGAGGCTGCTCTGCTTTGTCTCTGAAGCCTAAACAAGGTCATTTATTTAATTTCCCTAACAGATAGCCATTTTCTTCTCCAGGGGATCTTCCCTGTCCAGGGATCAAACCCAGTTCTCCCACATCACAGGCAGAGTCTTTACCAGGTGAGCCCCCAGGAAAGCCCTAACTCTCTAGAACTCAGCAATGAAAGCAAGACAGCCTTCGAAAACATGCTGGGCAAATAGGAAGTCAGTGGCAAATAGGGGTCCTTGGGCCCCTGGGCTGTCAGCTGACTGATAAGGATCACCCAGGGCAGTTTCTTCGATGCCGTGGTTGTGGCTGGGTTACTTCCCTGGGAGCTGCAAGCGGGCTGCAGCCACTGCAGTTCTCAGGACTCCGGGACCAGGTTGGGAGCCCAGGGGACATCGTGCACTCCCTCATGGGGGCGCTCCAGCCCCTCCCTGCCCTGTGGACTCCCCCTTGCCTCCTATGTCTTTAAGACACTGCAGATGCCAGGTGTGAAGTGGTTTGGAACAAAAAGGGAGGAAGAAGCAAAGGCCCTACTGAGTCACCTGTGCTCCTACCTCCTCCTCCCCCCGCAGTGGTTTTAATGATTCAGTGGCTGGCAAAGCAAGCGGTGTTCTTTATGTCCCCAAACGGAGTCATTCAAATTTGCAAAGCCTCTGTCCCAGCCCTTGGGAGTCCGAAGGTTTTCCCTAACCAAGTGATCTCCCCCAGTACAGAGGTTATTGTTTTAATACAATGAAAAATGCAGTGACATCAAGGGCTCACAATAGCCCCCATCTTTCATCCTTTCAAGCCCTCCTGCTAGTGTATTTAGTAAACGAATAGAGTAATCAGGGAACACAAGGCAGGCTGCTGTGTTTTCAGGTTATTATGGAATCAGCAATGTTTACTTTCTTATTACAGTTTTCCAATTAGTGGGAAGGCAGTGGCAGTAGCCCAGCTCAGGGTCTCCAGGGAGATGCCTAAAATTTTACATGGGACTGAAAGGGGTGGCGGGAGTTGTCAGGGCTGCAGACTTGTGCTAATCTTCCCTTTTCACCAAGGGATTAGGGGGAGGGTTGTGGATTTGCAGTTTTAATCAGAGGAGCTGCTGGAACTTTTCCTCACGGTCTCTGAACCATGCCTGTGGCTCCTTCCCTCTTTGAAGGAACAGGTCACTGGATCCTTTGTGCTCAGGATCTAGGATTATCTAGGGCTTTCTGGAATTGGCAGCCCTATTGTCAGCTGTTTCTGGCTCTGAGTCTGATGAACCTTTCCTCCACTCCAGGTTCTGTGCCCTGCGTCCCTCCGTGAGCGTGGCGGAGAACCCCGTACTTAGCCGGGCGCCTCACCTGCTCCAGCCAGCCTGGCCGCCCTTACCGCCTGTGTCCGTCCTCTTCATGCAGCGATGTGTTTCCTTCCTGTCAGGCTTCTATTAACCTGTAAACAGATCCGTGCTTCTTAAAAAAAGTAGAGTATGTTGAGATCTGATTATAAGAGCGATTCATTTTGTGTATATGTGTGTTCTGCTGCTGCTACTGCTAAGTCACTTCAGTCGTGTTCGACTCTGTGCAACCCCTTAGATGGCAGCCCACCAGGGTCTGCCGTCCCTGGAATTCTCCAGGCAAGAATACTGGAGTGGGTTGCCATTTCCTTCTCCAGGGGATCTTCCTGACCCAGGGCTCAAACTCGGGTCTCCCACATTGCAGGCAGATTCTTTACCTTCTGAGCCACCTGGGAATCCCAGTTCATTTTAGAAAATGCCGATAACACAGAATATAATATAAACCACCATATAGCTCGCTGGCCTCAAAGGTGATCATTTTTAGCTCCTTAAGCAAAGATTTTCATATATACATGTTCAGTTATCTTCCTCACTTGACAGTGTGCCAGGAGCTTTTCTTCATGTCATTAAGTTTTTCTACAGCATTGTTTTAAGTGGCAGAATAGTATTTTGTTATATGGATGTCTTGTTACTGTTTTATTACTAAAATCAATTCTGTGTTTTGAGTCATTTTGAGGCTTCTAAGATTTCTTTCATATAAGCTGTGCAGTGATGAATGTCTTTGCATGTAGATGTCAGGTGAGTGTATGCTCCTTGGTTCTGTCTCATCACAACAGATTTGGAGTGACGGACATTAAAGCCCTTGGTGCGTCATAGCTCTTGGGTCTCGGACAGACCGTGTTATAGCTCTCAGGTCTCGAACACACCCGTGTTATAGCTCTTAGACAAATCAGTGTTACAGCTCCGAGTTACAGCTCTGTTTTATTTAGATAATAGCAGGAAAATCCATCCTCGAGGTGTGAGGGCATGTCGACCCAAAGACAGAAAGAGAAGAGTGCCCCAGCACGCGGGGTGGGGGAGAGAGAGAGAGAGAGACCCCCAGCCCTTTGGCTCCTCTTTTTATATGTTTTTTTTCCTCCCCTGGGCCTGCCCTATGTAAATTGGGTTAGCCAGGAGTGTTGTTTGTTCTACCTGAAGTCCTCACTACAGTCCTCGGACCTTCCTTTGTTCTATTTTCGCGGGCTTTTCTCTTCCTTGTCTTTTAGCCACTGCCATTCTGGACTCCTTTTCCCTATTCTAACTACCTAACATATCTATTATTATTTCCTTAAGATAACTTCTTAGAAGCAGAATTGCTGAGTTAAAGCGCATATTTTGGAGGGTTTTGAGTAATATTGACATTTCATTCTCCGTAAACATTGTTCAAATTTCCTTTGGCCTAATAAGCAGTTGTATGGTTACAACTGCTCTCTTGTTCACCAAGATAAGCCTATAAGTTCCTAAAGGGTGGGAACCACACCTCCTCTGGTCCCTACACCAGATGTGGGGACCACCTCTCTTGTCCATGCCTAGATAGTCAAGGCTGGGCCAGGTGAGAAACTCAGTCTCAGGGCTGTACAAAGTATCAGATCACACCTGGTCTTTATTTATGGTACTGATACTTTTCAGCATGGAATTTGGGGGCATCAATTTTGATTTTTTTTTTTAAAAATTGCATTAAAATATTATCTCAATTGTTAATTTTTGGCACTCCCTTAAGCTTTGTCCCCACAGTGAATGCCTCACTCCCCTCACCCGAATCCTCCCCTGTGCCAGCTTTCAAGGTCTTCTCTAACACTGCCACCTGCAGTGGAGGGCCGTGATCGTGCAGTCCTCTGTGAGCTGACCAGCAGCTGGGCAGTCAGCGGTGCCTCTCTGGGTCTCTTTCTGCAACTGTCAGTGTGTCCATCCCTTGTGGATGGAGGTGATGAAAACGATGGCTCTGAGGCTGAGGTCATCTTTGACCCACATTTCCCTTGTGGGTGTCTGCTGCTTCAGGAGGGGGAATGACTGATTCAGGGCAAGAGAACGAGAGCCATGCTTCTTCATTCCAGGCTTCCCGTGAGCTGGCCAGCAGGCTCAGACGCCTCCCAGTCATTCTCCCTTCCTTCCCCTGCTTTCTAAATCCTCAGGCATCCTGCCCCATGGTCTCAATTATTTAATGGTGGGCTTCCCTGTTGGCTCAGTGGTAAAGAATTCGTCTGTCAATGCAGGAGATGTGGGTTCAACCCCTGGGAAGGGAAGATCCCCTGGAGAAGGAAATGGCAACCTACTTCAGTTTTCTCGCCCGGAGACTCCAATGGGCGGAGGAGCCTGGCAGGTGATGGTTCACGGGGTCATAAAGCGTTGGTCACAACTGAGCACCTGAGCGTGCGCGTAGTAAGTATGATAATGATAATAATAGACTCTGTTCTCAAGCACTTACTGTGTACTCAGCCAGGAGGAGATGGAGTCCTCATTCAAATGCAAGTCACCTGACAATGGCAAAGTGATTGCAGATCGTAGTGATTATAATTGCGGACTTAGTCTTACTGCATTTAAAACTAATTTGGCCATTTTCAAGGTGTGTGTGTGTGTGTGTGTGTGTGTGTGTGCGCGCGCGTTCGCACTCAGTTGCTCAGTCATGTCTGACTCTTTGCAACCCCATGGACTGGAGCCCACCAGGCTCCTCTGTCCATTGAATTTTCCAGGCAAGAATACTGGAGTGGGTTGCCATTTTCTTCTCCATCAAGGTGAGTGACTTGGGGCAAATAACTTAAGCCCCTATACTCCCCTCCCATCCAGGCTACCACATAACATTGAGTAGAGTTTCTGTGCTATCCCGTAGGTACCTGTTGGTTATCCATTTTAAATATAGCAGGGTGTACATGACCATCCCAAACTCCCTAATTGTCTTTTCCCCTCATCCTTCCCTCTGGTAACCAGAAATTCTCTGTGAGACTGTTTCTGTAAATAAGTTCATTTATATAATTTCTTTTTGGATTCCACATATACGGGATATCACACAATATTTCTCTTTCTCTGTATGACTTACTTCGCTCAGTGTGACGGTCTCTAGGCCCAGCTCTTTCAAAGGTATCGCATGTTAATTGAGCTTCTGCTATATGCTGAGCCACGTGCAGACTTGAGGAAAGGATAGCCCTTGCCTTCCTGTTCACAAATGGAGGCAGAGACATTTGTGAATAGCTGGAATCAAAGAGGACCTGAGTTGGAGCTGTGATGTAGACACAGAGAGGACAGGAGAAGTGAGGCCCATGTGGGGAGAGGTGGCCACACCCTGGCTGTCAACCCCTAGGCCATCCGTCTTGCTTCTTCCCCACTAACATCATGCTAATATTGTGCAAATATGGGGTGATCATAGTCTTTAAGGGAGTTGGAACTTAGGTAACTGGCAACCTGAGCAAGTTATAGGAAGGGAGGATTTTAACTTGTTCAGAAATATCACTGTTGGCAATAATCATATTCCTTTTTCAGCTCTTTTAAAAATCTATCTCCTCCCACTGCAGCGGAAGACTTGTGACAACAGAGATTCTGCCCACCTTGTTCTCCAGTGCTGTCTGGTCCGTGGTAGATATTCCCATGAAATCTGCAGACCTATACAGTCAGGCAGCTCGTTTCAATTCTGTAAATAAGTATTGATTTACTGCTATGTGCCAGACCCCGTGTTGGGCCCTGGGGATGCTCTGGTGAACAGGCACAGACCAGGGAAGACAAACATAAAGCAAAGTCCCACAAGTGTGCTGAGGCTTAGGGAGCGACAGATCGCAGGCCGTGCTAGCAGAGGAGTCTGATGTAGTGTGAGCCTTACATTCGATCAGAGGGGCCCGGAGAGGCGTCCCTGAGGCTCCGGGAGGAGTGAGAATTACCCAGATAACTGGAGATGAGTGGGCAGGAGGGAGAGCTTTCCAGGCAGAGGCGACAGGGAGGAGACTGGGAAGAGAGGAGCTCCGTGCAGGTTCTAGAGCAGAGAAGATGCTCAGATCTGTTGAAGGATGGAGGGAGGGGGAGAGGGGTGACATGAGGAGGGGGCGGGGGACCAGGGGGACAGAGCCGACCGTGACAGAGGGGAGAGCAGGCAGGGGAAGGATGGGGACCCGGGCTGGGTGACCTCGGAGGCCCGCCTGGGGGTACCTGGCACTGCTGTGTGCAGGGCACTGCAGGTGCTGGTTTTGCGATGTTGCTTAGACCCGGCTGCAGGGCGTGTTTCCCCGGGGGGCCTGGACCACAGCTCACCGCGGAGTGAGGAGTGTGGCTTCCGTGCTTGGCCACTAGGCTGGAAGAGCCCTGGCGGGAGAATCACCCCGACTCCACAGGACCGCCACCGGGAGGGGTTCTGGGGCAGGAACAGTGGTGGTGATGGGTCGCTGGGGAGCAGAGCTCTGCAAGTTGAAGCAGCCTGCCAGTCTGACTGTAACCAGGAAGGGTTAGTTTTGAATTTATGCTGAACCTGCTACTGGGACTTTAACCCTTCCCTTGCCTCTTTTGTTGTTGTGAGCATACATAATGGCCTGTGAAACTAACACATCCCCCTGCCCGAGGTTTGCCATTCTAGCGGACATTTGCAAGGATCGAAAATTCTTTTTACTTTGTTTCCTCACCACTCCCCCCCATTCTTATCCATAAAAGAATCTGGCAACCAGGCCCCGACAAGATGGTTATTTTGAGGCACTACCCTGCCATCTTCTTGGTCAACCGGCTCCCAAATAAAGTCCCTTCCTCATCCTAACACTTTTGTCTCAGATTCATCGGCTTCTCTTGCGAGGCAAGCAGAACGAGCTTGGACTCGGTAACATGGCCTTTTAAGAGAATGCTGCATTTATTTCTCTTTGTTTTACCATTGTTTGCCTTTAATTTCAGTTAAAATAGCAGGACAGAAATGTCTGAGGCTTTTCGCTAAGCCCCACAGTTAGCCTTGTTAACAGGGCTGTGGGCACGTCCCTCCCTTGGGTTTCTCCCAACAGATGGTCTCTGTCCAGGAATGCTTTGCGTTCTGGCAAGATGTGGCTATTTCAGCTGAACCCAAGAAGCATTTTAGCTCTTGAGCACACACTATGTTAAAGGGGGGATAGCAAGGTATCAATAAATGAGACAGTCCTGGCCCAGGGGACCACCCCTTTGGGGAGAGGTACGCAATTACCTGAACCATGGTGCAGCAGGGAGGAACTGGGTGCTCTGATGGGTTTAAGTAAAGTGCTTAGAGGGGTGGGGGGCCTGGGGGAGGGAAGGATGCCTTGAGGGGTGAATCCCATGCTGGTGCTTGGGGGAGGGACAGGCAGTTCAAGTGGAGGGAACAGCATAAGCGAAGGCCCAGAGAAGTCAGCCTGTTGCAGAGAAGAAGCCAATTCTGACTCCCTGTTGGAACTGCTTCTTGGATTTGCTTTTCTTTGCTTTTGTTATTATAATCATACATAATGACACCTGCCTCAGTGAACCCTGCCCCTCTGCCTGACTGTAAACTAAAGTGCCTTTGTTCAGAACCCTGTCCACCTGTAGATGCCAGGAAGGAAGAGATTAACACACTCCCTGCCTGAAACTTGCCATTTTAGGAGATATTTGCAAGATTAATGACCTTTCTACTTTGCTTCCTAACCTACCCCCATCTCTGATCTACAAAAGAACCTGGCATCCAGACCCCATAAGATGGTTATTTTGAGGCACTAGCCTGCCACGTTCATGGTCAATGGGCTTCCTGATAAAAGTCTTTCCTTGCCTCAACACCTCATCTCTTGGATTCATCGGTCTGTTGTGCAGCAAGCAGAGTGAGCTTGGACTTGGTCACAGACACACCCCAGTGTCTGAAGCTTAGAAAGTGGCGGGCCACAGCCTGAGAATTGGCAGTGACCCCTCTGTGATAGCTTTACATGCCATGGTCAGGAGTTAGAATCGCCTCTCATGACAGTGGGGAGGTGTTGAAGGTGACTCAGTCTGCCTGTATTAACCATCACCTTTCTGATCGAAAGGAGGATTGGAGAAGCATGAAGTTGGTGATATGACGAGGTAGGGGAACGGATGAAAATTTTAGTATCTAGGTAAGCAATTGGAAAGGATCAGAGGGCCTGGAAGGGAAAGATTAAACACTTGTTCTACAAGAGAGCAGTGTTTATCAACCCTACCTAAAATGAAGCTCATAAATAGTCTAACCAAGCTACTCTCTTAATTTCAGAAATGGTAATGTTCTAATTGTAGTATGAGCTTCCCTGATGGCTCATAAGTAAAGAATCTGCCTGCAGGGCAGGAGACACAAGAGATATGGGTTCAGTCCCTGGGTCTGAAGGATCCCCTGGAGAAGGGAATGGCAACCCACGCCAGTGTTCTTGCCTGGAGAATCCCACTGATGGAGGAGCCTGGCGGGCTACAGTCCATGGGGTCACAAAGAATCTGAGACGACAGACTGACTAAACACACACACACACACACACACACACAAGTGTAGTATATGGGAGAAACACCACGACAGTCATTTATATCAAATAGCATGTATTTCAGTATGAAGTAGTCCAATATTCTCACCTACACTAACATCACTGTGGAGGCAACTGATGTTGCCGACTGCAGATACAATATAATGTAAAGTTGGACCTCTTCATGTTGGACATCTTTATGTGCGATTTGAATCCCTTGAGGGAATGCAGGACAGTTCTTGGAGAACCAGTGATGCAGGGGAAGAATCAAGTGGACACCAAGGTGGACTGAAAAAGCCAGGGGAGGATAAGGGAAGCTGTTCAGATGCCGTTGGGTTTCTAGTCCAGGTGACCGAGAGAGAGGCTAGAAACTTGGGAATGGAAGGTTCAGTGAGGATGCTCCTGTGGAGGTAGAAGAAGCAGGTCAGCCTCGACTTTGGGTAAAAGCTAGGTGTGAGATGCTGAGTGGATCTCTCTGGGTAGGGCTCAGGAATTTCCCAGAAATCCATGAGCCATCCACCCATGACACCAACTGTGGCAGAGAGTTCGAGTAAAACAAGAGGCCGCTGCATTTGGCAGTAAAGAGGTAGTTTGTGATGAGAGAGAGCTGAGATAGTACAGTAGTCAGGGATGAGGCCAGAACACACATAAGGGATGACATTAGTGGTTAAAGAAATAGCAGCTGCAGGTTTTAAGAATTGTTGCAAGGAGTGGAGAGTGGGAAAGTAGTTTGGATACAGAATGTGTGTGCTGTGTGTATGGAGTTTAGAAATGGGTGGGGAAAGAGAGAGAGGGATAGATAAGGTGACTTACTATTCATTTGGCATGTGTTGTATTTAGCATTTGGAGAATTATACCCTAGCAAACGTTTTCTAAAATTTGTTGAATTAATAAAATACAATAGCAAGGCTTTATTTTCCCTTAAGAAATTTCAAAGGCATCTGGCCCAGCATTCCTGGTACACATCATTGCTACTTTATCACTATTGGTTAAATCTAGGCATTGACTGGCTTTCCAGTAAAACAGAGGTACCTAGTTAAAGGACGCATTGGCAATTTAATTATGGTTTTCTAATGACCAGGCCAAGTGCTTCCCTGGTGGCTTAACAGTAAAGAATCTGCCTGCCAATGCAGGAGGCTTGGGTTCAATCCCTGGGTCAGGAAGATCCCTTGGAGGAGGAATTGGCAACCTACTTCGGTATTCTGGCCTGGAAAATTCCATGGACAGAGGAGCCAGGTGGGCTACAGTCCATGGGATGGCAAGGAGTTGGACATGACTTAGTGACTAAACAGCAGCAGCAAATGACCAGGCCAAGACATCTCCTGGGATTGGTAGAAGATTCTGTTGGGCTAAGGCTCCTTGAGGAGGCAGATCACAGGTAATTTTCCATTTGGACATGGACCAAAAAAAAAAAAAGTGTTTTTTTTTTTAAAGGTCATCTGCCTGGTATGAGGAAAAATGCCTGTGTAGGTTTTAGTCATTTGATTAGAATACGTAGAGGCTGATCTTTGAGTTCAGTGAGCCCTCAGTAGAAAAATTCTTATAACTCCCTTTTACATCTCTGACCTTCTGGGCCGATTCCCTGGCTTTTCTCCCAATGGTTCCTATTCATCCAATTGTTTCCTACAACTGAATCAAGCTGTCGTTTTCTTAGTAAACTCCAGGATGAGGCGAGTCTTCAAATCTGGTGTCTTCTTCCCTAATGTGGTTTTCATTGATTCCGAGAGTGGTCGGAACAGCGGTAGCTGGTTTATAATTCCCAGGCAGGGACTGAGACGATCTTGGGAGCCGCCGTGTGAGAATGCTGTCTTCCTTTGTACAAAGATGGCTTAGATTTCTTCACAGCTTCTTTTCCCCTGGCAGCTCAGAAGGTGTAAATGGGGTGGGGGATGGGGTGTGTGTCGAATGGAAAGGTTTTGTAATTTCAAGACAACCTAACAAAACAGATCCTTCAGAATGTGGCAACCTAGTCCCAGGCACAAGAATCGCCTCCTCTTCCTGCGTCTGTAGCCTTTTGCATTACCCTGTCACTAGCAGAAAATAGGATTTCTCACCTATAGATGGAGAAGAGAGACGAGACTAGCCAGAACATTAGGTAGAAATTACTTGTCAAGTTTGATCAATTCAGAGAAAATCCAAATCCCCTTTGAAAACGCACAGTTGATATTTGAAGATGAGCAGGGGATGTCCTTATAGATCCATTGTTTGGCCAAATTGTCTGCATATGCAGCGTGTTTGCTAAATGAATGATGCATTTGCATCTAAATGGCCCATAAGTAATTTGATTCTGCTCCAGACAGGGTAATAAACAAGGCCCCTCCCCACTGTTGGCCTCGTGAGCCGGGTGTGCGGGTGTGCGCCTGGACTCCTGTCTTACTGCTTGGATTGTGCTATTATTTGACAAGGCACGGGGGAAAGAGTACATGAATCTATTAAGGGGAACCAATCTCCATTATGCGCTGAGATTTGAGGGAACGGGCAGAGAAATCTTTCATAATGTACAGCTTTTGGCCTCCAGCTCTCTGAGCAAAAATTAGAAAAAAAAAAAATCAAAGTTGCTGCCACTGTAGCAAATCCTCTCTGCGTGCTGGGGACAGTGAGGCATTAATTACCATCTGCATGCTGCTTTTTTATGAGAGTGTTAAGTATCCGTGACTCCTGTCCAGCACCTGAGTGAGTATTTATAGCTCACATGCAAACGTGGGATCCATGATCTGCGTTTGAGTTGAGATCTCTGAGGACATTAGCTACTAAGTGGACACAGCCAGGTATTCAGATCACAAGCTTTCCCCCCCCGTGTCCAAACTGATGAGTTCCAGCTCTTCATATGGAAGGCAGGGGGCTTAACAGCAGTTTCCAATTTCCGTCTTGCAGTTATGTCATGCCTATTATGTCAGAGCTGTGACTCTTTATGGCCTCTTTTCATGAGATTTGTGATGTTCCGTTCTTTTAAAGGCTCCAAGGGGATAGTACACCTTGATTTAAGAAAGCTCAATATATTAATCCAGCTTCACTGGAGAGAAATATAGAAGGATGGTTATTCACTTTGCAGAAGGATCTACAATGGAATTGTTTAAGTAGTAAATATTATATGTGGCGCTTAGCTTGTGATTTAGTTCATCATTTCAGGAAGAGGTTCTACTGGCACAATGCAGTCTACTTCTGAGATGTTGGTGTTTCTTACTTAGATGATTCACCCCTTGTTTCCCAGCCCACACCAGCATCGAGACAACCCAGAACACAGGCGATCATCCCAGTGGTAGCTGCTTCGGGTCCCCAGTTTTGATCCTAGAACTCTAAGCCTCTCATCCTTTATGGTGACAGGTCATATAAGTTGGCTCATGTAGTACAGATTCTAATTGCTTTTAGTTTGCTTTCTGGAGCTAGAGAGTCTGAAAGCTAAGGCCGATTCTGCTCAGTTTCCCTGGCGTTAGGACCTCCTCCTATGATTTAGGGATTAGATCTCCTGGCAAATACAGTGAGTGGTAGGGATGTCTGGCCCTAGTAGGGGAGGAAAATACTTTCCCACTACCATCACCGACTCAATGGATGTGAGTTTGAGCAAACTCCAGGAGATGGTGAAGGACAGGGAAGCCTGGCGAGCTGCAGTCCACAGGGTCGCGAAGAGTCAGAAACAACTTAGCAACTCAATAACTAGCCTTCTGAGTTCTTGGCTAAGACTCCGTAATAAAATGCAGATGCACACGAGAAACAAACAGGAGTTTACTAACATGTCTGCTGCTTGTACATGTGAGAGATACCTGGAGAAAATGAGTAACTCAAAGAAGTGGCTTAGAATTCAGGCTCGGACTTCCCTGCTAGCCCAGCGGTTAAGAATCTGCCTGCCGATGCAGGGACGTGGGTTCAATCCCTGGTCCGGGAAGATTCCTCATGCTGTGGGGGCAACTGAGCCCATGCGCTGCAACTCCTGGAGCCCTCAAGCTCCAAAGCCTGTGCTCCACAAGAGTGGCCCACACACTGCAACTGTTCGCTGCAACTAGATAAAGCCCGTGTGGCAATGAAGACCTAACGCAGTCAAAAATTAATTAATTAATTTTAAAAAAGAATTCAGGCTAAATATCATCTTAACAGGGACAGGAGAGGAGGGTGAAATCCTCCTCTTAATGGGAAGAAAAACTGACTTCTAGGAAAGTTGAATGGACCCTTAGAAGAACAGATAGGAGAGATGATAGTTTGTGATGAAGTTTGTCTGAATGAGGTGCGGACTTCCCTTCTCTCCTGTAATACAGTCCATCTTCCCCAGTTAGCGAAATTCCTAGGGAGATGATTTATGACAATGGGCTTCCTCCTGGAAAATCTGTCTTTAGGTAGATAAGGGGAGTTCAGAAAAAGCCTTCTCCATGTATTTGTTATTTTCCTAGTGCCTAGGGCTCAATATAACCAATATGTCAAAGTGGCATGTTTTGGGGTGCTACATCCTGAACTCCCACAGTCCCATTTTGGAGAGCCATATTCTGCTATCCTTGAGGTGGCAGTGGCTGAATCTCTGACCCCAGTATCCAGTGTACACAGTGGTATTTCTGCCAGAAGAATTTTGAGGTATATATAGCTACGTAGTTTTCGCTGGCTGCTCTGTCCCCAACTCTATGACTCTCTGGCTGTCCTGTGAACTACCTCATATATTTTCTGCTTAAACTAGCTTCAGTAGGTGTATCGGCCACAACCAGGAAGATTTACTGACACACTCCCCCATCCCTGTGTGTCCGGGGTCTTTCGCACTCTGGGCTGGGGTGTACAGCTGGGCAGGTGGCGCACTGCTCAAGTCCAGAGGACGCCATTCCCACAGGCGGAACACCTTTTCCTCATGGGCTGCTCTTATCTTGCAAGCCTCTTACCGCTCTCTCAGCTCTGCTGCGCCCACTGCCTTCGTGTGGGCCTCACTCCACAGCTTGAACTGTAGCCACCCAGGCATGAAGGGAAAATTTTCTACAGAGATGACAACTCTATCAGCCCTCATGACCTTCTCCAAGGGATTAAAACTCTTTAAGGCTAGAGTTTCTTCTGTCCAGACACCTAGGACAAAACATTCCAGGGGCTGGGTGTATTAATCATGAGTTTTATTTTCAATATTTTATGATGTTTTGACATCTTGGGGACTTGAGGACCCGGGAGAGGGACAGCCCCTCTGAAGGTTAGATGGGTCATTCCTCAAGAGAGTAGACAACTTCCCTGAGAGCCTGCCTTTGATGTGTAAATCAACCAATCCTGTATCCGCAGTACTTCACATCAGCTACCTGCTGTGAAGAGCCGACTCATTGGGCTAGACACTGGGGAAGACTGAGGGCAGGAGGAGAGCGGGCAACAGAGGACGAGATGGTTGGATGGCATCACTGACTCAGTGGACTTGAGTTTGAGCAAACTCTGGGAGATAGTGAAGGACAGGGAGGCCTGGTGTGCTGCAGTCCACGGGGTCACAGAGAGTCCGACATGACTGAGCAACTGAACAACCACCTTCCTCCTTTTATCAGGCACCTGCCCTAAATCACACCAGGGGACAGTAACCTCTAGGAGGCCGCTGAGATTCAAATACCCAGTCCTCAACCCGCTCAGCTGCTTCCTCCGCCTCACCCAGCCCTTCTAGGAAAAGCACAACAGTGGCTTTTGCCCGTGTTGCTTTACCCTCACGCCTGCCTCCTGTCCGCCCCGATGTTTCCTTGTGTGGCTCTGGGTAGCATGCGGACCGCCCCCTCCTCTTGGAAATTTTTACATAATAAACTTTTCACTCACAGGTGTTTGTCCCTGTGTCTACTATCTTATCGTATCTGATTAAAACAAATCCTGGGCAATTGAAAACACTGGGAAAGGAAGTATTTGAGCAGCACTGCGTAGCATCATGGGTTTCCCAGGTGGCTCAGTGGTAAAGAATCCATCTGCAATCAGGAGACGCAAGAGTGAGTGAGTGACTGAAAGTTGCTCCATCGTGTCTGACTCTTTGAGACCCCATGGACTACACAGTCCATGCAATTCTCCAGAATACTGGAGTGGGTAGCCTTTCCTTTCTCCAGGGGATCCCTTCTCCAGGGGATCTTCCAAACCCAGGGATCGAACCCAGGTCTCCCACATTGGAGGTGGATTCTTTACCAGCTGAGCTGCAAGGGAAGCCCAAGAACACTGCAGTGGGTAGCCAACCCTTTCTCCAGGGGATCTTCCTGACTGAGGAATTGAACCGGGGTCTCCTGCATTGCAGGCGGATTCTTTACCAACTGAGCTATCAGGGAAGCTGAGATGGAAGAGACGTGGGTGTGATTCCTAGGTCAAGAATGTCCCTTGGAGGAGGAAAGGGCAACCCACTTCAGTGTTCTTGCCTGGAAAATTCCATTGAGAGAGGAGCCTGGTGGACTACAGTCCATAGGGCTGCAAAGAGTATGACATGACTGACCACACACACACATAGTATCATATTCCAAAGTCTTTATTTCTTATGATGAACTGGGCTTCTCAAGACAGAACCCTTGTATTTTGGTTGTCTTCTGCCTCAGGGAAGTTACATGAAGGATTCCCCATCAGCGCATTCCCTTTCATTGTTGGGTCACTGACCCTCAGATGCAAAGTCTCTCTTATCATTTATTTCAGAGAACCTAAGAACTAACATGAGTAAGGCTCTCTGTGACCTTCTAGAATCTCTAGCTCTTCTAGAATTTTGGAGGTGAATGTATAGATTAAGATTCTAATAGTACTCTACATCTGGAAGAAGACTCAAAATACCTGTTGAGTTTATAGTTGCTCTACCAAGTCCCTAAACAATTATGGAATCTTAGAGTGATAAAGGACCCTAGGGATTACCTAGTCTAGATTCCTCCTCTGTGACTCCCTCCATTATTCAGTGTTTGCTTATTTATTTTTCGACTGCACTGGGTTTTCATTGTGGCAAGCGGGCTCCTTGTGATACACAGACTCACTAGTTGCGGCTCGCTGGCTTAGTTGCCCCATGGCATATGGGATCTTAGTTCCCCAAACAGGGACTGAACCCACGTCCCCTGTGTTGGAAGGTAGATTCTTAATCACTGGACCACCAAGGAAGTCCCTACTCTGTGCTTCTTCATCCAACCCTCTTCCTGTTGAATGAATTCCTTCTGCCATTTCTGATGGCCAGTGACCCATCGATTTGATCATCCTATTGCATCTGTGTTAAAGTGAATTGTTGTGTATTCTAGTGCTGAAGTTGATGAACCAGCCCGTTGGACAAATCCAGTCTGCTGCCTGTTTTTGTAAATCAAGTTTTATTTGAGGACAGCCATGCTCATTCATTCAGGTGTGGTATAAGGCTGCTTTCACACCACAGTGGCAGAATTAAATAGTTGCCCTAGACAGCATATGGTCTGCAAAATCTCTAGTATTTACTATCTGGCTCTTGTCCCAGCAGATAGAATGGGCCAGAATCTTGGACATTATTTACAAGTTCTTCAGGGACAATGCCAAATTATTTCTCCATGAAGCATTTTTTAATCATAATAGCTTCCATTAGGGTCCTCCTCAAACCATGTCAGTTAAAGTCTTCATCATTTTGTTAGCTCTTTATTCTTCAAGGATGTTGAGAGAGGATGGTCTATGAATTGCTCGTTTCTATACATCTAGGCATGATGAGCCAGTTTGCTCTAGAATTGTCTTTTGAGAAATGCTAATGTAAATATGGAGACAATGACTCCTTCTAGAACAAATTTGTTCATGTTCCTGGGTAGTAAAAATAGAAGTATTACCTCCTCAGAGAGATTTGCTTATATTCCAGGGTAATAAGGATTCCCTGGTGGCTCAAATGGTGAAGAATCTTCCTGCAATGTGGGAGACTCAGGTTCAATTCCTGGGTTGGGAAGATCCCCTGAAGAAGGGAATTGCAATCCACTCCAGTATTCTTACCTGGAGAATCCCATGGACAGAGGCGCCTGGCGGGCTACAGTCCTTGGACTTGCAAAGAGTCGGACATGACTGAAACGCACAGGGTAATAAAAGTAATCTCTCCAGAAAGGAAGATGGCAGTCTTCCTAACAGCCCCACCTAAGATCAGAGTCTCCTAATCTCAGGGTCCCTCTCCCTAATGGTCCCCACACCATGCTCAGGCAGCACCTACCTGTTCATCATCCTATTGGAACTGGGGCTCAGGAAAGTGAAGGTGAAGGCACTCAGTCGTGTCCAACTCTTTGCGGCCCCATGGACTGTAGCCCACCAGACTCCTCTGTCCATGGAATTTTCCAGGCAAGAGTACTGGAGTGGGTTGCCATTTCCTTCTCCAGGGGATCTTCCTGACCCAGGAATCGAACCCAGGTCTCCCGCATTGCAGGCAGATGCTTTACCGTCTGAGCCACCGGGGAAGGGGCTCAGGAAACCTGGACTCAAATATTCTTCTTGCTGTAAATAATAAATTGTCTAGGGACTTCCATGGTGGTCTAGTGGTTAGGAATCTGCCTTCCAATGATAGGGACACGGGTTTGATCCCTCCTCGGAGAACTAAGCTCCCACCTGCCTCGGGGCAACTAAGTCCGTGCGCCACAACTGGAGTTAAACCCACGCACTGCAGCGTAAGGTCCCGCGCGTTGCAACTAAGACCCGATGCAGCCAAGGAAACACGTCCAAGTCCATCTGCGCTCATTGTCTTCCTCTGACCACAACTACGGGTGCATGTCATCCAAACCAACCAAATGCCACTGGGCTGCTGCTTAGGAACTGCTGGGCCATTAGACAGTTGCTTGATGTACGTGTAAATATATTTATTTTGTCTCCTTGAGTTCACTACAGTTCCTGAGGGCAGGGACCAAACTGTTCTTCCCTTTGTATCCTCCAGTAAGCCCAACACACGTAGGCATTCACTCCTATATTGTTGCTTTTGCTGTAGGCTGTCATACATCCTGTTCTGAAGTGCTCTTCTTAATGGCTACCTGAAGACTTGGGACTATTTCTAAATTGCCATGGCTTTCCTGTGCCCAGTTGCCTCAAGACTCTGGGCTCTCAAGACACCCCAGGCTTTGTTAAACAATGGAGGTGAGTTCCAGCCCCACCAGTGCCCACCCAGAGGGCAGCCCACCGTGGATGCAGGAGCAGAGCCTAGGGAATACAGCCCCGCCAGCCCTGCAGCCTGAAAGCTGGCCATACCCATGGCTCCCCAGATTAGGGCAGAATGAGCAAAGGGCCACACTGCCAATGAGGGCTTGCTGTGGCTAGTAACCCACACCCACGATAAAACAAACGCACTTTATGGACTCGTTCCTCTTAGGTTTGCCAGATTTAGCAAATACCCTAATACTTTTTATTTTGCTAAGTGGTCCTACTCTCTGCACTCTCCCCTCTAGAGCCCATTCCTCAACTGAGCCTTGCCCTTGGGGTGTGGCCACATCACTAAAGCAGACCCAGTGATAATGGTTTTCCCGATTCCCCTTTTTCACACAGCCTGGCTCCTGGGCTGGTGAAGATGCAGATCTGAATGTTTAGAGGATGGACCCAGACTTCCAGGAGACCTTCCCTGAGTTTTTCTGGCTGCCTCGATCTTCTGTCATTGTTTGCAGGAAGCAAGACCACCAGGTAGGTGGTGGGCTCGGCTTTTGAATGATCTGGAAGCGTTTTCATTGGAGAAAGGGGGACCCCTTCCAGGGCCTGAGGGTGGGATCAAACACTCAGAAATGAATTATCAGAGGAGACATACGTGCTGACAAAGCAAAAGACTTTATTGGGAGGGGGCGCCCCGGTGGAGAGCAGCAGAGCAAGGAAACCCAGCTATCACATGGCTTACAGTCTCGGGGTTTATGGTAATGCAGTTGGCTTCTGGGTCATCTCTGGCCAATCATTTTGCTTGTTGCCCATGTGTGGTCTGAATCAGAGTCCTTCTCAGCCAAGGTGGATTCCAGTGTGAGAGTTTCTGGGAGGTTGGTAGGGTGTACCATCTCCTCCCTCCTCCTTTCGACCCTTCTCCAAATCTCTGGTGACTTTTGGCTGTAGCGTCGCATTCTTTTTCGGGACCTCCTGTTGTAAGACAACTCAGGCAAGCAGTTTATTTTCATGCCCTGCCAAGGCAGCCAGTTCCACTCAACAGTTCTCTAACATTTCGATGTATTGAGGTGCTTGATTTCCTGTTGATTGTGTTTTGTTTTTTTAACTTTGTAATTGCCAGGATTATGGGTCAAGTCAGATGTAGAAATCACGAAATGTCTATCTCCTTGTATTAACAAAAGTTGATACAGAACCTAGGAAGAGGCAGAGAGAGGGGAAGATGGAATAACCTCTTGGATGGGTGATAATCCACGTCCCCAGCTTTGATCCTTAATAGATGCTTTTTCCTTGGGCCCCCCCCTTGCAGAGGATGTACAGCGTATATCTTGTCTACCTCTAGGCTAATAAGAAACTAGTTCGTGATTTCCTTTCCTCTCGCCCATAGGCAAGACTTATGTGGGGCTTAGCTCTGAGCCGCTGCTGAAAGTGGCCTGATAATTCACATCCCGCATGGACGGCCCTGGAACAGTGACACCTGCTCAGGCATCCTGGGGAGATTTGCAGGATAAATAAATGCCTCCCTGGGTATTTGCGAGGTAACTCCCTGTCAGGGCTAGGGGCAGAGATTTTAAATATGAATTACCATTCCAGCCTGGCAGGGGTTTATAGGATAAGCCCCTTATGTGCTCATGGGGAAGATTTACACAGTCCCTTCATCGGCACCAGGCTGCTGGAGTTGTCACCGCGTGACACTCGGCGCTGGGGACCCTTCTATGCTGGCTTCCGTCCGCCAGCCCCGGTCACGGCTCCGGCATCACGGCTGGCGACCTCCAGCATCCTGCCTGCCCAACTTTCTTCTCTCCCTCTTCTGTGCCTTCCACCCACCACCTCTGCCTCCAAGGGACAGGAGAACAGAGTTCCCTCTACTGCTCCTCACGGGGAACACCTTCCTGACTCCTCTCCTCTTTGGACTCTGTTTGTTTCCTGCTCCTCCATCCGAATGTAACCGGTCGCTTCCTGTCACCTTCTTTCCTGCCTTCCTCCCTCTCGAGGAAGGACTGGCCTGCTTCTTCAGGAGGTTTTATCTGCTCCTTTGTTTTCTGTGGCCCCTGTTACCACCGGTGTGCTCAGCTCTGGATTTGTGTGACAATCATCAGTCACATAACCCTTGCAGAATCCCGTGGGGGAAAGAGTGTTAAAATCAGAATCCCGGGTTCTACTCCGAGTCTCCTGAATGAGAATCTCTGGTTTCTGGATATTAGAAATCAAGTTCTGTTGATCATTCTTTATATTTACTTATATTTGACTCTGTCAGGTCTTCGTTAGTGCTTAGGCTTTTCTCTAGTTGCAGCGATCGGGGGCTTCTCTCTAGCTGTGGTTCGTGGGCTTCCCATCGCTGTGGCTTCTCTTTTGTGGTGCATGGGCTCTTAGTGCAAAAGTTTTGTTAATTGTGGGCCACTGGCTTAGTTGTTAGGCAGCCTGTGGGATCTTCACAGACCAGAGATCAAACCCTTGTCCCGTGCATGGGCAGGTGGAATCTTTACCACTGGACTGCCAAGGAGGCCCTGTTGATCATTCTTAAGCACATTATTAAGCACCCTAAAGTTTGGGAAATAAAGCCCTGCATCTCAGGGAGGGTTCAGGGCTGGACCTCTCTCCCTGGCTGAATTTCTCGACGGGTGAGTGTCCCCCTTCTTTCAGTGGAGTCTCTCTCTCGCACTCAGCAACCTTACTGTGCATCTTTAGCATATTTTTCGGGCAAGGGAAAATTTGGGACACCATAGGGTGCAGAACCATTCCAAGAGAGGCCATGGCCTGACAACTAACGTGACTCATGAATATTCCTGCTGGTCCTGCGGTCAGTTTTGATCACTCAGCTCAATTCAAGGCGCTCTCTATAAGCCTTTGTGAGAGCAGGAAACAGGTTCTGGGAAGAAGGACATAAGGAAGAAGATGGAGGTTAAGATGAATTGACAGGCAATCGGATTAAAATTCTTGCTCAATCCTGATCTTGCGCGTAACTAACAGTGGCCTGAAATTAAAGAATTAAACCATGAAGTCTCCCTTGACAACTGATCTGATAGGCCCAGAAGTAAATTTAAGGGACCCTGTTGTCAGAGGCAGGGGAGAGCTCAGATAAGGGGCCCTGGGAGGAAGCGGATGGGCAGTGAAGGCCATCGGGGGAGGCTGTGGTTCCTCTTCTCAAGGCAGCACCAGAGGCTGAAATAGTACTGGGGGTACATCAGTTGCCAGGGCTTTTATTCACCTTCAGAAATACTTTCTTCCTTGCATCCAACTATGACTTTGAAATGGAGGCAAAAAAATGAAATGGGGAGGAAGATAATGAAACATAGGTCAAATGTGGCAGCTGGTGAATTTCTGATAATTGCACTTTCCCGTATAGCATTTCATTTCTTTTCCCTGAAGTCACACAGAACCCTGTGGGGAGGAAAAAAATCCAACAACAAACAATAACAACAAGCAACTCTGAAGGGTTCAAGGAAACAATATCAAATGCAATTTAATGACATTTTTCATGGGAGACAGGGTAGAGATAAACTGATATTCCAAGCCTGCTTCTTCTAACATTATAAGAAAGCCTAGAAAATTACATAAACATCAATTTAGGTCAAGTAAAATGATCCTTGATTTCCTTTCTGTCTCTCTCATCTCAGTACCCCAAAAAGAGGTTAAAAAGGGGAGAGGAATATTTGTAATATAGTATTCTATATACTATACTATATTAGAAAAGGCAAACTCTTAAGCCTTGTAGGTAACCTATGTAGTAATCTGATTTGGGGGAAAAAAAATCAACGCTTATCTACAACAGATTGTTTGGATCTCATAACAGTGAAGTTTTTCTTGGCTGGCTGTTCTCTAGGTTAACACAATAGAGAGCTCAGCAATTCTTAAGGAAATCTTCAGAACAAATCATCTGAACGTCTAACAATCTGCTAGGAGACTCTGCTCTTGATGCTGTTTGTAGCTCAACTTTAATCGAAGCATGATTCTTTCACATCCCAACCATGATCCCTTCCCCTTCCATCAGAAATAGCACCGAAGTAGAAGCTTCAACAAGCCTCACTTCTCTCCCTGACACTGAAGCCACTGGGATCAGAATCACTGATTCACTGTTGGCCTTGGAGATTCTGCCTCTTACCAGGTACTCAGCCTGGAGTTTCACTGTGACTTTTATCCTAGTGGGAACCAGGCCTAAATGTGAAAAGAGTGCTGGCCTGGGTAGACTGTGAATTGTGAACAGCGTCCTTGTTGGGTTGCAGCGAAGTATCCAGATGAAGCTAGATTAGTGCTGAACTCCGTTCTTCGTGTAACATCCCCTGGACCTGTTCCCTCTCAGTCCCTCAGCTTCGTGGAAGAGGGTCCTGTTTTTGCATTCACACATGTTATGCCATGTTATAGTCACTGCCCACTGTGTCATTCTCAGATGTTGGATATTTCCAATCTCTTGTTGAAAAGTGAAATATTTCTTTAGGCTTTGGTCTACATGTGGAGTAAGAAAGATGACCAATGAGAACAAGTAACGAGAGACTGTACTTTTGTAGAGTTTGGTCTTCCCTTTTGGACTGGGATTGCCAACAGGCTGGTTTTGTGAGCCATAATTTTTCCATGAAAGTCATCAGATAGAACTTTCCATACTAACTATAATAGGGAAGGATCTGGAATACAGAAAGGAATGCCCTGGAAGCTGCTTTAAAGCCTCAGACTCCCTTCTCCAAAACAATTTGCATCTTCCCAATAATTTGCTATTTGGCTGGCTTGGCTATCATTTCTGTCCTGTCACTGTGGCCACTGGGATCTTATTTCTCCTTCCAAAATCCCCTTTCCCTATCCTGATGTATGCATCAGAACTGTCCATGCAGTGGTAATGCAGGTAAATGTTTAATGATTAGTTCTTCAAATGGGAAACACCTTGGCTTATAGCATTGCCAATTTCCATGGTGTAAACACTGCCACCACAGCCAGTTTCAAGCTGTTCCCATGAGATCACCAAACATGGGAATGGTAGCACATCTTTATATAGAATGTTCACCGTACATACATGATCAAGGTAAATAATCTCAAGAGCATAGAAAATAAGAGTAGTGAAATAGTTAGGAAGTGATGAGTTTCGAGTATTTATTACTTTCGTTTTAATAGAACTTAACTGTAAATTTATATAATTTAATTTTTAATCATAGCTATGCTTAACAGTTTGTAAAATTCCTAAAAAATTTAACAACTGTTAAATTGTTAACAACAATTAACAAAACAACTGTTAACAACTGTTAAATAAGCCAGCTCTAATATACCACTCTGTCTTGGTCTGGGAAAAGATGGAGTAAAGGAAGAAATGAAAGGGTGTATTTAATACTAAAGTACTAAAAGGCCTCTATGCCATTCAGACTTTATGCCTGGCCCTTCTGAGCCGTGGGTCCAGAAAGTCCTAGAAATGACATAGTTGGTATTGGTCCAAAGCCAGGACTTTGGAGCAAGACACAGACTTCCAGTCCCCACTATACCGTCTGCTAGCTGCGTGACCTTAGACAGTGTCTAACCCCTCTTTGCTTAGGTTTCTTATGGGAGAAATAATAGTACCTGCTTTATAAGGTTGTGTGTGTGCGTGCTAAGTCGCTTCAGTCATGTCTGACCTTTTGCGACCCTGCAGACTGTAGCATGCTAGGCTTCTCTGTCCATGGGATTCTCCAGACAAGAATACTGGAGTGGGCTGCCATTTCCTTCTCCAGGGGATCTTCCTGACCCAGGGATTAAACTGGTGGCTCTTACATTTTCTGCATTGGCAGGTGGGCTCTTTACCACTGGTCCCACCTGGGAAGCCCTCATACAGTTGTAATAGGGATTAATTGAGGGAATATGCTCAAAGTACTTAGCCCACTAAGTTACATAATAAAACCTCAATAAGTGGTAGCCGTGAGTACCGTTGTGATTAACCTGATCCATTTCTAAAAGGTCCACAATCTCCACAGGTGGTGATGGGATCTATCCTAGATGCAAATTCATGGAGAGAAAGATAATTAAGGCAATCTTCCTTACATGATCCGACTCCATTATAAACGGACCATTTATGTAAACTCAGCCTCGAGGCTGGGATGTCCTTCTCACCATACTTCCTGCTTGAGGTTCACATGCTGGTAACTCATTTCTTGCTGTGAAGGGCTGCAGTCGTCCTAGGCCTACTTTAAAATGCAAATAAAACTGGTCCCCCACATCCATGGGTTCTGACTTGACTGTACTGAGCCATTTTATATGAGGGACTTGAGCATCCATCGATTTTGGTATCTGCAGATTGGTGGAGGGGGGAGGGTGGGGGGTTATCCTGACCCAGACCCCTGAAGATATAGAGGGCTGACTGTACTCTTTAGACAGTGGGTAATAAGTTTGCACCTAGGTGCGCAAGTGGCAGTCAGATCCCAGGGCTCTACGTTGAGCTGACTCCTGGGAATCTAAAAATGAGGAGCCTACAGTGGGTGATGGGACACAGAGGGGGGGCCTAAAGCCACTGAAGACCCCACTCTTTGGTTCCCCCTCCCCACTATGTCCCTCCCCACACTTCCAGGTTGACCACTTCTTTGAGCTGAGATGCCTCTAAAATCAAAGCCACTTCACACTCTGTTTCCCTGCTCCCCAGGTGTCCCAGAACCAAGACCCAGTGGACCCTGGGGCCCACAATCCACAGATGAGGTGGGAACATGCTGACTCTCTGTAGTTAGTGGGCCAGGTTCAAGTCATGGTTGTGACCTTGGGAAGGTCATTTCATGTCTTCGAACTTCTATGTTTCTTAATGTATTAAAGATACTGATGAGAATTCACCCAAGAATCAAATGAGGGAGCAACTTTGTGATGATAAAGCTCAACACAGCACACCTTGTTGGTACCATTTTCTATCCCTGCTCCTAGTTTTTAGTTTGCTCCCTTTTCTTCCATTCTTCACACATAGCTGTAGAGACAAGGCCTTCTTGGGACCATCATAGATGGATGACAATAACACATCTCTACCCTTTAGTCTAAAACGTTGCTGGGAACCAAAAATATCAGTTCCTGTCTGGGCGCACTTATTCATAATACAGTCTTGTGTGCACTAATAATAACCTAAAGTTATTCTCAGTTTGGCTCATGTAACTTGGCACTACAGGAAGGCAGAGATGATGTCTGCAGGAGCCCTAAGGCCCTGTGGACAGTAATTAGACTCTTGCTGAGGTTTGGTTTGTTTATCTTGGGCACCTGTGATGCTACACAAATGTTTCAAAGTGGTGGAGAACCAGGAACCAGAGAAGGAATGCAGCTTCCGGAGACAACAGACTTACAGTCAAGTGGGGAGGGTCTTAGGTTCTGGGGAAGGGCCTGGGGGTAAAGGAAGGAGCCAGTCTCTCCCCACATGAGCCAACCGGTCTCGGCTTGTTCTGTTCTTGGCGGGAGATGCTGGCACCTTATAGGATGCTGTGACGGTGCTGAGAGAAAGGAACCCACAGCTCTTTCCTTGGGGCTGCAGAGCTGGCGTCTGCCTCCATCAGTAACACGATGTTTATTAGCCTCCTTAGGGCTCTTAGAGAATGAAACCCCAGCTCCCAGGCCCCAAGCGGTTACTAAGTAGAGGGGGCTGTGTTATGCACTCCTCCATGGGCTGGCATCGCCCTTCTGGAGCTGGAGCTGGAGGTGGACAGCACAGGTGGCCACAGGATTGTTGGGGGAAGGGAAGGTTGCTCTTGTGTTTCAGGATCAGTTATTTTTGGCTGAGAAAAGATGGCTGATGCCCAGCCAGGGCAGGCTGCCTGAAACTAAGTCCTCAGTGGGAGGCCTGCCAGGACCCAGCCGAGATGGCCGAGGTAAGGCAACGGGGCTGAGAGCAATGTCTGGTTGGCGAGAGGTCCACTAGTCAGCGTTGTGTGGGGCTTGGGGGTCCCATGCTTCTGGTGCGGATGGGGAGTGGCCAAGGAGAGGACAAAAATGACAAAAGGAGGTAAGAGAGGACCTCCTGGGAAGATTTACAGGTGTTCAGCTCCATTAGAAGAGACGACGTTGACTAAATGAGCTTACTTTCTTCAAAAACCCGAGACTTCCACAACAAGATGTTGGCTTGTTGTTCTGACAGCTGAATTAAGAGAAAGCCATCTACACCTGCAGGCAATGTGGATTTTTGTGGCCTCTTCATTCACCCTGCAGCAGAATGGTGGATGCAGACTGACCAGTGATAGCATCTGTGTGCTGAATGGGGCCCTTGGCATGTTTTATGTATTTATTTTTTCAGCTGCATCATGTGGCTTGTCGGATCTTAGTTTCCTGACCAGGAATCGAACCCGCGCTTCCATCATTGGAAGCGCAGAGTCTTAACCACTGGACCACCGGGGCATTTTAGAAGTAAGGAAAGGAAAGAGGACCCTCCCAGGTGTCTGAGTGATGGGGCCAGGCCTCCGGGCCAGAGGACCAGGTGCACCCTCCAAGTTCCTTGTGTCTGCTGCTGAGTCATGGTTCTGGTTCTGAACTGTCGAGAGCACAGAGGAATCTTTGCTGGATACAAAAGCGCTCCACCCCGAGGGAAAACACTGATGGATTTTATAACTTGATAATAAAGCTGTCTCTGGGGAGAATGCCCTCCCAAAGGTAGGAGATTAATTTTATCCTTTGCTTTTTTTGGCTGCTTCTCTTCCCCTGCGTCTTGCCCATTCTTTTCCAGGACTTGCTCAATGAAGGGCAAAGTTTTCTAGAAAGCACCAAACCCTTGAGGCCTTTGATTTCAGGGAAGGAAAAAATGGCCCGGGCTGAGGGCAAGCTCACAGCAGCCTGCCTGCCAAGAGAGGGTTCAACCTCTTGCCTGCTCCCCTGAACCCCAGGATCAACCCAGAGGACACATGGCATGATGGTACCTCCAGCCCCACACCCTGGAGGAGACACTGTCTCGTGTCTAAGCAGCGTGGCCCCTGAGGCTCCTGGGAAAGTGGCAGAGTTGTGTCTAGCTGGTCTGCAATACCCACCCCTGAGCTGGCCAGGTCCTCTTCCATAATCTGCTGTCTCCACACCCTTCGGAGTTAGCTCACTCTGAAACAGACTGAAAGGAGGAGGGGGAAATGATGCGGACACTAGTCTCCTTTCAACCCCAAGAGTCTGCCTCGTGACCTCGGTGACTGTTGCTCATTGGAGCAGCAGGAGAGAAGGGAACTGAGGGTGGCAAGCAATCACCATTCTGATGGAATCCGGTTAAGAAGCGTTCTGTAAAACTACACCAACAAATGAGGACAAACGTCACACCAAGGTCTTGAATCACAGGATGTTTACATAATATAATGCCCATGGCAGACAGATACCAAATACCACAAAGTACCTGAGACAAAAAAAAGAAAGGAAGGAGGGGAGGAGGGAGAATAGAAAGGAGCCCGGAGTCCTGGCAGGCAGAGATCTGAGGGCCCAGGCAGAGTTTCTCGGGGGAGGGGTGGCCACACGTGAGCGTCCGGTGGCCTCCGTGTCATATCTCAGCCTCCGAGGAGCAGATCTCCGCGGCCGCGGAGATGGCGATCCCGATGGCCAGGCTGCCGTTGTCAGAGAAGTGCTGGGCCAGGGAGGTGTTGATGACGAGGCAGTCCCCGTTGGTGATGACCGAGTCCACGCACTCCAGGACAGACCGGGGCGTGGCCTCCCACTTGAGACACCGGTGGTTTCTGTTGAGCTCCAGGCGATAGGTGAAGCCGTCAGCCTGGGTGGGGGTCCCGATCAGCATCATGGTGGCGAAGAACTGGGGGTGCCCTGCATACCTCTCCTGTTTCCTGAGCACCAGCAGGAAGTGGTGGCCGAAGCAGGAGTGGATGATGAGCCAGTCGGCCGGCGCCGGGAGGTGCATGTCCGTGGCCAGGAAGACGATGTCGGCCCCCTGGAGGATGTCCACTCTGTGCATCTGCCGCAGGTGGGGCACCACCACCTCCAGGCGGCCTTCCCACTGGCAGGAGAACAAGGGGCACAGGCAGGGCATCACCCGGGCGGCGTGCAGCCCCGCCTCCGGGTGGTGCAGGTGGTGGGGCCGGGCGTGGTGGCAGAGGCGGTGATGGGGCTGGTGCTGGCAGCGGTGCTGGCAGTGGTGGTGGGGAGGGTGGTGAGGGGCGTAGCTGCTGGGCTCCGGGGCGCTCTGAGTGACGGTGTGTCGGCTGGACACATACTGTGAGAGAGAGACAGAGACTTAGTGGGTTAGTGGCTGTGAGATCAGTCTCTCTGGCTGAGGACCACCCCCCCAACACCCCCCAACCCCCAGGTTCAGCGTGTGGAAAGCAAACTCTCCAATACAGGTGATGACACATGGTCGCTCAGTCATGTCTGACTCTTTGAGACCCCGTGGACTGTAGCCCGCCAGGCTCCTGTGTCCATGGGATTTTCCAGGCAAGAATCCTGGAGTGGGTTGCCCTTTCCCTCTCCAACCGATACAGGTAGAGAAAGCTTTATTTCGTAAAAAGGAAAAAAAAAAAAAATAGAACCACCAGACTGTTCTCTGAAATGGCAGCACCATTTTACATTCCCATCAGCCAAGTAAGAGGGTTCTGATTTCTCCATGTCCTTGTCAACACTTGTTATTATCTGTTTTGACAAATAGGTTAATGAGACTGAATTCCTTGTTTTGCATATTTTGCCAAATTTAGATGCTGAAACATTGTACATCTGTGTGTCATTTCAGGACAGAATGTAAATTTACCCAATTGAAAACAGAACCTCCTTCAAAAGATTCCTCCTGCAAGAAGAGATTTTCCAAATGTATTAGTATATTATAAAAAAAAAAAACACAAAAACAACTTAAAAAAATGAGGGACGTGGTGGATGTCTTGAGTGGTTGACATCCTGAAGACTCAGTCCAAGAAAATGCAATATTTATGCCTTTCTGATTCTTTAATAAGATACTCAAACAGGCAATTTCCCCCTTTGAATAGCATGCATTATGATGGTCATAAGGAACAAAGAAATCAATTTTTCTGTTCTTTTCTGATATTGTTGATATTTTTCTGCAGGGTCTGGAGGTCAATGGATTCCCCCCCCCCCCGCCCTATTTTATCATTAGTGTTATTTTTAGAACAAAATTTCGGTAAATACCCGTTTGTCCTTCCAGTGCTGCCAGGGGTGGTACTATCTGAGATGCCCTTCATGGTTGTAAAACCACCACGGCACGCAGAGCTGACTGTGTGCAGCTGGACCGCGGTCCCCAGGGCGGGAGTCTCCGCTGTGACTCCTGGGACTTGGCTCCACCAGGCACACATCTGTCCTGCTTTAGACTCATTGTTAAAGAACAACTTACCAGGGGCTCACCACCAGGCTTCCTAGGTGGCACTAGTGGTAAAGAACCCACCTGCCGATGCAGGGACACGTTAAGAGATGCAGATTCCATCCCTGGGTTGGGAAGATCCCCTGGAGAAGGGCATGGCCACCCACTCCCGTATTCTTGCCTGGAGAATCCCATGGACAGAGGAGCCTGGTGGGCTACCGTCCATAGGGTTACAAAGAGTTGGACACGACTGAAGCGACTTAGCAAGCACACACGCAGTACTGATATAAAATCAAAGTAAGGAGGGAGTCAGGAAGCAGCAGCACGGCCTGCCTTTCTTCCCTCCCCCCAGCCCCCTGCCGGTGCCTCCTGTTGGCTGAATGCACTCAGAAGGAAGCCCGGGAGATGCACTCAGCCAGGGTCAGCTCCCTCTGGAAATGCGCTTGTGAAGAGGCAGTGTCCACCTGCATGCAGATGTCTCTGTTCCCTCCTCTGTGATGTTCCTTGATCCGACCACTCTGGGCTTCCTTGGCTGAGCTTTGATAAGGCCGATGAGGGGGAGGTAGGGAGGGCTGATACCTGTCCACAATCATTAAGCCATCTGACGAAAATGTATACACCAGCTGACACATGCAGCCCCTGGGCCCGGGCTGAGAATACTGAACAGGGTAGGATCCCTGCTCCCGTCTCAGCGGTTCACTGTGATTAGTGTAACATAACACAGTGCAAGGATGCAGGATGCCGGGAGGGGCTCTGAGCGTGCAGAGTGGGGGCAGCAGCTGTCCTGGTCAGTGCGAAGTGCTGTCTACCCTCGGTGAGGCAGGAGGGTGATGCTCTAACAAAACGGGCAAAAGGTTTGTGAGTAGCAGGTTCCAAGGAGCCGGATCTGAAAGAACATGGGATGTTTAAGAAATGAGAAATTCCAAGTGGCTGTTGCTAGGGGATCTGGCAGAGATGGCAAGGAGCAGGGCGGGAGAGCCGTCGGACCATGTTGCCAAAGAGTGGGCACAGAGGTGGCACCCAGCACTTGGGGCAATTGGGAGGAGGGCCCAAGGGCTTTAGGGAGCCCCCTTGGGCAGTGCGATGCCCCAAGCCCAGCGGTAGAGCGTGCACTCAAGATGGGACCACAGTGGAGTCCTGGCACTTGTCCAATCCCTGGACTCGAGCCATGATTGTTCCAGCCAGACTCTCCCCTTCCTTCCTTCTGGCCTCATCTTCCCCTGGCCTTCCCACTGTTTAATTGTGGCAGGGTAACAAAGCTGCCAGCGGTGTATTCCAGAGTGAATGACTATGCAAACACGTCCTAAACTCACAGAGACTGCTGCGCTCGCTTGCTGTGCCCTGGGAAGGAGCTGAGAATAAACACAGCCTTAATCCTTCATTTCTTCCTGCTCCTTCTCCTGATGCAAAATATGTTTCATTTACACACACAATCTTCTGGGTGAGCGAGGTCACAGGGCCGCTGGCTGGGAGAAAGGATTCTTTTAATTGGCAAAATGCTAATCGTTTTGGAAAATGAATTCTAATCTTCCCATCTTATACAGTGGATGTGTGAGTAATTACTTTCCTTCACTAAACTGTTAATGCAACATTAGTGATTACACTAATTAAAACTAATGAACTCTTCCAGGCTGATAAACCCCTCAGTCAGTCCGAGGACGCCTTCCTTCCATTGGCTGTCCTTAACTTGCCATTTGGAAGAGAGATCTTGAATTAACCTTTAGAATAATTCGCAAAATTAGGTTTAGAAATGTTAGGCTTTATGGACTGGGTATAATTCTCTCCACAAGCATTAGTGAGACCATTTCCACTGAGGGTGTAATTGAATTTAAAGACTTCTTCCTTAATTTCATCAGCCACACTCCCATGGTTGGTAATGGCTATCCCTCCAAATCCTGGTGTCCAAAAAGGAAACCTGCCCCTGGAAACACCATGTGACCCTTTCTCCAGCCTCTGCTCCCTCTGATCTGTGAGCTCATCTGGAGGACTGCTCTGTCCTTCTGCCTGATTCCAGGAACAGTGCCATGCTAATGGAGGCATTTCAGCTGAAGGTGGGTTTTGCACCCAATTTCAAATGACAGTCATGGGTTTTGAGTTTGCTCATGTCCTTATTTATGAGAGTTAATGAAGTGAAGCTTTCAGTACTTTCAGCAATGCTATCAATGTATTTCACACACAGGAGAGAAGATGGGGAGGAGTTATATTTCAGGGCAGGTATCAGGATGTTGGAAAAGACCCCGATGCTGGGTAAGAGTGTAAGCAAAAGGAGGAGGGGGTGGCAGAGGATGAAATGGCTAGATAGTATCACCAATTCAATGAACGTGAATTTGAGCAAACTCCGGGAGATAGTGGAGGACAGAGAAGCCTGTTGGGCTGCAGTCTACCGGGTCACAGAGAGTCGGACATGACCTCGAGACTGAACAACAACAATAACAACAACCAGAACACTGGAAAACAGTCATGGCCAGAACCTAGCCAGGCATCAGGTCTGCAAAGATGGAAGAGTAATTGTACCCGCTCCAGGTCCCACTCTGTAGCGTTTAAAAATTCCCTATTTCTGGGAAGGATGGTCAAGGCTGAAGGTTTAGTGTTTCCCATTCCATTTTCTCGCCTCCCCCCCATCAAAACCTAGCATGACTGTGCATGTGCACACGAAGCCAGGAGGACTCTGGAAAAACTTCCACCAAAGTCAAGAAATGAGTTATGCTGAGATAGAAAACAACGATGGGGCTTTTATTTCCACTAGACTGTCTTCCTTCAAAAATGTGTTATGCTGCTTTTCCCCAGACTGTTATACTTAGAACACTGAATGAATGAGATCTTCATGTGGGCAGCATGATAATGTCTGTAATTTTCTTTAAAATGCTTCAGTTGAGAGATTGTGATAGAAATGTGTACATTTTTAACCTACACTCCAGGGGCTGTCAATTCCCTAATCAGGAATTCACACTTTGAGGTGATCACCTAACATTTTATCTGAAAGGCCACACTTCAGAGATAATGACTACAATTGCCTCGCTTAGTATCCATATTTCTGATCCACACCAGATGCTGCTAATTAACATTTCCACAGAGGTTTCCATTGGTGAAATTAGTAGTTTGTTAATCAGCATAATAGATGTATGAAGATTGTTTAAAACATTTCAGAGTAATTCTGTATTTTAAGGATGAACCCAGGAGTTTGTTCCATAACTATTTCTGAATCTAGCCACTGAGTCAAGGACTTCCCATGGTCTCATGCCATCTCTAAGAATATCAGAATCTTTGTCTTGTTAGATCACTACATACATACAAACTTTTCTTGTTGGCAGTAAAAGTTATGTAAATTGAGCAAGGAGACAATGGTTAGCAAATATACAGAAACTTTGAGTCCTGAGCTATATATGCCATGGGTGAGCACGTGCTAAGCTGCTTCAGTCATGTCCGACTCTGCAACCCCACAGGCTGCAGCCATCTGTCCATGGGATTCTCCAGGCAAGAATCCTGGAGTGGGTTGCCATGCTCTTCTCCAGGGGATCTTCCCAACCCAGGGACTGAACTTGCATCTCTTACATCTCTTGCATTGGCAGATGGGTTCTTTACTACTAGTGCCATCCAGGAAGCCCCATATATGCTAATTAGAGAAGAGGAAAATGAGTTATTACTGTGAAAAGAGGAAGATAAAAATTTGGGTGGATCGATTTTTAAAAACCAAGGTCTGTGGGTGAAAAGGGACAAAAGGCATCCATACAGATGTCTACACAGGTACTGTTCCTATGGTCTCTGACATCTCCTGACCAAGCTGCTTGTCTTATAAATCCAGACCCTGGCTGTGTAGAAATATGTGGACAACACTGTGACAGCAAAAATATAACTCAGTCCTCAAGCACCCGGGGCCTTTCTTGAGTTCCTGGATCCTGGCCCATGGCCGCCCAGCAGGTTGTCAATCGTGGTCCCAGCTGGTCTTGTGTCTTTGAGACCATCTGCCCTAGTAAGACAAGAGATGCTCCCTCCCTCCCTGACCTGCGAAGTCAAGCAGCAGTTAAGATCTGTCTATACAGTTCACTACTGCATTTATTTCAACTTATTTGGAAAATCACAGGGCGGGTGGCTTTCTCGCCTTAGGTAGCTTGGAAGACAAAGAGGGTAGGGATTGTGTTGACTTTGCCCCCGCCTGGTCCGGTGATAGGCAAAGCTAGCACTGTGCAGTGTCTGGAGTCCTAGACTCTCAGCATTCGCTGCTTGATTGGATGGATGAATGAGTGGATGAATGAGTGGTTCATATCTAGAGCCTATCCACGCAAAGGCTGCTGGCCTTCGGTCAGAGGCTCTGTCCTCTACCCTTCCTTCCTGTAGAAATATGTGGGTATATATGTATGTGCACGTGGGTCAGCATGAGTTGACAGCTGTGGGCTCATCAGCTTGGTCTCCCGGTAGTTCCTCCCCCAGAACTCGGCAGTGATGGGACACTTGGACCTGATTCACGTCCAGGCACGGGTTCGTGTCCAGCTGCCATTACAGGAAGTACAATAACAGCGTTAAAGAAGCAACTTCTCCTGCCAGTTAGCCACTCTCTTTGCTTTTTACAGAGATTACTCCCCGAGTCTCAGCATCCTCTTTATTCATAGCAGATGATTTCTTACCATCTGGGGGACGGTCTGCTGGACCAACCTGGGAAATCGCCCACCTGTTAGATTGATCTGGACCCACTTGCCCCGCTGGAACCAGTGACCTAACACAAGGCTGGATGCCCCCATACCGCCTCATTCGTTTTCTGTCAACAATCACCAGGAGGTAACTTCAACCCAAGATTACAGGCCCGCCCCCAGCTGCGCCCTCCCCTATGAGGATGAGGGCCTACTTGGGTTGTACCCCCGCGGCCTGAACTGGCCCTTCTAGTCCGCACTCCAGGAAACGGGGGTCCTAGAATTCCCTACCCAAGGACCCTTGACTCAGCTTCCAGGAGCCTGAGCTATTTCTAGGATCCAGTACCCAGAAGGCGGGCAACGGTAGACGTGAGGTGTGGCGAGTAGGGGAGTAGTCAGAGCTTGGCCGGGTAGGCCGGGGGCGTCCACTTGCCTCTGCCTTGGGACTCATCACAACGTGAGACGGAGCCTCAGTAAGAAGAAAGTGAGACAGGCTGCTGGCCGGTGGCTGCGGTCTCCGCATCATCGCGAAGGGCTGGTTATTAAAGCAGGAGGGTACGACGTATTCGAAGAGTCGCGTCCCTTGATCTCTTGCTTCGAAGTGTACAGACAGGCAGCGTGTGCGCCTCCGCCGGCACTTCAGTCCCCCGAACGTTAGGGGCGGGTCTGCGGTCAAACCACGCCGCGGAGGAGTTCGGCACCCACTTGGCAGAGGAGTGCCGCACCAATGGCGGAGGAGTCCGGCACCCACGTGGCGGAGGAGTCCCGCTCCCACTTGGCGGAGGAGTCCGGCACCCACGTGGCGGAGGAGTCCGGCACCCACGTGGCGGAGGAGTCCCACACCAGTGGCGGAGGAGTCCGGCACCCACTTGGCGGAGGAGTCCCGCACCGGCGGCGGAGGAATCGCTGTTTCCTCTCCGCCTCTGTCTTTCATCCATGGGGTTTTGAGCATACTAATGAGTTTTATGAGTCTTATAGACGAAAGACCTTTCCTTAAAAGCACCTTTTCGAGTCATCAGACTTTTATATCTGCTGCCAGCAAGTGAATCGCTGGGCCTCTAGGGAGCCGTTTATAGGTTAAGATTTAATTACCTAAAGACTGTAAGCCTCGCCATGGGATGACGTCAGGACCCCGGGGTGACTCAAGGGCAGGGCCTAGCATGCTAGGAACACAATCTCAGCCAATCTGAACAACCTCAGGTTGTGAGCAACGGTTTTGCTCGTGTGCCTGGTGTTGCTATGGTAGGATCAGGGCTGTCAGCTTAAGAGAGGGAGTGGGTTGCTAAAAATGGTTACATATGCAAATGAAAACTTCAGCAGCACCTGTGTTGGCAGGCCATGAGTAGGTGGCAGTTAGTCCTGGGCGGTCTGAGACATGTTCATGGCCAGGCCGCCCCAAGACCTCATGCCACCCTTGTGTGTGTGATTCTTTAAAGACATCTTGACCAGGCAGTCCATAAATTCATTTCTCTCCAGCTGAACTCGCCACCCTCCCCATCGCTCACCTACAAGGCACCCTTTGGCCTGGCTAAGTTGCATTCCTTGCAGTGTTCTGTGCTGACCAGGGCAGGTCTGTCCGCCCTGTGTTCCTTTGTGACACACGATACACTGAACATCCAGGTTTGCTGCAGGACTGTGATGTGAACGCAGGTCCCTGAGCATTGCATCTTTTCTTGCCTGCTGTATCCTCAGTGCTGGCAGAGCTTGCAACATGGTTGGTACCCAAGAAATATCCCTGGAGATGCTGAATGAGTGACTCCTCCCTGTTGAGCTCTCACCCTAATACAGTCCAGCCACTCTTCACCACCTGGCTGCTGCCAATCTAAGGCAAGTCAGCCTCACCGCCTTTCTGGGCTAATGTGACAGCCTCGTAACTAGTTGTATTGATTTGAAAGGTGACCCCCAAAAGATATGTCTACATCCTAACCCCTAGAACTGTAAATGTGACTTTATGTGAGAAACGGGTCTTTGCAGATCTAAATAAATGAAGGATTTCAAGAGGTCACCCTGGATTATCCAGAGAGGCCCTAAATCCAATGACAAGTCTTCTTAGGAGAGACAGAAGAGGAGAAGACATAGACACAGAAGAGAAAGCCACGTAAAGATGGAGGTGGAGGTTGGAGTGGTGCTGCTGCAAGCCAAGGAACACCTGGAGCATCAGAACCAGAAGATGCAAGGAAGGATTCTCTCCTAGAGCCTGCAGAGGGAGCATGGGCCTGTTGACAACTTGATTTTAGCCCTTTGGCCTCTAGAACCATTGAAAATAAATTTTTAGTATTTTGAGCCACCAAATTTATAGTAATTTGCATGGCAGCCCTAAGAAATGAATACACAAGTCTTCCTGCATCCATTCTTGGCCTCATAGAGACTGTAACTTTTATCACAAAATCTTGTAATGGTCTTCCATCACTGTCAGAATGAAGCACAAACTCCTATGTGTGCCATCAAGAGCCAACACACTCTAGAAGAGGTACAGGTGGCCAGTAAGCACATGCAAAAATGTTCAGCCTCACGAATTCTTAGAGAAATGCAAATCAAACAGTGAAATCACATTGGTCAGAATGGCCATCATCAAAAAAGTCTACAATTAATAAATGCTGGAGAGGGTGTGGAGAAAAGGGAGCCTCCTACATTCTCAGAATTTAAATTGGTGCAGCCACTATGGAAACAGTATGGAGATTCCTTTAAAAACTAAAAATAGAGCTCCCATAGGATTCAGCCATCTTGCTCTAGGGCATATATCCAGAAAAGATGAAAACTCTAATTCAAAAAGATACCTGTAGCCCAGTGTTCATAACATCACTGTTTACAATAGCCATTACATGGAAGCAACTTAAATGTATGTAGACAGATGAATGGATTAAAAAGACGTGGTGTTATATATATATATATATAAACACATTATATATATATAATGGAATATTACTCAGTTATAAAAAATGAATTAATGCCATCTGCAACAACATAGATGGAGCCAAATATTATAATAAGGGAAGTCAGACAAAAACAAATATATGATATCAAGCATATATGCAATCTAAAAAAGTGATATGAATGAACTTATTTATAAAACAGAAATAGACCCATGACATAGAAGACAAACTTATGGTTACCAAAGGGGAAAGAGAGGAGGAGGGATAAACTGGGAATTTGGGATTAACAGATACATACTACTGTATATAAAATAGATAAACAGCCAGGACCTGCTATATAGCACAGGGAACTATATTCAATACTCACAACAACCTACAATGGAAAAGAATGTGAAAAGGAATGTATAGATATATATGTATATGTATATGTGTATATATATATATATTCTTATATGCATAACTGATTCACTTTGCTGTAAATCTGAAACTAACACAACATTGTAAATCAACTACAAAGAACAAAACCCCACATTCTCTGCATCATCTTTTTTTTTCCCTCTGCATCCTATTTGTTACTCAGCCTAAGCACATAGACCTCTTACTGTTTTTTTTGAACATGCTATCCACACACTTGCCCCAGGGATTTTGCACTGTCTATTCCCCTTACTTGAAACAATCCCACATACCCACATGGCTCACTGTCACACTTCATTCACATCTCTGTTCCACAACTGCCTGTACTCTGAGGCTGTCCTTCACTTAACTGTTAAAGAAACCCTCTCAATCCCCTTACTCTGCTTTAGTTCACTTCCTAGTATTTTCAGTTCTATACAACTATATATTATAGTATCTGTAGCTCATACATTTTTTTGTATATCGTCAGGAAAGAGTCGGACATGACTGAGTGACAGAATTGAACTGAACTAAACGGAGTCTTCCCTACTGCAATGTAAGTTTCTTGGGACTAGGAATTTGCCTGTGTTCACTATTGTATCTCTAGAACATTATCAGGTACCTTAAAGGGCGCAATAACTGTTTTTGTTTGTTTTTTTTGTTTTTGAATGAATGGTTACATTCCTTTGGGTCTTAACCTTTTCCATCTGGGTCAGGAAGATCACCTGGAGAAAGAAATGGCAACCCACTGCAGTATTCTTGCCTGGGAAATCACATGGACAGAGGAGCCTAGGGGAGTGGTGTGTACAGTCTGTGGGATCACAAAAGAGTCAGACACAACTGAGCGACTAAATAACAACAACAATGACTTTCAGGCCCATCTCATCCTGTCTCCCAGTCCGTCTCCAAATCTCCCAGCAGTGAGGAATTCATGCCTACACATCTGCATTCCTCTAAATCTTCCAGGTCCAAGATGATAGAAGCAAGGGTTTCCTCTCTGTTTGCTTAGGACCTCTGCTCAGAATTCTGGTTTCCTCCCTGAGGCTTGCCTTAGGATGACTGGGACAGGGAATGGCCTCGCTGTCAGGAAGCGTCTACAGCCAGATGTGGATGTAGCCTAGTCTTTCCCAGAATGATTGTCAGCTCAGTATCCCTGGGCTAACACCAGAGCTGTATAAATCTAGAGCAGAGAACCAGGTCATTTCACATACCAAAAAAAAAACAAAAAAAACAAAAAACACCCATCTTCCAACAGCACACTTAATTCCCAATAATCATTTTTAGCAAATTGGGCCTTCCGATAAGCCTGCCCCTAAAATAGGAAGTGTCGTTTGACCAAGGGTGGATGGAAAGACAGTGCTGCAGGGGAGAAAGAAAACATTTTTGAAGGCAGACCCACTGGGGGATGAATCCTGGCTTTGCTTTTAAAAGCTCTGAGACCATGGGCTCATTCATTAACCTGTCTATTCTTGCTTCTTCCTTTATAAGATGGGAATTGTAATATCTCAGAAGGTTGGGATGGGAATTGTAATATCTCAGAAGGTTGGATTAAGGACTGAATGAAACACAATATTGGGTTGGCCAAAAAGTTCGTTCGGGTTTATCCATAAGCTGTTACCGAAAAATCCAAGTGAATTTTCTGGCCAACCCAACACATTGTATAGTGCCTAAGTCAGAGTAAGAAGATATTATTATCATTATTGCCATCATCACTATTATCACAGTTATTGAATAGCTAGCTGCTGAAGATGTAAGCTAAGGGAATTCACTCTACATAATTTCTAGACTCATAACTGGATTGGATGGAATCATAAAAACACCAAAACCTTTCCAGAACCCCTTCAGACCTCCCTGACAGCTCGCATTCCAGACCAGTGTTTGCACTCATGGAAAGCCTTTTACTCAATATTTTCATCTCATCACTAGCCAATGGATGCTGGTTGCAATGTACAGAGTAACACAATACATATAAAGAGCCTAATTTAGTGCCTGAAACATAGGAGGTACTCAATAACTGATCATTATTATCTTCATTATCATCATCTACTTGGATAGTAAGGAGATCAAACCAGTCAATCCTAAAGGAAATCCACTCTGAATATTCATTAGAAGGCCTAAAGCTGAAGCTCCAATACTTTGGCCACCTGATATGAAGAGCTGACTCATTGGAAAAGACTGTGATGCTGGGAAAGATTGAGGGTAGGAGGAGAAGGGGACAACAGAGGATGAGATGGTTGGATGGCATCACTGACTCAATGGACATGAGTTTGAGTATACTCTGGGAGATGGTGAAGGACAGGGAAGCCTGGCGTGTTGTGGTACATGGGTTTGCAAAGAGTCAGACACGACTGAGCGGCTGAGAAATATCATCTACTAGCATTTTGGGCAATGCAAAGGTGCTGGAAAGTTTAGGCAATTCTATGAGCAGATGTGCATTGGTCCCCCCAGCTTCTTAGAAGCTCACCCCTTTCTCCTCCATTGATTGAGCATTTCTCCTAGGGTCTCTCACCCACGGTGGCCAGGCCTAAATGGCGTTATGTAAGGCAGTGCCCTCCCCTAAGACAGGCTCTCATTGCTTGAGAGAGCCTCTTCCTCCCTTTCTATGTCTTTTGTTTTGTTTTGTTTTGTTTTTTGGCTGCACCACGAGGCATGTGGGATCTTAGTCCCTCGACCAGGAATCAAACCCACAACCCCTACATTGGAAGCATGAAATCTTAATTACCGGACCACCAAGGAAGTCCCTTTCTACATCTGTAAAATATGTTTCCTGAGAGAAGATTGCCCTGTGTATCTGCTTCCTGGAGCCTCACGCCTGCACTACCCACAGTTTACCTGATATACGGCTATTAATATATAGTTGACAAATGAAAATTTGGTAAAGGCAATAATATTCATGTTGATCTGAACCATCATTTTAAATGACCTCAGGCATCTGCTATGTGGAAGAGTTCCTGAATAAACAAAGGCATGGGCACACTGGGATGGCTTGAATGAAACGGATCAGCAGTACCACATGTGGGCAAGTGTGTGGAGTGGGTGAAACCTCAGACACTGCCAATGGGAGTATAAATTGGTACAGTCACGTTGGGCCACTTTTGGGGCAGTATCTGCTACAGCTCAATACAAGACAGCCACTTTGACTCAGCACCTCTACCCCTTAGCATTCATCTGTTGGGAAACAGTTCTCTGTTGAACTCTTGCATTTCTGTATACCTGGCAAGCCAGGCATTCAGTGCCCTTTGTTTCAGACTATGTTTTCATGGATGTTTGTATACTGAACAACCTTGAGATAGAGAGTATTTCCCTCTGGAGCAAAAGACAGATTTGCTTACAGCCTTGGGACTCAGATGGGGCTTCCCTGATAGCTCAGTTGGTAAAGAATCCACCTGCAATGTGGGAGACCTGGGTTCGATCCTTGGGTTGGGAAGATCCCCTGTAGAAGGGAAAGACTACCCACTCCAGTATTCTGGCCTGGAGAATTCCATGGACTGTATAGTATCAGTTCAGTTCAGTTCAGTCGCTCAGTCATGTCCGACTCTTTGAGACCCCATGAATCACAGCACGCCAGGCCTCCCTGTCCATCACCGACTCCTGGAGTTTACTCAAACTCATGTCCATCGAGTCGGTGATGCCATCCAGCCATCTCATCCTCTGTCATCCCCTTCTCCTCCTGCCCCCAATCCCTCCCAGCATCAGGGTCTTTTCCAATGAGTCAACTCTTTGCATGAGGTGGCCAAAGTACTGGAGTTTCAGCTTCAGCATCAGTCCTTCCAATGAACACCCAGGACTTATCTCCTTTAGGGTGGACTGGTTGGATCTCCTTGTAGTCCAAGGGACTCTGAAGAGTCTTCTCCAACACCACAGTTCGAAAGCATCAATTTTTTGGTGCTCAGCTTTCTTCACAGTCCGACTCTCACATCCATACATGACCACTGGAAAAACCGTAGCCTTGACCAGACGGACCTTTGTTGGCAAAGTAATGTCTCTGCTTTTTAATATGCTATCTAGGTTGGTCATAACTTTCCTTCCAAGGAGTAAGCATCTTTTAATTTCATGGCTGCAGTCACCATCTGCAGTGATTTTGGAGCCCAAAAAAACAAAGTCCGACACTGCTTCCACTGTTTCCCCATCTATTTCCCATGAAGTGATGGGACCAGATACCATGATCTTAGTTTTCTGAATGTTGAGCTTTAAGGCAACTTTTTCACTCTCCTCTTTCCCTTTCATCAAGAGGCTTTTTAGTTCCTCTTCACTTTCTGCCATAAGGGTGGTGTCATCTGCATATCTGAATTTATTTATATTTCTCCCGGCAATCTTGATTCCAGCTTGTGAAAATTGTGAAAGAGATGGGAATACCAGACCACCTGACCCACCTCTCGAGAAACCTATATGCAGGTCAGGAAGCAACAGTTAGAACTGGACATGGACCAACAGACTGGTTCCAAATAGGAAAAGGAGTACGTCAAGGCTGTGTATTGCCACCCTGCTTATTTATTTAACTGTATAGTATATGGGGTTGCAAAGAGTCAAACACCACTGAGCGACTTTCACTTTCTTTGGGACTCAGATATTGTAGCTCCCTCTAGAACTAAGGGCAAGCATACTCATTGTCCATTATAAAAAAATTGGTTGGGAATACTTGCTGGTGGTCCAGTAAGACTCCGTGCTCCCAATGCAGGGGGCCCGGGTTTGATCCCTGGTCAGGGAACTAGATCCCACATGCCACAACTGAGTTTGCGTGCTGCAACTAAGGATCCTGCATGCTGCAATGATCAGAGATCCCACGTGCCACAACGAAGTCCTGGCACAGCCAAATAAATCAATAAAAATAATTATTTAAAAAAATTAGAATTCCCTGAGCATTTGTAATGCACCCTACTGTGGGTGGGTGTCATTTGGCCTTCTCTGTGTTAATTACTCTTTGGGGATTGAGTCTCAAAGAACTGGTGCAAAAATGCAAATATCCTGGCTCCTGCTGTTGCTGTGAGTGAGGAATTGCCTGTCATCTCTGACTGAGGAGTGTTGTGTCTTCTGCCTGCCTCAGTGAAACAGGTAGGCTACCTTGTGAGCTGATCAGTTGAGTAAAATCTCAGACTCCTTTTAGTTACATTGAGCCCCTGACAGAAGTGAGCAAAGTAAGATCAGCAAACATACATACGGATATTTATAGAAGGATTAATTCACAGTAGCTAGAAATGTAAAAACCACTAAGTGTGCTTTCAATGGAGACACTACTGTATAAGCTGGGATGCTATCTAGCTGTCACAAAACAATGAGACTGCTACACATATGGATCCATTTCAGAAACGTCTTGGTTAACAGAAGCTAGACACAGAAGAGTACATCCTGAATGATCCCATGTGTATGAAGTTCAAAAGCATGTACAGTTGACCTATGGTGAGAGGTTGTGTGGGGTCGCATTGGCTAGGAAGAGACATGAGGGGATCTCTGGGAGGAAGTGCTGCTGGAAATGTTTTAGTGGTTAGTTGGATGCATGTATCTGTCAAAATCTGTCCGGTTACATACTAGAGATTTGTGTACTTCATCACATGCTGTACATGAAAAAATATAAACCAAGCAACAAATAGAAAAGAAGAACGAAGGACTTCCCTGGTAGTGCAGTGGTGAAGAATCTGCCTGCCAATGCAGGGGACATGGGTTCCATCCCCGGTCCGGGAAGATCCCACACGCTGCAGAGCAACTAAGCCTGTGAGCCACAACTACTGCGCCTGTGCCCTGGAGCCCAAGCTCTGCAGCAAGAGACCCACCGCACCTGGAGAGTAAGTAGACCCCGCTCGCTGCCACTAGAGAAAGCCCGTGCGCAGCCATGAAGACCCAGCTCAGCCAGAAATAAATTAATACATTAAAAAAAAAAAAAGAATCTTAACAGATTTTTAAAAAAAGAAAGGAGACTGGGGAATGGGTGTGGATGGCTCTTGTCTCCAGGTCACTGTTAAATGGGCATATTGTATGGTCCTTAAGGCAGAAAATTTTTTTTTTTTATGTTCCCACGTGTTCATTTGCTCCTCTGTGGATCTGGGTGCCTGTGATGCTAGTAACTAGGGTGATTGGAGGACAAGGATGGGAGTTACAGCAGGGCCAGGCGCTGGGCATCCACGGGAGTGGATGTCCCTTGGGCTTGGAGGATGGGGTCATGGCTGACACTTCTGGGGAGACTGGAAATTAGAGGAAAGGATTGAAGGGATGCACAGTCATGCCTGGAATGGGGCAGGGCCAGCCCTTTGGTCCTGGGGGCAGAAGGCACTTTCTTGAGTCTAGATTAGGGGCTAAGGACTGAGACTAGCACCGGGGCAGGACCAAGAACTGGAGGAGACCTGCCCCCGGCTGTGGGCCAAGAGCTGCAAGTGTCTCCTCTCTCTGGGGTGAGGCCCCCCTCACCCCTGCTGACGGCTCGGAGTTAATCCCCTTGAGCAAGGTAGGGGCAGGTGTTTTATTGACTCTAAAGCTCTCCCAGTCGCTGGGTACATATTTAATAAAAATTTCAGGCTTAAGGGGCCGACATGGGAAGGCAGGAAGGAGAATTGCTGCCTGCTGGGCCTGGAGGGTGAGCAGTCCGGCTACTCCCTAATAACTCCTTCATCCAATATTCATCTCTGAGTTATTACAGTCACCACGCGTCTCTAAGGAACACGATTATTAGTGTCCACTAAGGTAATTAGTCCGACATACTTCAAGGTGGTTGAAAGTGTTCCCACAATTGTATTTCTTTCTAGAATTCACCATGGCTGCATTTTAACATTGGTCCTGTTTTGGTCCCATTTCCCTCACTTTCTTCCAGAGTCCCAAACGCTCCATCTCCTAAGGGGAAGGCGATCACGGGGCCCCAGACTCCAGCTGGACCCTCTGCAGGCTACACTGGTTGAACCCCGCACAGTACCTGCAGTGTGGGTCCCCTCTAGGGTCACCCCAGGGAGGGGGCTGGGCTGGCTTTCTATTGCCCCATCATTCCCCTCGCTCTCAGGGAATGGTCTAGAAGGGCAAGCGCATGCCCTGCACGTGTGTGAATCTCCCATAGCATCCCCGGCAGTTCCATCAGCAGGAAAACTCCCCTTTCACTACTCCACTGAGAGGGGGCTAGACCTGTCTAGCTCAAACACCGCAGCATGCAAGTGAATGACCTGGGCATCTTGTGAAAAAGCAGACTCTGACTCAGCAGGCGTGTGTGGGACTGAGATTCCTGGATTTCAAAGCTGCTGGGTCATGGACCACAGTTTGAGGAGCAAGGGGCTGGACGCACTCTTCCTGTCAGTTTAGATCCTATTGGGCATCTCTTTTGGAACCAAATAGATGGTTCTCAGTGGTCTCAGACTTTTCTCTTAACTCTCTGGTTCTTTAACAAACTTCAACGGCACCTTCAAAACACGCTCCCCTCTTCTGTAGGATAATGACTTGATCTGTCAGTCATGTGGGGTCCCAATATCCAGGCAGAGCCTGGTAACATGGACTTGCTTCCTAGGAGGGGCAGAGGGGGAAGAGGGGAAGGCAGAGCACTGGGGGAATTTTTAAGCACAGAGGGGGAAGTTGGTTTATCTTCTTTATTTTCACAGTATTTAAATTCATTTTTTTAGGAGCGAGTTTAGCTTTAATTAATAAATTCTTCACTTTTTTATAGCTGCCTATAATTTCCCACTATTTAGTTTAATTGGGTTTTCATGTTCAGAATTTAGAAGCAGCTTCCTCCTCCGAGTTCTAAGTAGTAAAACATAAATGAACAAATATCACCCTCTCCAGCAGCGTCCGTTGATTTCCATGCTGTTTTGCTGTCACATTTATTGTTGTTCAGTTGCTAAGTCATGTCTGACTATTTGCAGCCTCATGGGCTGCAACACGCCAAGCTTCCCTGTCCATCACCAATTCCCGGAGCTTGGGGCTGTCACATGGTAAATTCATTTATTCACTCACTCATTCAAGAAATCTATATTAAGCAATTAGTATGTGCCGTGGGAGGTACACAGGGCAACATAGTCCCCATCTTCTCAGCGCTGACTTTCTGAGCAATGGGATTGCGTGCTCCTAGATGTCAGGCAGGGATTTGTAGAATGATCAGGGTGGTGCTCTGTGTGGTGTCTTGTAAAGAGAAGCTGAGGGCAAGCCACCCTGTCCTTTCTGCATCCTCCTCTGTTAATGTCAAACCCAATGGTGGGGGTGGGGTGCTTCCCTGATGGCTGAAGCAGTAAAGAATCTCCCTGCAATGCAGGAGATGCAAGAGACTTGGGTTCGATCCCTGGGTGGGGAAGATTCCCTGGAGGAAGGCATGGCAACCCACTCCAGTATTCTTGCCTGGAGAATCCCATGGACAGACAAGCTTGGTGGGCTACAGTCCATGGGGTTGCAAAGAGTCAGACACCACTGAGCTACTGAGCTTGAACACGCTGAGAGAATGGGAGGGAGGAGAAGTGAAGAGGGTAAGGAAGGTGGCTTGGGTGGAGATGAGGAAGGAGCTAGAATCCATGTAGACTCTAAGGGTCTGATCTCTGTATAAATTCCTTGCAGGAAGCTAGGTTTGGAAGGACTTTATCCTCCTCCCCAGCCCTTCCCCTATACCACCATGGCCAAAAAGTTCTTCCACTAATCTAACGTCCAAGAATATTTCAGAAGGGAGATAAGTTGATGATGGCAGGAAGGCCTTCCTCCATAAAACATAGGAATGACAAGTCCTCGATCCTAGCCCTGCCAACGTGCCAGCCTCGTGATGAAGGATCAGAGTGAGCAAAAGTCTCTTCAGTTTCTCCCCATTACCGGAACTTGGCATATCCACAGCAATTGAACTTGGCCAAGCAGTTAACAGTAATTTCCTGGCTAATCGTCACAAATCTTTGCAGACAGATCTCAAAGTGAAACTTAAATGTCCTTGTGAGGGCTGAGAAAGGAACCGAGGTGTAGAGTGGAAACCCCACCACCACCCCCTCTGCCCACCATGTGTGATGGGGAGTGGGTAGCCATCAAGACTCCTGCAGAAATGCAGTGTGGTTCCAATTCTTCTACTCCTTCCAAAACCAGAAGCAACTCTTTTCGTTTTTTTCCAGGTCTTCATTTCCGTGACTGTAAGATGAGAAAGTTGGAACCTGCCCCTCAACTGGAGGATGTGAAGGAGATGTTAGAATGTGTCTTAAACAGTGAAATCCATCTGGAAGAAAGTATTATATGGATGCAAATCAGGCAGGGGTGTGCCCCCACTTAATTGTTCTGGCAGATATCTGCCGAGGACCTGTGGAAAGCGCCTTATATGCATCACCTCACTGAATCCCCCTCTGGGCTCCAGGACGTGGGAACCGTTATCACTAGCAATTTGCATCCCAGGAAACTAGAGCAGCAGAAGGGATAAGGGTCTGTCAAGACTTTGGGGTTAGCAGTAGTGAAGCTGGGTTTCGATCCTTGGGAATCCGGCTTCCGAGCAGGGGAACTGAGTCCACCCAGGGGTTCCTGCCCCCTCTGTGTGCAACTGAAGCTCATTTATCTGCCTGTGGATTATCTGCAGCTCATATTTCATTTTGTTCCAAGCTGACTCTTTCTCGCCATCCAGTTCAGCTCATTAGTTGGCAGGGGAGCTCAGGGACTTAGAAGTAATCCTAATATTAAGTAAAGAGCAAAGCCTAATTAGGAAGATAAATCTTCTGGGGAAAAAAATGTATGTAACATATTCCAGAGTCAAGCCTGGGTGATTTTTCCCATCTTCTAGATGATCTACACCACTCACCACTGTTCTCTTTTTCTAGCCCAGATAACTATGGGTTGATCATGGATCTTTTTTTTTTATGGATTTTTTTTTTCTGATTAAAAGGGAATGTATCCTGGTCAAAGAAATTTCAGAAAATTTTGCACAGTATAAAGAAGAATATAGAAAACTCAAAAGACCACTGTCCTGTCAGTAGCACTGTTAATGTTTTGGTGGTTGCTTTCTTTCAATGCCTTTTAAACATGAATACCTAAACATTGTATGTATGCCTGGTGAGCTAAAGTTCATTGGATCTCGAAGAGTTGGACATGACTTAGCGACAGAGCACACACACATTGTGTGTATGGTCTTGTACACTTTTTTTTTTTTCCATTTGAGAGCTTATGGAATAATACATGTCAAAATATGCTAATTGACACCATCATTTTTACTGGCTCCAGTGATCTCAGAGAACTCATGGAGAACTCATATGGAGGTGGCATAATTGGTTTCATTCAGATCTGGCTAAGAGAGACATAGTTGCATGTATTCAATCATTGATTGAGTCATTCGTTCAGCAGACCTGCCAGATACTGGCATAAAAAGAAAACTAAGATTCAGTTCAGATCCTCAAAGAGTTCACGGTCTTGTCTCTGAGTCTCTGGATCTTTCTGTTTTGTGGCCCAACCTCCTTGTCCCCTGTTGTCCCCTCTGTCCTTGTCCACAGAGTCCAAGAAGTAGCTTTGTCCCTGGAAACAGCCAGGCCTTGTTCACTGACCCTCCTCCCACTCCATTCCCTTCCCCCCTTTTGCCTCTGGGTTTAACAGTAGCATAAAACTAATTTATGGCTCTTGCCAGGAAGAGGACAAATTTTCATCTCAGCCCGTCATGCGAAAAGCTCCAGCATGAGATGAATAATTGGTGACCCATGCTACCTATTAGAGATTGTGCTGGGGTCACCTCGTTTGTTGTTTTAACACAAGAAATTAAGGGCCCTGGCAAGGGTTTCCACGGGGACTGAATTGGTAATGAGGTAGAACGTTGTCTTTGTGAGTGACCTCTCCTAGTGCCATGATCACAGCGGGGGTGGGGTGGGGAAACTGGGGCCTTGCTTCCGCAACCATCCCACGAGAAGGGCTGACTCTGCCTGTACCCACTTCTGACTGTAGGCTCAGGGCCATTTCCCCCCAGGGTCCTTATCAACCGGCACAGCTAGGGTATGCTGGGCACAGTGTGATGAGTTGAATGGGACGTGGACAGAGATGTTGCTGTTTCAACCATCAGGGAGTTCGCCAGCACAAGCCAGATGTGAAGCCATATGTTTCTACAATATAAGAGAGCGTGGAGTGATGCAGGCCGACTTCCCCTCAGGATCAAATGGCTTGAGTTGTAGGAAAAGCCTTGTACAGGGGGTGACCCTTAACATGGGCCAGAAACGAGAGATGAGAGCTGGATGGTGGAGAGGTGGGAAGAGAGAACTCCCGGAGGCCAGGGAAAGCTTGAGCTTGGTGAGAAGCTAGTCTTTTCATGGACGGGTGAGGCCTTAGCAGAATGATGAGAAATAAAGGTGTGACAACATTACCAAGAGCTTTGAAAGTAAGTTGGGGGTTGGGAGGGGTGGTGTGGGGGTTCACTTTGGATTGGTTCCGTATCCTGGATACAGGATCAGGATACACAGGGTAGATTGAGTATGCTATGCTTTCTACTATGAGTGACTGAAAATCATGATGGAAATAAATTGTGTGTGTAGAGCTTTTCACCCAGCAGGGGCTCAACAGATATTTAATAACATGTTACATTATTCATTGCTTTGCCATCTCTTCAGTGAAGAACTATTGCCTCAAACCATCACTTTAGCATTTTAAAAGTGTTTTCACACTTAGTGTCTCGTGTAATCCTGAATATAGGGACGGTCAAGTGCGCCAGTCGCCCCACTGATGACATTTGCTGATATTCTGTACGTTCCAGGCATTGGTCTAGGTCAGCAGCAGAAGACAGTAAGTGTCAGAGAGGCTGAATTTTGGTGGAGATTCTGCCAGTTTAGGCTGACTCTGGAAGAGACAGGTAGCAGGAGGGGAAGATGCTTTAAATGGAAATTGGGATGTCATGTAAAAGAATCAACCAGAAAATGGGTTTAAAAAACAAAGAGTTTAAGTTTCAATGAAGTGGCAGAATGACAGGAGGATAGTTTTTTCCCATGGCCCAGTGACGTGGGTGGTGAGTTTACAGAGCAAGGTGGGGTGAGCCAGGGCAGGAACTGTTGAGGAACTTTTGCCTCTTGGATTATGGTCCTTGAGCTAGAAGGAGGGTAGGAAAATCTTCAGGATTATTAGGGTAATTCTCAGCCAAATATTCATACACCAGACTGAGGGGTCACTTTGGCTGCCACTAGGAGCCACCATTCATGTTTTAGGAAAGGGAGTGGGGATGCTCTGGGAGGATGCACTATTTTAAAACAGAGAGCAGATGAGGCCTCTGCAAGGCCGCGCCAGCTCTAGTTGTGCATTCAGCACATGCTGTCCCAGGTGGTGCAGTGGGTAAAGAATCCACCACCTGCAATGAAGGAGATGCAAGAGACATGGGTTTGATCCCTGGGTTGGGAAGATCTCCTGGAAGAGGGCATGGCAACCCGCTCCAGTATTCTTGCCTGGAAAATCCCATGGACAGAGGATCCTGGTGGGTGACAATCCATAGGGTCCCAAAGAGTCGGACATGACTGAGCATGCATGCTGTCCCCAACTGTTTGCACTGAAGCAAGTGAAAGAAGACAGAACCAGGAGTTCTGGGTTGAAGCAGCCTTGTACCAGAAAGCTTGCTCACTACAGTGTGAGCAAGAGTAATGTACTCTCCTAAGTAGTTTGAAGTGGGGACTGTGCTTTATACAACTCTGACGTGCTTGGGTCACTGAAAGGTATGTTCAGTTCAGTTCAGTCGCTCAGTCGTTTCCGACTCTTTGTGACCCCACGGACTGCAGCACGCCAGGCCTCCCTGTCCATCACCAACTCCTGGAGTTTACTCAAACTCATGTCCCTCAAGTTGGTGAGGCCATCCAACCGTCTCATCCTCTGTTGTCCCCTTCTCCTCCCACCTTCAATCTTTCCCAGCATCAGGGTCTTTTCAAAAGACTCAGTTCTTTGTATCAGGTGGCCAAACTATTGGAGTCACAGCTTCAGCATCAGTCCTTCCAATGAATATTTAGGATTGATTTCCTTTAGGATTGACAGGTTTGATCTCCTTGCAGTCCAAGGGACTCTCAAGAGTCTTCTTCAGCACCACAGTTGAAAAGTATCATTTCTTCGGTGCTCAGCTTTCTTTATGGTCCAGCTCTCTTTCCATACTTGACTACTGGAAAAACCATAGCTTTGACTAGATGGACCTTTGTTGGCAAAGTAATATCCTCTGCTTTTTAATATGCTGTCTAGGTTGGTCATAGCTTTTCTTCCAAGGAGCAAGTATCTTTTAATTTCATGGCTGCAGTCACCATCTGCAGTTATTTTGGAGCCCAAGAAAGTAAAGTCTGTCACTGTTTCCATTGTTTCCCCATCTATTTGCCATGAGGTGATGGGAACAGATGCCATGATCTTCGTTTTCTGAATGTTGAGTTTTAAGCCAACTTTTTCACTCTCCTCTTTCACTTTCAAGAGGCTCTTTAGTTCCTCTTTACTTTCTGCCATAAGGGTGGTATCATCTGCATTTCTGAGGTTATTGCTATTTCTCCAGGCAATCTTGATTCTAGCTTGTGCTTCATCCAGTCCAGCGTTTCTCATGATGTACTCTGCATATAAGTTAAATAAGCAGGGTGACAATATACAGCCTTGACATACTCCTTTCCCAAATTGGACCTGGTCTGTTGTTCCATGTCTGGTTCTAACTGTTGCTTCTTGACCTGCATACAGATTTCTCAGGAGGCAGGTCAGGTGGTCTGGTATTCCCATCTGTTTCAGAATTTTCCACAGTTTGTTGTGATTTACACAGTCAAAGGTTTTGGCGTAATCAATAAAGCAGAAGTAGGTGTTTTTCTGGAACTCTTTTGCTTTTTGTATGATCCAATGGATGTTGGCAATTTGATCTCTGGTTCCTCTGCCCTTTTTTTTTTTTTTTAGTCCCACTTTATTGCTACCAACCCATCTCCCTCCACCCTCGTGCACACATGCTCAGTCATGCAACCCCATGGACTGCAGCCCGCTAGGCTCCTCTGTCCATGGACTTCTCCAGGCAGGAATACTGGAGTGGGTTGCCATTTCCTTCTCCACCTCTGCCTTTTCTAAATCCAGCTTGAACATCTGGAAGTTCACAGTTCATGTACTGTTGAAGTGCATGGAGAATTTTGAGCATTACTTTGCTAGTGTGTGAGACGAGTAATTGTGCAGTAGTTTCAACATTCTTTGGCATTGCCCTTCTTTGTGATTAGAATGAAAACTGACCTTTTTCAGTCCTGTGGCCACTGCTGAGTTTTCCAAATTTGCTGGCATATTGAGTGCAGCACTTTCACAGCATCATCTTTTAGGATTTGAAATACCTTAACTGGAATTCCATCACCTCCACTAGGTTTGTTCATAGTGATGCTTCCTAAGGCTTACTTGACTTCTCATTCCAGAATGTCTGGCTCTAGGTGAGTGATCACACCATCGTGGTTATCTACATCATGAAGATCTTTTTCATATAGTTCTGTGTATTCTTGCCACCTCTTCTTAATATCTTCTGCTTCTGGTGGATCCATACCATTTCTGTCCTTTATTGAGCCTATCTTTGCATGAGATGTTCCCTTGATATCTCGAAATTTTTTGAAGAGATCTCTAGTCTTTCCCATCCTATTGTTTTCTTCTGTTTCTTTGCATTGATCACTAAGGAAGGCTTTCTTATCTCTCCGTGCTATTCTTTGGAACTCTGTATTCAAATGGGTTTATCTTTCCTTTTCTCCTTTGCCTTTAGCTCCTCTTCTTTTCTCAGCAATCTGTAAGACCTCCTCAGACAACCATTTTGCCTTTTTGCATTTCTTCTTCTTGGGGATCATCTTGATCTCAGCCTCCTTTACAATGTCATGAACCTCCATCCATAGTTCTTGAGGAACTCTGTCTATCAGATCTAATCCCTTGAATCTATTTGTCACTTCCACTCTAAGGGATTTGATTTAGGTCATACCTGAATGGTCTACTGGTTTTTCCCTACTTTCTTCAATTTAAGTCTGAATAAGGAGTTCAAGATCTGAGCCACAGTCAGCTCCTGGTCTTGTTTTTGCTGACTATATAGAGCTTCTCCATCTTTGGCTGCAAAAAATATAATCAATGTGATTTTGGTATTGACCATCTGATGATGTCCATGTGTAGAGTCTTCTCTTGTGTTGTTGGAAGAGGGTGTTTGCCATGTAGAACGTATGTAGAAGGGATCAAAGAGTCTGTCAACTTGCCTAAAGCTGGAGTGTATGGATTTTGCTTTATCCATTTATTCATCATACTTCCATGTGCTAGGAACTGTGATATATCCTGATGATACGTCTATCATCATTGAAGTCTTCCCCTAAAGAGAGAACAGTCTGATGGAGGCACAGGCTGGAAAACAGACACGGCAATACATCTGTGGGCAATGCTGTGGTAGAAAGAAGCCGAGAGACGGGGGAGCAGCGGGGAGACAGGGAGAGAGGTCCAGCCAAGGAAAGTCTCATGGAGGAGGTGACAGCTGAGCCCAGCCTTGACTGACAAATGGGGACTGTTCTGGAAAGGGCAGGCTATGGGGAGACAGCAGGGACATTCATGCGGACAAGAAGCTAGGACATGTCAGTAGCATTCAAGGCTACAGACAGGTCAGCCAGTCTGGGAGGTGGAGAGGGTCAAGGTGATTGGGGATGTTGAGATATGGCACAGAGGAATCCTTGGAACACGTGGATGCCCTGCTAAGGAGTTTGGATCTCATCATAAAGGCTTTGGTGGGGCCACTAAAGGATTTTAAAAGAGAGGGGAAAGAGGCTGACATAAACTAATTTCTTACTAAAAGTTTGCCAGTGGTGGGTGGGTTGGGATGTGAAGAGGGATATAAGGTTAGTAGCAGTTAAAAATGTGTATTTTTATCCAATTACACACACCCCTTTTTAGAGATGCATATAGTTGGACACCGAAAACAGATGGATTCCTATAAAGTAAACTGTGGTTGAAACTTTTACAAATAGAATGGTTTTACATATTACATCTTTAAAAATAAAATCACTTTACATGTTATTTAGGTGAGTTCATTTTTACCATTCCTACTATTACTGTATTAATATTGTTATTAGTATATATGAGTTAAAACAAATCTATCTCTAAAAAACAGACTCCTTTTCCATTGTTGTATACTCTAAGGCTGTGATGGCAAATGTTTAAGTTTTATGTACAATATCAGGTACTTTTTTTTTTATAGTTTTTCTTTTGAACTCATTTTATTTTTTTAAAATATTTTTTTGTAGGCTTCCCAGGTGGTGCAATTTTTTCTTTTAAACTCATTTTTTTAAATTTTATTTTTTAATTGGTGGAAAATTGCTTTATTATTTTGTGTTGGTTTCTGCCATACAACAGTGTAATCAGTCATAATTTTATATATATATATATGTATATCCCTTCCCTCCTAAACCTCCCTCCCCTCCTGCCATCCCACTGCACAGGTCATCACAGAGCACTGAGCTAAGCTCCTTGTGCTACATAGCAGCTTCCCGCTAGTTATCTTTCTCACACGTGGTAGTGTATATGGACTCTGGAAGTTGGTGATGGACAGGGAGGCCTGGCGTGCTGTGGTTCATGGGGTCGCAAAGAGTCGGACATGACTGAGCGACTGAACTGAACTGAACTGAGTGTATATATGTCAATGCCACTTTCTCAATTCACCGCATCCTCACCTTCCTCTGCAGTGTCCACAAGTCCATTCTCCACTAGGTTCATCAGTACCATTTTTCCAGATGCAACTAAGTTGCAAAAAAATTTCAGTGATTTCCCATGTACCATGAATCCAACTTCATCTATTGCTAACAACTCATACAACCATCTTGCAGTGATCAAAATCAGGCAAATAAAATTGGTGCAATGCTCTTAACTACTTACAGATCTTATTCAAATTTAGGAATATGTTATTAATACTTCCTAAGTCCTGATTGCCATGTGTTTGTTCAGGGAAGCACTCACAGGGAATGAGAGGAAGTGAGAAGAACATTTACAAGAATGAGAGGAAAACAGCTCTTGACTCGATGGAACACGGATCATGTCCTGTGTGGAGAGCCTGTGTTGAGCGAGCAGGGTCTAACTTCTTGTTTCACATTCAAATTGATCCACCAGGGCTAGAGTGCAAAGGTGGGACACATAGAGGGGTCTCCTTTCTCCCAGGGACACTTTGAGTCATTACTAAGGACAGTGTACAAATATGAAATGAGAATGAAGTCAGAGAGGAAATTTGTAAAAGTTATAGAATTACTTCAGCCTATGCAAATGTAGGGGAGCTCCAGGTGGCTCATGGTTAAGAATCTTCCTGCAACACAGGAGACTCAGGTTCGATCCCTGGGTTGGGAAGATCCCCTGGAGGAGGAAATGGCAACCCACTCCAGTATTTCTGCCTGGGAAATTCCTTGGACAGAGGAGCCTGGCAGGCTACAGTCCATGGGGTCACAGAGAGTCAGACATGATAGCGATGTATGTGTACTTTCCCTGGAAGAGATGAGTTCACACAAGTAAACCTCAGAGGGAAGGCAAATCTGAAAAGCAGTAGAGAAAGCTGTTTTTCCTCTCTCACATCCTCCCAAGATATAACCCCCAGGCCCAGATGGTTCCACATAGGACTGCCACCAAATCTTTACCAAACAGATGATCCTCAGCTTATTTAAATGGCTAAGCAGTCCAAAAAGGAATCTGATTTTTTTAAAGCCTACCAAAATACTAATTATAAAATTTAATGAAGACAACATAAAAAGAGAGCTTAGACTAATCTCACTTATGAATACTGATGTAAAGTTGTAATAAAATGATACAACTATAGTATGGCAGCAGCATATTGAAAGAATATCCCTTGGCTAAGAAGGGTTCAAACCAGGGATGCAAGACTGATTCAATATTAGAAAGCCGTTAATGTGATTTACTATATAAGTAGATCAAAAGAAATCACATAATTATATTCCTTGATGTTGTAAAGATATTTGATACAGCAAAAAAATGAGAGAAACTATCTACAAATCATATATCCAATAAGGGGCTTGTATCCAGAATATGTAAAGAACTCTTACAACCAACAAGAAGACAAGTAACCCAACTAAGAAATGGTTTAAGGCTTTGCAAGGCTTCCCTTGTGGCTCAGCTGGTAAAGAATCCACCTGCCATGCAGAGGAACTGTGTTTGATCCCTGGGATGATTCCCTGGAAATGGGAAACACTACCCACTCCAGTATTCTGGCCTGGAGAATTCATGGGCTGTATAGAGTCTCAAAGAGAATTCCATGAACTGTATAGGGTGGCAAAGAGTCAGGCATGACGTAGCAGCTTTCATTTTCACTTTCTTTTGAAGATGCATTTCTCAAAAGAAGATATATAGCCAACAAGCATGTAAAAAGATATTCAATGTCATGAGCTTTTAGGGAAATTCGGTTCCAAACCACAATGAGATACCTCTTCATGCCCCCTAAGATGGCTAAAATTAAAAAAAAAAAAAGGTAACAAGAATTGGTGAGGATGTGGAGAAATTGGAATCCTTATACACTGTGGGTGGAAATGTAGAATGGTACAGCTACTTTGGAAAACATTCTTTGGAATGTTTACTTTGGAAAACATTCTGGCTGCTCCTCAGAGCGTTAAACGTACAATAACCACATGACCCAAACACATATGGATTGATTTAGTGGATTTAGTACAGCAGAAAGTTACCATTGCATCTCCCAGCTCTTCTAATGAGTTATTTATTTATTTGGTGGCACATGCGCTCTTCGCTGGCGGCACACAGACTGTCTCGTTATGAAGGGCAGGCTCAGTCGCACTGAGGCATGTGGGATCCTAGTTCCCTGACCAGGAATCAGACCCATGGTCCCTGCTTCCTCAGGTGGGTTCTTAACCACTGGACCACCAGGGAGATCCCTTGAGTTTTAGAATCTTCATCCCTGTTCATCCATAGAGGCATAGGAGTGAGCTGGGAGCCATGGACCTGGAGAAGACCGCGTGTGTAGAGGAATCAGGAAACGTGGTGGGAGTATTTAGGAAATTCTCAAGTACTGGATGTCAGGGTTTGGTTCTCTGTTTTGGCTTTTTAAATTTTTTGATTGTCTAGAGGAGACTGAAGAAAATAATGGGGAAAATGTTTTCTTCTTTACTAGAGTATAATTGCTTTACAGAGCGGTGTTAGTTTCTGCCGCACAATAACATAAAGCAGCTTGTGTATACACACATCCGCTCTCCCTTGGCCCTCCCTCCCACCCCTCCAGGCCATCACAGAGCACCGAGCTGAGCTCCCGGTGCTAGCCGGCAGCTCCCCACTGTTTTATACAGGATAGTGTGTGTATGTCAATGCTCCTCTCTCAGTTCGTCCCATCCTTCCCTTCCCAAGAAAACGTTAATAAGGCAAATTACATTTTAAAATGCATTGGGTATATAGCTGTTCGTTTGTGTTAACTAGTGCAAAAAATTGAGGAAACACCCTTTTACTGTGTTCTAAAATTGTTATCTGATTAAGCCAAGGAGTCATTTACACATTGACGTCTGAGTGATACTCTGACATGTACCTTGCCTGGTTCACTTTTATCTTGTTAACGTGAAAGAAACTCTTAACCAACATTCGCAGGGAAATCACACACATTCATCAGCTCAGTGGCGATGTCTCATGATAACCTGGTCTTGTCAAGTGATGCACCAATTGTAACTATAGGTTGGCTATGGGTACAAGAGTTCAGCAGAACCTATGAAGGCATTCTGTGTGGCTATGTGAAATTTGAGATTAAGAATATTGTATAGTTTACTATTTTTTAGACTGGTCACAGGTAGTTTATATCAGTAAAGTTTATAGTAAACTTAGGTACATATGTATATATCCTTTTTACCCAAGAGAGCTGATTGCTAAACTTTGATCATAACATCATGTCAGGAAATTCCATGGCAGTCCAGTGGTTAGAAGCCCCTGCAGGGGGCACGGGTTCAGTCCCTGGTCAGGGATCTAAGATGCCACAAGCCATGCTGTGTGGTCAAAAAAAGAAAAAAGGAACACCACTTCTTAGGCCCCTCAAAATGTGGACAAAACCCTGGGCAAGAGTGGGGAATTTTCAACTTGGCTAAGATTGTTTCCACTCTTGATGGAATGGGAAGCCAAGATATAAATTCAGTTATAGAGAAAAGAATGTTGTATTTCTTACACTTCTCAGATCATGAACATGTTTACAATTTGTACCTATTTCTCATCTGAAAGGTCTTAGTCGATTAAGAAGCTTCTGGGACTGGAGTGCCCTGTGTTTCTGCCTGCAGTGGCATGTCCCCACACGGGGGATGAGCGGGCTTCCAACCCTGTTGGAACAATATTGATGGTTCGCTCTCGGTCCTGACACATAAGAGAAGTCGATGAGGGTCAGTGAGTCCTGAAGCAGACATAAATCCCGAGGCTGCCTCACATAACCCTTGAACTTTCAGCAGCTGCTGCCTTAAAGTAATTGGCTGAGTTGTTGGGAGTGAGGGTGGAGGGAATTGGGGATGCTGGGGGCTCTATAGAATCGAGACCTTTAAATGGACTCCATAATTTCCATTCCACTCTTAAGGCTGCCCTGGAAATTTATAGACTATGGTTTGGAAATCATTACAAGTACTGGACATGTTTTTTGTGCCTGCAGATCAGTGGAATGAGAATCTCTGAATGTTCTAACAAATGCCCTAGATAAATCAGACGTGCCTGGTAGAGACAGAGAGCCATGTCTCTCAGGGGTTTTGCCAGGCATAACTCCTGACTGTGGGCAGTTCAGCTGCTTCAAGACTGCAAGCAAAGTTTCAGCCAAGAGCATCAGTCCTTTGGGCCATGTTCCTCTAGCCTGGCTGAAACTCAAGTCAGGGGACACCGGACTTAAAAGTGCCCAAGGGGCTTCCCCGAAAGAGTCCTACCTTCATACTGACCTTGTAAAATGTTTAAAATATATTACTTTTTAAAAAAGGAAGGTAAGACCATATATGCATAATGCTATTTAATACTCTTATTGTAAAAAATACAGTCAAACATATTGCATTAACATTTTGCTGGAAGCACAAATACCAGAATTGTGGTGATCACTGGGTGGGATTGATTATAGGCAATTTTTTTCTCTTGGTGGTTTTCTATATTTTATAAGCATCCTTACAGAGCATGTGCTGGTTTTGTCATTAGAAAAATAAATGCTATTTTTCAAATAATGTGTGTATCAGGGAGAGAGGAAGAAAGAGAGGGAGAGAAATGAAACAAAACATAAACATTAAAAAAAAAAACCCATTTAGAACTCCTTTTGGCAGCTGGGTCCAGGGTGGTCCCTTGGCCATGAGCCCCCTGTTGGAGCCAGGCCTGACCCACAGCACCCAAAGTTTCTAAAAGACTGAGAAGTCCTGGGGTAACAAACTGAAGGCGCGATTCAGCAAGGGTGGCTAAGAAGCCATCAGCTTGGACCACAGTGGCCCGCAGCCAGCGTTCTGGACCTCCTGGCAAACCAGGCTCTACAAGGATAGCTGGTAGAGATGCCAGCCCCTCCGGTTGCTCAACTCAACACCCTCCTTTCAATGAAAGTAAGAGACAACCATCTTCAGCCGTGTCCCATGTCCATTAGGGACGCTCCGCAGTGGCTAGCTGGCTGAACAGATGGATGCACTTCTGTTCTGCACAAGATAGGAGACTGCTTCCACTCTGGGCGTGGGTGAGGAATGGTTTGCACCAGAATCACACATATATCTCGGCTCTTGCACGTGTTGTTGGGCTGATATACTGCTGCCGCAAACCACTCTAGATACTTAAAATCCAGGAGGCATTTTTCAAACTCTGCTTCCAGTGGCTGGTATTTGGGGGCTTAGACATGGGGTATTGATGTGTCCTGGAATCAGAGCATATCGCTCTCAGAAAATAGAAAAGTACTGCAACCCACATAGGACTGGAATTTTAGCCTAGCGTTTGCATGGAGCCCGTCAATTTCTCACTTCTAGGCTCAGAGTTGGAGGCAAACATTTAGAGAACTAATGTGCTGCTCTACTCATGTGGATGATAGACATCTAGAGTTGATGCTCTTCCAAAATGATTATTTTGAAGAGATTCTTCTGCTAAAATTTGACTGTGAGTTGTCACTACTGATTCACTTACAGGCATCTCTGGAGATATGAAGCAACAAACTTTACAAACTTCCCTGGGCTCCCTGGTTCATTGTCTTTAGAGTGAGGGTCTGCATGTACAGCCTGAAAGAGCCTAGAATAGACTCTCCAGAAACCAGGCACAGAGTCGGAAAGAAAGAGAACCAACAGCACACTTGTCTGTATCTTTCTCCTTGGCTTCTGCAGGAATACGCTGAGGAGCTATTCTATTATGCTCAGGGGCAGTAAAATAGGGAAGTAAGTTAAGAGTGTGAATTTTGGAGACATGGATTTGAGTCCTGGTTTAGCTGTTCATTTGCTGTGCAACCTAGGGAAAGTCACTTAACGTCTCTGAGCTTCCTACGTAAAACCAAGACAGTAAGAGAATTCTGTCATAGGGTGAATTTAAGGAAAAGAGAAAGTCCTGTACCACAGCACATTGTCTGGGGCAGAAGAGTTGCTCATTGGTGTTGGTAGTGGTGATGGTGATGGTGATGGTGGTTGTGGTGAAGGTTTTTGGAACTTAAAGGCAGGACTAGTTGGAGGGGGTGAAGGGTGGTGGTAGTTGGTACTCTGGCCAGAAGGGAGGCAATGAACAGGAGAGAATGTTTTCAGCCTAACTAGATTTTGAAAACTCTGTAATGAGGCTTTGTTTATAGGACAAATAGATGTTCTGGAAAAGTATTTTTAGTGCCTTCTAAATGGCACCTCCTATGGGTGACTTTTCTAATTTCAGGAAACCATTATCAGGGTCTTAGGGCTATGAAACTGTGGTCCTGGTGTACTTCCTGTCCTGAAGTTCCTTGCAGACAGGGAATAACTACTTCTGTTGTCACCTGCTCCAATTTCTCCTTCCAAAGCTTCCCAGAGCCATCCTATCCTGGAGCTTGCTCCTCTTGGTTTAACTGCCGTTTCTCATGTCCATCAGCCTCTACTTACGTAGGACTCGGAGGTCATTTGGGGGAAGGTCTTGCAAAAGGGAAGGTGCTTCTGTCTCTGGGGAACCAGGGAACGTCTAACCTGGTCCTGCTGTGAGGATGGCTCTGGACTTTCAGTGATTCCTCAGCTGTCAGTTTGGGAGAGTTAGATCACCTGGAGAGGGACAGCTCACCTGGGGAGGGCTAGGTCTCCTGGGAGAGAGGGATCATCTGGGCTTGGATGCCAGGGACACATTCAGAGAACAGGAGCCAGGCTCACGCTGTGCGCTCTTTTTGGCCCAGAGCCGCTCATCCAGAGTACACCTCCCAGCACGGGTGGAGATGGAAAAGAAACCAGTGGGTCACGTCGGGCAGACCAAGGACTCTGAGGAGGAGCTGCCAGTGGGCTCCCAAGCTGCCTGATGCAGAAACGTGACCTGAGGTTGATCGTGCAGGGCCAGGCTTGGAGATGGGTTCCAAGCTCGCTAGTTTTCCCAGGGTGTTCACTTTCAGGATCTCTTTTTGTCCTCACCTACACCCTAGGATCGTTGATTCAATGGACATGAGTTTCAGCAAATTCTGGGAGATAGTGGAGGAACAGGAAGCCTGGCATGCTGCAGCCCAAGGGGTTGTAAAGAGTCGGACATGACTGAGCAACTGAACGACAATAACACCCCAGAAGAGAGGACGGACACCCCCCTGAGCCCATTTCACACAGCTTGGACAGGGTGATGGTCCCATTCCTAGTTTATCCTTTTTTTTTTTTCTCCTGAAAGAGGTTAAAAACAGTGCCTGCTGAAGAATTCCCCAAGGACTTTGTTAACCACATCCCATTACTCTTCACAGTCATTGTGGAGCAGTGGGTGGCTAATATTACAATGATTATGACGATCATTATCATGACATAGACTCCCTGGGAATCTGTGGCACAGTTTTCTCGCTTCCATACCTTTCTGTGGCACATACTGGGGGCACGAGTGTCTGTATGTATATGTATGCATGTGTGCGTGCCAAGTTGCTCAGTCATATCCAACTCTTTGTGGCCCTGTGGCCTATAGCCCACACAGTCCAGGCTCCTCTGTCTATGGGATTCTCCAGGCAAGAATACTGGAGTGGCTTGCCATGTCCTCCTCCAAGGGATCTTCCTGACCCAGGGATCGAGCCTGTGTCTCTTACATCTCCTGGGTTGGCAGGCAGGTTCTTTACCACTGGTGACACCTGGGAAGCCCATGTATATGTATAGATATATCGATACATAGATAGGTAGATCCTGTTGGTTCTGCAAGGAGATCCAACCAGTCAATCCTACAGGAAATCAGTCCTGAATACTCATTAGAAGAACTGATGCTGAAGCTGAAACTCCAATACTTTGGGCCACCTGATGCAAAGAACTGACTCATTGAAAAAGACCCTGATGCTGGGAAAGATTGAAGGCAGGAGGAGAAGGGGATGACAAAGGATGAGATGGTTGGATGGCATCACTGACTTGATGGACATGAGTTTGGTGATGGACAGGGAAGCCTGTGCTGCAGTCCATGGGGTTGCAAAGAGTCAGACACGGCTGAGCAACTGAACGGAACTGATTGGTTCTGTTCTCTGGAGAATCATGATTAATACATGTGGCATATTTTTTTTTTTTTTTCTTTTATTAAAAATATGGAACGCTTCACGAATTTGCGTGTCATCCTTGCGCAGGGGCCATGCTAATCTTCTCTGTATCGTTCCAATTTTAGTATATGCGCTGCCGAAGCGAGCACCATATTTTTATAACGATAAAATATCATTATCTTTAGGTTCATTTGAAAGTATTACATCTTATCTACCGGGAAACACCATGCTTTCTGGCTTTTTCTGTTGATCACAGGTGTTCACAGTATGATCCCAGAGGGCTTGGTAGGAAAAAAAAAAAAACTACAGCCCTGAATTCCATGCCTGCCCCGGCCTGCTGAGTCTCAAGAGTCTAGACAAGTCAATCAACTTCCTGGGAATCAGTTTCTCCATCTGTCACACAGCTGACGGCAGCAGTTAAGGTGACTTGGCAGCACAGGGAGCCTGATAATAAAAATGACAACAGGTACTACTTAGAGAACTCTTTCCAGGAGCCAGGCCTCACATGAAGCACGCCATACGCAGCCTCTCCTTTCATTCCCACAACAAAGCCACAAGTTAGGCATCATCACCAGCCCCGTTCTAGAGATGAGGAAACCGAGGCACAGAGAAACGTCGCTGCATTGCCCAGGTTCACACAGGAGGTTGGAGGCAGGAGTGAAGCCAGGCAGCCTTCCTGCTAGACCTGCATTGAGACCGAGGACCGTGGTTGAAGCCCCCTCTGTGCGTGCTAGGTCACTTCAGTCATGGACTGCAGCCCGCCAGGCTCCTCTGCCCATGGAATTCTCCAGGCAAGAATACTGGGTTAGGTTGCCATGCCCTCTTCCAGGGGATCTTCCCAACCCAGGGATCGAACCCAGGTCTCCTGCATTGCAGGCAGATTCTTTGCTGTCTGAGCCACCAGGGAAACCTGAGAATACTGGAGTGGATAGCCTCTCCCTTCTCTATTGGAACTTCCCAACCCAGGAATCGAACCTGAGTCTCTTATGTCTCCTGGACTGGCAGGCAGGCTCTTTACCACCACACCCCATGGGAAGCCCCCTCTGGTTTGCATCTGTTCTGCACCACCCCATCACTCTGCTCCAGGGGAAAGAAAGGCCACAGGAAGGGTGCCCTGTGCTCTGGCAACCTGCTGGCCCCTGGTTCTACCAGCCTCTTTATCTCAGCATCCTGGTGACCAGACCAGACTGGCATGAAGACAGTGAAGTGAGGCTTAACTGGTGTTCATATCCCAGCAGAAGTAAGGGAGCCCCGTATTTCCACTAACCTGTGGAGTGGGAAATTATGTGTATGCGTCTATTTTTTAAAATGTTGTTTTAAATTAGAACAGCTGAGTCATAAAAGCCTTGCAGGAACAGCATTTGTCCGGGTGTAAATGTCAACAAAACCCCCAGGACAGCAGCCCTCTGGGGTGCGCCCTCTAATTACACTTGCTCTGAGCAGTCACGGAGCGCCCCCTCACCTTCGCTTGCCTCGCCTCACCGAGATGCTGAAGGCTCATGGGGCTGCTCTCTTCAAAGCACAGAGGTTTGGGATGTGGGCTTCCACCTGCCCCAGGCCCACAGATATTAGGGGCAGGTCTGCTCGATGGCGATGGTGCCTAGTGATTCTTAGGTCCTTCCGGGTACCCACTGCCCTGCTTCTCACCTCCTTCCCTGAGTAACCTGGGGAGAAGAGACTCTCCATCAGGGCCACTTCTGTGAGAGTCTCTGGGTTCCCTGAGGCTTCTCTTTCCCCTCCTCTCCCAGATCCTGGGGTCCTTGGAGCAGCCTCACTGGGGACTAGCCAGCTGTGGGGCTTCCTCCTAACATGCTGCTGCCGATCCTGTTTCCTGGGGGCCCATCCCTGCCCCTGGGCCTTTGCACCACACATTCTGTCTTCCTGGAAAGTCCTGTCCTTCCCAAACTCTCCCGGCCAGGCTCCGTTGCTCCTCCGGTATGTTCCCCTCTGTGCCTTGTACACAGATGTGTGCATGCGTGTTCAGTCGCTCAGTCATATCCTACCACTTTGTGACCCCATGGACTGTAGCCCTCCAGGCTCCTCTGTCCATGGGGATTCTCCAGGCAAAAATTCTGGAGTGGGTTGCCTTGCCCTCCTCCAGGGGATTTTCCTGGCCCAGGGATCGAACTCGCTTCTCCTGCATTGGCAGGCAGATTCTCTACCATGAGCCACCAGGGAAGCCCTCTAATTAATGACACAAAGATGCAAATTACAAGCATGCGTTATTTTAGTGGCTCTGTAGCCCTCTTAATTTTATCATCACCTAGATAGGGCCCCCAGGAAATACCTGTTTGTGATGATTTGGTTGGTAATCAGTGAAGTGGGGCAGAAAAGCAGCGAAGGGGAGGATCTGCAACTCAGCAAGCTGGGTAGGAAGAGAGAGCAGAACAAATGTGCCCTGTGAGATGCCTGGGGGTTCTTCTTCACGAGCCAGATTGATGTCTGGTTCTTATCTTTCAGCACCACCCTCCAGGATGCAGGGCTGAGGGCCTGGAGAGGGGGCAGAATGATTTATGTGGGCCATCAGCAGCGGTTACAGGGAATGCATCATACCTGTGTGCTCTTTGCTGGGACTACATGCTTCTGCTCTTGGAGCATCTGTCCGCAGCTGCAGGGGACATGTGGGACCCAGGGCATCTCGGAGGAGTCTAGGTCCTGGAGTTGCCAGTCCAGGCTCCCCGGGTTAGTCTAAGAGCCTGCCAGCTACTCACTACTTTCTGAAGACACCGAGGTCTCGACTCTCATCTGTCTGTTATCCCGCTCCTGTAACTGGGGAACCATGGGCAGAAAAATTGCAGTCTTTCTGGAATGTGATTTGGGGACTTGTTTTTCAACTCTGTTGTAAATTTCTTAGAGGTGAATATGTGCATTTGTGCTTACTCACTTCGGTCGTGTCTGACTCTTGGCAACCCCATGGACTGTAGCCCACCAGGCTCCTCTGTCCATGGGATTCTCCAGGCAAGAATACCGGAGTGGGTTGCCATGCCCTCCTCCAGGGGATCTTCCTGACCCAGGGATCAAACCCATGTCTCTTAAGTCTCCTGCATTGGCAGGTGGGTTCTTTGCCAGTAACACCACCTGGGAAGCCCAGAGGTTTTTTAAATATATTACCCTGGTAATCACTCATTACTTTTTCAAAGTGTAGGCAGACCTCAGAGAGATTGCCAGCCAGGCATGATAAAGAGAATATTGCAATAAAGCAAGTCACATACAGTTTTAAATTTCCCAGTGCATATAAAAGTTTACACTATACTGTAGTCTATTAAGTGTACATGAGCATTATGTCTAAAAGAGCAATGCACATACCTTAATTTAAAAATAGTTTATTGCCGAAAAAGTACTAACCATCCTCTGATAATTCAGGGTTGCCACAAAGCTTCAAACCTTCCATTTGTAAACAACACAAAATCTGTGCAGCATACTAAAATGAGGTATACCTGTATAGTAGGCAGCATGTTGGATCACATGGAAACACTCTGAGTTAAATGGGTTTGTTTTATAACTAAACAAACTGCATTTGAACTTGAATCTTTTCTGATCTAAGCTTTAGCTCTGAATTATTACTCAAGAGTGATTAATGCCATGGAAAAGTGAGCTGAAGTTTTCATTATCAAGTGAGCACATAGAGAGAAAGAGAGAGAATGGTGGGGGGAAGCAAAATTAATTGATATTTATAAGAATTGCCTCTGGGATGTAAGATTATGGGCCATTTAAAATTTTAATATTCTTATTGGCAAAGTTTGAAAATGAACGTGTATTTTTCATACAATCAGGCAAATGTTATTTTTAGAAGAGTCAGTATCCTCAGTACAGTTGACAAATATTTGTTATGTGAGAGCGGGGTGTGCACAGACATGGGGGATGGACACTCATCCTTATTCTGAAACAGGAGGAGCTGGTCTGAAAGCTACTGTGCTCTCCAACTCCACCTCCTGCCCCCATGGCCTCTATCCCAGCCTTAAATATTACCTCCATGCAGTTCTGTTTATTTCCTTTATTAAAGAGCAAATGCAGGCTGCAGGTCCTCGTAGATGTCTGTACTCGGGTTGCCCTAGAGAGGGATAAGCCCGAGGGATTCTTCTAATCCGCAGGACAGACAGCTTCTCCTTTGGTTTAACTGGTCCCTTCTGCTGTTGATGTTCAGTCACTGACTTGTGTCTGACTTTTTGTGACCCCATGGACTGTAGCCCGCCAGGCTCCTCTGTCCATGGGATTTCCGAGGCAAGAATACTGGACTGGGCTGCCCTTTCTTCTTCCAGGGGGTCTTTCTGACCCAGGGATTAAACCTTCATTTCCTGCATTAGCGGGTGGATTCTTTACCACTGAGCCACCGAAGAAGCCCTTCTGCTGTAGCTTCAAGCTATTAGCTCTTCTTTGAACCTCAGTTGAAGGTGGGCACCATATTCCATAATAGTGTTGGGTCTGTTTGCATAATAACAGAATCACAACTCATATTTGCCTGAAGCTTCCGAGTGGCGGTTTCTCAGGTTTCTCTGCTCAGCTGATTCGCCTGGGGAGCTTTTACTGCCCCACCCACCCCTGCCTGTTGGCTTAATTAGCCTGGGGTGCCCCCCCTACTTCTGGAGGCTTGTGAAGGCTCCCTGGGTGATTCTGATAGACAGCCAGTGCTAAGAAGTGCTGCTTCCAAGTTTTTAAAGCACTGGTCTACTATTTTAGCTGATCCTCAGAACCGCTAGAGGCAAGGCAAGTCTGCCCCAGTTTCTGAGGTAAGTCTTTTTATAGCCACTACTTTAGCAACCTTAAGTCTCACGTTCTACCTCTGGAGTTTTTCCAATTTTCTTTTCTTTTGTGAAACCTACAGTTGATATGCCTTCCAGCTTTAAAATACTCCAATTACCTGAATGTTAACTCTCAGCTCTAGAGAGCTTGGTCTGTTCCCGTGATCCCCCTAAGCACTGGCAAGACTTTAGCCTCAGCCTTTTACTATCCATGAAATTAAAAGATGCTTGCTCCTTGGAAGAAAAGCTATGACAAACCTAGATAACATATTCAAAAGCAGAGACATCACTTTGCCAACAAAGGTGGTTTTTCCAATAGTCATGTACAGATGTGAGAGTTGGACCATAAAGAAGGCTGAATGACGATGTTTTCAAATTGTGGTGCTGGAGAAGACTCTTGAGAGTTCCTTGGACTGCAAGGAGATCCAACCAGTCCATCCTAAAGGGAATCAAGCCTGAATATCCATTGGAAGGACTGATGCTGAAGTTGAAGCTCCAATACTTTGGCCACCTGATGTGAAGAGCTGGCTCATGGGAAAAGACCCTGATGCTGGGAAAGATTGAAGGAGGGAGGGGAAGGGGGCAATAGAGGATGAAATGGTTTGATGGCATCACCAACTCCATGAACATGGATTTGAGCAAACTCTGGGAGATAGTGAAGGACAAGTAAGCCTGGCGTGCTGCAGTCCATGGGATCACAGAGAGTCAGACATGACTTAGCAACTGAACAACAACTTTTACTATCCAAAGACACCAGGAAGCTTTGCCTACTCCCCTCCACCCACATTATCCTTCCCTACCCTTAAGACAAGAGGTCCTCAGATACACATGCCTTCAACACAAGCAGATACCGTGAAAATGTTCATCTGGTGGTTTAATCCCATCAACCCACAGTGGGGAGGGGGAGAGGGGTGGGTGACCCTGGTTTGTATCAGGAGTGTGTCCGCCCCACCTGTCACCTTGGGTGCCTTGCTTCCTGCTCTGAGCCTCAGTCTATCCCTCTGTAATGTCATCAGGACGTTGTTTTGCTGGCCTACATAGTAGACCCTACAAAGTTCAAAGACATGTTTTCTTCCATTTTATCTCCGCTCGCTATAACTTAGGGCAATTTTTACATCCTGTTTTATGAACCAGGCAAATTTGACTTAAAGAGGTTTAAGTGACTTGTTCAGAATCACACAAATAGAAACCGGCAGAACTTGGTTTTGAAGTCAATTCCTATTAGTTCCAAGCCCTTAATTCATCTCATTGTGCCATATTAAGTTCCCTGAACATGTCAATTATGTTCTCCGCCCCGGAGGGTTGTCAGTGGGACTGAGCGTGATAAGGCCCAGGAGCAGGCAGGGCACCTGGCCCATCTTGCAGTCACTAAAGCGTTGTTATTAATAAAAACAGTAACAGGGACCACGGCCCCACCACGCACTGTGTTCCCCACATCTTCCTTCTCTCCCATCTCTGTATGGTCAAAGGTTCTGGGCCTGATCTCATCTAACTAAAGCACAATCTCTGGGGGTGGTGCCCAGGTTTGGGCATTTTTCCCCCTTCTTTTAAAGATTGCTAGCTGAGTCTACCATGCAGGCAGGGTTGGAAATCACTTGATAAAATCTTTCTGGACCCCTAGACTACATCACACAGAGCCTGGAATGTAAAGAAAGTGGGGTCATGGATTTATAAAAATAATGCACTGGAACTGGAAAATCCAGCTATAAATTCTGCTCTACCACTTATTAGAGAAAAGGACTTATTCTCTCTGAGCCTCAGATTCCTCACTTTAAAAAAACAAAAATAGAAAACAGGCTGTCCTCTCGTGTCTGTAGGGCTGGGCTGAGAAATTGGGAGACTTGGCCTGTGCAGGCATGCTCACGTCCTTGCATGCCAGTATGCGGTACCCGGTTGGGCGCTAGGATAGCATCACTAAATATTTAGTGATTTCACAAGATCTTGCCTACCCATCTATTCTTCACCCTTAAAGATGAAGCCAGGAGAAATAAATAAGAAATATAATTGCGTCTCACACTTCAGGACTCCCCAGGCAGCTCGCATTAATAGGTCTCTTCAGCTGTCGTCTAAGTGCTAATAATTCCTGGGCGTTTTGATGGTAGCGCTTTCTCCCAGAGATGAATTGACCCCAGCTAAGAGCCCAGCTCCTTCCCAAATCTCATTACAATCAGCCTTGATGGCAGACAGGCTTCAGAATGTAACAAAATTAGAGCTTTTAAATCATTATCTCAACTCTAGGAGTGTCACATTAATAAATGGGAAGGAAGATGATAGAGAAAGGCAGAGAAGGGATTGCAGCCTCCATGACAGAGCCTCACATCACACTGCTCATCATTAAACACAGGAAGGGGAACCGATTTCACCAAAGCCAGGAGCCTTGCTCCCAGCCAAGTCACAGTGATGTGCTCAGCGCTAAATCTGAACTGACCTTTTCACACCTTTGTAAATTAGTGCTCTAGCTGACTCGCTTCTCCCAGTTCACTTTCCTACTGAAGGTAACGGTGTGTGCATGCTAAATTGCTTCAGTTATGTCCGACTCTGTGCAGCACTATGGACTGTAGCCCACCAGGCTCCTCTGTCCTTGGGATTCTCCAGCCAAGAATACTGGAGTGGGTTGCCATGCCCTCCTCCAGAGGATCTTCCCAACCCAGGCATCGAACCCTAGTCTCTGATGTCTCCTGCATTGTCAGGCGGGTTCTTTATCCCTAGCTCCACCTGGGAAGGTCATGGTAGAGGGAAAAGAAAAAGTCAATGTCTTTTATGAAACATCTTGGTGAACAGTAAGTGACTTAGGAGGCAGCCCTTTCTGTTGCTGCAATGACTTTCCCTCTCGCTGCTTTCTGGAGCTTCTGAGCCTCTCATCACCTGTCCATTCATTCCACTACCATCAGTGCACACCTGTCACACGTGAAGTACCAGGTAGACCCTGCGGAGCATCCGAAGATGAAAACCGGGTCATGTTTCTACGTCCTACTTATCTCCCAGATAGATTGAGTTTCCCACCACCCAGCCCTCTCCCAAGTGTGTGTCCTTGGCATTTTTTTTCTGGATATTTTTGATGCTTCTAGAGGGCCTTCTGCCAGCATTCTCTCTCCTGAGTTGAAGACACCTCTTTCCACTCCCGGACCCCACCCAGAGACAGTTATTGGAGAAGCTTCTTCTTCCCCCAGCCACACACAGCCTCTGGGCTTTGTCATTATCCTGGTTTGTCCATAGGATGACCCTCTCCCCTGCTCCCTCCTTACTCCTGCACTCATCCTCTAAGACCCAGCTTTCCTCCAGAGGCTCCCCACACATGCAGACAAAACCCAGGACACTCAGGGGTCCCTGCCTTCCTCCCTCAGGCTCCCAACACCCCAGCCCCAAAGCTTTCCTTCTTGGTTTCATCTTAGCCTTTCCCCCAACGATGTTTTCCCCCAAGCCTTGCAGGGCTGGTTCTGGAAACTTTCTCTTCATTTAAATTTGAACTCACATGCTATTTATTTAAAGAAGGGGTGACTCAATTCATTGTTGTCGTTCAGTCCCTAAGTCATGTCTGACTCTGTGACCCCATGGACTGCCGCACACCAGGCTTCCCTGTTCTTCACTATCTCCCGGAGTTTGTTCAGACTCATGTTCATTGAGTTGATGATGCCATCCTGCCATCTTATCCTCTGTCACCCCCTTCTATTCTTGCCCTTAATCTTTCCCAGCATCAAGGTCTTTTCCAATGAGTCAACTCTCCACATCAGGTGGCTAAAGTATTGGAGCTTCAGCTTCAGCATCAGTCCTTCCAATGAATATTCAGGGTTGATTTCCTCTAGGATGGACTGGTTTGATCTCCTTGCTGCTCAAGTTAATACATATGTTTATTTACTTGAATTTTATTTTTCTTCCTCCCTGGACTAGATTGAGATCAGCCCCGTGAGATCAAGAACCTGTTTATCTTATTCATTAATATGTCCCCAGAGCCTAGGACAATGCTTGATACATTCTATGTGTTAAATAAATATTTTAATGAATGGATGGACGGCTCAACCACCTTCTCTACAAGCCCTCCAAGTTATGTTATTATAGGAAATCTATGCTTTCTCTTATCACTCTCCTCCTGTCTGTGTTGCAGCCTTTATTAGCCATTAGTGGACTGTACCAAAATCAGAGTTCTTAGCCATTGACATCCTTAAATACACTTGCTCAAATTGGAACAATGGATTTGCCTTCCAGGACTTTACCTTCCCACAGGAGGGGAGAGGCATCCTCAGAAAGACCTCAGTCTTCTGCGTGAGCTGTAAGTGCCCTAAAGGGAAGAGGTGAGGAGTCACAGGGCCACGGGCCATGCCTGGGCTTCAAAGTCTGCCTAGCTGCCCACAGTCCTGGGGTGACAGACACCCCAGATTGATACCCAAGCCAACCATAACCTCAAGATTCCCTCAGACTGTTTCTGGGAGACATACATGTGGACTGGGATGAACTCAGGGCACTAGATTTGTCCATGGGGTAATCAACAGCCTTAGGACATAATACCAGTTCTATTTTCTTCATGGTTAAGAGTAGTTCATGGCAGCTTGATGGCCATTTACAGCTCTGAGCCAATCACTGTTCTTTGTTTCCATGCCCTGGCAGTTCTGGGTGGCTCTGTGACCAGCTCTGGTCAGTGAAATGTAAGGGCCGCCGTTTGGAGGGGGGCATTCTGAGAAAGCTTTCGCTTTCCCTTTTGGGGTATACTGTCACCCCTCTCCTTCTATTTGTCCTGAATGAAGTCAAGATGGCTGGAGCTACAGCAAGCATATTGTAACTATGAGGCTATGTACCCTGACACAAAGGGCAAGAGAATCACAGAGAGACCAAAACTGACATTTTGAGAACCGAAACTAATGCTGGAAACTACCTACTCTTAGGCTTTGTTTTGTGAGAAAAACAGACCTATATTTCTTCAAGCTACTTCAGTTCAGTTCAGTTGCTCAGTCGTGTCTGACTCTTTGTGACCCCATGGACTGCAGCACACCAGGCTTCCCTGTCCATCACCAACTCCCGGAGCCTGCTCAAACTCATGTCCATCGAGTCAGTGATGCTATCCAACCATCTCATCCTCTGTCGCTCCCCTTCTCCTCCTGCCTTCAATCTTTCCCAGCATCAGGGTCTTTTTCAATGAGTCAGTCCTTTGCATCAGGTGGCTAAAGTACTGGAGCTTCAGCTTCAGCATCAGTCCTTCCAATGAATATTTAGGACTGGTTGCCTTTAAGATTGACTGGTTTGAGAGTCCCCTGGACTGCAAAGAGATCAAACCAGTCAGGCTACTTACTGATGCTTAATTATTCTGTTATTTGTTAACGGATAGGGAACTATACAGACATGTCTAGTCCAGGCCTGGAGCTGATACAGAAGGTCATGGAATTCTCAGAGGGATTGGGAAAAGTACTAGACAGCAGAGGATGAAACCAAGAACTGGCAGCTTGCTCCTGGGACAGACACGTAAGTCCCGTAGGCTTCAGGAGATGCCTAAGCTCCTGGCTACATCTTGCTCTGGTTAAAAAGCACCAGTAGGGTGCTCTCGGGTCTGACTACATGAAACCAAAGTGATATTCCCCTTCCAACTCATTGCCACCTCTCTCAATACAACTTTTTGTTTTATCAGTCTTTCCCACCATATAAAGCCCTCTTTCCTTCCACAGTTCTTTGCCGCTCCTTCACTCAAGGCTGGCTTCATGGACATCAGAAATGTCCAGGGACACAGGGTTCTGCACTTAAAATGGTCTCAGGCTTGATTTAATGCACTACGGTCACTGCTGTGAAATTCTTAAATTAAAAAAATTTTTAAAAAAATTCTATTAATATTTATTTTTAAAGTATAGTTTATTTACAATATAATATCGGTTTCAGGTGTAGCACGTAGTGCTGCAGTATTTTTTTTTTACAGATTATACTTGATTAAAATTTATTACAAGATAGTGGCTATAATTCCCTGTCTTATTATATCTTTGTTGCCTGTGTGGGAGGGAGGCACAGGAGAGAGGGACTGTATGTATACCTAGAGCTGATTCACTTTGTTTGACAGCAGAAACTAACAGAACATAGTAAAGCAACTGCACTCCAATAATAAAATGTAAAAAATAGAAATTCTTAATTTTTTAACATTGAGTTCTAGATTTTGACTTTGATCTGTGCCTCGAAAGTTATGTAACCAGTCCTGCCTCTGCTTACAGACTTCGACTTTGGGCCATGTCTTAGCTTCTCTGAACCTCAGTTTCCTCAGCTGTAAAATGAGAATAATCCTAACTCATTTGCCTGGTTGTTGGTGGACTTCATGAGACCTTAGCAGAGCCGCTCCACCATGCCTGGCCTGCTTGAGTGCCCTGTTCTAGTTCCTTGTCTGCCTGACTTCCTACTGCGGTTGATTGCATCCACGTCCATCTCCAATGATGAAGTTCACTTTCCTGGTTCGTCATTTAGGAGTTTGATGCTTGGTAAGCTCTTTGAGGGTTGAGATCCTCTTCATTTCCTCCATGGCACCTGGGATGGTCCCTTGTCCTTGGCATCACCTGGTAAAGTTTTGATGATGTATGGGTGCTATTATGGAAGCTTCTAGAACTCTAGGAGAAGCCTACTTCTCCTTTAGAAGTTGAATTTAGAGAAGAGCAGAATTTAACGCCAGTATTACAAAGAAGAGGCTTCTTTGGTGGCTCGGTGGTAAAGAATCCGCCTGCCAATGGAGGAGCCGCGGGTTCAGTCTCTGGGTTGGGAAGATCCCCTGAGGAAGGAAATGGCAACCCACTCCAGTATTCTTGCCTGGGGAATTCCAGGGACAGAGGAGCCTGGCGGGCTATAGTCTATGGGATCACAGAGTCGGACACGACTTAGTGACTGAGCGCGCGCGCGCACACACACACACACACACACACACACACACACACACACAACAAAGAAGGCATAGGCGATATTTTGTGAGACTCAAATTGCTATCCTCACTTGGCTGACCTAATATAAAACAGTCAAAATCTCCTCTCTACCTCCTCTGAGCTTCCCAATGGAATTAGATTAGAGCTGAGACATTACCATAAGGAATGAAATGCAGCCAGGACCAGGCCTCTTTTGGGGCTGGGGTGAATTCCACCACAAGAGCAATAAAGGTCTTTGTCAATAAGCCCGTTTCCATAGCGGGCTCCAGTTTCCCTGAGGATTGAATTCCAGTCGTGTCCCAGAAGCCTGATGGCCCACTAGCCCCAAGTGTGGTTTCTAAGAAATCAGTCAGTGAAAATGAGTGGAATTGACAGAATAGTTAGACGAAGGAGAGTTTTGGACAGAAATAACTCATTTTGTTGCATTTAGAAAAAATATACCTTCAACAAATCTGTTTAAAGTTTTAAGCATTTTAATAAGCACCAGCTGACATAGCTGATGCACAAGCAGTTAATGTAGCTGATATAATTTGATAACCACCAGTGATGAAGCACTCTCGAAGCGCACCTCCTCCCTGCCCCCCGCGGTGTCGTGAGGTAAGGAGTTGACCTTACCCACTACACAGCGAGTAAATTAAGGTTTTTGTTTTTGTATGTGTTACTTTTTCCCATTTAATTTTTTTTTCAAGTTGATATGTCGTATTTTGATTTTTAGTCAAGAAAGTTTCTTGTCCTCTTTTTGGCTGCATAACAATCAGGGATCTTAGTTCCCTGATCAGGGATCGAACCCTTTCCCCCTGCGGTGGGGGCATACAGTCTTAACCTCTGGACTACCAGGGAAGCCCCAGTAAACTGAGATTTAAGGGGATAAGTAAATTGCCCAAGGGCATGGAGCTGGCCAGCCCCAGGCTGACTGACTCCCCAACTGCTCCTGTGTGAAGTACATTTACCTCAAATGCAAAGCTTGGAGAATGTTAATACACGCATGACCCAGTAACCACCACTCTAATCAGGATGTGGAACACTTCCAGCATTCTAGAAGCTTCTGTCAATACCCCCCACCCCCACCCTTCCCAGTAATTCCTCCTCTGACATAAATTAGTTGGAGGCAAAACAATCTTGCTGGTTTCTTTGCCTGCATTTGTTCCTCAGAGAAGACAAGAGGTGCTTCTGTCTCTCAACCCTGCTAATAAAATCCATACATATCATATGTGTTTGTGCTAAGCAACTTCAGTAGTCTGACTCTCTGTGACCCTATGGACTGTAGCCCACCAGGCTCCTCTGTCCATGGGATTCTCCAGGCAAGAATACTGGAGTGAGTTGCCATGTCCTTCTCCAGGAGATCTTTCTGACTCAGGGTCATATGTGTTCAATTATATGTAAAATCTCCAGAGTAAAAAGTACCTTGTATTTTTAGAGGCTTCTTCTTACTTCACACCTCGTGATGCCCATGTCCCGGTGGTAAGGACTTCCTTCCTGTCTTGCTGAGGCACAGGCCTACTCTTGACATTAGGGAGACCCCGAGCAAGGGTCAAGGAGAGGCCCACAGACCTATTGTTTTTGGCTGTGTTTGGGCTTAGTTGCATCTTGGGCTCAGTAGTTTCGGCATGCAGGCTTAGTTGCCCCATAGCATGTGGGATCTAGTTTCCCAACCAGGGATCAAACCCGAATCCCCTGTATTACAAGGTAGATTCTTAACCACTGGACCACCAGGGAAGTCCCAGTCATTTGACTAGATGTTTCAGAGTTACAACGAAGCCAATAGACTCTTAGAGTACTCCCCTCCCCCAGTCTTAGTAAGTAAAACTTTTCATAACACCAGGCTTGAATTTAGAGCACTCAGACTCCTTGGAATTCTGAAACATGGTGGTAGAGTATCAGCTGTGACTCTAGGCTGGGCAGCCTGCCTGCTCTTTTCCTATTTCTGGCTCCATCCCAGATCTGATGTGTGTATGTGGCCACCCCAGTCGGTCCATCTAAGTTCTGTCTAAGAAAGCCTTGACCGGGCCGCCCGGCCTACCCTCACGCATGCTGGTGGCATGGGGCATCTTTGGAAAGACAGATCTGTGACAGACAAGCTCTGGATGTCCAGAGAGAGGCCTGGAAGGGAAGAGATGAGCTTCAGGGAGGAGCGTTCATTTGGAGCTGCAACTCCCTCACCCCCACAGGTCTGGACACAGCCTGGGGAGGGCCAGGTGGGACCTGCGGAACTCAGAGCTTAAAATGCCCTTTTGTCTAGTCTGAGGGTGGTTCTACAAAATTAAGGCCATTTGTCTCATCCAAGAGACAGTTCTTGTCATTCTCAAAGTCTTTCTGAGTAGTTGGGTTTTCAGCCACTGGACCACCAGGGAAGTCCCTGAAATGGATATTTATAGCATGCACTGTGGACAAGGGCTTCCCTGGTAGCTCGGTTGGTAAAGAATCTGCCTGCAATGCAGGAGACCCCAGTTCGATTCCTGGGTTGGGAAGAACCCCTGGAGAAGAGACAGGCTACCCACTCCAGCCTGCTTGGGTTTCCCTGGTGGCTCAGATGGCAAAGAATCTACTTGCGATGCAGGAGACCTGGGTTTGATCCCTGGGTTGGGACAATCCCCTGGAGGAGGGCATGACAACCCACTCTAGTATTCTTGCCTAGAGAATCCTCATGGACAGAGGAGCCTGGCGGGCTACAGTCTGTGGGGTCGCAGAGAGTTGGACACGACTTAGGGACCACACACAGCACAACAGCAGTGGATAAGGCCGAAAAATCCCTGCTCTCAAGGGGCTTACATTCTAATGAGAAGGTAGGGATACCACAGATACATAAAGAAATAAATACTTCAAATTATTTCAGGCAGACCTAAGTGCTGTGGATGATGAATCATGAGCTAGAGTTGAAGGAGGGAGTAGGGAGTGCGTTCGAGGCTCTGAAGACCTGCCAAGGGTTCCACTCCCACCAGGGCCCTCAGGCTCCTGTCCAGCGGGTCCAGCAAACCATCCTGGGTCTTTTCTGGAGCTGAACATTGCCTGCCATGACCATGATTCTACAGGGTGCTTATAGCTTCACAAGAAATTAGGACAAAATAGGTAGGCTGCCTCGAGTCCTTTTTAAAACAAAGAGGGCTAAGCAAACAAATAAAAGGATGAGGAAGGGGCTAATTCATCCCAATAATACTGTCCATCCACATTGTGATTTAAAGATCAAAAAACACTTTGCCAGATATTTTCTTGTTTGATCCTCACCTAAGCTATTGAGTTTGGTGAGGTAAGTACTGTAGTCCATCCCAAGATTTGCAGGAAGGGACAGATTAAGAAAAAAGAGGAGACCTGCTGAAGGTCAAGTTGAAGGACCAGGGATGGGCCTGTCTCTGTGCCAGGCGCCCACTCCCTCTTCCCCCACATGGTGGTGACTCACCCCTGCCTTGCTGCCCTCAACCTGCTCAGGGCTTCAGGAAGGAGCTCAGCCAGGCTTTTAATAATCAATCAAGAGTTTTCCTGAGGCATCCACACAGACTTTTGGCTAGTCTTCTCAGAAGCTGTTCTCACAAAATGCTTTCTGATTTTTCGCCCAATCAGTAGTGAGGTTTAAAAAAAAAAAGCCCTTCCATTCTCTTTTTCTGCACCAGCCAGCCTGGCAAGGCCTATTTCATTTCTGAGATTCAAATTGGAAACTGCCTTCTGTTCTCATTAGTTTGGGTTGTAGTGGTCATTACATCCTAAACAATTAATCCCTGAATGCCAATTTCTTACTAGAATTATCCTGGACTCAACAACTGGTTTTCTTAGCAGCAAGGCAGAAGCAATTATTCCTGGCTTTTGTAACTAAACATGCTGTGCTTGGCACTTTACAATGTTTTCATCATCATTGAGTTATCAACATTTATCTCTATCAGGGGAAAGGGAAGGTTGTCCAGTTTTGAAGTTCTGGCAATCACGTAGACCTGTTTACTGGTATCCGTGGGGCTCCTTTCACGGTGAGGGAGGAAGTCCCTCAGGCCCTAGGCCCTGTGTCTGAGTCGAGGATCATTTGAGAGGGAATAGAAAACCAAGGGGGAGAGGTGGTCTACCTCTAAGATCTCAGGTTACAGGGCTGTGCTCACGAGTTACCTGGGAACTCAGGGCCCAAGGCTGGTAGACAGTGTCCTTGAGCTCGTGGGGACTGTCTGCTTGGGTTCTCAGATTCTTTTCCAGGGAAGCGTCCCTTCCAAAGCTGGGCCACTTGGAGTCAACGCGGGGAGTCTGATGGGGGAGTCTGTCCCCTCTCCATTAGGACAGACAGAGCTATACCGGGACCATCAGGCAGCTCAGCCCACCCTGGATTGGGAGAGGCCTGCTTACCTACCTGTGCACTGACCCAAATTTAGCTCTTCTGGAGGGTGGCATGATGGGAGGCACTGGGGTAGCTTTGGGGCTGGGTCCTGAATTCATGCCCCTGGCTGCACCCCTCACTGCTGTGTGAATGTGGGCACACTGCTCACCCTCTCTCTGCCTCATTCCTCATCTGTTACGTAGTGATAGTTATCACCATATTTCACAGGGTTATTCTGCAGATTAGTCTGAGTTAGTATTTGTCATTAGAACAGTATGCCTGGCTCATGGGAAATAGCTATTAAGTGTGCATTTAAAAACAAAAAGGAATTTTCCTTTAACATCTAAAGGAGATTTTTAATATTCTTTTGTCCCCTTTAGATAGAATATAAAGACAGACAGCCTAAACCACAAAGCCCACTGGTTTCATTTGAATACACCAACAAACCAAGCCTAAACAAATGTTCTGGTTTTTTTCCAGTTGGAGTGTAATCACTTTACAAAGGTGTATTAGTTTCTGCTGTACAATGACATGAATCAGTGGTATGTGTACAGATAGCCCCTCCCTCACGGACTTCCCTCCCCCATCCCCCATCTGGGTCGTCACAGAACACTGCGCTGAGCTTCCGGCACTGTAGCAGGTTCCCACTAGCTGTTTACACGCGGCATGGGTGTATGCCAACGCTGCTCTCCCTTTCCATCCCACCCTCCCCTTCCCTGCCATGTCCACATGTCTCTTCTCTGCATCTACATCCCTATTCCTGCCCTGCAAACAGGTTCATCTGTACCATTTTTTTCCTAGATTCCACATATATGCGTTAATACACGGTATTTCTTTTTCTTTTCCTAACTTACTTCACTCCGTACGACAGACTCTAGGTCCATCCACACCTCTACAACTAACCCAATTTCATTGCTTTTTATGGTTGACTAATATATCAGTGAGGTGGGTGAGGCAGGTTTGATTCTCCCTGGGGAGAGGTGGCATGGGCTGCTTCCTGCTGCTGTGTGTCCCTGACACCAGCCAGTTGCCTGGAATTTTGCTGGTTGTCTCTTTGCCTGCCTGCATATAGCCACGTGACCTCAAAGAGCAAGAAAAAATTGCATTTGTCATCTTTCCTTTTTAATTGGTTAGTAGAAAATGTGCAGACCTCTGCTGTTCCAAGGGTCTTCCCAGTTGGCACAGTGGTAAAGAATCTGCCTGCCAATGCAGGAGATGCAAGAGATGCAGGTTTGATCCCTGTGTCAGGAAGATCCCCTGGAGAAGGGCATGGCAACCCACTCCAGTATTCTTGCCTGGAAAATCCCATGGACAGAGGAGCCTGGTGGGCTACAGTTTGTGGGATCACAAAGAGTCAGACACGACTGAGCATACACACACACACAGACACACACACACACTGCTGTCCCAGTGCCTGCTTCAGGAACAGAGGAACAGCAGATTCTAATTCCCCCTGGACCGCCCAGGCGTCCTGATGTTGCGAAGCTTCACATCTGTGTGGAGCTGTGCCCCTTGCCCTCCTAATAGTGGCTCTGCCCCTGGTCTTCCCACTTCAGTGTGGAAAAAACATCCTCCCAGCATTCCCTGTTCTGTACCCACAAACCTTTGGGAGCTCTCAGGTGTCAGAGAACCCATCGTAATAATTCTACATCCAGATAACAAAATGAGACACGGAGAATGTGAAGGACTCATCTGTTGATTTTGGATAAATTCACTGAGTCATTCCCATCTTGAAAATTTCTGCCTTCCCTCTAGGACAAGTCTCTGCCTTTCATAATCTCAAGCTCTTTCTCAATCTTAGAGAGTTCCCTCTAACCTATTATTCAAATATGAACTATTTCCATGTTAAACACATAGAAAAATATGAAAAGAGGAAGGAAAGAAGGCAAAAGAAATCAGCCTCCAAGAGGACACTTCTATGTGTTAGGCACTGATCTAGGTGCTCTTGCATGTTTTTGACACATTTAATCCTCCACCAGCTTCACATTGTTTGTCTTCTTATGGTCAAGAAAAATGAAGCTTAGAGAGGTTAAGTCACTTGCCTAGGGTCATGTAGGTATGAATACTGGAACTAAATTTGAAGCCATATCTGAGTCCAAAGGCCATGATCTTTCCAGCACACTGAGAGGTGTTTAAGACACATCGGTAGAATTTCACTTTTCTACTAAATTTCTGTCACTCATGGTGAATGGGTTAAGCTTGTACAGTTAACTAATCTCATCCTCCATGTTACTTCCGTTTTATTCACCTGTTCACGCCACCATTTGGCTTAAACTGTCTCAAACCCCTTGGAAAAGAGGCCACGTGTGGATAAGGTCAGCGGTACAGAGCCGTCTCTGCACACTAGGGTCACCCAGCAGGAAGGCACCGAGCAAGTGTCCCCTCTCACCTGCCAGATGGAGACGCCGAGGTTAAGTGACTCGCTCAAGACCCCATGGGCGCAGCCTCTCGGCTCTGAGGAAGCCTCCTCAGCCGAGTATTTTCAGGAGCCCTGGTGAATGCCTGGGAGCGCGCCTTTCCACTCTCATTTCTCGTGGGTTCTTGGAGAGCCTCGGGTGTCTGGCACTGGCTTCGGCAGGCACACCGAGAAGGGTCCAACTGGCATTTCTTTGATTAACATAAGCAGATGTAGCCCTTGGGCTTCATGAGGCAGCTTCTGGCTTTTTTGGTCTTTTATTATTTATTTGTTTGTTTTAACTGAAGTGTAGTTGATTTATAGTATTGTGTTAGCTTCAGATGTACAGCAAAGTGATTCCGTTACACACACACACACACACACACACACACACACATATATATATATATATATACTTCTTCAAATTCTTTTTCCATTATAGCTTATTACAAGGTAATGCATATAGTTCCCTGTGCTTGTTCTTTATCTATTTTATATACAGTAGTGTGTATATGCTAATCCCATGCGTGCTTGTGTGCTAAGTTGATTCAATCATGATTGACTCTTTGAGACCCCCATGGACTGTAGCCCGCCAGGCTTCTCTATCCATGAGGATTCTCCAGGTAAGAATCCTGGGGGGAGCTGCCATGCCCTCCTCCAGGGGATCTTCCCGACCCAGGGATCCAGTCTGTGTCTCTTATGTCTCCTGCTTTGGCAGGCAGGTTCTTTACCACTGGTGCTGCCTGGGAAGCCCTGTTAAGCCCATACTCCTAATTTATCCCTACCTGTCTCCTTTCCCCTTTGGTTACCATAAATTTGCTTGTTTTCTGTGTCTGAGTCTGTTGCCATTTTGTAAATACATTTGTTTGTATTACTTTTTACATTCCACATTCAGTTCAGTTCAGTCGTTCAGTAGTGTCTAACTCTTTGCGACCCCATGGACTGTAGCACACCAGGCCTCCCTGTCCATTGCCAACTCCCAGAGTTTACCCAAACTCATGTCCATTGAGTTGGTGATGCCATCCAACCATCTCATCCTCTGTCGTCCCCTTGTCCTCCTGCCCTCAATCTTTCCCAGCATCAGGGTCTTCTCAAATGCCTCGGTTCTTCACATCAGATGGCCAAAGTATTGGAGTTTCAGCTTCAGCATCAGTCCTTCCAGTGAATATTCAGGACTGATTTCCTTTAGGATGGACTAGTTGGATCTCCTTGCAGTCCAAGGGACTCTCAAGAGTCTTCTCCAACACCACAGTTCAAAAGCATCAGTTCTTCGGAGCTCAGCTTTCTTTATAGTCCAACTCCCACTTCCATACATGACTACTGGAAAAGCCATAGCTTAGTTGGCAAAGCCATAGCTTTGTTGGCAAAATAATGTCTCTGTTTTTTAATATGCTGTCTAGGTTGGTCATAACTTTTCTTCCAAGGAGAAAGCATCTTTTAATTTCATGGCTGCAGTCACCATCTTCAGTGATTTTGGAGCCCCCCAAAATAAACTCTGTCACTGTTTCCATTGTTTCCCCATCTATTTGCCATGAAGTGATGGGACCAGATGCCATGATCTTAGTTTTCTGAATGTTGAGTTTTAAGCCAAGTTTTCACTGTCCTCTCACTTTCATCAAGAGGCTCTTTCGTTCTTCTTCACTTTCTGCCATAAGAGTGGTGTCCTCTGCATATCTGAGCCCAGTGTTTCTCATGATGTACTCTGCATATATGTTAAATAAGCAGGGTGACAATATACAGCCTTGACGTACTCCTTTCCCTGGAACCAGTCTGTTGTTCCATGTCCAGTTCTAATTGTTGCTTCCTGACCTCCATACAGGTTTCTCAAGAGGCAGTTCAGGTGGTCTGGTATTTCCATCTCTTTAAGAATTTTCCACAGTTTGTTGTGGTCCATACAATCAAAGGCTTTGGCATAGTCAAAAAAGCAGATGTTTTTCTGGGACTCACTTGCTTTTTCAATGATCCCAATGGATGTTGGCAATTTGATCTCTGGTTCCTCTGCCTTTTCTAAATCCAGCTTGAACACCTGGAAGTTCATGGTTCACATATTGTTAAAGCCTGGCTTGGAGAATTTTGAGCCTTACTTTATTAGCGTGTGAGATGAGTGCAATTGTGTGGTAGTTTGAGCATTCTTTGGCATTGCTTTTCTTTGGGAATGAAAGAAATGGGATGAAAACTGACCTTTTCCAATCCTGTGGCCACTGCTGAGTTTTCCAAATTTGCTGGCGTATTGAGTGCAGCACTTTCACAGCATCATCTTTTAGAATTTGAAAGAGCTCAACTGGAATTCCATCTATCACCTCCACTAGCTTTGTTCATAGTGAAATCAAGCCCACTTGATTTCGCATTCCAGAATGTCTGGCTCTAGGTTGGTGATCACACCTTCATGATTATCTGGGTCATGAAGATCTTTTTTGTACAGTTATTCTGTGTATTCTTGCCACTTCTTTTTAATATCTTCTGCTTCTGTTAGGTCCCTACCATTTCTGTCCTTTATTGAGCCCATCTTTGCATGAAATGTTCCTTTGGTATCTCGAATTTTCATGAAGAGATCTCTAGTCTTTCCCATCCTATTGTTTTCCTCTCTTTTTTTGCGTTGATCGCTGAGGAAGGGTTTCTTATCTCTCCTTGCTGTTCTCTGGAACTCTGCATTCTCCTTTGCTTTTCACTTCTCTTCTTTTCACAGCTATTTGTAAGGCCTCCTCAGACAACCATTTTGCCTTTTTGCATTTCTTTTCCATGGGGATGGTCTTGATCCCTGTCTCCTGTACAATGTCACGAACCTCCGTCCATAGTTCATCAGGCATTCTGTCTATCAGATCTAGTCCCTTCAATCTATTTCTCACTTCCACTGTATAATCATAAGGGATTTGATTTAGGTCATCCCTGAATGGTCTAGTGGTTTTCCCTACTTTCTTCAATTTAAGTCTGAATTTGGCAATAAGGAGTTCATGATCTGAGCCACAGTCAGCTCCCGGTCTTGTTTTTGCTGACTGTATAGAACTTCTCCATCTTTGGTTGCAAAAATATAATCAGATTTCGGTGTTGACCATCTGGTGATGTCCATGTGTAGAGTCTTCTCTTGTTTTGTTGGAAGAGGGTGTTTGCTAGACTCCACATATAAATGATATCATATAATAGTAATATTTGTCTTTGTCTGACTTGGCATTCAGTATGATCACCTCTAGGTCTATCCATGTTGCTGTAAATGGTAATATCTCTTTGTTTTTTAATGGCTGAGTAATATTCCCTTGCCTATATATACCACATCTACTTTATCCACCCATCTGTTGATGGACACTTAGGTTGCTTACATGTCTTAGATACTGTAAACAGTGCTTCTTTGAATATTGGGGTGAGTATATCTTTTCAAATTAGAGCTTTTGTCTTTTCCAGATACTATATATTCAGGAGTGGGATTGCTGGATTCTATGGTAGTTCTAGTTTTAGTTTTTTAAGGAGCTTTCATCCTATTTTCTACAGTAGTTTTACCAATTTACATTCATACCAACAGTGTAAGAGAGTTCCCTTTTCTCCACACCCTCTCTGGCATTTATTGATCTAGACTTTTCCATGATAGCCATTCTGACTGGTGTGACTTCGTACCTCATGGTAGTTTTGATTTCCATTTCTCTAATAACTAGCATTGTGGACCATCTTTTTATCTGCCTCTTGGCCGTCTGTATGTCTTCTTTGGAAAAATGTCTATGTAGGTCATCTGCCTATTTTTTGATTGGGTTGTTTGTTTTTTTGATACAGTTGTATGAACTGTTTATATATTTTAGAAATGAAGCCCTTGTCAGTTGCATTGTTTGCAGATATTTTCTCCCCATCCATGAGTTGTCTTTTTGTTGTGTGGATGGTTTCCTTTGCCATGCAAAAGCTTTTAAGTTTGATTAGGTCCCATTTGTGTATTTTTGCTTTTACTTCTTTTGCCTTGAGAGATTTATGTAAGAAAATATTGATACAATTTATGTCAGAGAAAGCTTTGACTGTGTTTTAGGACTTTTAAGATGTCATGGCTTAAATGTAAGCCACTTTGAGTTTATTTGTGTGTATAGTATGTGGGTGTATTCTAACTTCATTGAGCTACATGAGGTTGTCTAGCTTTCCCAGCATCACTTGGTGAAGAGACTGTGTTTTTTTTTGGCTCCACTGTGCAGCTTGTGGGATCTTAGTTCTCCGACCAGGGATCAAAGCTGTGCCCTGAAGTGGAAGCACAGAGTCTTAACTACTGGACCAGCAGGGGAAGTCCTGAAGAGAGCTGACTTTTCAGTGGGGCAGCTTCTTCATGTGCTCATCAGCCCTCCTGCTTCCGGGCGTGGGGGTGGGGGTGTGCAGGGCTGGGGGCAGCAGAGGTCCTGCAGGGCCAGGCCCCTGCCCCTCTGGTCCTCCAGGTGAGGTGGTCAGCCCGAGGGCCACAGAGACGAGTAGGCATCACGGGGGCTGGGAATGGCAGTGATGGCACATGGCTCAAGCCGGAGGCACTTTCCTCCCAGAATTCCTTTAGCTCCTTCATGTCCGCGTCCCCCGTGAGCCCTCTGCAGCCTCTGTGAGTTTCCCCAGATGTCAGGGCTGCTGCTTGAGGTGACTCTGGGGTTGACCACCTTGGTGACCTCCGGCCACGGTGCCTGGCTGAGCGTTTTCCTCGGAAGTCAGTATAGACGCTGCCCTGCACGGCTCCAGCTCGTATACTGGGAGCAAAGACCTTAAGCATCATTCCGCTCTTCTGCCATAAGCCCACCTCTAACCCGGATGCCTCCCTCAACTCAGTGCTTCTCACGGCAGCTTTGGAAAGAAGAAACGTCTGAAGAGCATTAGGAGAAGGGCTGATCAGAAGTCAAGGTAGAGGCTGAGTTAAATTAGGTAGAAAATGGTCATTAAAAGTTCGCTCCTCTTTGATTTGAGTTTAAAAAAATAAATTTGATAATAAAGTATGGCTGCTAATGGGAAGGGAAATTTCAAAGTTCCGTGGATCTCTGAGAGAGCAGGTGTGACAGGGTAAGAGCTTCATTCTCTTGAAGTATGTTTTTGATTTTGAATAAAAAGATTTCTTTCTTTTCTTCTCAGAGAAAAAGTGCCCTGTTTAATGATATCCGAGTGCTTAGAGAGCGTTTGCATTCTGACATGGTCGACTAGTTCCCACTGTCATTGAGAAGCAAGTGAGGTTTTGACAAGACAATCCCGTGGCCCAGATTTTGGGGTCAGTGCTACGGCTCAGTGGTAAAGGACGCTGCCTGCCAAGGCAGGAGATGTAAGAGACACGGGTTCAATCCCTGTGTCGGAGAAGATCCCCTGGAGAAGGAAATGGCAATCGACTCCAGTATTCTTGCCTGGAGAATCCCATGGACAGAGGAGCCTGGTGGGCTATAGTCTATGGGATTGCAGAGTCGGACACGACTTAGTGACTGCACACACAAACACACACACATAACAAAGAAGGCATAGTCATTATTTTGTGAGGCTCAAATTGCTATCCTGGCTTGTCTGACCTAATACAAAACAGTCCACAGGGTCGCAAAGAGTCAGACATGACTGAGCCATTAAGCATGCATGCTAGTTTCAGACACTCTATCCTCCTCCAACCATGTAATCCACTTGAAAAAATGATCATGGGACATGAACTTCCTTTTTTGCAGGTGATTTTGAGTCAAACACTTAGGTAAAGTTGTTGCCAAGACTTCCTTCAAGTATTTTGTACAAATCGTAATTTGTAAAAGTATGTGTATGTTTATTACTTATTTGGCTGCGTGGAGTCTTAGCTGCAGTGCTGGACCTTCACTGTGACATGCGGGATCCTTTGAGGCAGCGCATGGACTCTCTAGTTGTGGCGCTCGGGCTTCAGTATTGAAGGTGCTGGGGCTTAGTTGTTCCTCGGCCTGTGGGATCTTAGTTTCCTGACCAGGGATCGAACCTGCATCTCCTACATTGGAAGGCAGATTCTTAACCACTGGACCACCAGGGAAGTCCCCCAAAGTCACAGTTGTTATCAAGCCTGATTTGGAAAGCTAGGCTCTTTGTAGAAGCTTCCAAGTAGGTGGTCTGTGACAGAGTGGGAGAGACAGCTTAACACAGAGGTGAAAAGCACCAATTAAACTCTACCACTCATTGGATGCACCCTTGGACAAGTTACTTAATTTCTCTGTACCTCAGCTTCCCCCCATGTGATTTGGAGATAGACTGTTGGCATTGTTCTGAGAACTTTTAAAAAGGCAATTTGGGTAAATCACTTAGCATGGCACTTGGCACTTAGGAAATGCTCAATAAATATATGTTAATTAGGAAACATATACACATACATGGACTTCCCTGTGGCTCAGACAGTAGAGAATCTGCCTGCAATGCCGGAGACCTGGGTTTGATCCCTGGGGTTGGGAAGATGCTCTGGAGAAGGGAATGGCAACCCACTGCAGTATTCTTGCCTGGAGAATTCCATGGACAGAGGATCCTGGCAGGCTATAGTCCATGGGCTTGCAAAGAGTAGGACATGACTGAGCAACTCACACTTCTACTACACACATACGTAGTTTTAACTTGGGTTCCCCAAAGAAGAGCCTGAAAGAAGGACTTCATACAGTGGTTTCTTTGGGAAGAGATTCCAGGAGGCAGGAGGAAGGGACTAAATCGCTGCCATTGGCCACAGGGTCCATCCCACGGGGCAGCCCAGGGAATCTTAGAGCAAGCCTCCCAGGATCGTCCCCCAAGAGCTGGGGCATCTGTGTGTGTTTGCTGTATGTACATACAGAGTGAATGAGCCAGGATCTCAGCTCAGTATTTTTAAATGAAACATGATACACTCAACATTAGTCTTATGGCCGGCTGTTTGTTGTGAAGTAGGAATGCTGAGGGATGACATACGAAGACATTTTTAAAAGCACAGGATTTTCTTTAAAGGAGTTCTTTTTTATAATTGTATTTATTTTTGACTGAGCTGGGTCTTCGTTGTTGTGCAGGTTTTTCTCCAGTTGCAGTGAGCGGGGCCTACTCTCTAGTTGACGTGCAAGGGCTTCTCATTGCGGTGGCTTCTCTTGTTGCAGCGCATGGACTCCGGGGCTCTTCAGCTTCAGTAGCTGCAGCGCCTGGACGCCGTCGTTGCTCCCCGGCTCTAGAGCACAGGCTCAATAGTTGTGGGGCACACGCTTAGTTGCTCCATGACGTGTCGGATCTTCCCTGATCAGGGATCAAACCCGAACCTCCTGCCTTAGCAGGCGGATTCTTTACCACTGAACCACCCACACAGGATGTTAATTTTAAATGGCTCCACTGCACAGAGTTGTGTATCATTGAGTAAGCTTTTTTCCTTTCCTCTGCTTTGATGGAATGATAATAATATACTACTTCCTAGGGAGAATTAAATGCATAGCATTTAACACAGTTCCTGGACATAGCATGCCTTCCATAAAAAGTAGCTATTTTGTGGTTGTTCTGATCCTTATTGTTATTACTGTGTGCATAACTGGGACAGCAGAAAGGCACAGCCTGTGGGTTTCAGGATATGTAGCCAACTTAGCCTAAGTCACAATATACCTGTAATTTATAGAAAGGGAACGTGAGGTTCTGAGTGGCTTTCTGCCTTGGACTTCCTGGCACATCCTTGGCGAAGTCATAGGAATTAGATCTGAGGGACCATGGCGTCTGGCTACAAAGCTGAGCAGACTAGCTGGCCCATCTTTTGTAAAATCTTGTATCGATCTGGATTTGGTTCAGTCTCTGTGGAGCCTTCCTAATGCCATGCTAACCCTCCCCAAAATGGTCTGCAGTGGCCTTTCCCCTCCATAGAGGACACTCTCCAGTCTTGTCCTGGGGGGCCCTGCCCCTTCCACAGTTCAGTCTCTTCCAGCTGGAGTTCCTGGTACCGCCTGGAGACAGCCCTGCAGCACACAGCTCCCTCCTAATCACAGGTTTGTGATAAAAAATACATTAAAGGACCAAGAAATGATTAAGAGATACAGCGGCTTGCAAGTAAAACTGACATTTCCAGTTAGACCACAATTCTAAATGATCCATAGGGACCCTATTCTTCTGCTAAAAACATTAGGCTGATCACAGATTGGTTTCTGACAGTGCTTTCATCCTGGGCCCCAGGTCAAGATGAAAAGGTCACCTTTTGTAGCAGAACTTGACCCACCCTGCTATCTGAAAGTCTGGGGTTATGGCTTTGTGGCTTGGACGATTTCACTTCCAGCCTCACCCCAGTCTTTGCTATGTATTTGTGCCAGCAGTAGACATGCGAGGAACATTGCCTTTTTAATGCCCCACGTTTACCTGGCTAGTTGTTACCTTGGCGAGGTCCTAAGGACAAGGACCCCCTGGGAAGATGCCCAGCATGTGTGGCTTGTATTAGAGAGGCAGCATCTTTATCCAACGCCCCAGCCCCCAGCAGTGTGGTAGCATAGATAGAGCAGTGGGCCCTGCCCTGACCCTGGGCATCACCCCTTTGGGTCTCATCTGTTTGAACCAGGACCTGGGCTCTGGTTCCCTGAGCTTGAACCCGTTGTTGTTTAGTTGCTAAGTCATGTCTGACTCTTTGCGACCCCATGGATTGTAGCCCACCAGGCTCCTCTGTCCATGGAATTCTCCAGGCAAGAATACTGGAGTGGGTTGCCATTCCCTTCTCCAAGGGATCTTCCCAACCCAGGGGTCAAACCGTGTCTCCTGCATTGGCAGGCAGATTCTTTACCACTGAGCCACCTGGGAAGCCCAAGCTTGAACCTACTATGCTTCAAAATCTTGGTCAGTCAAACAGACAGGTCCTTTTACTGCTGACCCTTCCCTTTCTTTCCCCTAACATCCAGTCTGAGAAGTTTGATCACTTGTCCAAGTTGGGCAAAAGAATCTTGGTACATCTCGTGCATCAGGAACATCTCTAAGAAGCTTACTTACTAGTGATGACAGCTACCATCTGTGGAGTATATACAAGGTGCTGTACTAAGCAGTTTATCTACATTATATTTCACCTTCACGATAATCACTTTAATAGTTGAGGAAATGCAGGTTCTGGGAGGTCAAAGAGGTTACTCAAGGGAACTGACATCACTGGATCCAAACCCAGCTAGGTCTGAGTCCAAAGCCTGTGCTCCACGACCTCAACTAGAATGTTCCTCTTTTCTCTCCCATCTCTCCTGTTACCTCTTTCCTGAGGCTGGAGGTCAGTGACAGTTTGGGTGGGGAAGAAAGATCCCATTCTTTACTCCACGGTGGTGCTGGGGACCCTGTCCCCTGGGCTTTACACCCTCTGATCTTGCACTGCTATTCAGAGACCACTCACGGTCCAAAAAGGTTGGCATCTCAGAATTTCCATGGACCCTGAGTGTGTGTGTGTGTGTGTGTGTGTGTAGAAACTCAGGTGGAGTAAGGAAGAGCCCAGCCCTGTGGCCTTTCTTGGTACTTTTTATAGAGTTGCCTGATGATAGGATCCAGGAAATTCTTTCTTGGCTCAGAAATGCCATAGCCTCTCTCTCCCTTGACTTCAGGGGATACAGGTGGCTCCGTGATAAATCAGCCTGCCAGTGGTGGCTCAGTGGTGGCTGGTGGTTCAGCCTGCCAATGCAGGAGACTCAGGTTCCACCCCTGGGTCAGGAGGATCCCCTGGAGGAGGAAATGGCAACCCACTCCAGTATCCTTGCCTGGAGAATCCCATGGACAGAGGAGCCTGGTGGGCTACAGTCCACGGGGTCTCAAGGAGCTGGACACGACTTAGCAACTCAAGAAGAATACCAAGCTTCCATTAAGCATCACCCATCCCACCTAGCTCAGAGGGAAGGGACTTCCTCAAGGCAGAATGAGCTGCAGGCAGAGAGAAAATGAATGTCCAGTTTCCCAGGGAGCCTGCAGGTTTTGCCCGCTTACCTCTCCCCGCCCTGTTGCATCTCTCAACGGTGTCACTCAGCCTCAGACCCTCACCCCGATCAGATGTCCCTCACAGACCTGCTGGCCTTTGTGCTTACTCGGCTGCGGCTAATGAAAAGAAAGCATGCATAAGTCATGAGGACCCTTCTCCGGCGGGAAGAGAGGGGATTTTGTGGCAGGGCTCCTGGCTCTGTGGATGTTGGGCACCTGGGCACACGTGCCAGCCTCTGTCCCACTGGCATGCCCATCCTCCCCCAACCCAGCCCCTCGCCCGTTGCACTTGCAGGCTCGGAACTCAAGCAGGGCTCGGGGTTTTCTTGAAGTTAGGCAATAAGGCCAAATCTGACTTTTACATAAGGCAAGGAATTGTTCTATTCAAAACTGTCTTGAAGGCCAAGGGCAATTCACAAGTACTAAGGAACAGCAGGCCCCGAGGCCCAAAGGAAGGGAGGGGAGGTGGAGGAAAACAGAAGGTGGAGTGGTGGGGAGACTAACTCCAGCTTCCGAGGAGCGGCTTTTAGCTTTTATCGTAATGACCCGTGTTGACAATAACTGCTGCTATTTGCCGACTCTCTCCTCCATGGCAGACGTTTTCCTTCTGTGAGCTCATTTACTCCTTGCAGCCCCATCCAAGGTGGGCGTTCTTTTCTGCTTTTTATAGAGAAGGAAATGAAGCCTCTGAGAGGCGAAGTCATTTGTTCAAAGTCACCCATCGGCCAATGGAACAGTCTGGATTTGAGCTCAGCTCTTTCTGCCCCAGAGCCTGTGTGTTTTCCCTACACCCACTGCTTCACCCCTGTATTGATCTGGTGGATTTACAAACTATGTGCTAAGGGCAAGATCTACTGCTCTATGATTCTGACAGTGTATCTCTTTATCATTTGATTTTTAAAATATGATGTGCAGGCATCCACGTAGATTATATTATAAGAATTTGAAACAGGAAAGAAAATTTATGGAAGGGGTAGGGGAATAAGGGAGGATGGTGATAAAGAGGGCTTCCCCAGGTGGTGCTAGTGATAAAGAACCTGCCTGCCGATGCAGGAAACATAATGAGATGTGGGTTCGATCCCTGGCTCAGGAAGATCTTCTGGAGAAGGGAATGGCAATCCACTCCAGTATTCTTACCTGGAGAATCTTATGGACAGAGGAGCCTGGTGGGCTGCAGTCCATGGGGTCACAGAGAGTCAAACACAAATGAATTGACTTAGCACTCTGTAAGGTGATGAAGAGGGCCTGATTTGCTAAGGAAATGTGGGTCTGATAAAGGGGAGATGATAGGGTGTATGGTGCAGCCCATGGGGTCACACTGGCTGATCTAGGGCTGATGGGGTGTAGGAAGGGGTTCCCCACAATTTCCTGCTTCCACAGCATGCACTCAAGCAAGGGATGTTTAGTTTGGACTAACTGGAAGACAGCCTGGGGCGGCTGGGGATCTGGGTCTGACCTTTGGAGACCTAACTTCCGGTTCCAATTCTGTCACAAAATAGATTGAATCTGCAAGAGGGAAGTAATGGGTTGAAAAAAGATATTCACATCTTAGTGCCTGGAACTTCTGAATTACCTTAAAGAGCAACAGAGAGAATATTATACGACCAATGGTGTGATTAGCCTTGCCTTGTGGCTCAGATGGCAAAGAATCCACCTGCAATATAGCAGACCCAGGTTTGATCCCTGGGTCAGGAGAGATTCCCTGAAGAAGGGAATGGCAACCCATTCCAGTATTCTTGCCTGGGGAATTCCATGGACAGAGGAGCATGGCAGGCTACAGTCCATGGGGTCGCAAAGAGTTGGACACGACTGAGGGATTAAAGCTTTCGAAGTGTGATTAAATTAAGGATGTTGCAATGAAACCTTATCCTGGATTGTCCAGGTAGGGACAATCCAGATAGGCCCTCAATATAGGCACCTGGGTCCTTATGAGATGGACACAGAGAGGAGAGAAGGAGGCCATGTGACCCCAGAGGCAGGGGCAGAGAGATGAGGCCACAAGCCAAGGAACCCTCAGAAGCCAGATAAGCGAGGAACAGATTCTTCCCTGGAAACCTGGAGGGAGCCTGGCCTTGCTGGCACCTTGATTTTGGACCTACAGCCTCCTGATTTCTCTGAGAAATAGATTTCTCTGATTTTGTGCCTCCCCATTTATGGTGATTTGCTACAGCAGCTGTAGGAAATACAAGTCATTTCCCTCTCTCACCTCAGTTTCCTCGACTGTAGACTAAGACGATTCAGCCTCCCAGTTCTGACATTCTCCCCATCTTTCTCTGAGCTGGCGATCCCCATGGGAGGGTGGGGCTCCATTCTCCGGGGTGGGACCCCTCCCACGTGACACCTTGTGTCTAAACAGGCCAGCTTTCCCCTCTGGGGAGCACAGCTGGTTGAGTCCAGATGACTTTTTTGTCATTGCTTAGCCGCCAAGTCGTGTCCGACTCTTTGCGACCCCAAGGACTGCAGCACGCCAGGCCTCCCAGTCCCTCACCATCTCTGGGAGTTTTGCCCAAGTTCATGTCCATTGAATATCAGTGTTGCCATCCAACCACCTGATCATCTGTGACTTTGCCAAGAGTCAAATACCACTCCAAGACAGTTCATTTTTTTCTTATTGTTAATTGCTAGAAAAATATTCTGCCTTACCCCAGGGAAGCCATCCAAATAATTCTGACCTCTCTGTGGATTTCAAAGAATGTGTTCAGTCCCTGTTTTCTCCTTGCTTCCAAGCAGTCCCTGCCGCTTGAGGGAGCCACAAAATTTGCTGTGGGGGGGTGGGGGGCTACCAGAGAAAGGCATGCCAAGGTCGTGGGCTTACCTCACCTCCACACCGGCTTCAGCTTCCCCTGCCCTCCCCATCACCGCACACCGCTACCCGAATGGCCGCCCGGAGCCTCCAGTTATGTGACTCGGGAGCCTCATTTACAATCACCATTAACCAGAAAAGCCGCATGACTGCTCTGTGCCTGCAGAGCCAAGTGTCACGCAGTATTCACAGAAACCGAAGGACTGCAGGCGGCGGCATGGGAAAGCCTTCAGACTGGAGCTCAGAGAGTGACTCGGGGACCAGCTTCAGTCCCCCCCTTATCCTCCTCCACTGGTCTCCCCCATCCCCCCATCCCCTCCCTACCTCCCTACCTCCCACCTCCTTACCACCCCCATCTAAGGCGCTAATAGAGCCTCCAGCCTGGACAGCAAAGGAAGATGCTGAAATGTCCAGGGGATGGGGGATGGGACTCAGAGGTGGCTGTGTCAGGAAGAGCTAGCGAGAAACCCACACGCCGCCGGCTACTAAACCATCTTGAACTGCCAGAAACTAGGCATTCAGGCTGCACACTCCAAGGCCGGCTTTACATCTCTAAAAACAACATTCAGGTCTTTAACTTCCCTTCGGCTGCCTGCCACGCTGTGTCAGTTAGTGAAAGCCCAGAGGCCAGAACGGGATTTCCAAAGGGTAGCCCCTGAACAGTCGAGGCGCTCGAGGTGAGGTTTGCCTCTGTTCTCCCTTGATGATCCCCTCCCCCCGCTCCGTGCAGCCCCTCCCCCATCCCCACCGTCACTCGGCACACATCCATCCACATGGCTTGGTCTCAGAATGAGAGGCAGGGGGATGCTCGAAGTCGTGGTACTAAAATGCCCTAATTTTAGGTTTCGTGTCTGCTAGGCTTCCCAGGTGGCGCCAGTAGTAAAGGTGTCCACCTGCTGGTGGAGGAGATGCAAGAGACTTGGGTTCGATCCCTGGGTTGGGAAGATCCCCTGGAGGAGGGCATGGCAACCCACTCCAGTGTTCTTGTCTTGAGAATCCCGTGGGCAGAGGAGCCTGGTGGGCTACAGTCCATGGGGTCACAAAGAGTCGGACACAACTGAAGCGTGTGAAGCGTGTGTGTGTGTGTGTGTTCCGGGGATTGGACCCACTGGATGGAGGCATGAATAGCCTCCCAGGAGCGGTAGGGAGGTTAGGGCCTTTTGGAAGTTTGCCAGAAAGCCTTTTGCGAGACTTGTTTCAGAAGCTGGTTTATCAAGCGCTGTGGTTACAGGAAGGAAGTCTAGCCAGCCCCGGCTCAGCGCCTGTCTGCTTGGGAAGTGCTGAGCTCCGACCCCAGAGGGGCCCTGGCAGCCACTGCAGACCCTTCCCTGGAAAGGCCGGAAGCACAGACTGGCCAGTCCACTCTTCAAAGGGCACTGCTGGAGACGGGGCAGGAGCAGAGAGGGCTGCCCGGGGCAGGGCATTGTCCAAGCAGCGTGTGTGGATGGGAGAGGAGCCAGGAGAGAAACGCTTTCTTGGTTTGAAGACAAGCGAAGGACAGCAGGGAGAACGTGGTACTAAATCAGGACATGAGCCTGCGCCCTGCTCGGTGCCAGCCTGAAGCCCCTGGGCCACATTTCAGTGACCTCCATGAGCGAGGAAGCAGACGGCAGCCAGGCAAGCTCACCAGCTCCTTGGCGGTCACTTTCCATGGGCTGGGACGGAGAACTGGGGGGCCTGATCCCTTCAAGGAGCCATCTCTACAGGCAGGGACAGACAGACAGACACAGGGCAACACAGAGTGCCATCTGCAGTCCACAGAGCCAGCTCTGCCATGGATTGTTCTTGAAGCAGGAGAACCTCTTATTTCAGGCCAGCGACTAACACCCCTTTTAAGTAGGGTGGGCTTCAGGAGTGTAATGGGTTTAACTGGGTTGTCTGCATTCCCCAGGAAGGCCTTTGCCTTCCACTTAGAAGCAAGCTTCCAGAACAAGCTTGCTTGAAGGAATCCCAGGTTACTGAGTAAGTCGCCATAATGAGATTGAGAATGAAGGTGACCTATGGAAGCATGGTAAATACACGGTTTTCTCTGCTCAGTAAGTGATTTTTGATTGTAACTCGGCACTTGCCTCAGCTCCCGAAGTACTGCTAGCATTCTCAGGAAAGCGCAGGAAAGGACAAAGTGCAAAAATGCTTCCACAAAGAAAAACACAGGCTTCCCAGTTCCTCTTGGTAGCAACACAAAACCTAGAAACTTGAAAGCAAGGTTGCAATGTCTGTGTCCTTGGTCACCACATAATGTACCGGCCTGTCATACAAAGTGCGGGGAAGCGCCGCAGATCAATCGCCGTTCTGGTTTAACACTGCCACAACTTGTTTTTTCTTTAAAAAAAGACTTTTCTTCCTATGTGGATTGCAGGTTTTTACATCCAAGGCATATTTCCGGGGCCTGTCTGTGGAAAGGAATGGTTGGAAGGAGCACTTTCTTTCGAGGTTTTATGCACTTCTTAATATTCATGATGGAGCAGCAGTGTTCCTAGAGAATAGTGCCTTTAAAAGCTCCAAAAAAAGTTCCAAGCTGTTAGCTCTCAGTTGGAGAAGCAGGTAGGACTTACCTGCTGGGCCACCTGGAGCATGGATGAGACTTTCATAGAGGCATCCTGGGCTGCAGAGGTCTGTCTGCACCTGGCCTAGCCTCTGTAAATGCTGTGTGTCCTGTCGCACGCCCTGGTAACATGAGCATCCCTCAGTTTGATTTGTTTATCTGTGAGGACACTCATCTGAGCAAAATCTCTAAGTGGCTTTTTATGGGAAATGAAAAGTCAAATGAGTATGTACATGACAAAGTGAGCCACGGAAAGTAGCCTCTCAAAGCACGTGTCTCCTATTTTTATATTACTGCTTATATGGTTTCTAAGTTGGCTGAAGGCTGTAAGTAATAACTTTTGAAATTCCTAATGGAACCCTACGAATGATGTGCAATAATATAATTTGGGGGGTGGAGGGGAGTGTTAATAAAACCCATCTACCTGGAGTATCCCTTCACAGCCTCACAGAGCCATGGAGGAGGCAGGCTAGAGATTCATGGGTTCATTTTGCAGATGAAGAAGGGAAGGCTCAGAGACACGGAGTCATTCAAGGTCACATAGCTGGTGAGCACTGATCTAAGGTCTCCAACCCTGACTCTGGACTCCTGGGTTTGGGCAGCAGGACTGCCTGTCAAAATCCAGGCTGACATCACCTAAACAAGCACAGATGATTTTCAGTCCATCCCCTACGCAGATCTTAGCAGCCTGTTCCCCCTCCACCATCAGCTGCAGCCAACGAACCATATAAATCGAAACTTTGGAAACGCTAAGTCTCATAAACAATTTGTAAAGGTTTTAAAATGCAAAGCAGGAATAAACAGAATTTCTTGCCACAGGGAGGTAACTAATGTAAAGTGACAAAATAATGGGAGTGTGAAGACGGTCTCAAAAGTAGTCATAAAACAGAATTCAGAATCATATTTTAATACACTTTGCCAAGGATGACTGGGGGTGAATTCCCATTTATAAACAGGAGCCATGAAGGGAAAAAGAAATAGGGGAATGAGGGGAAGAGAGGAGGAAGGAGGGAGAGATGGCGAGGTGGGCGGGAGGGGCGGGGGAGAGAGGCAGAGCAGTTGAGATGGTGTTCATCACAGCTTGGATACTGCAGAGAATCCCTTCCTAGGTCCAGAGCACCATAGTGGTCTCAAGGTAGTCCATCGCCCTTCCATCCAGGAAGGGCCTTGGCATATGACCCCAGGGGCTCGTGGCAGCTGTCCGTCCTGGGGACTTCCAGGAATCGTTGGGGGTGGGCGTGCGAGGAGGTACCCATTAGCACTGGCCTGCAGGGCTCCAACTGAAGAGAGTCTGAATGCCGGAGTTTATAAAGTGATGAGCAACAAGCAATAAGACCTGCCCCACAGCAGTGGTCAGAATGAAAGATCTGTGCTCGCAGAGACTGCTCCTGGGCTTAGCCGCAGACGTGCCCTTCCCCCCTCTTCGCTCAGCCTCGGGGATAATGAGAGCAACTCCCAAACGAGTCCCTCGTTTATTCTGGGACGGAGCCCGGGCGGCTGCGACTTCCACACTGGGGTGCGGGGGAGTTCAGCTGCGTCCTCGCACCGCCCCCTACCGCCCCGCCTGCCCACCTTCCCTCCGCCCCAAGCCTAGTGGCTCTCCGTTCATTCCCCCCTCGTCTTGGCGGGGGATGTGGAGCGGGCCCTCGAGCCCGTGTTGAGGCCGTCCTCTTAAAGGGCGCTGACCTAACGGCAGAGCTGTGAGGGCCGCAGCGCCTGCGGTGATTCCAGCAGTGGGGGCTCCGAGCGGGGTTCATTACGATGCTACTGAAACAATCTGCCTGCTCCAGTCCTCGATACACCCGGCGCATCCAGCTCTCAGGAAGCAAGGAAGACGAACTCCTACCGACACCCCAGCCCCGCGCCCCCCAGGCTGAGTCTGAGCACAGTGAAAACACACTTTGCAGAAAGCGCCCCCTCCCCAGCTCCCAGACCCCTGTCTGGTGCGGGGGGAGGGGTCCTGTCCCGCGACCCCCCAGCCCAGCTACTTCAGGAGCAACCAGAGGGGCTTCAGAAATCCGTGTGCTTGCCTGCCTGCCTTTCCAGCACACGGGACAGCCTGCAGTGTGGGTAACTTTTCAAACCCTCTCTCCTAAACACTTGCCCACAAATATTTGGGAGAGGGAGGGGGTCGCCCCTTGCTCCCTTCAACACCCTCACTTCTGACACCCCCCCACCCCCACCCCCGACTCCTAGGCTGACAGCGTGGGGGAAAGAAATAGACGCTGACTCTAGTCGCCCCTGCCAGGCAGGGAAACAAACCACACCGTCGCGAGAGCATCCACACACCGGGAGAAGGAGAACGGACCCAGCACCGTCTTGTGTAGCAGAGGGATGACCTTTGCCTGGAGCGCCCGGGCTCCGTGGGAGGGTCCCTGACGCCACTCCCCCGCCCCCACCCCCCCACCCCCGCCCCACCCCGGAGGAAGGACTTGAACCCTAGCCGCGGGAACATCAAACGGTAGCCAGCCACTCACCTTTAGGTTGTGCGTGGGGTTTACAACGCAGACAAGTTGCCCGGCGGCGGCGGCGGAGAACACTCGTTTAGCCTTGTTGTGCTGAAAGCGGAGGTGAATGAGATCTAACACAGCCCCAAAGCACTGGGTGAAGAAAAGCATCACAACTTTTTTGGGGGGGATGATTGGCACAGGAAGGTGGCGGAGGAAGCCGTTAAGTCCTTGGGCTCTGGAAGGCGCGCAGCCTCTGAGACGCTCGCTCCAGCCCGGCTTAGCATGCCTTCATATTCATCATCAAAATAAGACGGTTAGAATCTTGCAGCAGTGAGGCGGCCAATCAAAAGGACAGAAATGTTATCCTTGAGGTGCAGAGACAGCCAATAACAAATGCCTCCCCTACCGAAACTCCCTGATGAATTGAGCCTGGCGGAGAATGTATTATTGAACATTACCATAGATCAGCCCGTTGCATTTATCTTGTGATTACAGCCAACCATACATAATGCCGGGGAGATAGGCTGACAAAATTGATTGCTTAATGTGTCTCATTTATTAATTGACTTAATTTAACATGAGAGCCTTTCTTAATGCGCTGGCAAAAACGTGAAGCATTTAAACCGCCAAATAGTAAAACACCCCGCTCCAAAGTAGGCAGATGGATAAGGCAGATCGTGGCTCCGATTCACCAGAGCTGCTTGGGAGAAAATCAAATATTACAAGACTCCTCCGATTTCAGATAAGGATTTGGCAGCGGCAGAATCGTGCATCTTTCAATCTTGAGCTCTGACTCTCTCTGCGATTTGGATTTCAGCCCCTTGATAAATCTTACTCTCCACTCTTTATCAAACAGAAAAGCATTCCTGACAAATGCATTTGGAGTTGGAGGGGGCGAAATGTGTATGTATATCCGTAATACTGTAATTACTGAAGCCTGAAAGTATTAAAGCATAAAAGTGTACAGTGTATGCTTCTAAAAATAATGAAATCCCTGATGCATGAATGCACACACAGAGGAAAAAGCTACATGAAGAGGAGAGCGGCTTGTAAATCAGCAAAATAATTACAGATGCAGAGGGCTTTTGCTTGTCATTCATTTGCATATTGGTGGGCAGCAAATTGCTAATTAACCACTAGATTGTTGGAGACATTAAAACAGAGATTAAGAGCACACATACCACAATACCACATCGTCTGCTTGTCTCTGTGAATGCCAGCAGCGCATTTCTGTGCTGGAGCAGGCAGAGGGCATTCCAGTCCTCAGACCGCACTCCCTCTCTCGTCAGAACCGGGCGGTGGGGGTACTTAAGCCCACCTGCTTGTTCTGGAAGAAAGGCTGTGAGCAGTACATGAGGAGTCTTAGAGTTTGGGGCGGACAAGCTCCGATGACTTAGTCACTCTTTGGGGCTCACGCAGGAGAGTGGCGTGTGCTCTCCTCTTTGGCTGTTTCTCCCGTGGGAAGTCAGCCTACACCCAGCGAGCCCGGGTGAGTATCAGGCTTGGGTGTGAATTACACTCCGAGTGTGGGAGCACATTGCTTCTTCTGGAATGGCTCTCGCTCCACTACGGCTGCTGAGCTTCGGTTGTGGTGTAGGCAAAGCTTACACACAGCTGGGACAGCGACATCTGTGACGTGGTCAGGCAATGAAACCAGCTACTGATTAAAGTATAGAGAAAAAAAAATGCGCGGGTTTCCTGAAATCAGGACAAAGCCCAAGTGTTCATTTTCAGTTGAGTTTAAAATCAAACCAATGTTTTCAGAAATGAATAAGCCAAGCGCCCATTAAAATGAAAACTGTACTTCCTAAAATAATTGCACTGGCACAAAGTTAGAAGATGACAACATTCGAACGGATTAGAACCTCATCAAAGTGATACTTTTATAGGATATGAGTCCCTGGACCAGCGTGTTCTTTATGTGCTCAGTTGCTTCAGCCATGTCTGACTCTTTGCGACTCCATGGACCGTAGCCTGCCAGACTCCTCTGTCCCTGGGATTTTCCCGGCAAGAGTACTGGAGTGGGTTGACATGCCCTCTCCTAGGAAATCTTCCAGGCCCAGGGATTGAACCTGCATCTCCTGCATTGCAGGCAAATTCTTTCCTGCTGAGCCACAGGGGAAGCCCTGTTCATTATACGATTCATAAATAAGAGTTGCTGGTCTATACTGCTGGAGTTCTTTTTCTATGCTTTTCATTTTCCAGAACAAGCTTTTAGCAGGAAAACCTTCAATATTCTTTTATTGTCTTCCTTAAAAATATAAAAATAAAAGTTAGCATATACTCCCATAAAGAGTATTCCTTATACTTAAAGACACAGTTCATAATTCAGAAGGTCCAAACTTTCTACATCCTTTGTTAGAATGGAACTATTATGCAGTTTGTTTCTCCCTTTGGGTAACCTCAGACAGGTTTCTTGAAACCTCACTGAGGCTCAGTTCCCACTCCTGTAGCATAGGGATAATAGCAACTTATTTCTCTCTCAAGGTTACTGGGAAGACTAAGATATGATGTATCTGGAAGAACCCAGCCCAGTGCCTGATTCAAAGCAGCCTCTCAATTCCTGAGCCTACTGAGTGTCTTTAGTGGAAGAGTGATTATTTCCAGAATGTTTTTCCTTCCTGCTCTGTGAATTCTTTTCCCCCATGGATGCTCACCCTACCATCCAGTGCCATGAAAGCACTGGGCGTGGTAAGAACAGACTTGACTTTTGCTATGTTCTCTTTTTCTCTAGCTGGCTCTTTGTTGTTGCACACAGACTTTCTCTAGTGGCAGCGAGTGGGGTCTCCTCTCTCGTTGTGGTGCATGGGCTTTACATTGCTGTGACTTCTCTTGTTATGGAGCACAGTCCCTAGAGGGCGAGCTTAGCTGTTGTGGAGCATGGACTTGGTTGCTCAGAGGCAGGTGGGATCTTCCTGGATCAGGGATTGAACTGGTGTTCCCTGCACTGCAAGACAGATTATTAACCACTGGACCACCAGGGAAGCCCTTGCTACGTTCTTAAGTGTACTACTTGGTATCAGCTGGACACTGGGCTTGGGAATGAGCCCTGAAGGGCTGAGGAGTACATACTGACATCAGTGACTGACTAAACAGGGCCACAGATCTGCTAGTAAGGATGCTCTTTATTAACCCCAGACCCAACCTCTTGTTCTAACTCTCTACCCCCAAACTGGTTTGCATCACTCTGTTTTCAAATATTAAGCTTTTCCATCTGTTTTCAGAATCAGTCCTCAAAATAATCATCCATTGGGAAGTGTCTGAAGCTAACCCTAGTAACAGATTCTCATGGTTGATGTGCCCAAAATACAGTGGCACAAACAAGCTTTCAAGTAGAGATTTAGAGCTGTTTTGCCTCTTGCCACTAAGTTGGCCCCTTGGCGGCAGCCACACCAACCCTCTCCTGCTGTGCCGCACTGCCTAAGGCTTCCCCTTCACCTCCTTAGCAACCAGATTTACATTTTATCAGGACCAGAAAGTCTCAGAGGTTGGTAATTAGACAAATTTGAATTGGAAGCCTACATTGCTACTTACTGCTACTTTGGGCAAGTTATGTGATCTCACTGATGCTTAGTTCTGTTTGTCTGTAAAAGTGAAGCTAATGACTCCCTTGAAAAGTAGTTTAAAGATGAAGCGAGATAATATAAGTAAAATAATCAGCCCAATGACTGGTTTTAGTAATAACTTTAGTGAGCAGGTATTATCATTATTATCATCTTCTCATGAAAATTATTTTTGTCCAAGTCAATCCAGAGTTCTGGTGAGCATGTGGAACATCCAAAATTCTCATGCCCTGCTAGAAACCACTTTGGAAAACTGTTTGGAAGCATCTAGTAAAGCCAAACATATGGCTCCCTACAATCCTGAAAGGTGAAAGGGTTAGTCGCTCAGTTAGTAAAAGAGTTGGTCTGACTCTTTGCAACCCCATGGTCTGTAGCCTGCCAGGCTCCTCTGTCCATGGGATTCTCCAGGCAAGAATACTGGAGTGGGTAGTCATTCCCTTCTCCAGGGGATCTTCCTGACCGAGGGATTGAACCCAGGTCTCCTGCATTGTGGGCAGACTCTTTACCATCTGAGCCACCAGGGAATCTGATGACGACCAGCAAACCCCCAGAAGCCAAGGGAGAGGCGTGGGACAGATTCTCCCTCACAGACTCCAGGAGGAACCGACCCTGAGGGCACATCGACCTCAGACTTCTCAGACATTTCCAGAACTGTCCTATAATAGATGCCTGCCATCTATTATATATAAAGTATATATATTTTATAAAGTATATCATTACTTTATATAATAAAAAAGTATATTTTACTTTATAAAGTATAGAAAGTATATATAAAGTATATATATTATATATAAAGTATACATACCATA